>NC_140796.1:19859574-21059574 GCF_037176805.1 Vigna unguiculata
ATCTGAAAATAAACGTATCAACATATCAGATACGTGTCGTATCCGATACACGTATCGTATATGTGCTTTTCGCTATGTAAAAAATCGATATTTGGGTTTAGGTCTTTTGGGTTACCAATTTTTTCCATTTTGGATTTTAATTAGTTTCAGGGCAAATGTTGTTTTTACGGTGGGTGTCGTTTTTTGCTTTGTGTCATTTTTTTTTTATGAAAAACCTAAGATACCTATGTTTTTGGGGGCGGGGCCATTGTGTTTTAAAGTTCAAGACTAAATGTTTGTTCACAATTGAAAATGATTTTTTGACAAATATGCGGAAAGAGCTACTAAAGAGTAATTTTTATTTTTGTATAAAAGTTATAAAAATAAAATAGTAAAATTTTAGAGTTTATTTTTACAAAAACTAGTATTTGATCCGTGGATACGCACGGATCTTTTGTTTTTGTTTTTGTTTTTTTATATTTTGTGTTAAAAAAGTAATTAAGTTTTATTATATTTGAAAAAATTCATTATATAATGTTATAATTATATTTGATTATAAATATAACATTTAAGTTTAAAATTATATAATATAAAAAATTTAAGTTTTAAAAATTTAGTGTATTTCTTTATAATAATAATAATAAAAATTAACTATAAATATGTAGTATTATTTTAATATTAATTTCTTAAATTTAATATATTAGATCATATAAACCTTAATAATACATTCATGAAATGTATGTACTAGTTGAAATAAAATATAGAAATATTATACGTTAGAAATATCGTACAAAACAATAATAATAATAATAATAATTTTATTATTATTATTATTACTATTAAGAATAATAATAATAATAGTGCAAAATAATAACAATCATAATAATAATACTAAATATTTATTAATATTAATAAAACTAACAGTAATATTTATTTAAATAATAATTGTAGTAGAATAGTGTAGGTATATTGTTAATCATGAATTCCATTCACAATGTTCAAAATAAAAATAATAATAATAATAATAATAATAGTAATAATAATAATAAATAGTTATTAATACTAATTATATTAATAATAATAATATATTATTAGTTAGGTGTAGTAAAATAATATTGTTCTAGAATTAAAATTTATATTTATACTTTTGAGTTATATATTAAATTAAAAAAAAATGTACACACAAATCATTGTTAAAATAAAACATAGACATATTATGCATCATGGATCCATATAAAACAAAACTACAAGACAAAGTTTATGATAAATTTTATTAAACAAAAACATAAATATAAAAGTTTAAACCAATATTTAAAATAAATTAGGTATAATTAAATTATATATATACGGTTTGACATATAAAACAGTTAGAATAACATGACATGCGTATACACAATTATTGCTAAAATAAAATGTAGATCTATTATGCATTATGGATCCGGTACAAAAAATAATAATAATAATAATAATAATAATAATAATAGTAATAAAATAATAGTAATACTACTACTAATAATACTAAATATTATTAATACTAATAGTAGTAATAAATAGTATTAATCATGTGAAGAAAAACAATATTTTTGTATAATTAAAATTTATACCATCTAATATAGATATATTATGCATTATGAATTCCGAAATAACTAAATAAATACGAAGTTGAAGTTGAGCTTAAGAGTTATTCACAGAAACACACAAAATACAAACAACTTAAAACAATATTAAAAAAATAGTGATATAAAAATTTAAAAATAAAAGTTAAACCTGAAATATTATAAACAAAAGTAATATTATATATATATATATATAATATGAAATATATTATGACATGTGTATCAAAACCATATTTATTAATAATTATATTGACACTAATAATAATATAATAGTGTAGACATATTTTGGATTATAAATTCGGTACAAACTAATAATAATAGTATGAAAAATTTAAATAATTAATCAAATGTAATTTTAATAGATTAAAATATTTATTATAATTATTGAATAGATAATTTATTTTTATAATTATATTTAAGTGTTATAATTGTCAATAATTATATATATATATATATATATATATATATATATATATATAATTATATTCTATTTTCTCAAATATTTCACCCTAAGCTTAACTTGTATTTCCTAGTATTTTTAAATGCAACTCCATTTCTCCTTTTATGTCACTTAAGCTCCAAAACTCATTGTCCAAAAGTTTATGAAAGTGTTTTTACAACAATCTCTTGCTCTCTTGGAAAAAATCCCTAAATGACAGTAAAATAAAAAATATTATTACTCTAATTGATACTTGCTTGTTAATGCATACTCCAATTCTCTTTTTTTTTTTGTCAAATTTCAACTACTTCCATACCAACCAAAAAATAAAGATTCTATGAACAAAATATGTAAACCATTAAGTAAAAAACATAATAAGAGAAACCACAAAGTAAAGGAAATAAGGTTAAACAACGAAAACAAAGACACCTTAAAAAGAAACTCAAGTTGGGTTAAAGAATACCTAACCTTCAAAGTAGATGTTCAAGAAAAAAAAAGTAGAGGAAGACCTTTTGATGAAAAATAACTGCAAAGAAGAAAACAAAGTTTGGTTAAACAAAATAATAGAGAACAATCTTTGATGAAGAAGGAGAAAACTAACATAGAAAAATGGCCAATACCCAATGAAACTCTTTAGGGTTAGAGATACACAACAGAGAAATCAAACGCATTTATTAAGAAAACCCATTTCAAACCTTTAACAACAAACCATGAAAAAAGAACAAACCTTTAACCACAAACCATGAAACCCATTACAAAATCTTAATAAGAAACCATCAAACCAAAACAAACCTTCACAAATTTAGCATATGAACCCTAAAAAAAAAATACACAAACACAAGATATTTCACGATTTTCAAAAACTCATTTCACAATCAAAGAGAAATGTGGTAACATAACAACATTTTAAGGAAACTCATTTCAAACCTTTAACAACAAACCATCAAAACAATACATAAACACACTTTCAACACAAACAATGACGCAGAAAAAAGGGTTAAATATGTTTTTGATCCCTTAACTTTCAGTAAATTTTGGAATTAGTCCATTTTGAATCTTTGGACCAATTTAGTCTTTCATCATTCAGAATATGTGGATTTAGTCCTTTTAATCAAATTTTGTTAAGTTTATTTAATGTTTTGTACGCCTTTCAGGGTTGTATTTGAGTTGTTTATACTGTTTGACACATTTTTGCTTTAATGTTAAGTCAAATACTATTATGAAACGTGCTTGAAATGTCAAATAAACTTAACAAAATTTGATTAAAAGAACTAAATCCACATATTTCAAAAGATGAAGGACTAAATTGGTTCAAAGTTTCGAAATAGACTAATTCCAAAATTCACTGAAAGTTAAGGGACCAAAAACATATTTAACTTCGCAGAAAAATGGCAAAGAATTGCATGGTAAAAAATTAAAGAAAAATTGAAACTTTGACACCTAGAAGACGAAAACGAAAACTCACAGCTACAACCACCACACTCCACAGACGACCATGCTAGCCACCATACACCATACAAGGAAAAGAAACACCAATAAAATTAAAATATTATTAAAAACTAAAATAAAATTAAAAATTACCGATTGGATTGAAAATCATTTGAAAGCTCTTAGCTTTCCTAAAAAAGGAGTGAAACCATGATCGAGGAGTTGGAAAAACAAAAAATAAAAGAGGTGGGTAATGGCAGCAAAGGCAATAGGGCAAGGATTGAGAAGAAAGGTAAGGGGAGGAGGAAATCAGAAATAGAAAAGGAAGAGTAAGGATATGACAAAAAGAAAAGGAATCAAAGGAGTATCAGAGGTTTGAAATTTGAAATGCATAATAAAATTAGTGCTCAAAAGAAATTATGGAAAAAACAACATATGTCAAACTAACAAATAGGGTTAATAAAGGGAATTGGATCAAAACATTATCAGACTTCTAAGAACGAGAAAACCAAATAAAAGGACATGTGTCAGCAACTTAAATACGGGTATTTACCTAAGCTTCTAAATTGAATTATTAGTAAAAGGCTATGAATGCTAAGTGACATGCTTTACAACAAAATCAATCTTGATTTCTTTTCAATCTTCCAAAAGGTAAGAGTTCTATTGGTTGTAAATGTGTCTACATGGTTAATTATCATGCCAATGATAATTAACCATGGTTGAAAAAGATATAAGGTCAAATCAGTGGCCAAAGGTACACATAATTAGAAGGCGTGGACTATTTTGGTACTTTCTCCCCTATTGCTAAAATCATTACAATAAGAACGGTTCTTGCCATGACAATTATTGAAGGATGATTTCTGGAGCAACTGATGTGAACAATGATTTCCTTCATGGAGACCTTCATAAGGAGGTTTACATGGTCCCTCTTCCTAGTTCCTCTAAAGTTTACTGATTCATAAATCCATTTATGGCCTAAAACAAACTAGCAGGCAAATGACATATCATCTTATCTACCACTTTTCTTTCTCTTAAATACAAATAATCCTTTACTAATCAAGCTTTGTTTGTTGCATCTACTTCTCCTTCTTTTACCACATTATTAGTTTACGTGGATGATATTTTTTAGCTAACAATGATTTTAAAGAGATTAATTATTTTAAGAATGTCTTAGATAGTAAATTTAAAATGAAAGACCTTGGTTCTTTAATATACTTTCTTGGTTTTAAAATTGCAAGGTTGAAATGTTGAATTCACATGAATAAGAGAAAATATATTCTTGAACTTTTTTAAGACAGTGGTTTGATTGGTTCTAAACCTACAAACACTCCTTTGGATCCTTTTATTAAACTTCAAACAACTCAAGGACAATCTTTTTTTGATGTTGTTGGTTATAGGCGGTTCATTATCAAACTTTTGTATCTTACCATCACTCGACTGAATATTGCTTATTTTGTATAACAACTCAGCCGATTTATGTTCAAACGTCTTGATACTCATTACAAGGTTGCGCTAAGAGTCCTCTATTACTTAAAAGGATCTCATGCTCAAGGTCTGTTTTCATTTGCTACTTTGAAGCTTAGACACTCAACTTTTGTTGATTTTGATTGGACTTACTACTTGGATACTGAAGATCTATCATTGGGTTATGTGATTTTCTTGGCATTTTATTGATCTCTTAGAAATAAAAAAACCTATTTCTTGTTCTACCTCTGAAGTTGTTGAGTATAAACACTAACACAAAAAGTGCTTGTAACATCTGTTATTTTCAGCTTTTGACGACTGCAAAAATACCAACATCATATATGGTGATGTTAAAATTGACGTCTAAAAAAATCGATGTTCAACTATGCCAACAGGAGGGAAAAAAGGCTGAAATTGACGTCTGTCCTTGCACTGATAAACGTCAAGGGACATCGGACAGTGCTATACCCGACATCCCTTGGCGTTTGTTAGTGAAAGGATAGACGTCAAGTTTAGCCGTTTTTTTTTTTAATTTTGGCTGTATTTACATATAGACGTCAAGTTAGTGTCTTCTGATAGAGGTGATGGATTCTTGAAGCGCTGAAAAGATAATACAGATTCATTATGCATGAATATCATTGTTTAAAGTTTGATATGATTTATAATAACGTAAAGATATATACATATATTATTACCTCTATCCATTCATCTTTAACTGCAACTCATTTTCATACTCTTCACTGATGCAACGCTCATTCATCTAGCTTCGATCCATACTATTTTCTTTTCGTACAAAACTTCATCAATCTCAAATTTTTAATTCTCACAAGGTAAGACCCTACCTATTCGAAAAAATTATTTTTCATAATTTTCCTACACGTATACGAAGAAGTCAAACATCATAAATTTGACAATTTTGATAGCATTTCGCATTGGTCTCTGAAGTACACGAAATGAAAGAGATCAATCATGATCACAATCAAGTATGCATCTAGAGAACAACATAAATTGGCTCAATCGAAATTTTATCAAATTTATGCATAAACCTCAATATACACATTATAGGCAATTATGAAAAATAATTTTTTCAAACTGTCTGATCGGAAAATTCAAGATCTAATACAAACGATTAAAAATTTAATCATTTGTACTAGATCTCAAACGGAAACTAAGGTTCGCTAAAAATTGTGAACTAAAATTGTAATAAATCTTCACATATAAAATAACATGCAATAATAATATTAAAAAATAAAAATAAAAATATTTTAATATGCAACAAATCTAATAATAAATATAAATTTTATTCCAAATTTATCAATTAAATTTATCAACTATCATAAAATTTGAAATAAAAAAATAAGCCAAAAAAATCAACAAAATACATTAAAATCATTTTAACATGCAACACATCTTATAATAAATCTAACTTTTATTCCAAATATATCAAAAATCATAATTTTCCTAATAAAAAAAATAACCGAAAAAAATATACAAAATAAACGCATACATAAATTAGAGGAAAATGAAAAACTAACCTCTTGTAGCAAAAACAAGGATGCAGATGGAGGAGGGTGGGCTGTCGACGAAAAGCTTCATGGTGCAAAGAGGGAAAATCCTGCATTTATGTAAAATGGAGAGCAAAACGAAATCCAATCGGTTCAAAATGCTTAAATCAGTGCACAAATGAAAACCCAACAAGATTAAAGGTCGAAAAGTCACCTACAGAGGTCGCGCTGGCCAGCGGATGGCAGAGAAGGCTCGTGGAAAGGAAGAGGGGTTAGGTTTTCGCGGTGCTGTGAGTGATTTTATGAAGGGGGACGTCAGTTCTGGTACTAACCGACGTTAAGGGACGCCAGATTAGTAAAGAAACCGACGTTACGGGACGTCGGGCGCATGGGGAACATACGTCATGATGGGGGGACGTCGGGCGCGTCAGTAACCGGTGTTACGAGATGTCGGGTAATTACTGCACATACGTCAAATTGACGCTTTATTTACGAAACTGCCACCGATCATTTTTGACTTCTGTTTACTCTTCGACAGATGTTAACTGAATGACGTTATAGACTCTTTTTGTGTTAGTGAAAGCTTTGACCGGTCTTTCTTGTGAAATTCAATGGTTATATTATCTCTTTTATGATCTTCATGTTTTCTTAAATCCCACTTATGTACATTGTGACAATCAATTTGCCATTTACTTAGCTCATAATCGTATGTTTCATGAGTATACCAAATACATCGACATCGGTTGTCATCTAATTCATGAGAAAATTCAGCCAGATTTAATTCACTTGCTTCTTGTTTCTTCCTAAACCCATCTTGACGATGCCTTCAGCAAACCTCTTTCATCACACACCTTTGTAACATTCAACATTCCAACTTGAGGAGATATTACTCTATAATTTTCCTTATTTGTGATACAGTATAGTTGCACGTTATAATTTGTTTTTGTATCAATTTTTTTTATATAATTATATATTAGCGTTGTTTCTTCCATCTTTTTGTAATATAATGATAATTTTTATAAAATATGAGAACTAAGATCTTTAATATTTTGTTTAGCTTTCCAATGTTTCGTTCCTACTTCGCTTTGATATCTCTTTTAACATTTTAGCTGCAAAACTTATGAGTGGAGTGCAAATCTAAGCATAGAGAATTTACTTCATTTATGTTCTAAATCATTTTAGTATGGTGAGAGATTAAAATAGTTCCTTCTGATTTGGAATTGGTAATGTCAAATGTTTTTTTTTTTCATTCTAAATACGTCTAGTACTTTATTGATATATACGTGCTTTATGTGATAAGAATTACAACTTTATATATATATATATATATATATATATATATATATATATATATATATATATATATATATATATATATATATATATATATATATATATATATATATATATATATATATATATACTTTATGTGATAAGAATTACAACTTTATATATATATATATATATATATATATATATATATATATTCTAAACATTTATATGATTAATCAATAATATCTCTAATTAGATAAATTAAAAGGATTATCATTATATTCATTTTCTCTATTATAATTGAACTTATTTGTATGTATAAGGATTTAAATTACAATACATTATGTATTTATATTCTCCCATAGTACAATAAAAAAGTTAATCTTTTATATACTATTTTTCATTTTAATTTAAAAAATGCTGAAAATCGATTTGCCTTTTCTAATTGTATGCCAAAATTTGATTTGTTTTTTTATTATTGGAGGACATAAACACACAATATATTATAATTTAAACTATTAATATTTATAAATTAAATTTTAATTGTTAATTATAGTATAAAAATTTAATACCTAAATATAATCATTATTTTAATTTTTAATTTTAAAAAGTAAGGAGTTCAATTTACTCTGCCACTCTCTAATTGTGTCAAGGTTTCATTTTTTTTTGGTTGCTTTTGCCATTATTAATTCCTTCTCCTATTCTATCTTCTGTCTTTTCATAATCTCTTTGCTGTATTCAGTTTTTGTATTTGTTGAGTTAAAAACTTGTTAAGTTTGATAACTTGTGTTCAATTAATTGATTAAAAAGGATGGATGATGCTAAGAGTGTCTCTTATGAGTGTGAAGAAAGACAAACATTTGGAAGATGTAAGTAGTATTAAATTTTTGTTTTAAAAATATTGGTCTAAAAGATAAGTAAGATATATTGGCCTAAATACTCACTTTAATTTTTGTTATTTAAATACACAATGGCCTAAATTTTTTTTAGTTATTTAACTTACTTTTAAAAATTTCAATTTTTATGTAATAAAATAAAACTTCTTAAAAATTTTAACTATTTTTTTATTCAAATTATGAAAATATTCTTGATATATTTTTAATTTCAATAACAGGAAAAATGGAAAGAAAAATTTTTTAAATCAACATTGTAAAGACATTATTAATTTATATTATTTCTATTATATATATACATCAAAAAGAAACCAAATAGGATATTCACAAGTGTATACTGTATGAGAAAAAAAAGCATTTGCAATTTATAATATGAAAAATTAAAATATTAATTATTTTTTAACTTATTTATATTTATATTTTTTCTTTCTATCACATAATTAATCATAGTAAACTTTACGAAATATACAACCCTTTTATTTTTTGGACTACCCTCTAACTAGTCATTTTAACTCTCAAGGCATTCTCCTAGAGAAATTGTTTTCTTCATTCTGCATTGAATAAAAAAATCATGTTAAAATTCGACCAAAAAAAATTAAAAATTTAAAAAGAAAAAAAAAAAAAAAAACATTTCATGTTACGGCGAATACAATATTATCGTTGAACAGAAACACCATTCAGAGTTTCACAAAAGTGGTCGCTAGCTTCTCCACAGCAAGAGAAGAAGCAGAGACATGAAAGCCCCTTCTTCGCTTTTCCTCAAAGGCCACATCTTCCCTTCCTCTATTTTTCTCCTAACAAACACCAAACGTAAGTAACGCTTCATTCCTTCAATTTTGTTTCGATTTGTTTCAGCTTTCATATCTTAATTGAGTCATTTTATGCTATAACTATATCTGCAATGAACTTGAATCTGTTATTTTGTTGGGTTAGTTTGTGTTAATACACTTTAAAGAGTGCTGTTTGCTATTGGGTACATTTTGCAGGGACACCTAATGTAAAACTGCACCCTATTTTGTACTTATGTAAAGCCATCCAAACTAACTCATATGAAATTTCCAATGGAAGCTATCATCCCACTGTGCAACACTCAACAGAAAAAAATACAATGGTATGTGCTTATGTAGTATGAGTATATTGCTTATGTCGTATGTGTATGTATGTATGTGTATATTCCACTTAATAGTGTATTTGTGGTAATTTGAAAGAAAGATTTGCTAGTTTTATTGTTTGAAGGAACTTTTGAATTGTAGGAGAAGCCATCTAGGAAAATTGAATCTATTGGAGCATTTCAAAAGTTGCCCATAGTGATGCCATCAATTGACATTCTTGGATCTGCACTGAGAAAGGCGAGGAAGGTTTCTCCAACGAAAGGTACTTGGCTGCAATTATGTTCTTCGTTTTCTGGTTGATAATTGTGTTTACATCTTAAACCCTATAGTTGACATTGACTTTTAGTTTGCTTAAACTTTAGGAATTGCCAACATTGCAAAAAGGGAGAAAAACAAGGGTGCAAAGCAACTTGATGCATTGATGAAAGTATGTTTTTTTACTTTTGAATATGTCATGCTCTGAGCTATAATTTGTATTTCAGTTTCTACTGTCCATTTTATAGGAAAAAGAATGTATCATAAGTTAACAGCGCAGCTCTTGTTAGGAAATTGCTGTCCCCTTAAGGACTTATGTGGAGAGTTTTCCTAACAAAACATACCTTCATCCTTATGAAAGATCTCTGATTGAGCTGACTCTTGGAGATGGATACTATGAAATGGTATGTTAGTAAAACAGCCTTGTAGTACTAGACGTGTTTTATAACTTCCATTAGTGCATCCCCTTTGTTATTGCATGACATATAATAGTCTTATCATTATTTATCATTCCCAAGGCTGCATGGATACATATTCTTGGATAATGGCTGCATTCATATAAATTGTTATTTTAGACTTTGTGTAATTTGTTTTAAATATTTTTTACAGGTGCTACAGAAGGTAGATGGTTTAAGGAAGAGAGTAGTATCTGTTGGAAAGGAACATGCTTCACTTTGTGCTAAGGTTTATTTAGTAATTTACATTTGATTTTGATCTATTTCCTTGCCGGGTAATTGTGTAGTTTTCATCATGCTGCTTGAAAGTATTATTTTAACTGATATTTATGAAGTCTTAGTACCAAAATTTGGAATATTTTATGGTAGGTCTTGATGTCAATACTAATTTGTTCTTGTTGAATGTTTGAAATCTTGTCTTCCCCAATGGCAAGAATTTATGCTATTTAACTTTTTCAGAAAAAGAGATTTTTAATATAATTTGTACGGTCTTCACTGCTTCATCCTTAAAGTTTGAAGCTTGCTTATGTCACTATCTGTACCATCATGTTAGCCTCAGCCTGTAACGTTTATGAATTGAATTCTTTCAGATGGTTCCAATGTCTCTTTACGTTATCATCTTGTTAAATTGGTGATTTCTCTATTTATCCTTTGCTTTGCTAACATGATTGATTTTATTTCATCTTGTAATAACAGTCTTCATCAAAGCGAGAAGCAGAGGAAAGGTTGAGTGAGGTGAGGTGTAGATCTTTTGAGGAATCATCTTCTTCCTAATTTTTCTGAAGATTTCAGTATGTGCCATGATTTTATGCAGGGTCTTAAGAAAATTGAAGAGGTTTTTGCTCAAGAAAGAAAAGTTGTTGATGATTTGTTAGGCATAGCCAAGGTATTCTGCATTTTCAGCAAATGACATGCTTCTTTCGTTTTGTCTGTGTTTTCTACAATCATACATATCAGGGTTCACAATTTGGGTGACCTGTGAAATTTAATATTGTTTTCTCAAATAATATTCTGTCAACTTAATTTTTATTATCCAGCTGATAATTATAAATGTTACAGACTCTCAGAGCAATGCCAGTAATCAATTTGGAAACGCCAACTCTCTGTCTTGTTGGAGCTCCTAATGTAGGCAAATCTTCTTTGGTCCATGTACTCTCTACCGGCAAGCCTGAGGTATGCAACTAAATGCTAGAATAATTCTTTGTTAAAATTGCATAAGGCTCTTTAAAAATCTGGGCTTGAATGGAATTGTTTATCCTACTAAGTATCCTATCCATGTTTCCAATAAATCTACATCTCTTTGAATTTCCTCCTTATTGGTGTGCCTAAAAGATTAAATATGCATGCGGTGATCAATCAGGATACAATCCCCTTGGTTATAATTGTAACTAAAGGATAAATATTTCTGTATTGTTACTTGGTTGATCCGTGACCATTTATAATGGTTATGTGCTAGTGGTTCAGAAATGTTCGAGTGCTTTATGTTATAGTTGTGCTTTTTCTTTCTCTTGTTCTTGAAGGAATGGTTTTTACTAGACTGTGAGGTAGCACTTTGTATATATAATTTACCTTGTTAACATATGTACAGTTAAAAGGATCCTAACTAATCATATGTACAGTGAAGTGATACTAAACTAAATTAAATCTTGACATATTTTTCTTCAAGCTTAAGTAAAACTTCTTGATTGCTGAGTATTTATAGATTCCACCACCCACTCTATTTCTCATTTGCTTTCTTCCTAAAATTTCAGATCTGTAACTATCCTTTCACAACAAGAGGAATTCTTATGGGTCATATTATTTTTAACATTCAGAAGTTTCAGGTTAGCAAATTTGTGACTTTTTATTTTCCTTTTTAGCATTCTTTTCTCATTGTGAACTGCATGTCATGCAAGTTTAATTGTATACCTTTCACGTCTGTAGGTTACAGATACTCCGGGCCTGCTGAGGAGGCATGATGGTAATTAAAATTTCATTTGTTTTATCAGTTTCCTAGTTTTACTGATTTTTCTTATTTGGTGAATGTTATGTCCAAAGTTTTTCGTGGGGAATTTTTTTTAGTCCATTGGTTTTAGGATCAGTTTTCCTAATAGGAGGGGTATGGTTATATTATAATACTATGGGTTATTGGAGGATCTTAGACCTCCTGTATCCACTAAGTTAGCTCCAATAAATCACAATTTGTGATTATGCATTAATTTTACTGTTGATTTTGTTTTCCTTTTTATTTAGTTAAGCACAATCGTTTCCACTTTTTAATTTGTTTCTCTTGTTTGGATGTTAAGAGGACAGGAATAATTTGGAAAAGTTGACTCTGGCTGTCCTTTCACACCTGCCAACAGCAGTTTTGTATGTCCATGACCTTTCGGGGGAGTGTGGGACCTCACCTTCCGATCAGGTGTGCTTCTTTGGCAACTGAATTATTAAAACTAAAAATAAGTGTGAAATATAAATCTTCTTTGAGGGTCTATGAAGATAGTTATCTGGTTCATTGCTTTCCAAATTAAAATGCAAGAAATACAATTTTCATTTAAGCGGTTGAATCATGTAGTTATCTAGTCTACATAGGTTTAACTTGGACTTGTGGCTCCATAAGATTTAGATGCCAATGAAAGACTTGTGTTTGTGTTCAATTTCAGTGATTCTTCATTCTAATGTATTGTGGGGCTATCAATTTTTGATTATTTATTTTCTAATTACTTCCGTGGAAACCTATGAAAGGTATATCTGATAGCTGTCAGAAATAAAACAATAACGAAATTAGAGATGATGAAGCAATTGGGATGGTCTCAAGTGAGGATGCTTGATGTTCTAGGCTGCTCTTATTGTATCTGCTCCTATCGTTTTTTGATTTGTGCATACACTGTAAAGGGAACCTTCTTTGAGAAAGTTCCCTTGTTAATGAGCTTTAGTCTAAGTTATTGGACTCTTGTGCATTACAAAAAAAGGGTTCATTAAACCTTAACTTGGATGCATCACATGAGATTCTGTTGCTCTCGGTTCAATCATATAAAACTAGTTGGTCCCTACAACAATCCTTTCAAATTGTGGAGAGAGATTTTGGACTGTCGGAAAAATATCGCCAACCTATTAAGATCTTTAGGGGCAAATATTTAGCCTGTCATGCTAGTTAAAAGTGGTTCCAAATTCAAGAGAGGATTGGATTGAGTTCATAAAATGTTTCCAAAAACAATTTACAATTTTTATCTTTGAAGAATTATTGTTAAAGCTATTTAATGTCTTTAAACTTAAAGGACTCGATAAATGATCAAGAGTACCAACACATCCACGCTGACAGTATTTAAGATTGCAATGTGAAGTATATACACTGGAAAATGGATAAGATAGGGTATGGAATGGGAGCTGGAGATATATTTCAGTTCAGCTACTTCTACCCAGATAACTATAGGTGCAATTTTTATTTTCACAGCTCAACATGTGTTTGTTTTCTTGGACGGTGTTACATGCAGTATAGATGAAAAATAGCCATTTGAGGTAGTTGGGAAATGAAAAAACTAGCCATTATAAGCTAAAAAAGCCCACTGTATAGGGTTGATGGGCATCTGTTCTTGGTCTGTTCCTTGTGTATTAAGTGCTGCTTCCTTGCACTCTTGCTTGTGTAGAGCCGTGCTTACTCTAGATTGGGGTAGAAAATTAAACAGTTCAAAAGGTTGGTCCTAACACGATGCTATTATTCTCAAATTGTGTGCCACATTGCTGGCTTATGGTTGTCTATGTGTAACTGTGTACTTCAGCTTAGCGGAGAAACCTTGCCGTCCCATTGGGTAATTGTTGGCAAATCGGAATTTATCTGTATAATTAATCTGAAAATTTTTACACAAAGAAAGACAAAAAGCTTTTTGGTTATAACTTTTGGCTATTACATTCAATTGATGACTGTTGGTTATGCAGTTTTCAATATACAAAGAACTCAGAGAAAGGTTCACTGGACATTTATGGCTTGATGTCGTGTCAAAATGTGATCTGTTGAAGACTTCTCCTGTGGTCTATGCAACAGATGAGCCTCTTCCCTCACAACCCGAGCTTGAGAACTACCGGAAATCAGGTCCTGATGGAGCTATTAATGTATCTGTGAAAACAGAAGAAGGGCTACATGAGGTGAGGAAAATCTATTCTCATTTTAATATTTTGACTAGAATCTCTAATATGATGGGTGTATGTTAGAAGAAAGCTACACAGTTAGCTAAAAAATGACTACATTGTTAGAATCGCGCAGCAGAATGATCGCGTGTGGACAAAAACTAAGAAGGAGGTGTGGTTTAATTAATAAAAATTAAGACTTTAAATTTTTTTCCTCAAAATTTACTATTTAAATGAAAGATTCAATTCTTTAAAAGTAAGTGCATTTTTAATAAAGAGGGTAGGGAAGAAGATGAACACAAGTATTTATACTGGTTCGGATTGAAAGATTCTACGTCCAGTTGTTAATCTCTTAAACAAAGTGATTAACTAAATCACTAAAATAAACACAATACAATCAAATAAGAGAGTAAGGATTTTGAGAACACCTCTCTTGAAGTATTTCCTAGCCACAACAACACTCAATCCCGCAAGAACCTACTTGGTGAAAGTTATTGCTCTACTCACACTAAGTTTTTCAATGCTTCCTTTCTTAAAAACACTCAAACAGTTCTATAGCAATCACAACACTCAACTTCTGATGCTCAGAAAGGTATTTTCGATAGTGGAAAAGAGTTCTATAAATAGAGGTTCGAAAATTAGGTCAAGAAACTGAAAAAACAAGTTCCAACTGCAAGTGATAATCGATTATTTTCAGAGCAATTTCTAAATACAATATTTTTCGTTGATAATCAATTATCCATTGAGATAATCGATTATTACAGAAACATTTCTGAAAACTAAAGAAAACTTAGTATAATCGATTATCATGATAATTGATTATCACGGTGTATTTTGCAAAAATAAAATGTTCCCAAAATGATTAAGTGCTGACTGCAGTTTCATGACGTTTCTAAGCTTACTTAAACTACAAAATATAATAAGAACTTATTACAAGAGGCTTTAAACAATAATTAAATATTCTTCCAATATTTGCTTTGTGGTTCCTTGCAATTTTCATCATCAAAACCTTTGCAACTCAACTCCTCTTGTTTTGCCAGCACACATCGAAGCTGGTTTATGGAATTCTTTACTTGTGAAACTATAAAAACTTATGATATTATTCTAGATGTGCCCAAAGTCTTGCAGAATCTCAGCCTAGTAAATCATAACCTCTTTTTTCCCTAATAAATCACTCTTTTACGAACAGAAAACTTCTAATGATAGCCATAGTGCCACTCTTTGTGCTCCATCCCGTTTTTCAGTACTATATATATATATATATATATATATATATATATATATATATATATATATATTCTTTTTGAACTAAACTTATGTGTCTTGATGGATTTCAATGAAACTATTTAACTGAAATCTAACTGTACTATGTATTCTGGTAAAGGCAGTTACTGTCAGTTAAGAGTTCCCTATTTATAGGTAACAGAGAAAGAGTTATTGATGAATAAGAGTTGTGTTTTTATGTTGTGTAGTTGAAGCAGAGAGTGCATGAACTGCTTAATTTACAGATGGCCAAGATAATAGATACAAGCAACAAGCAGGAGAAGTGAAAAGTGCCACTCCAGTAAGGTTGAAATCCTAATTTGTGATGGAACTTCCTGGTGAAATAGGTATTCTGAAACCTTCATGAGTCTGAATATCTGCTAAAATAATTATGCAGCTATGTGGCCAGTCTAAGCATGAAGAGAAGCAAAGGCTTCATTACTGCTCTTCAAGCAATTGAGCATTGTACAGTATTTGAGTGGTAGGCTAAGCCTAGGAATTTTCCAGAAAATGTTTGCTCACCTATTAGCTTTGTTGGGAAGATCATGTTCCCATATTGAACCTTCTTGAAGAAACAAGAAATGGTTGTTTATCAACTTTCGAGTCTTTTGGTTCTTATTGGCTGTAAGCATGATGCATCTTAACATTTTAAGTCCATGTTGTTAGAAGTCATCATAAATTGGTTAATGTTAAAATCTGAGTTGATAGTAACTTAGATATATTATAATGTATTGATATATTCATAATACTTATTCTTATTTATACTAACCATAATTCTAACTAGTTAGGAAACAAATCATAGGATTAAGAAATATGGTAATTTATCCTAAAGATAAAGAGGAAATAGAGAAACAAATCATAAAACTGTGTTTCTCATGTATACAGAAAGTTGTTTTATTAGAAATAAAAAAATGAAATTTATGTTTGGCTAGTACATAAAGAATGACCACATTGAAGCTTGTTTATGCAATTCTTTACTTGTGTTTTGGCATCCATATAATTTTTGTTTGAGAAGGGTTTTGAGCCAGCTTCTAGTTTTTTACTAAATGAAAAACTTGTTTGATCTTAATAAGAGTGTTTGATAAACAAACTTTTTCATTAGCTTGCAATGTGTTGAGATGTTACTAGAAGCAATATTATTTAAAGCATTATTAACCTCTAATAATTTATTTTTTTATCCTTAAGCTATTTATTGAATTTCCCTTTTAACATTTTTTATTTTGTATTTCATATGTTTATATATACACACATATATCGTTATTCATTATTGAAAATTTTACATCATTTTAAATTTCGTTGAAAATATTTTAAAATATAGCCTAAGATTAATAATAGAATACGTAATAGTAAATACTTAATCGAAATATATATATATATATATATATATATATATATATATATATATATATATTGTTTTGTAAATAAAAGGTTGTAAAAGTTAAAAATTAGGTTTAATTATCCTTTTGGTCCCTCTATTTGTCATGAAATTTCATTTTGGTCCTCACGTTTTTCGTTGTCTCAATTTGGTCCTCATTTTTTTAAAAATGACTCAATTTGGTCCTCACCGTTAACTTTGACCAGACGGTGTTAAAGTCAATGCCACGTGTCAATTTCTGGTTTTTTTGAATTTTTTTCATATTTTTTGATTTTTTTTTTGAATTTTGAATTTTTTTTTTGAATTTTTTTTTCTTTTTGACGTGTCAGTTCACAATTTTGCCATGTGTCAAAGTGACTCAATTTGGTCTCTATATTTGTTTTTAGTTTCAATTTAGTCCCAATTTTTGTAAAAGTGAAGCAATATTGTCCCTCCTTAGATTGAGACTCAATTTAATCTTTGTATACAACTTATGATGATATTCTTAATAAAATTGACATTTTTATTAAATATTTATAGAAATATTTTTAAATAATTTTTTTATAGTTTTATTATTAAACAAAGTTAAATCCCAAACTTAATTTCAAAAATTAACAATTTTGTCATCATATATAAAGGCATCAAGTGTATCATATTATACAAACTTGGTAAAGATTAAAAATCAAAATTTGTAAGAATATCACCATAAAATTTATAAAAAAGTAAATTTAGTGTCAATTTGAGGAAGGACAATATTGCTTCACTTTTACAAAATTTGGGACTAAATTGAAACTAAAAACAAATATAGGGACCAAATTGAGTCACTTTGACACGTGGCAAAACTGTGAAGTGACACGTGTCAAAAATTTAAAAAATTCAAAAAAAAAATAAAAAAAATAAAAAAAAATTCAAAAAAAAATATTAAAAAAATATTAAAAAATTAAAAAAAACCAGAAATTGACACGTGGTGTTGACTTTAACACCGTCTGGTCAAAGTTAACAGTGAGGACCAAATTGAGTCATTTTTAAGAAAATGAGGACCAAATTGAGACAACGAAAAACGTGAGGACCAAAATGAAATTTCATGACAAATAGAGGGACCAAAAGGGTAATTAAACCTAAAAATTATTATGCCTCTTTTTCTATTTTATATTTATAAGCTACTTTAATTAGATGTCAAAATTGGGTTGTGGCTTGTGGGCTACTTGTCAGCCCATCAAAACTTACAAGCTGAGTTGGAAGTTTCGACATGCCAGCCTGTCTAATTTGCCTAAAAATCCAAATTTGTGGGTCAGTTTGTCTTTAGTATGTTTTGGTTTTTATTTTTTATTTTTTAAAATTAAAATAAAAATAATTAAAAAATTAAAATTTTTATATAATATGTTTGTAAATATGCAAATATGAAATACTATTATAATTAAAATTATTAATACTTATAAATTAAGTTTCAATTATTAGTTATAATAGAATAATTTAATATATATGTAAATGTAATAATTATTTTAACTTATTCAATTAAAATATTAATTAATCAATTAAAATTTTAAAAAATATGTATATTATTAAATATGTTTTAAATATTTAGTTATAAGTATATATATAAATAACTTTTAGAAAAATTAAAAAAAATAGAAAAAAAGTTGTGAACCAATTCGCTTGTCTATCCTGTGACGAGACAGGTTACAAGTTCTTATCTGTTTTTTTGAGATAGGCTAACCCAATCTGACTCATTTTTGACATGTCAAGAATGGTTAAGATGAAAATGGGTCAGGTTATCCTTTTGTCACCCCCTAACTTTAAAAGACAACTTTACTAAATACTTGATTGCTAAACTTTCACAATTTGATAAAATTCTAAACGATTTGATCAATAAAATTTTGTCATACCCAAGCAACGCAATTTTGATAAGATGCTCTATACTTTTTTCATAGCAAAAACGAAATTGTTTTGATTATATAACATTTTCATAAGTACGATAATCAAATCAAACAATCAAACAGCAAGTGTAATCTTCATAAAACCATGTAATTGTTAAATTTCAGAACTCTGCACTATATACAACTTCAAAGAAAGCTCACAATAAACAATACTAAAAAATAACTATTTTTTGAATTTTTAAATTTACTAAAGAGTCATCAACATTTAAATATTTCCATGAAGATTCTAATAGATTACACTCCTTTGAGATTATGTGTCGAATTTCGTGTTGTCACTACAAGAAAGAAAAATTCAATATGAAAGGTATTTTATTCATAACAATTTGAATGCTATTAAGAGAAGGAACTAATTAAAAGGCTATTGACCTACACTATAACTTAGTTACTCTATTTTCAAGACCCTATATATAGAAGTCAATCTGTGTAGATTCAACTCATGCTCTTACAAGCAGTGGCGGAACTTGACCAAAAATTCTAGGGGGGCCAAATTATATTTGTTATATATAAATTATTTTTTTAATTAAAAAAAATTAATTTCTTTTAATTAAAAAAAATCAATTTCTTTACATTATTTTTTTTATTCAAAATAAACACTCATGACAATAGAATCTAAACAATATAACAATGGATAATTTTCTAGACACATTTGATATGGATCCCATTTTAGATAAGTCTTTCGTACCTCATCAATTTAATTTGGTGGGTATTGCCAAATTTGAAGACGCTTTCCCGGATCACGTTCTAAAGTATTTTCAAATTCATTATATGTAACTTTAGGAACCTTAGAGAGTTGTTTTTCGTTTTCTTCAATATTTGGATTCTCATGAAGTTTCTCAATTTTAGATACGTACATGCATTTTTTTCATCTTCATCACAAGCCTTCCTCTTGAAAAAAGAATCAATTCTTTTACTCTTTATCATAATTTTTCTAATATAAAATTTTCACCTCTCACCTATTTACAAAAAGATAAAAATTATGAATAATTAAATCTTAAAAGCAAGACTCAATATTTTAAGAAAATTAATAACGTCTAAATGATTAGCTTCCCTTACCTTAGAGTATATTCCTAATCTTGTTCTTCCCTTACACAACTTCAAAACCTAAAATAGCTCTATCTACACAAAGAAGAGTTTGATCAACAATTAAAACATGATTTTATGATCTCTAACAGATAGACATATGCCTAGAGCGTAGAAAAGCCACATACAAGAGAGAAACATATTACTTCAAAAATAAAAAGGAAAAGATGAACTTACTCAAAAGAAGAAATTGTTCAGTCCAAAATGTTCCTTAACTCTTCAATTTTGTCGTAGTGCAATTTGATTTTGAAAATAATAAGAAATTGATGGTGAAAATTGAGATGAAAATAAAATGGGAGAAAGAAATGAAGGCACGAAAGAGAGAAACCAAATAAAAAAATTTTAAAAATTATATTAGAAAAAAAAACATAATTTTTAAATTTTAAAAAAGATTTTTCAAACTAAATTAATATAAATAAGATAATAATATATAAATAAGTAATAATATATAAATATATTTTTTTAAATATATAAAAAATAAAATAAAATAAAAATCAATTAATATAAATAAAATAATAATTTATAAAAATTATTTTTTAAATATATAGAAAAAAAAATTAAAAAAAAAATGGTTGGGGGAGCCGTGGCTCCCCCCTGTCACTTGGTACGTCCGCCACTGCTTACAAGAACTTCCAATGCATTATGGTTGCTATATAGTTACTATAGGAAAAGTCTAACATCTAGGATTTTGATTAAGTGCTGAAAAATGTAAAAACATGGTCATGTTTTGTCTAAAAGACAATCTGATAAAAGAATAATAGATCATGTAAGACGTAAGTGTTTCTTTTGACAAATGATACAATATTATGTAATTTTAGTTTATGTATAGTAAAACGTGAAAGCTTTCACATGATAAGACACGTAAAAGTAAACTAACCTTATATAACACTATATATATATATATATATATATATATATATATATATATATATATTTACTCTATGATTGTAGGAAATGTATATTAATTCAATCTCATAAAGAGATTTTGTTTGCTAAAGGACAAGAAACTTCTTAAGATCTCTCAAAACAATAGTTAAAGCTTATTTTTCTTCACCAAATTCCTAAGTAAAGTATTGTCAATTTTGGAAGAATTGTCACCTTCATGTGAGAATGCTACTTAAGCCAATTCAAGGAAATGCACACTAGCCATGAAGAAGAAAAACACATCTAGTATGGAGACTTTGACAAAATGAAGAAAGAACATTTTTGAGATCCAGTTGAGGGTCTATAAATTATCAAAGAAGTGCACTGGTTCGATTGTAGCACAACAAGATTGTATCCATAGAGATTTGGTTTGATAAAACACTAATCTATAATCTATTCAAGTTTGCAATAATAAAGTGATAAAGGTTTGATAGTTTCAAATATGTTTAAAAAAAAAGTGGTGAGTCAGCTTGTCAGGGCGGGACGGGTTGCAGTATCCAACTCTTTTTATTGTGACGGACCAATCCGACGTGACTGTTTTTGACAAACCAAAGACGAGACAAGAAAAAAACAGACAGGACTGGCCTGTTTTGACACCTAAAGAGAATTGGTGTCAAATACTATATATAAAATGGTGTATGTAATAATCGTACAAATATGACTACTAATTTATAAATAAATACAATTTAATTAAACCGTAAAAACAAAATAAATCCAAAGCGAAACCCATATCATTTATCATAATATTAAATTCAAAGTAGGACCCACGCCATGTATCTCAACATCAAATTCAAAGCGAGAGCATGCAACTCATATGCCATAAGTCGTAATAGAAAAAGATAATAAAAACACTACATTTTCCATCCAACTCCTATTTCACATCTATTGAATAATATTTTACTTAAAATATAAAATAATTTAAAATGAATCACAAAAAAATTAAAATAATATACTTTTTTTATTAAGTGTGAGGGTAAGAAAATTGGTTAATGGTCAAAGCAAGGGACATATGTGCATGACCATAAACTGCATCTGAGTAACGGCTTCTTCAACATCGTGCTTTGAAATTGGGATTTGGAGAGCAGAAAATGATCACGTCCCAAAACTATTTTTTTACTCTTCTACTTTCTTAATATTTACACTCAAACGCAATAACCATTTTTCTTCCGACACTTAAATAGAGGAAAATAAGCTCAGGGGAATATGAAAATGATCTTAAAATGTGTTTGGATAGAGTATTTTAATGAAGTAAGAATTTAGATTTCTTTGTAATAAAATATTTTGTTTGGATATAAAAATTAAAAAGCATTTCAAATACAACCATTTTTTCTGAGGGATTTCAATTAGCTAAATTAGTAAAAATTTAAATACCCTCACAATAGGTAGAATTTGAAATTCTTCTCACTCAACCTCACATTCTAGACTCTTTGGTAGGCCCGATGACACAAACGGGACCGACGATTCAGACGGGTCCAACGATCCGAATGGACTCCACTATCCAGACGGGTCCGACGACCCGAATGGGCTCCACGATCCAGACGAGTCCGACGACCCGAATGGGCTCCACGATCCAGACAGGTACGACGACCCAGATGGGCCCGACGACCCAAACGGGTCCGACGACCCAAACGGGTCCAACGATCCGAATGGACTCGACGATCCAGACAAGTCCGACGACCCAGACGGGCCCGACAACTCAGACGAATTGTTAAAATTAAATTTTATCTCACAATAAATTCAATTTTTTTTCCAAACAAGAAATTGAAATGTAAAGTATTTTAATTTCCTTATCCAAACAAGTTATTTAAAAAATGAATGGAATTTAATTGCAAGCAATTCAAATGCAAAACATTTTAATTTCTAAGCATTGTTGAAATACTGTATCCAAACACAAGGTTAACCTAAAATCTCTCTGAGGTCTGAGGTTAAAAATAATTAAAAACAAAGCAATAATAGGACCAACAGAAAGGGACAATTTTCCAACGGACCTATATTTAAATTATTGCCAATCTTTAATTTTGTGAATAGACCTCTTTACTATAAATGTAAGAAATTTCTTTTCCAGTCAACCGAAAATATAATTGTATTTGTGCATGTATTGGTAGATTGCCTACAGTAATTTGACTTTCTGATAGCCGAATTCTAAGTAGGTATTTTAGTTTCTTTTATTTAGACAAATGTACAGACAAAAATAAAATATAAACATTTTTAATATAAATTTTAGAAATTTTTAAATTGAAAAAGTATAGAATATTTTTAAAAAAGTTTTATTAAAAAATATAAAATTTTGATAGTTTGATATAAATTTGAAACTAAAAATATATTTCATTTAATATTTATAAATAAGTTAGGTGTAATATCCCATTTAATAAATGAACTTGATTAAATGAGATATCACATACAATATAATATAAAGAGCCACACAGCGAAATATATCTGTGTTAACCATTACAATCATCCAAAATATACTACAAGAGTAACTAAGGCACACCACGATGCCATGAACAGAATAAGAACACAAGTTTGACAATTATCCAAAAATACATGCTCATATAGCAAGATAGTACATAGGCCACAGTGCCTTAAAGAAATACTTGGAGCAAGGGAATCCCACCCAAGATTAGCTACGCGACGGAGTTTCCATCACCCTGATGACCACTAGAGGTTCCCACATCTGCTCACATCAATAAATTGATGATCATCGCAAAAGGAGAAAACCACACACAAGGTAAACACAGACAAACAGAAAGGGTAAGCTAGAGTAAAAAGGTTTTATCATACAACTAAACATGCAATTTAAAAGTCAAGAATACATATCAATCATCAAAGCATGTGATAGCAAACGAGCAAGACTCTAAGACTCAATTATCCGGATACATATAATCAGTCAGATTTACTGAATGTTTGCACTTGTGGTGGCCTCTACTACTCTACAGAGTTATTGCCAATAGGTTTCACCCTACCACGCACAAGATTAGCCTTCAAACATCTAATAACTCTCACCATAATAATAACCCTCTTATGTTTAACTTAAACCTTCATAACTCTTCCCCTCACCCCACCAAAACACCTTTTACTCTTCTCGCCATTCATTCTTCCTCCACATAGGTTTCCACAAAAACCATTGCTGGATTCAACACTTTCTTACTCACCTACACATGGGAAGACACTCTTGTTGCTACGAACAGAAGTTACGAAAAGGCCTTTGGTCTCCAGAGGAAGATGAGAAGATTCTGGATTACATCACCAAACATGGTCATGGATGTTGGAGCTTAGTCCCCAAACTTGCTGGTATATATATATATATATATATATATATATATATATATATATATATATATATATATATATATACTATATTGTTTCATTGATGCAACGTGCACAATGAAGGAGTGGAGTTACTTCATTCTAATCTTAATTCTGCATGCCAGGTCTGCAGAGGTGTGGGAAGAGTTGTAGGTTGAGGTGGATAAATTACCTCAGGCCTGGTTTGAAGAGAGCAGCATTCTCACAAGAGAAGGAGAACATGATCATTGAACTCCATGCAGTTCTTGGAAACAGGTAGTTCAGTAATATAGTTAAATATCTTTCTCTTTCTTTTTTAACGTACAATTATTTCTTTTGACTTTTGATCTTGTACATGTAATGTTTTACTGTTTCTTTTCTCATGGTGACTGCTATATAAGGTGGTATATCTTTTCAAAGATATTTTCACCCAGTGCAACTTACGTGATACTTCTTCTCTCTCAAAAAGTAGAGGAAAAAAACATAACAAAGTTAGTTTCTGCCATGTTTTAGTTCATCTATTTGTTTTAGTGTTCAACTACCTAAATGCCCCTGTGTCCAATGCTCAAAGTTGTGGTTTTCTTTTCTCTAGCTAATTGAATTACAATATCAGGGTATCACTTGGTCAAATATACAGGGTTGAATATGATCCAAAACAATACCTATGGGAAAAGGAATTCACCCTTGCAAGAAGAACATGCCAACGACAAGATTTGGAGGCATGTATGGACAATTTTTTTAGATTCAACTACTAGTATGGCCTCCAAGAATGTGAGTGATTAGGCATGTTCAGAAGAACTCTTTAGCGTGTTCATATTATTGGGCTTTATTTTTGTGTTGTATGTGGTTGGGATGTAACCGTGGATTCAAATATTCAACCACAAAGATATTTGGTTCAACAAATCAGGGACCACGATTTTCAACTGAGAAGAAATTGAATAAAAAATAAAGAAGTATTTAACAACCCCAAACCAAACCCATTTCTTCAACCAAAGAAACAAACAAAATAATCCAACTTCATCCCCATCTTCATGTACAAGTTTTCATGTCCTTCACCATACCATCACCATGGATCTATTTTTAAAACTAGGCCACAAAACAATCCCAACTACCGTGACCTTCTGTCAACTACTTCACTATACAGTGGCATTTTAACCAGTCACTTAGTAGCAGAATTTGGCTTTGTAGCTGCCATGATAGAGAATATAAAACTCTTATATCCACTTACATGTAGTGATTGTTTACCAAACTATTAATTTGCTCTTAGTCTATTTGTCAAGTATTACTAAACAATCTATGTTTTATTCTTTCAGAGGAGAAATAATTTAATTTTAGACAGTGAATTACTTGCAATGTTTTCCCCAGTCACATTTCATCTGCTAAGAGTAATCAATAATTTAAATCTAACTCCATCAAGCATGAGAGTGGGAAATATCAAATTTTCATTATTCACTAGCAAGAAGACTTAAAGCATAAGGTTTTAATACCTCTTTAGAAGATACAATATGCTCTATGGCCTCTTAGATGCTGAACTCTTACAACGCTTCAGATATGTACAATAACATCTGATTTTATAGTTCATGTACCTGTAAAACAGAATTTACCCATATAGCTCACTTTCACTGTCAAAAAACGAGATACATAATTCATCATTATCACATATACATGCAGACTTATGTAACAGAAGAAGGATATCTATATGTGTAATAAAATGACTTGTACTTGAACTAGTTCTACAAGATAATGGTCCATGGGATGCAGGATGCACTTCCACGGAATGCAGGATCCAAAGCAAACAAAGTGCATCAGGTTAGTTAAATTATCCACTTTCAAAGTTATTCATAAAGGCAAGATCAACCATTATCCTTTCTAAAATCTTATGATGATCCTTAACACATAGTGCTTTTGGAGGATTTTAGAAATTTTGTATTGAACTTTTAATTTGCAAAAGTTTCCTACTATCCACTTAGCCACCTCTACTTATAGCACTAAAATATATAACATCACCTTCTTTTCCAACTCTCACCACCACATGACTACAATGCTTTCTGCAGATTACAACGTTACTTCCCCCTTTCACTAACTTTTACATTGTTAAAAGATACCAAAAAAGTTAACCTATAAAATTACAACAAGAATTATTGTGTAAAGGATTAGAATATGTCTACGAGAGAGTTACACAAAAAAGAAATACAATTAAACCATAACTAGAAATGAAAATCAAAGAAAACGTGAGAAAACCTACCTATGAAAATTGTAGAACCTCTGAAATGGCAGAACACTAGAACCTGTAAAAAATAAAATAGCAATTAACAGTAGAACCATTTCAATAACATGTGAAAATCACAATAATAATGTGAATCATGGAAAGAGCATATGAGAGGGGAGAGAGAGCAAAAAGAGAAAATGAAAGTGCAAACAAAAACCTAAAAGAGAGTGAACCACTGAGATCAAAATTCAAACCTATGTGCCAGGAGCGAAAGACTGAGAAAAATGTTGCCAAGAGCAAAGGAGAAAGCAAAATGCGTAAGATTGTTGTTAGGTAGTGAGAAAAATACTGTGTCGTGGTCGTGTGAAGTAGTTGAAGAAGAAAGATGGACAACGTTTGACAAATGTGAGAGGAAGAATGTCTTATAATTTGAAAAATGGATCTTTATAAAATTAGTTTGCTGCAAATTAATTTTATTTATTATAAAATTACTTTCATATTTTTTAAAATAAATATTATCATAAAAATAAAACACATTTTCTTTAATTTGATAACAATACTTAATTTAATTATTAAAAAATAAATCATAATAAGTATAATTACTTTAGAATAATTTTATATAACAAAATTCACGTGAATTAATTGTGGAAGGCTTTTTTTAAAAGAAAATAATCTACATGTATTTTTTTAATAAACAATTTTTAAGGAATATTACATATATTTTCATAGAAATAAATTAGCAAAAAATATTATAAGTAATAATTGTATACATTTTATGGAGTTTGAAAGAAACCTAGACTATTTTCTAGAGGTTTAAAACTAAATCTGTGTAATTTAACAAAGATTTTAAAAACCTATACTACTTTTTAGAGGTTTAACACTAAACCTTTGTAATTTAAGGGATGTTTTAAAAACCTATACTATTTTTTAGAGGTTTAAAGTTAAACCTTTGTAATTTAACGGAGGTTTTGAAAACCTACACTATTTTATAGAGGTTTAACACTAAAGCTTTGGAATTTAACAGAGATTTTAAAAACCTCAGTTAAGTTAATCTATTGCTAAGGTTATATTAACCTTCACTAAATAACCCCCGTTAAATGCAATTTTTTTTGTAGTGTGTGAAACGTTTTAGAAAGAACTAAAGAAGGATTTGACATAATTACAAATTTAATTAAACAAACACTAGAGGTGTCAAAATGGATTTAGCTAGATTAGGTTGAAAAAAATTCAATTTTTTCAAAACTGGATTGAACTAAACCCGGCTCACTTAACCCACGAATTAAACGGGTTTGAGCCAGGTTGAAGGTGGGTTGACCCACTTAACCCACCAACATTTTTTTACAATTTTTTTAATTATTTTAATAATTATTTACTATTCCTAATCATATAGGTTCAAAATTTCATATTTTTGAATGCTAGAATGTTGCTCAATAATATTTGAATAGTTTGAATGTGTAATTAATTTGATTGTCAAGTTATATACATCGATACTTTAATCTTTAACTATAATCTTTATAGTAAATTATTCAAGCAACCGTCTTATAATTTTTTTTGTCTAAATTACCATGAAAAAAATTGTAGTTTTTTTATTTATATTTTGTTGAATAACATGACAGAAAATGTGTAATATTAGTCATGTTTTCTTGAACTGTATGGACACTTTCTTGGAAACAATTTATCATATATTGGTGGTGAGCATGATGAAGACATTGATTCTTGATTTTACTATGATTGTCATGTTATAGGTTGCTTAAAAAATTATTTAAATATTTGAATACTTAAAAATAAATTAATAAATTAATATTTTTATGTGGGTTGGTGAGTCAACCCACTTAATCCACCAACTCGTGGTGTCTTGAGCCGGGTTGCAAAATTTTTGGCTTCTCATAAAGTGAGCCGGGTTGGGTTCACTCATTTTCAACCTAGCTCGTGGTGAACCAACTCATGTGATCCAGGTTGGCTCATTTTGACATGTCTAACAAACAAATTACAATATTTGTGTATATCTTCTAAAGCTTCTTAATCAATATAGGTCCAGGTTTTGAGGTCATCATATTTTTTATAAGGGTTGGTGGACGTATATTTGTTGTTTGGGTGAACATTTCAACGTTACGCCAAGTGTGGGGATGTACCACGATTGGGTTTAGATATTGATTTTTTTTCCAACGATTGATCATTTGTGCAACACCATTATAATATTTGATATCAACCGTATCATGCACAAGGTGGTTATTAACTACCATTACGGGATGACAATAGTTGATTTCAGTAACTCTCTTGCGATCTCCACAATCTATTTTTTAGGTTTTTTTTCTTCTAATAATTCATTAAACGTGCAAGTGTGTCAGATTGACATGGTCGCAAGGGTGTCTGATGTGAATGTGAAATCGTAATCACATTGACTTTCCATGATGGTTGCCCTTTAAAGAGGTCCTCCGAAATAAACTATTGCTGGTGAACACGGAATGAGGTTTGGATATGTGGAAGAGGGTAAGGGAGTTGGATTTAGAAGAGAAAATATTTCTTCAGTAGACCTTGTAAAGGTAACATACAATTCAATGATTGTGTTAATAGGAAATTGAGACTTACAAATGATCATTTCTAAGACATCACGATGTGTTGCTTTTTTAGCTGCATTATATGTAATGGCTCTTCATTCATTCATTGTGGGTCTTCGGAAGTACAACCTGTTAATGGTTGCGTTAGTTGGAACTTGTAAGTTATGCACGTTTTTTCCTTAAGAAGGTTGAATGTGCAATTGTATGGGATATGAAAGAGTTTCAAACTTTCACATTGAAACTGCACACCATCTTCAAGTTCTGTGATTTTCTCATTTGCAAATAAGGTTAGGAGATAGGAATTTGAATAATTCTCATCCTTGTTGAGGCCAAAGTACTACATGTCAAAGTTTTCCATGTATTAATGTTAAGATAGAGAATGGAATGGTTGAGTTTATTAGCCAAAGTAACAATATGCTAGTTTGTGGTTGAAATATGTTTTGAAAAAATAATAAGTAAAATTGGAAGAACTAGACATGTTCAATTTTATCCATTTATAATTCAAAATTTTCTATTTCATATCCTAAATTGACAAGTAAGATGAATTATAGGAAACTGCTTATTTAATGCAAAAACATAATTTTGTGTTGTAACAAGAAATATTACAACTAGATAATTACAAAAAAAAAACAAATCTTCATGTGGGTCGTCCTGTAGGCTCATAAGCCAGGACTTATGTTGGGTAAGCCAAAACAGGTTGACCCTGACCACATTGTCATCCCTAATCCTCGTTAGTACTAGTGAAGGTTAGAATAAGAATATAAGGTGTAAACTAGGAAATCATGAAGAAACAAAATTAGACTAAGTTAAAATTATGCATATAATATTTTGTGAGAATGATAGTACACTACAAAAAAAAAGATATATAGCATGGGTCATTTTATGGAGGTTAAAAAGACCTCCACAAATAGAGATTATATGAGCTGGTTATGATAGATTTTTTAAAAATTGATAATAGAGGAGGTTTTTTATTTTTTTTTGGAGGAGGTTTATAACCTCTGCAAATTGCAATACATTTTTCTTCGAGCAAAGACACGTGTTCCTCCCAAATCAGAAAAATTAGAATGAAATTTTCCGACAACCTAAGTTCAGTGTCGCAGCCTCAACCAATCGAAAACCTAAGTTCAGTGTCTTAGCCTTAACCAATCGAAAACCTAAGCCAACCATCGCGTGCAGCGATCTCCGTCGCGCTGTCCCGTCTTCGTCGCGTCGTCCCATCTCCGTCGTGCCCTTCCATCTCCGTCGCGCCATCACCGTAACGCCGTCGCGCCATCTCCATCACGCCGTTGCGCCATCTCCGTCGGCGTTGTCTTCTTCGCTTCATCTCAGTCGCGTTGTCTCTGTTTCCCCTTTCCGTCGTCGTGCCATCTCTAGAGGTTCCTTGTCCATATACCTTTTATGTTCCTGGTTAAGATTTTATGTTCACTGTGTGAGGTAGAAGTGTTGAATGTTATGTTTTGTTTTTTCTTTAACAGGTGATTCGGACATTGCTATCGAAGGGTGCTGCCTCTATTTCCTATCCTGGTAGTTATTTACTTCTCTAGTAGATAAACAATAAGGTTAATTTTCCTCTGTTGGCTATTTTATGTGAATAAAAGAAAAAGATAAAGTGAATTGAACTTCTTCATTGTGTTTAATGATGCTCACAATTTCTTTATTTGGTATTGAAAATAGCAAGTGCTCTGTTGAATTCAAAAATTCAGATGGTAAAAGAGTTGATAGCGTTGTTTATAAAAATGTCAAAATAAAAGACTAAGAGTAGAATACCAAAACGAAAACAAGCTGAAACACCGTGCAGGTTAAGTATCGTCCCCAATATGAATCACTCAGAAATGCTCCGATCAATGAGAACATGTAAACAGTTCCTATCCACTTACTGACATTATTAGCAGCACTCACATTGTCTTGTCCAAGAACTCTGGTTAGGAACAGAACCAAGTTCACTCCCACTCCAAAGAAGGCTAGTGTAGCTAGTGCTTGATTCACTGACAACAAACCAAAAGTGCATTCAGTCACGAATTATCATATACAATGGATTTATTGACCCTTCTACTAACAACTGTAAAAGTTATATTTGAAACTATTTCTTGAAAATTGAAAAGTGAATTAATCGATCATTTGTTCAGTACCTAGCAAGAGGCTTGCGACTTTCGCTCCTCCTATTTTCTTTTCATCCGCTCTGCTACTTCTCTCCATGACAGATTCCTCTATGTAGCTGCTATCTCCTTCTGTTACCTATTTCAAGTGCATGTACTTAGAATCAATGCATCGTACATACATATACAATCAGTTATTTTTCACCATGTCTATTACAGATTTTGAAGTCAAAAGTGGATCTATGTGGACAGTGTAATTCAAAATTTATGGAATCAGCGTTGAATTATTTGACATGTTAGACACCCTGTACTTTTAGACGTGTTAAATATGAGTGAGAGCTGTTCAATACATGTGTAGAAATAATTGTATGAATATAATTGTAAGAGCTAAAGGTTTCACTTTCATATGTAGCGACTAAGGATCCACATTCAATTCATATCTTAGTAAATGATATTTCCTGTAAGATTCTATCTGATTTGTGTTCCTTTGTTCTTGCTTAATTCTTATAATTAAAAATTTTCATGACAAAAGGTGATTTGGATCTTCTTCTTTTTTCAAATATGGTTGTGGTCAAAAACAAAAATGATGGAATGGGATTCTATATCCACATGAAATGTGGACTGAAATCACTTGTTCCATAATTGACAATTATTTCATGTAGCCTACCATTTTTCTTCCTGCACCATATCATTTTACTTAATTCCAGTTCAAGAAAAGAATGGTGATTCGTCCTTGGAGAAGGTTGGTTAGTGGTTGCTGCGGTTTGGCATTGTTAAGCTGTTGAAGGAGCGTTGTTGGTCTTTGAAGAAGGAGATACATCGCTGCAGGTAATAACCAAGTATTAGGCCTTTACTAAATTATTAATAATAAAAAATTGAAATTACATAATTTTCGATAGTGTGACGGCCTGCAAGCAATTCATCAACACCAAATTCGTCTTCTCTAATACTATATCAGTAGGCCTGACAGCAACTCAACTATAACTAATATTCTGGAACTGAATGATGCTAGATAGAACGACGCTAAAACCAAAAGGATTGGACCGACAACTATATCTGTCATCGAGCTATGTCAGTGTTTTCCTTTTTTTATTCTTAATTTTGTTGTCATTTTTAAAACTATTTAAAAACACGTGGGTAGGTACTGAAATGTAGTCCAAACTGTAAGAATTGAAAAGCCATTAGTTTTCAACTGGTCCAATTGTAATGGATTTTGTTACTATTGAGTTGAATTTATCTAGACGTTGTATCATACAACACGAAGCCTTTTGCTATTTGATTGAACTATTTACTAAGCTTGAATATGCTGATAAAGTTTGGAAACGCTTTTATCATCTTTTAACACTAATTAATTGATTAATAAATATTTATATATATATATATATATATATATATATATATATATATATATATATATATATATATATATATATAAATAAGATATTTGATTCTATTTTATAACTCGAAAAAGTATTCTCAATTGCTCTGAACGACAAAGCGCTCTCATATATTCTTGTCTCGAATTTCACAACCTTTTTTTAATAAACAATTGTCAAAAGTTCTTGTTGAAATTCACAATGTTTCTTCAAAAGAAACTCCTCTTGATATAGAACCTTCTATCCTTTGCTTACACACATCAAATACTCATTTTTACCTAATTGTTTAGATCCCTTACAAGAAACTGATAGAGAGGTTAATATCATTGACTTTGGGAAAAACAATACTGTTGAAAACTTGACCAATCCAATAGCCTTTGATATTGTTGTGGTTGACCATAGGAGACATGCTTGAGAGGGTGTTTCAAACAGGCCAAATTCACTAGTCAACATGGCATAACCAATTGTAAATGATACTTATATAATATGTGTACAGGTCAGCAATACATATATAATATTATTAATATTCACTCATCATCATATCATTTACTAAATTAAAATCATTTCTGAAAATAATAGCCTTTGAGATTAAGCAGCATGATATAGTAATAATCATCCACCATATTATATATACTTACACATGCATCACTCCAATCATAAAAAAAGTGTGTCGAACATTTCCTAACGAATTAATCAAATATAATTTACTTTTTTGAATAGTCTTTTTATAATACATTATTTGTATCTTTATTAGTATCTTTATTAGTATCTCCTTTCAATTTTAGAGCACATTAATTTACCATGTTTCTTATTTAGTTATTGGTGAACCATATTTCTTATATTCTTCTATGTTTTATAAGTGTTTGTGTATTTTATAAAATACACATTGTCATTTTGTTTAGGTATCTATTTCAATGGATAAATCTTGGATTGTTAAACCTCGGAATACAATTGAATACTCAATTGGTTTAAAAAAATTCTTAGATTTTGCTTTTGAAAATGGGGCTGTTGGAGATACAATTAAATGCCCATGTCCCAAATGTGGGTTTATGAAATGGCAAACTAGAGGCGTAGTTGAGGAGCACTTGATTTTAAAAGCATTTCCCAAAAATTATGTTATATGGAATCTTCTTGGTGAGAAACAAATAGAAGATATTTCTAGTAATGAAGATGATATACAAGAGGCATTTCATTATGAAAATCCAATGGAAACAATGATCAATGAAGCATTTGGGCACTATAGGCAAGAAAGTACTAATCTAGGCAGAACACAACCATTGGGTGTAGATGATGTTTTGAATGAAAGGCCAAAGGAGGATCATAATGAGTTTATTGAGTTTCTCAATGATGGAAATCAAACATTGTGTGACGGGAGCAAGTACACAAAATTAGAGTTTGTAATCAAATTATATCACATCAAGGTTTTGTGTGGATTAAGTGACAAGGCAATGACTATGATCCTAGATTTGTTAAAAGATGCATTTAATGAAGCAAACTTGCCTCTTTCGTTTTATGAGGCTAAGAAAACCATCAACAAACTTGGTCTTAACTATACCAAAATAGATGCATGTCCGAATGATTGTATGTTATATTTAAGAGATGATGAAAAAGATTTGCAAACATGCAAACATTGCGGTACATCTAGATGGAACCCAAAGAAGAAGAAAAAGCAACCTGCAAAAGTTTTGCGTTACTTTCCATTGAAACCAAGATTGCAAAGATTGTTTATGTGTTCTAAGACTGCAGAGCATATGAGATGGCATTCTTTAGAGAACAAGGATGGGTTCATAAGGCATCCAAGGGATGGTGAGGCATGGAAAACATTTAGTTTATTGCATCCTGAGTTTGCTTCTGATCCTCGAAATGTTCGTTTAGGCCTTGCTAGTGATGGTTTTAATCCTTTTGGTACTATGAGTTCTACTTATAGTATTTGGCCAGTGTTTTTAATTCCATACAATCTTCCACCATGGATATGTATGAAGCACACTTCATTGATCCTATCCATGATCATTCCAGGCAAGCAAATGCCAGGAAATAATATTGATGTGTACTTACAACCGCTTGTGGATGAGTTACGTGAGCTATGGAATGATGGTGTGGAGACCTTTGATTCTTCATTGAATGAAACTTTTAGGATGCGAGTAGCTCTTATGTGGACAATTAGTGACTTTCCTGGCCTAGGCATTTTATCTGGTTGGAACACACACACAGGTTTAGCTTGCCCTACTTGTAACTTTGATGCAAAACCTTGTCGTCTTCCTTATAGTAAGAAGTGGTGTTTTATGGGGCATCGTCGCTTTTTGAGTAGAAACCATAGATTTAGATTGAATCGTGTTCGCTTTGATGGAAGCACTGAAACAAGGAATCCACCACTAAAATTATCAGGATCTGACATTTTTAGGCAAGTTGAAAATATTAATGTTACATTTGGGAGAGGAGTAATTTTGGATGGTAGAGGAAAAAGATCTAGAGAAGAAGTTAAACAATGGAAAAAAAGAAGCATTTTCTTTGAACTTCCGTATTGGGAGTCTAATTTGTTACGCCATAATTTAGATTTCATGCATATTGAAAAAAATGTATTTGACAATTTGGTGTATACTTTGTTACATGAAAAGCCTAAATCCAAAGACAATGTAAATGCTAGGAAAGATTTAAAGGAAATGGGCATAAGAGAGGATCTTTGGCCAGATGATAATGGAAGATATCACCTTGCTTTGTTTTCACTAACTCGTGATACCAAAAAGTTGTTTCTCAAAACTTTGAAAAATGTTATAGTACCGGATGGTTACTCAAGTAACATTTCTAGATGTGTTGATGAGGTGCAACAAAAAATATTCGGGCTAAAAAGTCACGATTGCCATATTATTATGGAGCAATTACTACCGCTGGCAATACGTAATTTGTTACCAAACCATGTCATTGCAACCTTGGTGGAGTTTTGCTCATTTTTTAAAGTCCTTTGTAGTAAAAGTTTAAATCCACAAGAACTTGAAATGCTTCAAGATCGCATTGTGCTAACACTTTGCCACTTAGAGATGTTATTCCCACCATCATTCTTCACAGTTATGGTTCATTTAACTGTCCATCTGGTGGAGGAAGCAAAACTTGGAGGTCCAGTTCATTATCGATATATGTATCCTATAGAAAGGTAATGCTTAGTACTTTTAGATTAAGGTATCATTATCATAAATATCCAAGTTGTTTACTCTAATTATTTCTCATTATTATAGGGAATTAGGTCATTTAAAGACCTTTGTACGAAATAAGGCAAAACCAGAAGGTTCTATAGTTGAGGGATACTTAGCTGAAGAGTCTCTTACCTTTTGTTCTAGATACATTGAAGATATAGAGACAAGGTTCAATAGAACAAGACGTGTTTGTGATAAAACAGGTGATAATGAGCCTTTTCTGTCATCTATCTTCCCACAAGGTGGGAAGCCAGTAGGAGGTTCCTCGAATTTTACTTTAACTCAGATGCAAAAGCTACAAGCCCATCGATATGTGCTTTTAAATTGTGCAATAGTCACACCATTTGTTGAGTGAGTAATCTACATTAAGTGTGTGATTTGTATTTAAACTAATTAAATTATATTAGTCATGTTGTTTGATTATATATATATAGTGAATTTAGACAACTAATAAAAAGAAGTTCAAGGGGAAGGCGACCTTCAACCACTGAGATCGAAACTAGAGTGTTTAAAGAGTTTGTTGATTGGTTTCAAAGGCGGGTGGGTTATCAAATAGTACACTTTCTGTTATTTACTATGTTTTCTTTCAATTATGGCTAACATAACTTCTTTATTTAGATTATGAATCCAGAAACAACAAATACAATGTCTAATGACTTAAAGTTTCTAGCACGAGGTCCATTGGAAAATGCTAACAGATTTACTGCGTACAACATCAATGGGTTTAAATTTCGAACATTGACTCGAGATGAGGGATTGAGAACACAAAATAGTGGTGTGTTTTTAACATCTAATACAGCTTGTGTATCAAGCAGTGTTTACAGGAACTTAAGGCAAGTAGACTTATCCTATTATGGAAAGTTGGAGGATATCATTGAGCTTAATTATTATGGTCAATTCAAAGTTGTTCTTTTCAAGTGTAAGTGGGCAGATACTACACGAGAAAGAGGATATAAAAAGGATCAATGGAATTTTAATTGTGTTAACTTTGATAGACTAATTCATATTGGAGATCGTGAAGAACATGAACCTTATATTTTGGCATCTCAAGCACAAATGGTATATTATGTAGATGATGTGATCAATAAAGGATGGAGTGTTGTTGTGCATTTAAAGCCAAGAGATTTGTATGAAATGGGAGAAATAGTAGAAGAGGTATATGAAAATGAGCCATACCAAGATCAAGAGCTAGAGAAATTTTATAGTAATGACAATGAATATGTGCAATTGGCTACAAACCATTTAGATGGTGATATCCCTGACTCAAATGTATGAGTTGAAAAAATAATTAGTAATAAATTTTTTCTTAAAGGTAATGATTTTTTATATTCAAAGTTATTTTCAATGCATGTATACTTGACTCATGTTTGATTTTTTAATGTTGCTTCCTCTTGTCAATTTCAGGTTAGGAATGACATATATATAAAGAACCTATAATAAAAAGTGTACTCTTTATTCTCCGATTCTCTTTCTTCTCTAGTTCTCTTTCTTCTCTGGTTCTCTTCACAGGTTATAACTTATATACAATTTCTTGCACTTCATTAGCTTCTAGGAAAGCATAACAAATCCTCATTATATACAATTAGATAATATGTCATTATAGAATTTTCTTTAGAATTTTCTGCTTCATATTCTTAGTTGACTTTTCTCAATAATTAAGATGTTAACCAATTTGTCCTTGTAGAGTTTATAAACCTCATCTTGTCAGAATCAATTCTGCAACAGAGAGCATATATTGAAGGCTCCACAGGTGGTTTCTTTTGTTTTCTGTCCTTCTTCTCTTGCTCTCACCCTGGATGGTTAGAACTATGAATCTCTTATTTTTTTTCTCAACTACAAATTCTCTTCTATACTTTTTGTTTAGTTTTCTTCCTTTCTGTGGGGGGAGAATAAATGCATTATGGGTACTTTGTAAAATGCTTGGAATAAATGCATTCTGGTTGTGAACTTTAACTATCTAAAGCATTTTTTTTTTCTGATCTAAGAGCACTGTAAGTGAAATGGTTCACTCCTAAAGAAGTATTTATTAATTTCCTATAAATTGCAGTGCTTTTATGTTATCCATCATGAACTAAATCTAGTGAGCAAAAATCTTTTGGCAAGCATGTACCACTAATAAACAATGAAGACCTAATGGTTATAATTTCAGTATTCTCAGTATATGGAATTTTGTTATAATTTCCATTTATATACACCAAATCATTTGACACATAAAAGAAATCGTTCGATAGGAATTTGTACTTCACTTTCAATTTAGATTAAGTATGATTTATGTTATCGAATATATTGATAATTGTTTGTCATTTCCATAATTGGTTCTTTGTTTTCTTTGATGATGTAAAAAGTTTATGTATCTATCTTTTCCTTACTTTCTTGTGGATGTGCCTCCCTGTAGGTGCTATCAAAGAAGCAATCAATACATTAAGGAGCAATAATGTTAATGCATTTGTTTTGGACCTAAGAGATAATAGGTGATTAGGCAATGAACATTTCCCATTATGTACTTTCAATCACTAGTTTTCTGAAGCCTTTTATTTGTTGCAGTGGTGGTCTTTTCCCAGAAGGAATTGAGATTGCCAAAATTTGGTAAGATAGGATTATCAACTATTGGCAAATTTACACCTTGTATTATGTATCATTTTTCTTTGGTGGCACTTGAAAATATGCTTGATAGTACAACTTATAGTCATTCCATGTCTGCATAGGTCACTCCATCATTCTTATCTTTTATGTCAGAAGTGTTCAAACCATATTATCAGAAACGCCTCGTAATATTTAAAATTATTTGCGTAACTAAAATAGGTTGTGAAATTCTTTCAAAAATCAATAATCCAGTAGATCCAACAGTATCATCTTTAAATTTTCTTTTACGTAACTATCTTGCATGCAGCTTTGAGTTCTAGTTAAATTAAGAAAGCTAAGTTCTAATGGATATTATCAACCAGGTTGGACATAGGAGTAATTGTGTATATTTGTGATAGTCGTGGTGTTCGAGATATACTTGATACAGATGGAAGTAGTGCACTGGCAACATCAGAACCCTTGGCTGTACTGGTAAGTCTTGCTTTCATCTGTTGCATCAACATCGAGTAAAGAGTAGGCTCAAATGCATACTAGAGAGATATGATAGTTCTTATGGTCTCGTAGGTTTTTGTGTGCAAGTTCCTTAAACATGATTTTACAGAATTGCAAGTTGTGTTTGGCATGAGAAGCATATTTCGAGAGTCAAGTGGCATTGAACAGAGATGCAGGGCTATTAATTAGTTGGGGGTGTTTGAGAATTCCATTGACTCATTATATCACAGTTAAAATACTCTCTCATGTCAAATTATCTCCATATACTGAGAATACTGAAATTATAATTATCACAGTACAGAAATAAGATAGTTTTGTCTAAGTGGGTATGAGAGAGTCTCAAACAAAACTGATGGAAATAAGAAAACAATCATCTATGCAATTCTATGGGTCTTCGTGACTTCTGAATTATGAATCTATGGAACTAATAATGTCAATGTATATACAGTTTCAATTAAAATTAGAGACCAAAGATCCATGCATTTTACAGACAAAGCCTACTTCAAATTAATTGCAAGACACTGGTTGTAGAATTCTGCTACATGTCAGATCTATGCATCTTAATAGGAACCTAAAAGATTGAAAACATAGATTTAATTCCTAAAATCATCTCTCTTGCTAGTATTTACCATTAGTAATCAGAAAAACCTCAATCCTCAAACATGGTTGTAAAAGGAAAGGAAAATAATGTCATATGAACTAGTTATTATTACCTCTGCTATGCTTTTGCCAGAGCCAAATGCACCTAAAATATTTCCACACAACAAACTTAGGCAACTAAAATAAACAATAATATTAAAAATGCCAGATTCAGTACTCCCTGTTGGCAAGTTATGGCTTGTTAGTTGCTTACCTTATTCAGCTTTGTTTCTGCAGAAGCATGGAGCATTCTTTTTTTCAGCTTTTCTTTCATCAGGTTCATGGCAAATTTGTCTAATTCCTTCTCAGTTCTTTTTTCCTCCTTTTCACATTTTGCACTGAAATTCTCCTAAGCTGATTTGCTTCTTTGAAACAGCTCCCCAAGTGAAGTCCTGTGTTCTTTCTTTGCTGCAGCAGTTGTTTCAGACAGTTCAATAGCTGTTCCAAAGAGATATCCCTGGAGTGGACAAATTGCAGCACCATTTCCATTTGGTTCTGCACCTTCTATTGGCTTTCCACTGAGTGTTATTATCTGGAATTTATCGAGTATCTCTTTGAAAGGTGCCATACCTTGCTGTATTGGTCGTCTCTCACAGTTGCAAATTCTGTAAGTCAGTGTAACCTAAACCTCTCTGGCATAATGATATTAATAACTTTATGATTCATTTTTTCCTCCCTGTCTTGCTTTCTGCATCTCTCCTCAACTGTGCTAATTTTTCTCTATATTCTGTTTCTATTCTATCCAAAGCAGCATTCTGTTTATATTATACCTTGTAACATGCAGACTAATTATTCACACTCATGGATTACAGTAGGGTGATAATTATTCGCACGCATTCTGTTTCTATTATATGTGTACTTTTGTAATGACAAATTCATTGCATGTAAATAGGTTTGAGGGTACTCACCCTTGGATTTCACTTGGTTTTCCTGTTGTGCTCCCCCATGCTGAAAGTGATCAAGCTGCAGGCAAGTCTCACCCTTGGATTTGATTTTTCTAAATACTATCTAATTTCCTTGATTTAGAACTACATACATATTAAAGAATTATGGTCACTGTTTTGTATGATAATCCCCATGCATTCTTTATATCTAGTTTTCATTGTTGTGATTCACTTTTGGTTTCTCATAAATATATGTAGCCATGCCAAAGGTGAAGCGTTTCCGAAATCCACAAAAATCATCACTTCAGCCTCCAACTAATTCTTTACCATCAACAAATCCTGCACCAACAAATGAAACCTCATCACACACTTCAATGAGCACAACACCACCAATAGATTCCTCATTACCCACTGAGAACTCACAGCAACCTGAAACATCTACTAAACATGCTCGACGTGAATCTTCATCATATTGGACTGTTCATGCAATAGGTATATGTCATATTTATTTTTACATGATCATAATTTTTAAAATTTTACTTATGGTTAAGTAAGTTGTTTTATGGTTAAAGACTTAGAAGGAGTTATCAAGAAAATTAAGGTGAAGGTCAGAGAAGTAAATAACTTACCTCGTGGGGAACGCATCATTGTGGACTTTGATGAGTTAGGCATGGCAATTGGTGAAGGACAAGGCGTGCTTGCAGGATATTGTGGTACATTGGCAATTGATTGTAATTTGTTTCCAATTAATTTTGAAAGATGGTCTGGGAAAACAGGCATGCCTGACACTTACTTTTTGGAATGCTTTAAGGAAATATTACAGGTATATCTTTATGCATGTATGACCTTATATCTTTTGTAAATGTTACATTTACTCAAATGTTTACACACTAACTATGTCTTCTTTTTTCAAAAGCCTCGGTTTTGTTTTAAGACTGGTGAAGCTAGTGCACAACGGTATTGCAAACTAACTCTTGGTAGGAAGTGGGCTGCACATAGGCAGAATTTATGGAATGAGTTCTATGATCCAACAAAAAGCAAAAATGAAATCATAAGTAATGTGCCAAATGGTATAGACAGAACTCAGTGGGCTCATTTTGTTACTTATCGTCTAAAACCGGAAACATTGGTACAAGTTACATTATTTTGAATGGTGTGAATTGTTTGTGTAGATATTTTTTTATTGTTGTGTGAACTTACAATTTTGTTTGTTCATAGGAGATTTGTAAAAAAAATAGAGAAAATTGCAAAAAGCAAGTAATTCCTCATACTGGTGGTTCTAAACCTATGTCAAGAAGAAGACATGAGATGGTAATGATAGTAGTTAACATGACACTATACTATTTTTTAATTTTTACTATTTAACTTAACTTCTCTTTTTATTTAGTTTTTGGAAACTGGACAACTGCCTAGTCGGGGAAAGTTATACATTGATACTCATAAAAGAAAGGATGGATCATTTGTAAATGATGCGGCAAAGGCTATATCGGTTAGTTGTACCATAATATGATATTTTCGTGCATTTTCCTTCAATGTTTAGCGTTTTCACTACATATTGTTGTATGCCTATAGGAACAAATTGAAGTGGGTTTGACTCAAAGCACTAATGATGAATCAGAGGTTTCTCCTAATGATGTTGTTGGTAGAGTGTTAGGCCCAGAGCATTCTGGGAGGGTGCGATGCATGGGTTTAGGAGCAGCTCCTACTAACTCATTTAGAAATACAAGATTTCGACTTTCGGATTTAAGCAATGCTTCATCTAGTGCTGCCACATCATCAACATCTTCTGATCAATGGCAACAGAAGTACACTAATTTAGAATCCCAAATTCAAACCACCTTGGGTGCACTAAAAGCCTACATGATAATGAAGGAAGGAAAGATCCCTGATGAATTAACTGCCTTCTTTGATCCTCAACCACAAGTAAGTTATGTCCAGCCTTTGGAAACTAATTATCTTGGTACTTATTTGTGATGTGATTTTTGATACAAGAATTATACTGTATCGATGTGAGTTAATCATCGATACCAACTAATCATGATTTTTGTGCAGGTCAATGATCTAGTAATAAACTATTTTAGTATATGCATGTTGATTTCATGATTTGAGGTTGACTTCCTTCTTGCAGCTAATATTTATCTTTTATAATTTCAGCAAACTGGTGATGCAAATGAGCCCGAGTCTTCTATGGGTACAAGAGGATCATCTGGTGGTAGCAACATTTAGGGTGTTGATGATGTTTTTTAGGATGAAACTATTTTAGTGTGTTATGAACTTTGAGTAAGTATGGATTAAGTTGTAATTGTTTCAATTTAAATTGCTTTTATGTTAATATGTTGATTTCGAGAATCAAAAGTTCTAATGATATATATTTGAGCACTTTGGTTGAAGTATTTGATTGAAGTTTACAAAAAATATTGTTGATGTAAAAATATAAGTACCTCAAATGATGACATACATTGTCAAGTATAATAGGAAATTCTAATTACAAACAAAATATTGTTTTTTTTTATGAGATTTGAATAATGCAAGAAAAATACAGTATTAAATCTACAAATTAAATAATACAAATGAAACAGGTTAAAATTTTTACAGTATAATCCTCAAATTGAGAAGGGTATTAACCCCGACAAAAAAAATGAAAAATAGAAATTTTGGAATCAAATAGGTTTATGGAAATAAAGGAGGTTTTAAACCCCTACAAAATATTAGTCATGAATAGGAGAGGTTATAACCCTCCATTAAAAAACTTCCACAATATAAACATGATACCAGGGGTTATAGAAAACCTCCACAAATAACTTGTGGGGAACCTAACTGTGGAGGTTTGAAAAACCTCTGCAAATTATTTTGTGGAGGGTAAAAACCCCCACTAAACGAAATTAAAACCTCCATAATTTAGCTTTTTTTTTTGTAGTGGTAGATTATGTGAGTAAGATAAAGACGACAACATGACTGGGTGGGTGCGAGTTTCACTATCCTTATCCCCTTTCCCATTTCTAAAATAAAAATTCTTTTGCATTCTCATTTTCATATCCAATTAGTATAAAAATTTTTGTCACATCATCATCCTCATTGGCTAACAGGTAAACCTATACCAACATTTGTATCCCCTTACTATTTCAAATAATTAAGTAATATTTACAACAAAATAAATCACAACAAAGGAAACATGATATTATCAAGGGTTCAATATTGGATAAATCAATATCAAGATAGAAACTACAATTGCATAAATCTCAAATCAAAGTATCAACTACCAATTGGATAAAGGTCAACTTATTATAAAAAAAAAGTGTAAAATTAATTAGATATGTGTCTTAAAAATGATTTGTTTTGATGAAATTAAGGATTACATTTTTTGAATTGCAACACACAATTTAAATAAATTGTACAAAGGAAAAAAATGTAATAAAGGTTGTAATGAGAGGAAAAATCCCTTGTAGATTTGGGTAAACTTGGTGGATATTGAATGAGTTAAATTGTTGCAAGATAATGGAAAAAAATTGCAAAATAGCAAAGGTTTTCAAATGAAAGAAAACTAAGGGTAAAAAAGAATAGAAAAGATAAACTTTGTATATTACCCATTAAACTAAGGGTTTACACAATTAAAACATTTGGAATTTAGAGTTAAACATTTTTATGTAAAACACTAAACAATAAATAAAAAACATTAAAAGTGAGTAGAAATAATAAATTTTTGTTGTAACATCCCGTCAGAATATTACTAATTTAAATAATAAAATAGGGAAAAAGTAATTACGCCGCATTTAATAATACCTCATTTCTCAAAACACGGGAAATTAAAATTTTATTAAATAAAGAAAGTACTCTGAAATCCACAATAAAATACTCGGGTTTTATCAAACAGGCACAAGCCTTTACAATTTATTTCCAAAACATGAAATAATATAAAGATAAAACTCCCGAGCTATCCCCTATCTGCGGCTAAGCTCCACCAGAACCACTTGCATCAACATCATCTCCTCACGTGTACCGCGTACACGATCATCGTCAAACACAAGCAGATAAGGTGAGCTTAACATATTAAACATAATAAACACATATACAGATGGTAATCACCCATACATACATATATATATATATATATATATATATATATATTTATATCATATATATATATATATATATATATGTATGGCCAAAGGGATTTCCTCATTCGATTCCATATCACATGGCCATAACCATGTTATTCGTGTTCTACATCTTCTAATGATTACTTCAAGGTAACTTGCTGCCATACCTACCGGCCACAATCGATAGAGCACGTGCGGGAACCATTGCTACGGATCGTACACCGTAATGCCAGGTGGAGTTCCCAAATACGAACATAGTTCGCAACGTCCCAAGACTACCAAACTCGTCAGTCAACTACTGAGGAGGGCAATCTATCTAGACCCATCCGTACTGGCCACAACCAGCACACTCACATCGGCAACACTCGCCAACCAGAGCTACAACTCAAGAGTTCCTCGTGTTCATCCGTCATCCCAGGCCACAACTCAAGATATGTTATTCCGAGCCACAACTGAAGGAATACCACGTGCTTTAACCCCTATCCCGAGCCACAACTCAAGGAACACCAACAATCCCACCTTTGAAGCATCACCAAAAGCCTTATAGATCACGCCTATAGAATCAACAACCCAAGGTTGCAGCAGCAAAATCGCCTAGCGGGGGACACGTACCGCCAGGTGCTACCAGCTTCCAGACCGCCTAGCGGGGGACATGTACCGCAAGGCACCAAGCGCCTCAAAAATTCCCAATGCTGCAGACACCGCCTGGCGGAACCACCCTCACTGCCACGTGCATGAGTTCTAGATGCCCACTGATGTAGCTGATATCGCCTGGCGGAAAGCTCTCTGCCGCCAAGTGCCACACTGTTCCAGAGCCCATTGTTTTGTGTCTGTCGCCTGGCGGGTCGCTCCCCATCGCCAGGCGCCACGCCAGTACCTGCGCAATACTGGCTTTTAGTTCAGATTATAGCACACCTTTGCACATGTTGCTCTCGCTTGCCCTCATCCCAGTGTACCCCTAACATACGCCTTGCGCTCTATAATATTCCAGACCTTATAGTACCTCACTTGTACATTCATCCTCTTAGTCATATAGACAATCTCAAACATTCACACTTATAATTTATTTAAAGGACTCTAAGTATTTCCTCCCAAAACAACCCACCACTATATTCTTTTTCTGTACCATTAAACATACTCTATGTTTAACTAAATATCAATTGATTCAACTAATTCAAGCCAACCCTCAACTTGACTAATTCAGCTTATGGAAACCTATGCCAACCATTGTGATATTCGAACTGTAGCCACAATACCATTTTAATTAATTCTTTCAACATAATTAAGCCATTCCAATTCTTTCTAGTTTAACACATGCATTAATCACCCTTCCTACTACCATATCTAACATTTTCTCAACCTTGCTTCTGTGTACTAAAATTGTCCCTATTTTGAATTTCACTCCTGCAACCAAGCTCAGGTTCACCCTCACTGTTTTGCGCCTACCGCCTGGCGGCATGACATGCTCCGCCAGGCGGTGCATCAGTTTCTGGAATTCCCAGAACTGTTACTGCACCTATACAAGTCCTCCACCCCAATTTCTCACGAGTTCTCCAAATAGACCACCATTCCAATGCTTAAAGGTTTATGATACTTTTATATTGTTTCCAACCTACATAATAGTAGTAACCTTCTCTCCTTAATTGAGTCTAGAATCTCAACCCTCAATTCTTAAACCCCAAGAGGTATTCATACAATTTTTCATCCAATTTAGTCTCTAATTACATGTAATCCAATGGAATATGATGCCTAATCGCTCATAAACATTTAAGACTTTAATTTCCTCCACTCAGAATCACCCCAAAAACCCAAAATCATCAAAATTGAATAAAATAGACTCGCGTCACCTGGCGGAAATTCATCACCGCTAGGCAATTCATCAGGAAAACCCAAAACTGGGTTACAGGCTTGTGTTGCCTGGCGGTACAGGGCTTCATTGCTAGGCGGTTCCTCGCGGGAACCCAGAAAACACACAACAATGGATGAGCTGCCTGGCGACTATGTGTAGCCCGCCAGGCGATTTCTAGAAAAATCCCAGAAACTCTAAAAATTTAGCAGAAACACGACGAATTCATGCATTTCACAATATACACATCATGCAATTCAAACTTAATGTAAATTAGACGCGTAAAACTCCCTAACCTGATTTCCTTAGCTTAGCTTTGACTCTTGAAAGCTATCCCTTGATCACCAATGGCCTCCTTTGTCTTTCTCTCCCCACTCACCCTTTGCCCACTCAATTCTCACAATACACACTGAATCTCGTCCTCTCTGCTCTAACCACAATAACAACTCAACAAAACCCTTTTTCTTACCCCTAATTAGCTTTTTTAATGTGGCCTTAATGTGGTTTAATTGCACAAAAACAAAAATGTCATTAATCAAATGTTAATTACCACTTAATGGCCTAATGTATTCTGTTTTTCAGCCACCCTTGGCTGCCATGTCTGCTAGGGTTTCCTTTAACCCTTCAAATTCAGTCCAAAACCAAAAATAGCAAAAAATAAAGTTTAGTTTGGGTTCTTCAAGGCTTGAACCCACAACCATGCTAATGCCAAATCCATGCATAACCATAAAGCAAATTCATGTTTTTTGCTAACTAATATAATTCAATCATTATGTCATTAATCAACATGCTCAATCATATTATTAAAACAATAATAATTAAATAACACATAATTGGCATACATAAGACTTGAACCCAAGTCCTATTACACAATCAAGTACTCTCAACCATTTAAGTTAATACTTTTGCACATCATACAAGTTAGAATTTAATGGCATAAAGGCTCTCACTTCCCACATTTATTAATTAATTATTTATTTAATTAATTAAATTTCGTGGGTCTTACATCTGCCTTATAAATTATCTGATCCATGAAATTGAGGTTTTTGTTTCTTGAAATGTAATTTGAACAAAATTGCACAAAGGAGAAAATATGTAATCAAAGTTGCAATAAGAGATAGAAAGTACATTTGAAATTTAAATGAACTTTTTGAATTTTAAACACGTTCATCATTTGAGAGAGAATAACAAAAGTATTGTGTAGAAAGAAAATGATTATGAAACTAAGGACCAAAGAATACAACGAGTATAAGTTTTTTGCTTATATAATAAAATATCGATGTTTTAGTAATTCAGAATGGAGACGAATACGAGAACATGAACGAGTTTTGAGATGACTATGGAGATAAAGATGAGGTAGATGTGTATATATTGATCCCTCCTTATTCCAATTTAAAAAATAAGATATTATTGATACTCATATCCTTATTTCAAAATATATTTGTAGGGACAAATTTATTCATCGTCTCTAACATAAGATAATAGAAAGGAACCAAATTGTTCCTATTTTTGAAAAAAGGGTTAAATTCATGAAACTAACATTAAATTTTATGAAATGTGGATAATATAAAACCTTTCCCTTTCTTAAGACTAGGGATGACAAAGAAATTGGTATTTTTTGATATCTCTAGATAAAATATGTAATGAATACCAAATAGATATCCTTAATGGATATCGTGGACAATTAGGGATGGAGACGAGTTTCGTTATCCCATACCCATCCTCGTAGAAAAAATTCATCCGCATCCTCATACCCAAACCCAACGGGTATCAAACTTTTGTTCCATCCCTATCCCACCGGATAATGTGTATAATCTCGTATCCATACTCGTACCCGTTTTCTTATTACTTCAATATTAATTTTAATTAATTTTTATAAAATAAAAAAAATGGTTAAAAAACATAATATTACCAAATATTCAATATTAGGAGGATGGTTGTTTCTTCAATATCAAATATTTTGAAATAAATCATAATTGTTTACATTTTAAATTAAAATACCAAATAAAATTTCATGAGAACCAAAACATTTATTAAATTTGCAAACATTAATAAAACTTAGTTGATAATTTTTTTTTAAATATAAAAGGAAAAAAAATTCAAATTAAAATATATTTTAAATGTTTGTTTACTTCAATCCAGTGGCGGAGCACTATTGATGCAGGGAGAGGTCATGGTCCCCCAAAGTTTTAAATTTTTTTCTATATTATATATATTTTAATTTTTTTTATATTATAGATATTAAAAAGTATATTATAATTAAATCAAATATTTTATTTCTTTTATAAACATAATAATTAATGTTAATAAATAATAAAATATAAAATTAAACATAATAAAAAATAAAGAATAAACAAATTTATCAAGATATTTTTTTTTTATTTATTATGATTTGAGTTTCTCACAAATTGTTCTCAAATTCCATTTTTACCTGTTTTTTCTTGTTTTTGAAGAGAAAAAAATCTATTATTTTTGCTCTTATTTATCCTCTGTCTTCTTTCTTCCATTCTCATGGAAGTAAAGAAGAAGGTAATTCTTTGGTCTCAATTGATAGTGAAATATTAGTTTAATAATTTATTTAATGATCCTCTTTTATATTAATTGTTTATTTCATGAATATAGAAAAAAGAAATTGTATTGTGTGTTTTTTTTATAACCGAATCTTAATTGTGGTTCCATTATATGTCTTGAGTTTTTCACAAATTGTTCTCATATCTCATTTTCAGTTGTTTTCTTTTGTTTTTGAAGAGTAAAAGATCTATCATTTTTGTTCTTATTTCTTCTATGTTCTCTTCCATACTCGAGGGAAAAAAAAGTAATTTTTTGGTCTCAATTGATAGTGAAATATTAGTTTAATAATTTATTTAATGAGTCTGTTTTATATTAATTTTTTATTTTATGAACATAGAAGAAAAATACTATACTGTGTTTTTTTTTATAATTGAATTTTAGTTGTAGTTTCATTATATGTCTTGAGTTTCTCACAAATTGTTCTCACCTATCTTCTTTTGTTTACGAAGAGAAGAAGATCTATTATTTTTGCTCTCATCTTTCAGCGGTTTTCTTCCATTCTTGAAGAAATAAAGAAGAAGATAATTCTCTCTTGTTTCGCTTGATAGTAAAATATTAGTTTAATCAGCCTCTTGTATATTAATTTTTTATTTTATGAAAATAGAAAAAAATATTGTACTTTGTTTTTTATAACTGGATTTTAAATGTGATTTGATTATTATTGAATTTTCTTTTGACAATTTTTTAGATATGTGTGATTTCTTTTTTAGTTATTGTTATACTAAATTATGTATTTAATTTTATTTTATTAGTGACAATAATTAAATATATAAATTTTTGATGTATTATTTTGGTTCCTCCAACAATTCTCGTCAAGATCCGCCACTGCTTCAATCTTTTTAAATTCTAATGAATATCTTTTTTATACATCACTTGATCAAAATGACGCAAAGAATAAAGAATAAATATAATAATAAAATTTTAACACAAATCTTGTATCTTTTGAACTCTAATATATGTTTGATGGTGATAAAAAATATCTATGGCAATTATATAAAATTTTTATATTGTAGTAAATAAAAGTTATTTATACAATTATAGTGAAAATATACAATAAATAAAAATATTAAAAAAATAGAAATATTCAAATGTGAAACATACATTTTTTTTAATTGACATACATAATTTTAACATAATTACATAAAGGTTATGATAAGATAAAAACTGTAGTGGAGATGCGAATGAGTTTCATGACAAATCAAATAATTAGAAAAAATAACAATTTAGAATATATATATATATATATATATATATATATATATATATATAGAGAGAGAGAGAGAGAGAGAGAGATAAAGTTACTTAATTAATTGTAAATATTTTAATAATTTAATGAGGACGGAGATAAGATAATGACGAGTATTATGGCGGAGATATATACATCCACATACTCATCCCCATACCCAATTAAAAAAGTCGGGGATTTTTCATACTCATACCCATACCCATACCCAGTCAATGCGAGGATTTCCCGTCAAAACAAAGACAATACGAGTTTATTTGCCATCTCTATGGACAATAAATACGAGCATATGAGTATATATGTATCATGATATCCAATCTACAAATTTATATATTTAGAAAACAATTTATTTTTGTGCAACTCATTTAAATTTCCATTTTGGAAAAAAAATATTTGCATGAATATTTTAGTATAGAATTTTATTTAAATTCTTTTATCTAAATTTATATTTTATATACTTATTTTTAAATAATTTTATTTAAAATTAAAAAAATAAAATAAAAATATCTGTAGATATCTATAAATATCGAAAGGATTAAAATACCGTGGATATTTATTCATGAATAACCGACATATTATAAGGTGGATTTTCATAAATAGTTCCTATATTCAACCCAATTCGTTGTATTTTACTATAGACTTACTCTTGTCACTCGTAATAACATAATAACATGATTCCTTTATTCAAGATTATATCTATATCATTCTAAATGTGTTCATAATAATATATGAAAAGAACCGTTATTTTGATGTACATAATTCTCTTCTCCAAAATTACCTATCAGTAAATATTTCCTTTAAATAAAATATATAACTTTCCTACTTCATTCAATTTTTTTTTTTATTTTTTCTTTACATTGAACAAAAACATATTTAAAATATATTCAGAGAACTTATTTTTCTTATAGCATTTTAATTACAATAGTCAACAACAATTCACATTATTTTTTAAAATTTTAGAAAAATGTGGAAATTTTTTTGACAAAGTATTATTTCGAATCCATAATCTATAATTATCTATAACTATATATCTATGACTATATATAAATAGAATTTTCTCTTTTGTGTCTATATTTCATAATTTCAATTTTACCTTCCACAATATAAATATTTATTAAAATTTTAAAAATTAACCATTACTTTTATATATTTTCTATAAAATTGTTTAATTACTCTCTTCCTTTTCTTCTTTATTCATCAATAGTTATTTCCTCATTTTCTCTCCATTTATTTTACTGTATTTTTAATAAATATAAATTAAATTTATTTTGTATATTAATTAATAACATTACAATATCATCACCTACACTAATATAATAATGTATATTTTAAAAATGTTACGCTGAGGATTCCCTCTTCTGTGTTCATAATTTCTATAAAACTGTCTATCTTTTTTTTTCCTATACATCCACAATTATTTTCTCATATTTCTTCCATTCATTTTACTTTATTTTTAATAAATATTTATTTATTTTATACATTAACTTAATAACATTATAATATCATTACCTACAAATATAATATCATGCATATTTAAAAAATACATATACATATTACTTGTGTTTAAGCTTACGCTAGTTATAATAACGTACATTATAATGATATTTAAGGTTTCTTAACGTGTGTCTAGGTGATAACCGGAGAGAGTAGATTGTAGTGATATTCTAGTTTATTTTTTCTTCAATTTGATGTATTTTTTACTACTAAAATATATTATTTTTTAAATAAAAAATAAAATAGTACGGAATTTTAAAAAAGTTATTTGAGAAATTAAAAAAATGTAAGAATAATTTAGTTGTAATATAAGTTAGACTTTTCAATGTCTTTTTCTTTCGTTTACTTCTTCATACTAAAGAATTTTGATGTGGACTTCCTAAGTACGCATACTATTTGCTCTTTTATGTTCATTTTATTTATGTATAGTTTATTCCCATTCTTAAAAATCATTGTATTGGATGGCATTCATGCATGACTGTCTTCTATATATGGAAGAAAACTTCTCTAACCAAAATCGGGCTTTTTTTCATACCTTGGGATGGTATTACAAGTTTAACTTTGAAATGAAAATTAATTAATACAAAGTAAATAAATAAGAAGAAATAAGTATAAGAAAGAAAATAAATAAATAAATAATATAATAAAAAGTTAAAATTTTTAAAAAAATCTACAACATTATTCATGTTATGCATTTTTTGTTTCAATAGAAAAGTAAAAAGAAATAAAATTCAACAAATATCTTCCATCAAATAATATGCATGTTGGTTATCTACGATGAACATGCATTAATCCTGTATGTTTGTGATCTATGTTGATGGAAGTACATTTAGAATATTAACCAATGTTTTATTCTTAAATAGAAAAATAAAAAATAAATGAAACAGTAAACTGAAGGAGAGTAAGGACTATTCACTTGGGAGTGTGATAAATGAAATTAAGTTCCTCTGCTGTGTGGGTTTGGAACGTTTCCTTTTGGTTAGAATTTCGAAACATAAAATTGATATTCTTGTACTGAGTATGATCTTTTTGTCAGCATGTGCAGTCTGTGTGGAGACCCTTGAAGATCTTTTTGGCTTTACATGCTTTATTATTTACTCTTATTTGGATTACCATTTCCATTGAAAAAAAATTCTTCAGTACTTCCTTTGCTTCTTTTCTTGGCGCCATATTTACGAATTTGGAAACTCCACTCTAAGACTCTTCCTCTTCCTCAGTCTTTCTTTCCTTCTCAACCATGGTTTCTTTGTCCAACTTTTTCTGATTCTTCTGTCATTCACTTGGCATTATCGCTTATTGGGATTGATCCTGGTGATATTGAGAATATAAGAAAAAAAAAAGTGTTTTTTTTTTCTTTTGTTTCATTCTGTTTTCTCTTGTTGTTGCTTGAAAATGTATAAGGGTATTCCTATTGCTCTCAGGACTCGAAGCAATAAGGTGGTGGTCGGGGGTGGTTTGGCAATGGGTCCGAAAAGAAGAAAGGTGGATGAAGATGACGACGAAGACGATGATGAAGTAATTTGTTTGGGAGAAAATTTGGACGGCCTTGCAAGAGAGAAACTTGCGTCTGGGTCTGGGGCTTCATGTTCTTCACCGGGTTTCATGTATTTGGGAGAGACTGAGGATGATCCTGATCCTGATCCTGAAAAGGTGGTTAACCTCGAAGACCATGATGCGGTTGAAGCGGGGTTTGAGTGTTGCGAAACCAAGGCTTTTCAGGTTAAGGAGGAAGAGAGGGATGAGGAGGGTGAAGGGTGTTCTGTAGCAGCTGTGAGACCTGAAAAAGTTGAAAGCTTTGATGATGAAGAATACGGTACTAAACCTGAAAGGCCGGTTGTTTTGTTGCCCCATTTAGAGAGGAGTGGACGTAGTAGCTCTGATGAGGGATACGATTCATTTTGGTCTTCAACGGAGAGTGAGGATGTTGAGACCAGTGATGATGATTTTAAGGTTGATGAGGACGATGATGATGATGATGATGGTGAGAGTGAAGACTCAAGCAGTGAGGAGAGTGATTCTTCTGAAGAAGATGAAAGGAGGGGATACACGAAGATGGTTAAGGAAAGAGTAAGAAAAGTGTTGAGTGAATCTGAGAGCAGTAGAGTTTGGAGAAGGAAAGTTGAAAGGAAGAGTAAGCACGCAGAGGAGGAGGCGGAGAAATGGAATGGTGGAGATTGTGCTAGCGTTGCATCTAGTAAATCAGAGATTAATAAGGAGGGAACAAAAAGGGCAGAAGAGAGGAAACAAGGAGCAAACAGAGTAGGGAATGTCAATAATGCTGATCCTGAAGTTTTTAGTGATCAGGGGCAAAGTTCAGGTCTGTCTGTGTCTTCTGAAGATGATGCATCAGAGGATAAGGAGAAACGAGTGGGGAGTCATCAAAAGGTGTTTTTTCAGAAGGAGACAAATTCTACTGTGAACAAGTGTGGGAAAAATAATAAGGTGAAGGCCAATGCTAAAGAAACTGGACATAGAGATGAGCTGCATGAAATGCTGAGGATGTCATCGACAACAAAGAACCAGTGTTTCGAATTCTTCACTGAATGCTTTAGGGGCAAGCGTGATTCTGCTAAAGATGTTTCAAGAGATTTGGATAAAAAAGTTGATGGGGGTCAGACTCAGCCATTTGGTTCAAGCGACACAATTTCTTTAAACTGGAACTCCATGATGAAAGCAAAGCCTGTCGAGAAATCTGAGTCTGAGAAAGAGTTGGATATGTTATGGGAAGAAATGGAGATGTTGCTTCAAGCTGAAAAAATCGGAGTCCAGGTAAATCTCAGGCCAAACAAAAACTGTAGTGTAATATTAGTTTTTGTCATTACATTTTAAGAATTCTTAAATTTGAAGTTACTCACTTACTTTGTTTAATCTGCAGGATAATACAGGAACAGATGAACCAGGAGAAAATGAAGAAAATTCAGTCCCGCGTTGCAAACATGACACCATTTTTAATGAGCAGATAGGGATATATTGCAGATGGTGTGGTTGGATTGAAACTGAAATAAAATATATAACACCACCGTTTGTAAGTTCCCTTAAACTTTGATGATTGTTTGTTGAAAATACTTTCCATTTCTTTCAATATGTTAAATAAATTTTAATTGTCTCGAGTTAGAGCAGTTTCTTTCCACATGTGAACCTAGGCATAAAGGATGATATTTTTTCAATTGAACCATGATGCTCAGTATAGTTTAGTATTTGTGCTTTCTTTCATATGTAAAAACTGAAACAGTGATTGACTAGTGTTGGAAGCATAGGGCTTAGATAAATTTGTACTAATTTACTTTTGCTGTGATTTGATTGTAAAGTTCTGATGTGTGCGTTGTTGTTGTTGTTATTGTTGTGTGCATTGCGCATAATACAGATAGATTCTGAGAGATGTGGCAGAAGGGCGTCGCCTGGTGGAGGGAACAACTCGCGTTTTGATGGCGTTCTGTTCAGTGAGTCTGGTGAAAATTCAGAAGCAGTTAGGTCTCACAATCATGGCACAGTTTGGGACCTTACTCCAGGCATAAAAGAAAGCTTGTTTCCTCACCAGCAAGAGGGGTTTGAGTTTATTTGGGCGAATTTGGCAGGAACCATTGAACTTTCCAAGTTGAAGATGGTTGATCCTCAGAGTGAGGGTGGGTGCATAGTTTCTCATGCTCCTGGAACTGGAAAGACGAGGTTGACCATGGTGTTTTTGCAGACATATTTGCAAGTGTTTCCTAAGTGTTTACCCATTATCATTGCTCCAGCCAACATATTACTCACTTGGGAAGATGAGCTGAGGAAGTGGAACATAGGAATTCCATTCCACAATCTGAACAATGCTGAATTATCAGGGAAGGAACATGCCATTAGGGAAGTTGATTTGTTATTCAACCAACAGCAGAAGAAGGATGTCATAAGAATGGTGAAGTTGTGTTCTTGGTACAAGGAGAAGAGCATTCTGTTAATCAGCTACAATCTATATGAAAAGCTAGCTGGTGGAAAGTCTGAAGGAGATGGGGAGAAAGAGAAGAAAAACAGAAAGATTGGAAAAGAGAAGAAACGTGCAAGATCTAGGGAGTATGTTGAAACTGAATTGGGAAATGTTCTGCGAGACTATCCTGGTTTATTAGTTCTTGATGAAGGTCACACACCAAGGAACAAGCGAAGCTGTATTTGGAAGGTTCTGTCAGAGAGTAGAAGTCAGAAGCGGATCCTTCTTTCAGGGACTCCTTTCCAGAACAATTTTCTCGAACTCTACAATATTTTGTGCTTAATGAAACCATCTTTTCCTGACAGCATACCGCAGGAACTCAAAAAGTTCTTGAAAAACAAACTGATACAGGAAACGAAAGCTTCAAAAGATGAGAGTTGGGAACCCATTTCTGCAGGAAATCAAGCAGATGAAAAGATAAACCAGCTAAAGCTGCTGATGAATCCCTTTGTTCATGTTCACAAAGGTAGCATTCTTCAGAAGAACCTTCCTGGTTTAAGAGACTGTGTGCTGGTTTTGAAGCCAGAATGCTTGCAGAAAAACATTCTGGAGAGCATTGACTGTTCTCAAAATGCACTTAACTTTGAGCACAAGTTGGCCTTGGTCTCTGTCCATCCCTCGCTCTTCCTGAACTGCGCTCTGTCAAAGAAAGAAGAATCTGTTGTTGATTCGGAGCTGTTGAACAGGATTAGATTGGACCCTTATGAAGGGGTGAAAACCAAATTTCTGATTGAGTTTTTGAGACTATGTGATGCAGTTAATGAGAAAGTCCTTGTGTTCAGCCAGTTCATTGATACCTTATGCTTGATCAGGGACCAGCTGGAGTCAGCCTTCAACTGGAGTGTGGGAACGGATGTGTTGTATATGCATGGAAAGCTTGATCAGAAGCAAAAGCAATTTCTGATTCACAATTTCAATGATGCAAATAGCCAGGCAAAGGTGTTGCTAGCTTCTATAAAAGCATCTTCTGAAGGAATTAACCTTGTTGGAGCTTCAAGGGTGGTGCTTGTTGATGTTGTTTGGAATCCCTCGGTGGAAAGGCAAGCTATTTGTAGAGCATATAGACTTGGACAGAAGAGGGTTGTTTATACTTATCATCTTCTTGCACAGGGCACCCCTGAATGTGCAAAATATGGTAAACAGTCAGAGAAGGATCGCTTATCTGAACTGGTATTCTCAAGTAGGAATGTTGAGAATGATAAGCTTGAGAATGTTGGAGTGAAGTTTGAGGATAAAGTTCTTGATCTCATGGTTCAGCATAACAGTCTCAAGGACATATTTGGTGAATGTCTGGTTCAACCAAAGGACAGAGATTTGGAAACTTTGGGCCCTTAAATGCTTTAACTGTTGGAATTTTTTGAAGTTATTCCATTTGATTTGGATGATTGTAAAATTATTTTTGCACAATTTACTTGATCAGAAATTTATAACTGCCGCAACTGCTGCCGTTAGTAGAATACGAAAGTTCATGACTTGGTCTTGTATCTGTTTTGTCCCGCGATTCTTTGATTAGGTTCAGTTTGGTTCTAAGAGATTCATTGTTTCGACGGGGATCGACCAAATTTAATAGTATAGTTGATTCTTCAACCTTGATGGGTATCATGACATTAGTATTTTCGTTGAGGTTTTATACAATTGAAATTACTTTTTTCGTATTGCAGCCTAGTAGAATACTATAATGGGCAAAATAATTGTTTTAACCCAAGTTAAAGTTCGTTTAGATAACTTGCGGAAATAGTAATGATGAAAGAAGATTTATATGAAGATTTATAAATACATATATTAAAAATTATATTTTTTTTATTAATTGCGTGCTAAGTTTTTATGTAATAAAATGAACTTTTTCTTTTTCTGTTTGCTCTACAGGACAATATTTATACCAATAAATGTTCTAGAAATCTCAGAAATGTTTGTGGATAGTTTCAAACATGGAACTTCTATAGTAATATTTATTAATTGGATAATGATATTGTTACTTCATAGAAATATGTTGTCGGTATAATGTTGATAGGAAAGATATATGGTCATGAAGTCGGGGTCACAACAAAGGCATGTATTGGTGTATCCATAGAATTGAGGTCATTGCAAGAATCCAGAAAGATGTTTCAATGTCTTCCTATAACTGACGCCACATAGGCTAGTTGGTTGATGGTTCAAGATTTGTGAGGATGTCTCCTTAGGATGGACGCCACAAAGGCTAGTTAGTTGAAGGTTCAAGATTTGCGAGGATGTCTCCCTAAGACCAACCTCCCTATAGGAAGTTAAGATTGAGAGGAAAATATTGAAGAATATAAGGGAGAATCGTGCAGAAAAATCACATATATGTTTAATGAATATAAACCAGATTAGGAGATATTATTGTTGTTATTTACTAATTATTTTTTGATTAGATTATTTGAGAATATTTGAGTATGTATATCTACAAAAATTGTACTCGAATTGCTTATAAATAAGGGTGTTACTCCCACGGTCAAGGGACAAAATTATAAGGTTAAAATACTTCTTTCTTTTTGTCTTCGGTCAAAGGTTATTTTACACCTTTTTTCTAGACCAAAAAATTGACGCCCACCGTGGGCATCCTTAAACGAATGGGCAGGCCAAAGCAGCCAACAAAGTCATACTACGAGGTTTGAAACGAAGACTAATGACAACTAAATGAGATTGGTCAGATGAGGTTCATCGGGTGATATGGTCGTATCACACCACACCTTAGCCTGATGTATAGGACAAATGCAATGATTCCTGTAGAGATTGCTGAAAATGTGGAAAGGGTAAGGTCATTCAATGTTGAACAATCAGAGCAGGGGTTGTGAGCTAATTTGGGTGCTTTGGAAGAAACGAATTTTGTCTTAAGGAAGATACAATTAATTTAGATGGACAACAAGCTGGCGCCCAAATGGATAGGGCCTTAACTTATCAAGTAACTAGTAGGAGCTGGGGCATATAAACTAGAGACATTGGATGGAAAGGAAATTCCTAGAACATGGAATGCTACGAATTTATGATTTTATTTTAGTTAGTTTTGACATATGTTTTTGTTTATTTTGTTTGCTAAGAACATTCATTTAATTAATTCAAGTCATTTTTATTATTAATTCTGGGTCCCGATGCTCGATGACAAATTCGAGCCACGATGCTCGATGATAATTCCGGAATGACAAATTCGAGCCATGATGCTCGATGATAATTCCGGACCTCGATGCTCAATGACAAATCAGAGCCGTGATGCTTGATGATAATTCCGGGCCTCGATGCTTGATGACAAATCAGAGCCATGATGCTCGATGATAATTCCGGGTCCCAATGCTCGATGACAAATCCGAGCCACGATGCTCCACGATAATTCCAGACCCCGATGGTCAATGATAATTCCGAGCCATGATGCTCGATGATAAATCTGGGCCACAATGCTCGATGACAATTCCGGACCACGATGCTCAATGCCGAGCCATATTGCTCGATGCTTTATACAAGTAACTAGAATCGTAAATGCAACCAATATTGAGAAGATCAATTCCTTGCTAATGACTATGTGACTAAGTTGAGGTATGAGTATTATAGTATTTTCTGTTGTTTTGAAACTGTTATAGTCTCGGTTAAGCCGATTTCCTTGCTGATGACTATGTGACTAAATTAAAGGACTGAGAGCTCAAGGTTAGATTATTTTCACTTGTTAGTGAAAGTTGAGAATTAAATCGTTAAGGTATGGTGTGGAGGTCTTGGTTTTTGGCCGACTTCTCTTATTATGTTCATTTGTAGGTACTGAGAGCTGGAGGTTAGCTTATGTTTTACTTGTTAGTGAAAGTTGAAAATTAAATTATTAATGTATGGTGTAGAAGTCTCGGTTTTTGGCCGACTTCTCTTATTATGTTCATTTATAGGGATTGAGAGCTCGATGTTAGCTTATGTTTTACTTGTTAGTAAAAGTTGAGAATTAAATTTTTAATGTATGGTGTAGAAGTCTCGGTTTTTGGCCGACTTCTCTTATTATGTTCATTTACAGAGATTGAGAGCTCGAGGTTAGCTTATGTTTTACTTGTTAGTAAAAGTTGAGAATTAAATTTTTAATGTATGGTGTAGAAGTCTCGGTTTTTGGCCGATTTCTCTTATTATGTTCATTTGCAGGGACTGAGAGCTCGAGGTTAGCTTATGTTTTACTTGTTAGTGAAAGTTGAGAATTAAATTGTTAATGTATAGGGTATAAGTCTCGGTTTTTGGCCGACTTCTCTTATTATGTTCCTTTGCAAGGACTGAGAGTTCGAGGTTAGCTTATGTCTTACTTGTTAGTGAAAGTTGAGAATTAAATTGTTAATGTATGGTGTAGAAGTCTCGATTTTGGGCTGACTTCTCTTATTATGTTCATTTGTAGGGACTGAGAGTTCGAGGTTAACTTATGTTTTACTTGTTAGTGAAAGTTGAGAATTAAATTATTAATGTATGGTGTAGAAGTCTCGGTTTTTGGCCGACTTCTCTTATTATGTTCATGTGCAGGGACTGAGAGCTCGAGGTTAGCTTATGTTTTACTTGTTAGTGAAAATTGAGAATTAAATTGTTAATGTATGGTGTAGAAGTCTCGGTTTTTGGCCGACTTCTCTTATTATGTTCATTTGTAGGTACTGAGAACTCAAGGTTAGCTTATGTTTTACTTGTTAGTGAAAGTTGAGAATTAAATTATTAATGTATGATGTAGAAGTCTCGATTTTTGGCTATTTCTTTTTAAAATAATATTTTTACAATATAAACTACAATTCTTTCAAGAACCATAGCTATCCTATACTAGAGGCTACGACTCTTGCCTATAATCAAACTTTTTTACTAGCGTGAATATGCTAGGTTCAATAACCGTAGTTTAATATAAAAAATAAAACCGAAGTCATATTTCCTTTGTGCGCTATCCATGCTAAAAACGCTATGAATATATAGAACATGCATACAGGATTAATATCTATATATAAAGAAACAAATTATTAATTAATAAAGATATAATCTTAAAAGGATAAATACATGGTTATAAGATGGATCTGAATATGTTTTAGAAGCATCACCAATGCAAATAAGGTGATTCGAACTCTTTAGAAGTTTACTACCTTTTCTGAACACTTTTATTTTTTTGTACAGTATTGTTCCATTTCTTTTAATCAATAAAGTTTTAAAATAGTGGTGATGAATATTTTAATATGTTAAAACAGACCTTATACACAATATTTAACTCATCAATTTTAGTATGTAACAAAGCATCACGGGAAATGCATGTTACAAAAATTTTGAGAGTAAAATTTTACACGAAAACTTATCTTGATCATAGGAACAAAGTTCTTCCTCAAAGGATGACATGCATGCATAAACGGTGGGAAAGTAGCTTTACAAATTCATGTTTTAGGCCTTACACACTTTTGGAAATGTGAATAATGTCTCTTTTTATTAAACTAAAAATCATCTCTGAATCAAAATTCTTTGGTATTAGAGAGAGAGAGTAATAAAACATATTTTGTTCATGAAATTACTATTTAAAAGCATATGAAACTTGGATTATCTAATATTCTCCTTTTTTAAAGGGTGACAAGTATAAAGAATATTTTGGTAAGTCAATTACTCACACAAAAAAAAATAGTGGAGTTATATTTGGCGTTTATGGAGTTTTAATTCACACTAATGGTTTTATCAGGGTTTGTAATTCTCCTGAAAGGGACAACATGGCTAACAAAGTACTGAAGATTTTTAGCAACCCTGGAACTAGCGTAACTTACCGGAGGTTTACATATCCCCCTTTATTGCTTGGGATTTTAGAAACCCCCGTTAATACCTAGGGTTTTGAAAACCTCTTTTAATACGGAGGGTTTCAAAAACTCCCATTAATGCATGGGATTTTGAAAACTCTCGTTAATACTTGGAGTTTCCAAAACCCATGTTAAAGTTGGAAGTTTCGTACCCACTCTGGCAACCGTGCTTATTATGATATTGTTGTATTGTACTACAATGTGGTGATTATTATATTAAGTTGGGGTTAATAACACTTGAAGCCAAAGATTCAAGATTAGTGATAATTGATTAGTTGAGTTATTTCTCTAAATACCTAAGAAAAGAACCTCATTCTATGGAATTTCCTATTTTATGGCTTAACATTTTGATTTTCATTCTTATTTTGGAGGATGACTACTTTTGAAAACACAACCAAAACAAAAAGAAAAGTAACTTGAACATTTTGTATAACCCTACCTTAATATAGATAAATTGAATACTCTTAGATGTTAAGTTTCTATAAAATCATTCATTTTCATAATACATCTCATTAACTAAAAAGAAAAAACTCCAAGGGATCATCCCCTTATAGAATATTTGATGGTGTAATCTCAGAGTAACTTAATGTAGACATGTTGGAGAAACTAATTTTGACAATCTTGGTTTACATAACATAGACAATGGACTTACTTCAAACACATTCAAATGTAAAATTTGATAAAAGTAATACATCATGATCAAAACTAAAAGATTAACCTGATTTTGTAATTGAGCATTAGAAGGAGAACTTGAAGATGTTCCACTATGAATGACCCTTGGAGCCAAACACTTTAGATGGGCAAGGACCCAAACCCAAACCCCTAACACATCCAATGTTCTTGGAGAAGCTAAGGAATTAATACTTGATATTTCTTTTGATACAAATGATGATGTTGATTCATATGCTTAAATTTTTCCTTCAAAGAACATAAGAAGAAACTAATTAAAATAACACAAAGTATGGTTGACAATTATAGACTATTAGAATTCAAATTACACTAATTTCCCTCGCTTCATCACTCACAAATGCTCTATTAGCATGTTTATGTGTTGCTATCCATACCTCCCCTCTACTAACCTATGGCCACACTCTTTTTCCTATAAAATTGAAGAAAAAATATATGACACATAAAGACAAAAATTTGTCACCATTTCATCCATTTCCCTTGCAGTGCTCTTAGATCCACATGTGTGAGCAATGGTTTGCCTTGCCCTAATCATCAACGTACAAAAATTAATAATCATTAACTTGAATGATGTTGATGAAAAATAGTTTCAATATACTTTTTTTTTAATTCCCACAACATATTCCACACACCTTGCTCGTAAAATCTATAAGAACCTCTCCAAAGACAAAAAGTAAAAAAGTTCAATTCCTCATGTGAATCTTCAAAAGTCGCATCAAACACATGAGGTACTTTAAGAAATGTATAGAATATTCTATTTTAAAAAACTTATTGGTATGTGATAAATTTAACATTAATTAAATATTCCATTTTCTAAAAAAATTAAATAATTAATGACAAACTTTAAAGTTTGAAATAAATATGAGGAGACAAAAGAATATCAATTTCTCATTATGTGAATGCCCACATTCCTAACAACCAATAGAGTGAGTATGATAATATACCTTTGGTTTACATTTTTATTTGAATTTTTTTTTTGTATTGGTAATATATAACTTCATTAGCGGCTTTTGTATTTATATGTGCACTAGGCCAAGGTTGCACTACTACAAGATTCTGAAGCATGTAGAACAACTTAAAACTATATTTTTTTATTAAAAAATCATTTAATATTTTAAAACCTTCAAAGATAGTGATATATTAACAATAGACAAGGAATCAAAACTAAGCCCTTAACAATTGTGAAAGCAGAATGCATAAAATAGAATTTCTTTTGATGCACTTTCAATAGCTACAAGTTACAAGAATGTCTTTATGGTGAAAGAAAAAACCCACCAACTATTTCACAAAGAACTAACCACATGCCATTCAAAACATCTAAATGGTTCTGGAACAAAAGTTTAAAAGTTTAGTTTATCCACCACACTAGCATTTGATGCAATTAGGATATCTAAAAGGAAAATGAAGGGTTGTCTAGAAATATAGGTTAGATCCTGCATAAAACACCCCAAAAAATAACCATTTGTAAGCTTCATCTAACAGCATGACAAACCAAGATTGACTTGATTATAATGCTTCAGTAAATCTTACAAAGAAAATGGACTGAAAGTATAACATAAGACCTTTTTAAGGGACGATCAAGAAGCATGTTAAAATCAAGGAATTATAAATTGATTTTCTCCTAGACTACTTATAATAGGCTTCACCTTTAATATTGAAAAGCATGAAGCAAACAAAAAATCCCCAAGGCTGGCCACTCAAGAGATTTTACAAACAACCAACTTTCAACTTCTTCATGAGAATTAGTTGAAGCAATCAAAATGTAATGAGAATAAGTCCAAGATGCTCAAATTAATAATTGAAGACATTATATTCTATACTTCTCATTTTAATTATTTGCAATAAATATAACATAGAAAATTTAACTACCTCTTAAAACACTAAATAGAAGTAAATGAATATTTACATTTAAAATGGGTCATCTTGCAAATTTAAGATAATGGGAATGCACATAAAGTGCATTAGAGATGTTATAATATTGTAATATCTGAAATTAGTGCTTGAAGAGAAAATCATGAAATTGACTGCTAAGTTTTGACTATTTCTAACCTCACACCAACTATCCTTTGGAATTCCTCTACCATAGACCGAACCATGTAGCAGTGGAAATCATACTTTAACGAAAGGTCGTGATTCTGCCATGAATAATGAAAATATAGTAAGTTTTATATATACTACCTAGTTGATGACATTATCTAATAAAAATTAATTTTCAAAACCAAAACAAAATAAACCTTTCATTAATTTTATTGCTGTAAAAGAAATAGGCTCCGTGAAATTAAATTTAAAAAATGTGGATTAGAAATTCGTGGTAGACATAGTATCAAATGTCATCATGGAGTAGGAATTTTCCATGTTTTAGTCTAACTTTCAACCCACACATAAAATACAAACTCAAATACCCCTTTTACCTTTTGTAAAAGCAAAAACACATTATTTTGAAAAATAACGAAGAAAAATTAGGGATGAATGCGAACTGGATATTGTGAGAAGCCAAATAGGTTTGTGAATTGAAATTATACCTATTTTGATATACGAGCATCACACTCCGGTTGCAGTGGTTGTGGTCAACGTTGCTACTTGACGACACTTAGTTAGAATAGGGAAAATAAACAATGAGTTAGGGTAGTGAGATGAAATTACAGAGACGAAATCAAACTCGAAAACGAAAGAGGCAAGGATGCAAAATCAAACATGAAATCAGAGAGACGAAGTAGTGACAAAAAAAAAAATGAAAGCACGAGATGAAATCAGAAAGAGAAATAGTTATGAAATTGAAAGAGAAATAGTGATGAATCAAAAGAGGAAGCATGGAGAACGAAAAATTTGTTACCTAGGGCTTCAAATTTGATGAGAACTGAAGAGTGGGGAAGGAGAACAAAAAGAGCTTCTCAAACACACGGGAACACAAAAAAAATTCTAGGTCACTTTCAAAGGCACTGAATACTAAAGCAAATCATCCCTCCCCCTTGAAGGTGGGCCTCGAGGTGGGCTTGGGCTTGTTGATGCATTTGGGCTTAGGCTTATTGGGATCACATCATCCCCTCCCCCTTGAAGAGGATTTGCCCTCAAATCTTGGTGGTGTTCATCATCCATGAATCCTACAAAAGGAATTAAATGATATATATTGAAAGTGGAATGAACACCATACTGATAAGCAAGATTATATCTAAAGTAGAGGACAAAAGAAGGTCTTGTTGTATTGTTGAAAGTTACTTGAAGATGAACAAGACCTACTTCACAAAAATAATTTTGTGTACTTTGAGTTGTCTCAAACCTAATAGGCAACATTAACTCAAAGTATGATTTTGCAAAATCTTTTGAGGAGTTTAAAACAATGGGAAGGGAAACTGGCTTGAAAAACTCAGCAAAAGTAAATATTGGTTTGAAGAAATGAGAATGATTGATGAAATGAGAAGAGTTAAAAGATTTGAGCACTCCCTTTAAAATTCCTGATTCAATGAAAATTGTGGGGGTCGGAGGTGCCTTTAGTAGCATTCCTTTCTTGAGTAGGATTTCTTCTTCCTCTTTCTCTTTCTTTTCAAGCTCTATTTTTTCTCTCTGTTCTCTCAACGCCCTATTAGATTCTTTCCTTTCCTCTTCCTCTCTATCTCTTCTTTCCTTCTCCTCTTTCTCTTTTTGCACATGGTCTCTTTGCTTTTAAATTTCTCTTTGCTTTTCAATTTCTCTTTTCTTACTCAAGAGAAAGTCAAGTTTATCTTTAAAATCTCTTTCTTGACGAGAAAACTTCTTTAGATTTTGAATGAATGTATCTCCTATATCAATGAAGTTTTCTAGTCGAGACTGTTGCTCCCGAGTGATCCTATATGAAGAGGGAACAAAATGTTTCCACATGCATGCTTTCAATTCATAAAAGGTATTAATGCATGATGCTCTTCCCTTTTCCACTTGAAATTGCCTTTTATACCACCACTCACATGCACGTCCTACAAATCTAGAAATAACATGCATAAGAATATCATACTGACAATATCTATTAAAGAATGGTTGCACCAACTTCTTTGTATCCCACATCCAATCTATGAATGATAATGGACCTATATCCTCCCCAAAGAATGGAATGTCACTATGAAATGTATGATGCAACTCATGACTATCATGCTTATGCAACCTAGGACTATATGTAGAATATGTACTCATGATGATTGAATGAACTTATGCACTTGGATAAAAGGGTGAAAGAAGAGGACTATCACAAGTGTACCTCCAGGTAAGCGAGGTGACTCTCACAGACTTCTTAAGTACCAAGGCTAATTCTTGCCAAGGTTACACTTGCAAAAGTACTCAAAGTTCACACAAATGTTCAAGTAATAAGTAGATAGAATCACATGAGGCAAAGCACACAACAAGCACAAACAAGACTCAAAGAAAAGAAAAGATTAACACTAAAAACGGACCCCTAAATGGCAAAAATTTTAGAGACTTTGGTCTCACAAATTTAAACCACTAAGTGTCTAACTCTGTGGCCTAAAAACAAGGTGAGAAAGTACTTAGAACTTTCAACACACTCACTTACTAAAACGTTGCACTATAGTATGAAAAAGGTTCTACTTAGGAGATGAGATTGAACACCTTTTGTTCCCCAAGACACCTAAGTAGGTCATGGATACAATTGAGAACTTGAAGCAAAAGAAATTGATGCACAAGTTTGGGTACAAAGTGAAGCAAACCAAGAGCAAATTGGATGCTAGAATTCTACCACCTAGGATGCTACCATATCATAGAAACCATTCTAAACTCTATAGCATCATCAAAGAACCAAAAATTGAGAGGCAAGCGTATGAACCAATCAAAGGATAAAGCAAGAAAAGCTAATTAGAAATGCTAAACCAAAGAGAATTTAATGAAACATGACTGAATGAGTAAAGAAGAATTGACAAAAAACAAATGAAAGGCTGGAAAGAAAGGAAAGCACCACAAAAAGGAACCTAGAAATGCACTAGAATAGATGAAAAAAAAACTAAAAATAGAGAAGAAAAAGTGCCCAGAAACAGCCACTGTACTCATTGCAATTTTGTTTCAAATTGAGGGAATAAATTCCACTTCTATTGAAGGCAAACTCAAGGCAATATAGAGTACACAATCAAGGAATCAATTAGAATAACAAAGAGCACTTAAAAGCACCATAAACCCACAAAACAGTAGTAAAACAGAGAATTCCCGAGACCACTGCGCCAGAAAACGTGAAAATTTGCCTCAACTTCACGAATTTTTCATTTTTTTTGTACTCAACATTTTTGAATGATTCTTTTTTTTTGTATTTTTCGTCTGGATGTTAGCTAAATGAGGAAAATTTCAGATTAAAATTTGGACCACGCAGTGAGTCATGAAAAATCTCAAACAATAGGTGTGCGTGCAGTGAAAACTGGAAAAATAGATTGGAGCAGAATTGCTCACGAAAATTGTAAGATGTTCTATGAAAATTCAAGATGAATGAACTTGATTATGATCTAAAATCAAGTATGAATCACAGAAGAACATCTTAAACACTCAAGAGCATAATCCAATAGGTGAAATAAACGAAAAATAATGAGACCATTGCCTTACACATCCACAAGCATCACTTAAAGTTCATAGCTCATTTTGTGTGATGTAGGACTTAGTTCTCATCAAGTAAGTGCAGAATTCAGCCATATGAAAGAAAATTAAGATGAATTAAAGTGCTTAAACATGACTTAAGACAAAACACAACATAAGGAATTGAAAATTAAAAGATGCACTGATTAAAATGAAGAGAAACAACAAAGAATAAAAGAACAAGTGCTGGAAAACAAAAATGGAACCTAAAACAAATTTGCACCAATGAAGCAAGGAGTACTACAAGATGAATCAATGGAGATTCATGTAGCCTCAATGTCAAACGGTGTAGAGCAGCAAGCACATGAAGAAGATAGCAAAACTTGAAGAAAAAAAATGGAGAAGAAGAGACAAGACTGAAATTGAAACAAAACACAAGTATGGACCAAGAACCTTACCCAAACCAAGAGGATGGATGCACCAAAGGCTTGGATGGCTCTAGATACCAATTGATGGACGTCCTTGGTGTAGGAGAGGAAGAGATCCATGGAAGACACCAAGAAGTAGATGAAATGCATCGGAAATGAAGATAAGAGCAAGAAGAGCTCTCAACATTGGAGGTTTTTGGTGAAGATGAATAGTAGAAGTGGAGCTATGGTATGGAAGGTGGCTAGAGGAGATGAAGGAGAAGGTTAGCCGTGTATGCTCTCAAAATAATAGAAGAGTGGAGTGATCTCAACACAAACATTCTATTAGAAATTTCAAAAGTCCTTACAATAGCCTAAAATTTTGGCTTTTATATGAAAGCAAATACACATAAGCACTCTTAGCCCTTGGAGAAGGAGCAATGTAAGACCCGCAAAATTTAATTAATTAAATAATTAATTAATTAATAAATGCGGGAGGCTAGTGCATTTATGACATTAAATTATGATAAGTATGACGTGGAAAAGTACTAGCTTAAGTGGTTGAGAGTACTTTGGTTGTGTGAGAGGACTTGGGTTCGAGTCCTATGGATGCCAATTGTGTGAGATTTTATTATTATTGTTTTAATGGTATGTTGCGCCACATATTGTATGAGATAATGATTGAATTGTGTGTGGTAGCAAGAAGCATAAGTTGGTCTGGTGGTTAGCTTTGACTTGGCATTAGGAAGGTCATGGGTTCAAACCTTGGGAGTCAAATTTAACTCTTTTTGGCTTAAACTTTAGTTGTGGGCTGAATATGAATAGGTGGAGAAACCTAGCAGAAAGTGGGTAGCTAAAGGGCCGAGAAACAATCAAGTCATAGCCTTGAAAAACAATAAAAAACCCAAATTAAATCATATTCACGTAAGTCAGCCCTTGGTGATCAAAGGAAATCTTTTAAATTCAAGCTTAAAGCGGGGAAGTTTCAGGTTAGGGGAGCTGAACCTGAATTTTCGTTTAACCTTGTATGCTTGTGATTCTGATATGTTTTGTACCCTGAATTTTGTGCTGCACATGAGGGAAATTGGGGTTATGGGTTTTGGGGTCTGTTTCATGAAATTTGACCCAAATGTATGCATATAATGGGGTTGTGTTCTGGTTATTTTGTGATTGTGAAAAGTTGGGTTATTGGGGCATAATTTCGTGTCCAATTATGTTCATATGCCTATCTAAGTTGTGCTAAATGAATTGGTATGTTTGGGTTGTGTTTTGAGTCTCCGGTGCAATGTTGTACGCGTGAATTCAGTGCCATAACCTGCAATTTTCGCTCAGGCGAGACATGCAGGGACTCATAAACCTCTCTCTGCTCGAGCAATTCGCTCAGGCGAGGTGTTTTGGTCTTGGGCGACAGACCATCTCGCTTAGGCGAGGGTGACTCGCCCAAGCGAGAATTTGTGTGTGTCTCAAGTGTGTTGGTTGCACATCTCGCGCAGGCGAGGTTTATTGTTTAGGCGAAGATGTGTCTCGCTCAGGCGAGAGTTTCTCGCCCAAGCGAGAGTGCGAAGAGCGTTCTAAAGGGAGTTTAAACATTCAGCCCAAGCGAGAGATGAGGGTCTTGGCGAAACGTGATCTCGCCCAGGCGAGTGTGACTCGCCTAAGCGAGGGTTCGTGGTTAGTTTTAGGTATGGTGCTCGCTCAGGCGAGGTAACCTAGCCTAAGCGAGATGAACTGGAATACTTAGGCGAGAGTTAGATGTCAAGCCCAGGGAGGGATGGATGACATGTTCAGAAGCGAAATGGTTGCAATATTGGATTGATTGGTATTTGAGTGATGATGAAGGATTTACAATGTTCCTAAGATATCTCGATGGTGAGCTTGTTGGAGTTCCATGGGTTGTGGCCCGGAATGTATCCTTGAGTTGTGGCTCAGGATAGGGGTAAGCACGTGGCATTCTATGGGTTGTGGCCCGGAATGACTTCCTTGAGTGGTGGCTCGGGATAGCGGATGAACACGAGGAACCTTGAGTTGTGGCTCGGGTTGGCGAGTGTGCCGGTGGAGTGTGCTGGTTGTGGCCAGTACGGATGGGTCCAGATGGATTGCCCTCCTCAGTGAGTCACTAACGAGTTTGGTAGTCTTGGGACGTTGCAGACTATGTTCGTATTTGGGAACTCCACCTGGCGTTACGTGGTGTGATCCGTAGCATGGTTCCCGCACGTGCTCTATCGGTTGTGGCCAATAGGTGTGGCAGCAAGGCGCTCCGAGATACCTAATAGGAGATGTAGAAGACTACTAACATGGTTGTGGCCATGTGCAAGGACTGGGACGAGGTTCTCTGATATACTTCACTATGCATGGTGGTGGCCATGTGGTGGGAAGGTAACGAGTCTTCCACGAGGTGTATCGATGTACATGGTAGTGGCCATGTGATGGGAATGGAGTATACGTCGCGAGATATGCAAGGATATTATTTATGGTTGTGGCCATGTGGTATAAAGGAAGAGTTGTATTATTGATATAATGTTTTATCTATTATACATGTATATGCGTGTGTTGGTACACTTTTATATGTTTCTTCTATTAGCTCACCCTATCTGCTTGTGTTTGGCGATGATCGTGTACGCGATACACGTGAGCAAGTGATGATGCAGGTGGAGCTAGTGAGGCTTAGCTGCGGAGAGGGGATGATCATGGGATTTTATTTCTATGTTTTCTTGATTTTGGATTTTTAATAATATGTAAACAGTTGATGAGATTCTGAAACATTATTACATTTTGTACACTATGAGACAATGGTTATTATATGAGGTTAAAAGTTTTTAATTTCCCTGATTTTTGGGAAATGAGGTATTATTAATTATTGTGTAATTAATTCTTTATTTATTTTATTTTATTAAATTTGTAATATCCTGACGGGATGTTACAAGCAAGGCTTATGGCCATTGGATGATGCCTTGGAAAAAGAGGAAGCATTCCTAGCCCTTGGATGCATTGGATCCATGAGATGTAGGAAGGAATGTTGACTTCCACTTAGTCCACCTTGGAACTTTGGTAGCTCATGGCCAAATCTCCTATTGGGCTTAGTCAAGCCCAATTTTATCAATTCAACTACACATTGTTTGACTTATTATTCTAGAAAAACAAGGCCTAAACAATGACCCAATTTAAATCTAAACTACGGTCTTCCATGCATAAACTCATATTTTGTAGATTTCTTTGGCCCATGTGAATAAAGTGAAAAGCCCATGATTGACTTGATCATCTTGTGAGAGGCCCATGCAGATTTTCTTCATCATGCTTCTAGTGATTGGGTCTTGAGGTGGGCTAGGGCTTGTTGATGCATTTAGGCTTAGGTTTATTGGGATCACATCACTTTCAAAGACACTTAATACTAAAGCAATTTTTTTTTAAATTATGAAAAGAGAAAAAAATGAAAAAACATTGAAAATTTAAATTTTACTGAGGTTTCTTAAGAAAACCCCTTGTATTTAACAAGGATTTTCAAAACCTCTTCTATGCCAATTCTTTTCTATAGGTTATTATAACCCTTGTTAATAAACCCCACTAAAATTATATATTTTTGTAGTGAATTTTTTATGTTCACAAAACTTTTGATGAGAAAAAAGTGACAAAAATACAATGAGTTGAATTATGTGGATTATTATTATTTTCAAATGTCATACTAAAGATGAGTTTTGAATCAGTAAAGAAAAGTTTTATTCTGGAAAGGCATTTTAAGACAAAATTTTGAACAATATGAAAATTAAAATTGTGTAAAATTATTCTTTTCTAAATATTTAGTTCACTTAACAAGTTCTAGAATACTGATAGTTTCACTATCATAAGAAATTGACAAGCAATTGTATTAATATTTTAACTATATATTTTTTATTTTTTCAAATTAATTTGATAATGTACAGTGCTATACTATTAAAATAAAAGTTGTTAAAGTGGATGTTTATTTAGTAAAAAATGTGAAAATATAATTTTTCATAAATCTCCGATTATTAAGTATTATTTTAGTAAAAAATTTTAAACTTAAATCGAACTATACATTTTGTTGTTATAAGTAATTTGAATGATGTGTTACTTGAAGATTTGATGAAGCTTTTATGAAGGTACTTGAATCCATTGCCTTGGAACCATGATTACATTGATGAAGATATGGAGATTTGATGTTACTCGTGTTGATCAAGTCTTGTACGCATTCCTTCTATCTAGATCAATAATGGGGAAAACAAGCTTGAAGATTGTAGTTCATTTTGTAGACCATTTAGCATTAATTAGATGTATAGGGTATTTGTTGTGTCTTTTAATCTATTGAAATGTTTTTCAATAAGTTAAATGGTGTCTTTTAATCTGTTTAATGGATTTTTAAGAAATTAAAAGATTAGCTGCAGTAGTCTTAACTGAGACTTATTCAATCATGTGATTTATTTTTTAATCGATTGATTTCACTTAAGTTAAGTGAAATCAACCGATTGATTTGAAAATCAACTTGTTGAATTTCGTAACAATTTGACTATAAGAGCTGTATTTTTCGAAAGAGAGGTTAGCCAATATTTTTATTCCCACCTTACATAAATTCAAACAATCAAATAATTACTTGGTGAAGTCATATACTGATTACAACCTCTGATGTGCAAATACTATATATATATATAATCCCAACTCATGAACTATTGACAATCCATATCACCCATCCCCAACTTAAGGAAACAAGACATCATATCTGCAAATACAATACCATGGCTTAGCATTTAACAACTTACATGTTAGCAAATATTTTTATTCCCATCTTAGATAAATTCAAACCAATGAAAGTAATAATACATGGTGAAGTCATAAACTGATAACGAACTATGATGTGCAAATACTATACATCTACAATCCCAACTCATAAACTATTCACAATCCATATCACCCATCCCCAACTTAAGCAAACTGGACATCATATGTGCAAAAACAATACTCAAGCTTAGCACTTAAAAACTAACAGGTTAGCAAATATTTTTATTTCCCACCTTACTTAAATTTAAACCAATGAAAGTAATACCTGGTGAAGTCATAAATTGATTAAAAACTCTGATGTGCAAATACTATGCATATACAATCCCAACTCATAAACTATTGACAATCCATATCACTCATCTTCAACTTAATGAAACAAGACATCATATGTGCAAATACAATATCATGGCTTAAGACTTAACAACTTATAGGTTAGCAAATATTTTTATTCCAACCTTAGATAAATTCAAACCGGTCAAAGTAATACATGGTGAAGTCATAAACTTATAACGAACTATGATGTGCAAATACTATACATCTACAAGCCCAAGTCATGAACTATTGACAATCCATATCACCCATCCCCAACTTAAGCAAACATGACATCATTTGTGCAAATACAATACCATGTGTTAGCACTTAACAACTAACAGGAAAGCAAATATTTTTTTTCCATCCTTACATAAATTCAAACCAATGCGTTGCAAACCAATATTAGTTCCAATAACAATCAACCTTACAAACCAATATCCCACTAAATCAATTCCAATAACAAAACCAAATTTATAGGACATTAAATCTTTTGAAAACCTTAGCCTACTATCACGCAATGGATTTGGTTCAACAACCACGCTTTCAACAACACATCATACATATTGAAGAAAAAAATTACTTCTTCAACAATGTAGCGCCACGGGAGTAAGAAAAAAGACCAAAGCTTGAGATTCCTTTTTCGATGTTCAACAACACTATACCAAAAAAATACAAACTTTATCAAATATTTTCCAAAAAGGGAAACAAAATGCCTCATTTCCACCAAAGATGCACAAACAAAAAGGAATACCAGCACTTTCGTGTAGTGGGTAAAACCAGTGTCTTCTCCACCTAAACCACCAATGACGAAATAACAACCACTTCGAAAACAACCAGTTGGGAACTGAAAAAAGATTCGGGGATGGAGGAACAACACACTACTCTCCACTTCTCTCACGAGCTCCACTTTTCTCTCTCTCGCTTGCTTTCCAATTTTGTCACGAATCAAGGAACACTAGTGCAGGAAAGAGAAATGACAGCGGTTATTTTTACTTTTTGGCTTCGGGTGTGCACCCGAGGCATATACTGTCGAGGTAAAAAGGTAGTACTTTATACCTCGGTTATAAATCCGAGGCATATTTAATAGTTACTACCTCGGTTTTTGCCTAACCGAGGCCTAATGTGTATCAGAAATTCGAAAAAGAAAAAAGAAAATTAAGCGCACAATGGAAGCGCGTTTGTCTTGTTCGTGGCTACACAATGAAGAACGTGAAAATGAAGAAAAAAAATTAAAATTAAAAAAAGTTTTCCATGTTAAATACTGAGAGAAGTTATAAGATTTTGGTAGTTACTATAACATTTTTCGGACAAAATTTATATGGTTTCATCCATTAAAATCTCTATATAAGTTTAAGCAACTGTATACAAAATTATTTAATTTTCAGTATAGGAATTCATCATCTTTAGTCTCTATCATATAAAAATTAACTTTTATTTTCGTGTACCTCTTGACGAGCATAAAGTTTAACATTTTTTTCATTTGTCTTTAGGCATAAAAAAATATAAACACTGTAATAGAATCATAAGAAATTAAATCATTGTGTATTTGGTTGAATATATTTTAAATTTATATCGATTTATAATTTTTTTTGGTTATAATTTTTATTTCAAACAAATATAATGTACTAATTCCTTTTGTTTGATATCGGTATGAGATATTTTTAATAAAAATCAAATACTTAAAATAAATGTTGTCTATTTATTTTAAAAGAAACTTTTGCATTTAAAATATATATCCTTTACCTTTTATGATGAAATAAAAATAATTACTTTTACATAATAAAATAAAAAAAAATTTGTCATATTATTAAAACCGAAAAATATAATTAAAATTTGATAGTTATTTTTTACGAACCAAAATTTTTAAGAAACTTATTTTACAGAGAATCGAAACATATATTTAAATCTAACTACTACTGTCCTTCTTTCATCTTTTTCACGTGTTTAAAAGTTGTAGGATATTTAATTCATTTCCATCCACAAAAGAGTTCACCTTATCACCAGGACGTAGCTGTATAAATGGGTTCTCACATGTTGGCTTATTCACACAACCGAACTCAACAAAGAAGAGAAAAACCATAATCTGTTTCATAGCCAGCCAAAGAAATGAGGAGTGCAACGCTCTTTGCTCTCTTCCTTCTCTCTGCCCTAACCTTCTACCCTCCTTCAATCACCGCTCAACCTGTCTTTGACGGAAATGGTAACGTCGTTAAAAATGGTGGCCGATTCTATATAAAGCCACGCCTTTTTGGAGCCGGCGGTGGTATTGAACGAGCCAGAACTGGAGACGAAGAATCCCCTCTCTCTGTTGTTCAATCTCCATTCGAGACCGATCCAGGGCAGCCATGGATTATTCGATCCATGCTCCGAACCGCTTTTCTTCCTGAAGGCAGAGTCTCCATTAGCTACGAATATGTTCAACTCGGTAACTCTGTTGAGAGTAATGAGTGGATCGCTGTTCCGGGTCAGCCTGAAGGAACCGTCGTTAAAACTGGCTATCCAAATTCAGTGTCAGGTTTCTTCATTATGACAAGAGCTTCCTCAGACAATACCTATAAGTTTTCGTTCTGTTCAAATGGCGGCACCTGCAGTGATGTTGGGGTTGTTAATGATGAAGCGGGGAACAGGATTTTGGCCATCACTCAGGAACCATTCGAGTTTTTTCTTACGCAACTTCCTTCCGATGCATCTAAGTGAAACACTATCCATGAAAAGTCGTACACTTTCTCCTTCTGAGAGACGTGTCTACGATATGCTTTGGATGTAATAAACTACCCCAATGGTAAATAAACAATCCAAAGCTTATTTATTTAATTTTTTTTCCAAATAAAATAACTTTAACATTTTGGTTATTAAAAAATAAAAATAAAAAATTATAAGGGAAACTACATTGATGTGTTGATAAAAATTATTGCACAAAATATAGACAAATATACCAATTATATATATATATATATATATATATATAATATTAAACTATTTATATTGTTCTATATGAATTAAAAACAATGATTTACTTCACATAAAACATGAAAAACTTGGATTACACAGACTTACAAAAATGCAAACATCAACCTTATCTCCTTCTAAAAACTCTAAAAAATCCTTGATTCGAAAAACTATGATACATTAAAAAAAAATCATTCTCTAACTAAAGTTTTTGAAAGTCCTTTCTGTCATCATGTCCCTAGCATAATTTATTTAACTTTTTTCCAAACCATTTAATATAACCGGAAATAACAGTCACTTAATAACCTTTGAGTTTACGATTCTTTTGCGATCAACACAAAACAATTTCTTCTTACATATAACTAATTATTTATTTTATGATATTATAACCTATTCAATTAATACGGAAGATTTTTTAATTTTGTTGAAACAATTGTTTTTTTTTTTTAATTTTAACCTCTGCTTTTTAAACTAAAAACTAACGTATTTTTTAAGTAATCGTTTATTTAAATTTAATTATTTTTTAACTAAAATAATTATTTTGTCGATTGATCCTAATATTGATTATAATTTAATAATTTTCTGAAACGAAATTAATTGTTTACAATGAAAGAAGAACATACATACTACACATTGTGTATTTTCAGAAAGTTTATAAATTATGTTATTTGCTCGCACGCATATTATTATATTATTATAATAAGATTATCAAATACTCTTACCTAAGATGTTTGTCAAATATAATAAGATTATAAGATACTTTTATATACTTTTGATTAATTGAGTATGATTTCTGTAGTTTTTAAAACAATGCAATGTGATTTCTATGTAACAAATAATTGTTCTGGATTGTTAACTTGTTTAAAAATCTATAATCAACGCACAATCTTAAACTTTCTTACTACGAACACTGATCTCCGATGTTGATAAACTTGTTTTAATGAAGTGTTTTCTTACAACTCAGTTTGCTTTACTAACTCCACCAACTCAGTTGGGGTCATCCCACATGGTGTTATTGGTGTCTACAATTCCGATGCTTAGTTCTATTTATTATTGATATGATATGAACAAAACAAGAAGCCTCTATTATTCCAAGACTACTTAAGAAATAAGCTATTCAGGTCTTAACAATATCTAAATTGAGACTATAATTTTTTTATGAATAAATAAATATTTTCGTGTGACCATTAATCAACAAAAATATAGTTTGTATTTATATTATAAGTTTTTAATTTTTTACTGATAAAAAAAAGAGTAAACTAGGATTAAATAATTTTTAATTTGTAAAATAGTTTATAATTACTTAATTAACATAATGCTTAAATATTTTTCTATAAATTAGTTCACATAAATAACTTTTCAGCTTTAAATTACCAACCTGCAAATTAATAAATATTTTTGTCTAATAATTAAATCAATCAAATATGGTAGAAATATATTTTGTGGTGAATAATATACTTTACGGAGGAAGACAAAGACAAAGACATTTTTGGCATACAAGGCTATGATGGTCCTCAAACATTGAATAGGTGCCAAGTTTACTGTAATGTGCGGCGAAACGATGGATAATGTCTTGGTCTCCCAAACATCATCAATCGTTCTGCCAATAATTACATACACACAATTTAGCCACGTGAAGGCTAATGTTCATTCATTTCAGTTTTATCGGATGTTCTCGAAGGAGTACGTGGAACACTTTTTTAAGGATAATGTTATTTTGATTTTATTTTATTTTATTTTAAATTTATTATTTTAATTATTTATTTTAAATTTTTTAGTCGTGTGATATAATAATTAAAAATTAATTGCAATGACAAGTTAGAAATGAATAAAAAAATATATTAAAATATTATTATCTATTTTTTAAATCAAATTAATTGATTTCATCACAGAAGAGTCAAAGAAACATCAGGAAAGTAACAGGCACGGCTTAAAAAAATCATCACATTAACAATTTCTTGTTTTTTTTTTTCTTTTTTTTCTTGATTTTTCTTTTCAAAACTTCTGCTTGAAATATAGTTTTTTTTTTCTGTTGAGAACATTTGTAACTAAAACACTTCTAGATTCGGTACTCGTATTAAGTTCACTAGTTCCTTACGTCATTGAGTTCTTCATCTTGTGAAAACATGTGTTTACTCAGTGAGTTTTTAATAAAATGAGTAGTGTGGCTTGTTTTGGTGTAACGTCCCATTTAAATAATGAGTATAATTAAAAGAAGCGTTAGACAATTATAATATAACAGCGCAATATTAGAGTTTACTCATAATGCCTTACAAGCCAAGGTACTCCACGATGCCACCAAAAATAAAGGGAACACATTACACAGTTTACTGGAATCATAGAGAAATGTAAAGACGGACAAGTACATGGGTCGTAGCCCTAAAGGTAGCCCAAGAAGACTAATTAGCGGAATTGTCTCTCCCCTGTTGACCACGATTACCTCTCACATTTGCTCCCATCAATAAATTGGTAATCATCGCAAAGGTAGAAACACAACATACAAAGCAACCAACAAGAAAAGGGTAAGCTAGAGCCAACAATATTTTTATCATGCAATCAAAGATACCTTCATAGTCCAATATACATATACAATACACATCTACCACACAAACATATTATGACCTTTCAATCAATACACTAAGACCCGACTCGACTCATCTGGATACATATAGCCCGGTCAGATTCAGCGGATGCTTGCACTTGTGGTGGATACCTCTGCTCACCCCGAGCTGCTCACCCCCGAGCTATGTGTTACAAGTGTTACAATGAATCAATTTCCTTCACCACAAGGTTAGCCCTTAATGAATTTCAGGCCTCCTGCTACTCTCACCACAGGAGTCAGTCCGCTATAAGTGAGACTAACTGACTCCTTAGAGTGTCAGGATGCAACCTTACCTTGAATCCTTACCAGACCCATATAGATGGGCACCACCATGGACACCCACTAACAGGGGCCATGGAATTACGTCCCGACCACTGAAGCGCGACCCTGAAAGTCTCACCTAGAGACTCCAAGGAATTACGCACTGACACGGACCAACATATATAAACAACCAAGAAATAAGCACATACATTATACATATAATTTCTTACCAACATCCATAACCAACCCCCATTTCTCATGGTTAAATCAATACCAACTCGTCATTACCAATCATGAGTAAAATGCTTCCTCTCATACCAATACCATGCCATTGGGTTAGCAACCATTGCTCATGCCAAATTCGTGACCACACACACATATATATGTATCAAACTTCTCATGTACAACTCATATGGGAATCATGCCAAGCTCACAATCCCCCACATATAATCCCCTCCCGATCATGCATACTCATTCCCATTAAGCCATCATACAATAATCCATATAAGCACAATTTAAACATCCAAGCACATAGGGAAAAACAACTCGGGATGCATCCTCGCCCAGCTCTTCGCTCAAGCTGGAGGGTCTCGCTCAAGCGAGAATGACTCTCGCTCAGGCGAGCTCCCCTCCGCCTAGGCGAGAGCTCGACAAGGAGGACAATAGCCCTTGCGCAATCTCGCTTAGGTGAGACCCTCTCCGCCTAAGCGAGACGTTTGCTCGCTCAAAACGAGGGTTTGGTCGCCTGAGCAACGACTCGCGTAGAAAACCCTGGGCGAGCCTATGCTCATCTCGCCTAGGCGAGGCCAGCTCGCTTGGGCGAGATAATCAGTGTTCGCCACTACTCGCACCTGCACAACACATACACACATACCAAACAGAAACTCCAGACAACCCAATCAGTCATGGCAGCACACAAACTCAAGGAATCAATGAAACTACATTGGTACAGGTCAAAATCGCACCGTACAAAGAGGTTCTAGCTTCCTTTACCTGGAACGAGCTAGTTTTAATGCCTTGACACCGAACAACGGAGTACCACAGCTCTAGGAGAAGATCACAGAGCTGGAAAAAGTGAACAAAGGGTGTTTACTACTGAAGCTCTAACACTACACACGGAAATAGGACCAGAGATTTAGAAGTGTGGGTTGGGAATACTTACGTGAGTCAAGAATGGAGTCAAGCGGAACGTGAACTGAAGGTACGCCTTGGAACCCTAGCAAAGGCGACACCAACTCTAAGAGAAGGGGATATGTTTTTACGAAAATGAGCACAAGTTAGGGTTTGGGCACTTTAGGTCAGAAATCGAATTGGGCCAACCCCCCGCCCCCTTAGGCCCATAAGATTGGACAGTCTAAAAAAGAAATAAAAGGGGCAGAATTAATTAGGCCTTACATTTTGCATAGGTGAATGTATCATCTCCTTAATCTTATGGTATTCTAAACATTTTTGTCAAATTTCATGTTTCAAAATCATATGTAATTTTGAAGATCCACCAATAACATTGCTATTTAGATCAAAATGTTCATCTTTTAAGTTTTTCAATATCTTTATTTGAGCTTTGAATTATCAACTTCTCTAAATTTATATTGAGTTTAGAAATATCATTAATATTACATTCAACACCGCAAAATATAATCTGAAAATAGAGAGATTCAACCTTCATTAAAGCACACAGAAAATACTAGAAAATGAAACAAAATTCTTTTTAGAATGAAAAGATGTATTCTCATTCCCATATCTAAACTCAACAAGTATCAAATTTTTGTCTTATTCTTGTCCCAACGGGTAATAGGTAAATAATAGTATTGGTTGTCTTATTGTTTCAATATTAATTATTTTTTATAAAAAATACAAAATTATGGTAAAAGAAACATAAATTATCACATATTCAATATTAAAATTGTTGTTAAGCGTTATAAACATTTCAAAAGATTTGGATGTTGCTACCAACTATACATTCTTCGTTGTTGCAGTTTTGTTTTGGTGCAATATCATGCTTCCGTCTTGATTACATGGTTAATGCAATTATTCTGGTTCATGAATATAAAGCACGTTGCAATTTTGGTTTTGAACGTTAGTGAAACTTTATGATTTTTCAGCCCATCCTTTCCCTCATTCACACCTATAAATAGGTGGTTTTGGTGCTCTCCAAAACACATTATCTCTCATTCTTTTCTCTTCTTCTTAAAGCTATCTTCTCTCATATTTTTTCTTCTATTATCTATCATAAGTTACTTACTCTTTCAAGAGTACTTTCTTTTTAGTTTTGAGATCCTCGGAAGATCCAAGAAGTTCCTATTATATATTATCTCTCATTCTTTTCTCTTCTTCTTCAAGCTCTCTTCTCTTTTATATTTTTTCTTCTATTATCTATCCTGGGTTACTTATTCTTTCAAGAGTACTTTCTTGATAGTTTTGAGATCCTCGAAAGATCCAAGAAATTCTTGTTGTATCTTGAGGGGTTTGTGCACACACCACGGATAAATCTTTAAGGATAGTGAATTTATACGTCTCAAGAAGTACCCTTTTGTTCGTGATTGGTAAGTTATTTACAACAATCTTAAGGACTTATAACTGACATCAACAACAACTCTACTTTGGAGAATCAAAATATTTCCAGAACTTAGACTGTCTTTGCGAAACCATTTCCGAATGTATCAAAAATCAAGGCATTCTCTGGATAGAACTTCCGACACTAGTAAGAATGTGTGTCTACTCTTTTAGACATGTATGGAGTAGCTATGGCTCTCTCAACTTCAAAACCTGACGAATCCAGTACCAAATAAACTATAAAGATTAAACTAATAGTAATATAATTTTAACATAAACATTTCACTTTTTGAACTTCAATATATGTTGAACTGTGATAAAAAAATTCATGAAAATTACATTAAATTCTTATATTATAGCAAATAAAATTTATTTATACAATTATATTATAAAATTACACGTTTGATAATGAGTTGGAAAATAAAATTAATTATATAAAAATACCAAAATAGTATTCCACATGATAAAAATAAACAAATAAAAATATTGAAAACATGATCAAATGTGTGTTCTAAAAACAATGTGAGAGACCATGGAAAGAAATCGCACAAAGGAAAATAAATATATAATTAAGAATATATGATAAGATGAAAAATACATTAGCAATATAAGAAGATTCTTATAACGAAACAAAAAAGTTCTTCAGGTGAAACAAAAATTAATAATAATAGAATAAAAAGTATAATTTTTTGTATAGCCTAGTAAATGAAAGGTTCATGTTGTTCAACACTTAAATTCAAAATGTTAAACATTCTCATGTTAATAGAAAATAAATAATAAATAATAATATTAAAAAATAGAAGACTGTGAGTATGAATTTCATGGAAATGCAAATGAATTTCATGACAAACCAAACAATTAGAGGAAATAAAAAATAGAAGTGTGTAGTGTTTGCATATATATATATATATATATATATATATATATATATATATATATATATATATATGAAACAAACTATGAGTATGTTAATAATTTAAACATAGACGAGGATATAATGATGACGAGTATTATGGTGGGTATGGGCACGGGGACGAAGCATATATGTATATCCCTATCCCTATCCCCATGCCCGATTGGAAAATTTGGGTATTCCCAATATCCATATCCATAACTAGTCAATGCAGGAATTTTCCGTCAAAATGGGGATGGGTTTTGGCAATACCCACACGACATATTTATTTGTCAGCCCTAGTTGCAACAATAACACATAGAAGGAGAAAATAAAATAAACCAAATATAGGAGGAGAGGTTAGAAATATCACTAATATTACATAAAGCACTGGTAAGTATATCCTGAAAATAGAAAGATTTAACCTTCATTACAATAGAGGAAAAATAACACAAAAAGAAACAAAAAAACATGGTTAACTATCGATACAGGGTTAACAAAGAAACAAACAACAACAATACTTAATACACAATCAAATTCATCAACCCTAACCACAAATCACGAAAAGAATACACAATACAAACCCATAAACATCTACACACTTAATTCGTAAAACAAAAACAAAAAACTAAGACAAGAACAATACCTAAAAACCTATCAGAAAGAACCTCAAAAGATGGAGAGAAAGGGAGAACAAAAATAACAAATGAAAACGCGAAATGAAATAAGTAAAAGATTCTGTCTATGCTCTTCTTGTACTGTACTTTTTGAGCTTCATCCATCAATCAATCAATCATAAAGAATAGAGAAGAGTGAGAGATGTAAAAATACCACCAAACCAAACCCATTTTATCCAACGTCATGAAACCCAAAACTAGTTTTGGGGTATAATGGTTAAGTGAAGATAGTAATAGGGGAAAGGACATAGAAAACTAAAAAGTGTCAACATATTTAGAAGCGGTGGAATGGTAAATTTAGTGGACATTGTTTTGTTTATATTGTTATAGCTAATCTTTAATTTTGTAAATTGTTATCAAAATTTGTCACTATATTTACTAATTATTTTTTGTCACTAAAATGTGTTACCATATAGAGATGAGCCCGAAGTCATCTCCTTCAAGACTCCAAAGAACTGCTTGTTGATTAAAAAACTATGACAAACTAAAGAAGAATCACTCTCTAACCAAAGCCTCTAAAAGTCCTCCCTCAAAGTGTGCTCCAAGCATAAATGACCTATATAAACTCAACATAAATAAAAGTTTATATCCCTAAAAAGTTAAAAATATCATATATTCACACCAGTGCAGGAAAGGGTTTTTGTCGCAGTTATTTTGGTCATTTGGCCTCGGTTTAAGACTCGAGGCATATCTAGCCGAGGTAAAAAAGTTCACCTTTCTGCCTCGGTTCTTACCCGAGGCATATCTCATCATTACTGCCTCGGTTCTGATACCAACCGAGGCATAAAATATGTTAAAAATTAAAAAAAAAATCAGAAATGGTTGAAACCTGCAAGAACACAAGCAAGCAAAATATGTGAGCCTCACTGGAAAACGCCTCCATCACCATTTGCGGATCTCCTTGTGTTTCAACTACCATTGTAACATCCCTAAGGAATATTAATTAAAATAAATAAATAAAAGAAATAATTAAAAACTAAAGTCATCTGGATAATAATCCCAACGCGGGAGAATTTAATTTTTATTAAAAAGCATGCGCCAAAACTCATAACATAACATAAATTGTTATAAGTTTCCAAAACTTATGTCCATAATAACATATAGTAAATACATAAGAGAATATCCCTAGCTCTAATCCCCATAGCTATCCCTCACTCCGTCGGCTGGTCATCCTCAGCTCTACCTGTTTCAACATCTGCTCCCATGTAACGAATCACACGATCATCGCCAAACGCAAACACACAAACAAGAAAGGGTGAGCTGAGAAAATAAAGTAACAAATATTCAATATGTAAAATAAAGCATACACCCATCTTATTCATATTACATAGTTCTTGGCCAAGACCTTAACCCCAAGGCTTTGTAGCCTTCAAATCACACAATTGGTTAGCCTTGGACTCGGGAATATGATGCTCACACGAACTTGCCCACTCGTGGTCTTGCCTCTACGAACCTCCCTGCTCGTAGTCCTACTCTACGAATCTCCCCGCTCGTAGTCTTGCTCTACGAATCTGCCCGCCCGTAGTCCAACACATGTGATCCACCAGCCACGTACCTTCCCGCACGTGGCATCCCTCAACGTGAGCACAAAACATACGAACCTACCTCGCTCGTATCCCCACGTGAGAGTAACTAGATATGAACCTCCCCGCTCATATCATCACATGTTAAACACATCCATGAACCTACCCGCTCATGGCACAACATCTCCCGATCCAAGCAAAGCATCATCGTTAATTAAAAACAACATACCAGAAAGCAAAGAAGAGCAACATTTCCGCCTGGCCCGACTTGCACGCCGCCAGGCGAAACTGTCGCAGACCGCCTGGCGGTACTCCCTTCCCGCCAGGCGCCAGCGTCACTTCAGAGTCACTGTTTCCTCGTCACCGCCTGGCGGAGCACACTGTGCCCCCAGGCACCCCTCGGTGCAATGCCCTCTCACGCTAAGCCTATCGCCTAGCGGTTATCAGTGGACCGCCAGGCGCCATACCAGAAGCACTTTGCAACTAGTTTCGGCACTCGAGTTAGTTGGTTCTACAATCCAAATTCCTCTAAGGCAATTCCCCTCTCGAGCCTCAGTACTCAATCCTGATCTATTGTCAACCCCAATCTATTCTTGGTGTTGCCATATCCCATCTTTATCATTCGCACATTTCAACTAGAGATCTATTTATGCCTAAGTCGTGACGTCAAGTCTTATTTTACCAATGACAGATCCCATTCTCACATCTCCCCTTTTCACAGTTTCACTTGTCCATAAACCACATATGATAAAATCAATAGTACCTATATCCATCCATCCTTCACACTTCATCTAACATCATGTCTTAATACACATATACTCCTGTTTTCCCTTTTCAAATCACCAATTTCCCTAGTTATATGTTACAAATTATCTCATACAATTTTATCAATAGTTGCCTAAAAACATGACTTGTCCAAGTCCTATTCCTTTCCATCATTTTCTACTTCTTTTAAACACACAAAGCCAGACCTACACTCATCGCCGCCTGGCGGCAGACAGCACGCCGCCAGGCGGTACACCAGTATTCTACAGCAGCGCAGACTCCCATTTACTATGACGTACCCAATCCATTTTCCAATTTCCATTCCTATCAATTCCAGTCATCAGGACGCAACAGACCTACATTACGTGCTAGTTATCTATTCTCAATTTGATTCATAAAGGTGCCTCTATAATTACACTCATGTGTAACCCCAATCGATTCATACACAATCGTCGTCTCTCAACCTTGCCATACTCCAAATTGGTATTCAATTTCGGTCCAGCAAAGTATTCAATCGAACCCACTCACATCAATCACAGAAACCACATACACACTTGTACGAATAGCATCAAAAACATCAAAAGGAACGCGAACGCTGTCGCGCCGCCTGGCAGGAATTCATCGCTGCCAGGCGGTTCAAGCCAAAACAAGAACAGATGCCCACCTCTGATGAGCCGCCTGGCGGTAAGGATCAAACCGCCAAGCGGTTTCTGGAAAAAAACCCAGAAACCCAATCGAACAGTGCAGAAAAGCAGGTGAAAGGCATGCAGTTTCAACCACCAAAGCACAATACAGTGTATATGTATCTAAAACATCGAAAACAACTCCCCTTACCTGGAATTTCTTGCTAAACCACGAATCCTTGATGTATCTCCAATCCAAAAGCTTCCTTAACCCTCTCTTGCACGTCCACAATGTTTTCCAGCCACTCCACCCTCTTACAATCAGTTTTTCCCTTTTGAAAACCCAGTATTCGACCCTTACACCCACTGTAGTACTCTTTGCCTCTCCAACTAGCCTTTTTCCTCTCACTTACTACCCAATTAAATGTGCTCAATGCTAAAAACGAAAATACCTTAAGTATTCTTGTTAATGACTACTCATGAACCACTATTGAATGGTTTCTTACCCATTAGACTGCCTTCATATGCAGCTAGGGTTTCTACGTCCGTTCAATACCATGCAACCCAAAATTGCCAAAAAGAAAATTAGTTTTGTTCTTAGTAAGGATTGAACCCACAACCAATCAATTAACAATTCAAGCACATAACCACTCAACCAATTCCTATTTTATGATAACTCCTACAATTTTAGGAATTTATCATTATACTACACATTCAATATATAAACATACAAAAACACATAATTTAAATAACACCCAAGTGGCACACATAGGACTCGAACCCAAGTCCTCACACACACAATAAAGCACTCTCAACCACTTGAGCTAGTACTTTTCCACATCATAGTTCCTCACATTAATTACTTTAAATGTTTCTATTACCCGTCATAATTAAATAATTAATTAAATAACTTTTAATTTTCTCGGGTCTTACAACCATCAACGGAAACCACCTACAAGTGCAGCGTCTCGTTCACCCAGAACGTAACTTCGCCAGTTTGCAAAACCTCAACACCTCGCACGTCCAAAATCTTGTGCCAACAACCATTCAATCAACCACTATGTGAAGTTCACCTGAGGAAACGCAGCAAGACGAACCCCAACCCTACAAGAAAAACACCCAAGAAAATGGATTCAAATCGCAAAATGGAAATGCAAAAAATACCCCAATGTGCAAACGAAGGTGGCACAGCTGATGTTCTCGTCGGAGGAGGCGCAGCGCCGGCAGCAGGTGGAGAAGGCGGGCATGGCGACGAATCTGCGATGGTGGGTCACAGGACTGAACAGTGAAGATGCATCTACAGTGGTGGCGGAACGACGTGGAGGCATAGGCAGCGCTGATTTTCGAAGGTAGAAGATGCATCTATAGTGCAGCGAATTTGGGTTTTTAAAACCTAACTGGCCTTACTGCCTCGGTTGATTCGAAACCGAGGCATATACTCACACAAAATAAAAATCAGCCACGTGGAAGAATTCTGGCACTGATAGGCCTCGGGTGAAACAGCCCGCTGCAGTAAACCATTATATGCCTCGGTTCAGTGGGACCCGAGGCATAAAACCGTCCAATTCTTTTTGAATTTTAAAAAAAGTGTGAGTTTCTGGCAGCGTTACTGCCTCGATTGAATTTATAATCAAGGCATAAACATTCATAGGCCTCGGTTGTTTGGTTAACCGAGGCATAAAAGTTGTTTGAAATCACAAAAAGGCCACCGCGTCCTTATCTACTTCGTTTGTGCGAGAACTGAGGTATATAGGACGCTGTCTAAACATGAAACTGCACTAGTGTCACCACGACTTCTTCTAAAAAAATCAACACATGAAGCTAAACTAGGACAATTCCTAACTGCATCATCAGTATTCACCTTAAGTCAATTAGTATATAAAACTTGTCATGTTACGTCTATAAATAAAACCACCCTAACTTTCCTAGTTTGGATATGAAAATTTTTAGCACTAAAAAATAAGAGATATTATTATTCATATATTTAATTTGACAAATAGTAGAAAGAAAAAAATTGAATTATGAAATCTAGTATGATTTGTTAAATCCAAATCATTCAAATATATAGCAAACATAATTTTACTTTTATCCTTTCCTCTAAAGCCATTGATACGGTTTATGTGTCTTTTTTATCAATATAAAACAATTTTTTCTTACATATAACTAATTTTTTTTTATAATATTATAACTCATGCATATAATACAGAAGATTTTCTAATTTGGTGAAAACAATATTTTTTTAACTTTACCCTCTTTTTTAAACTAAAAATTAACATATTTTACTTAAATTTAATTATTTTTAAACTAAAATATATAACTTTTCGTACTAATTTGAATTTAATCATTTTCTAAAACGAAATTAATTATTTACAATAAAAAAAACATACAAACGTATAATGTATATGTTTTCACAAAGTTTATAAATTATGTTATTTACTCGCACGCATATTTTATATATATATATATATATATATATATATATATATATATATATTATAATGATTAAATATTTTTCTCTATTTATTTTTGACTTAGTGTGATCTCTGTATTATTTAAAAAGATACACTTATTTTTATAAACTATTTATGTGACAACACTTCTGTTTGCTTTTCAAACTCCACCAACTCAGTTGGGGTCATCCCTCACGATGTTATTGGTATCTACAATTTCAATGCTTAGTTCTTAGTTTTATTTAGGAAAATGATACTCTAACCTGGTTTTTACCTGCCTACGTGGCACTCACACGTGAAAAAAAGTTATTGTTTTTGAAAAAAGAAACTAAAGGGACGAGGTGACGGTTCTGACGGTTTCTGAGACAACTGTGGAAGAAAGGGCAACGTCTTGCGGTGCGCGTGAGGAGACAACACGCGCTCTCCATCTCAGTTACCCAAAGTTTTCATTTTTTTCACTCAACCCTCATTGAGCGTTTTTTTCACTGAACACGCGAACCAGGTCTGAACCCACTCGAAGCGGTGCGGTGCCTTCAGCTTTTGTACAAGCGGTGATATTTTCGCTCAACCAACCGACGCTGAATGTTGTACAAAATGCAAAGTTGGTAGCAAAAGGAGAAGGAAAGTAACTTGGGCAGCAGAAGAAGCGATAGAACGAGGAGGCTTGGGTTTCCAAATTTGATTCGTATACCTTTGTTGTGTTGTTCGTGCGTGTGGTCCTTGGTGGAAGAAGGAACCCCTAAAAAAATCCGAACTTGGGAAGGGAAGAAGCGGTAGACCCAGGACGTCTGCAGTTCGTTATTAAGGTTGTGTTTTCTTTACGCCCAAACCCTCGGCGTTCCTGCATTACATTCTTACTGCATTGTATAAGAAGATGAAGTTGTGATTTATATTTTTTTTGCTCGTGTGGGTATTATGATAATAAAAGAGTTTGTGTTCGTTGAGTGAATTTGTTTAACAGTTGCCTCAGCCGTTTAACGAGAGGAAAGGCGAATTTTTGATTTGTGTAGGATTTTCTGTGTAAATGAAAGTAATGCTCGTTTTTGAATATCGTTGTTGGTTTTTTAATTGGTGTGTATTCACTTTATTTTGTGTAGGTTGTTTTTGCAGCATCGCTCAAAAGGGGAAAAAAGATGGGAAAAAACCAGACATTGATGAAGAAGACAGGGTTAGTGCTGTTAATTGTTATATTGTGCATCACAATTTCATTGTTGAGCATTAGTTTAATTGTTAAAATTGAATGGAAGGTCCGGCTGATAAATTTTATGGACACAAAGCACATTGTGGAGATAAACAATGTGTTGACTAATGGACACCGGAGACGTATAGGAGTCACCCCTTTCAAATGGTGTCTGGAGTTAGAGAGGTCTCTAGATATCTGCAGTCCTCTACTAGTTGAGCTACTTTGGCGATGGGATGACGGTGAACAATCCTTTCATATATGGAAGCATCTTGTACCTTTATCTGTTATTGATGTATGTTTTAGTCTGGGGTTAGGTGTAGTTGGTGAAGAAGTACAATTTGGTGCATATGGATGTGGGTTAGTTGGTTCACTCTTTTGTGGTGAAAGAATTTGTATTAAAGGGATAACAAACATGATTAGGAGTGTAATAGGAACCGAGCATGATGATGTAGATAAGAAAAGTTATTTGCAATATGCCTTTTGGAATATTAGATGATATTGATAGTTTGGTTAAGTTCAATTGGGGGAGTGCAGTGCATAGTTTTTTGGTTAACTCATTAAGTCGTGCATATGGGGTTCATAGCTAGAAAAAAATGACCACAACATCACGTTGGCAGGGTCAGTTGTGGTTTTGCAGGTACGCTGAATTTTATTTTCTTTGAATCTTTAGATCTGTTTTATATTTATTGTGTTTAGTGTTTTGATAAGAATGATGTAACATATGTTATTTTTATATTTGGGCTTTTGAGAGGTTAGGATTGGGAGCAGATAATAGGGATATAGTGTTTCCCAGAATTTTACGATGGCCAACTTTGAAGTTAAGGACTTCAAGCATCGAGAGGCTATTCATTGAACCGAAGGTAATTTAGTTTTTTTATTTAATTTTCATACCTTATCGATTTAGTTGGGTTGGTGAAGTTTTAAATGTAACAACATTTCATTTAATCGTTAGTTAAATTACATTGCAGGTGATGTTCGATTGGGCTTTGACTGAAGAAGATCAAAGTAACTTGTTTGGGTTGCTTTAAATCTTACAGGCGTTATTGAAGGTGGTGATAGGGTTAGTGAAGGTGGTGAAGAAGCTGGGGTGTCCAATACGGGTGATGTTTGGTTAAAAAAATTTCACAGCAATGAGATTGAAATAATGGAGATAAAGAAAAGATTGAAGATTTTGGAGGATGAGGTCTTTAGTGGGAATGAAAGTAAGCCCGTTGAAAAGGAGAATGTTTATGATGATAACGACCAAACTTCACATTCCAATACCGAAATAAATGCAGATGTAAGCGATCGTGATGTGGGTGAAGATGTGGGTCGAGATGTGGGTGAAGATTTGGGTGAAGATTTGGGTGCACTTCATGAACATGAAGGTCATGCAAATGAAGGTAACACGGTGATGGATATTTCAGATGACAGTGGAGTTGAGGATGAAGCCCAAGTTGGTGGGGATGGAAATGGAAAGTCACCAACTTTGCATGACGTGCCAGATAATATTTATGAAGACAACCCAGTTCATGATGTCCATTGTAGTAAATTGTTGGCAATTGTACCATGGGTTTCGCCCATTCAAGGAAACTGCAGTATCGGGCGTGTTGATGTGGTTAAGCTTTACCGGACGGTTACTCGGGTAGATTGTCCTTATAGGTATGTCATCAGTACAATACTTAATAATATTTTGTTTAATTAAATTTCGGTTTTTTACATGTTTTAGTAACTTCTATTTGATCTGTTGAAGGGTTGTAGCGGTGATAAATGGTCAAATACTGTCCACACATGACTGTATGTGTTTTCGACCAATGGGTTATGTTTGCAATATGGTAATTTATTATTTATTGATATTATTTTATAGGTATATGTTAATAATTGCAAATAATTTCATTATAGTGTGTTTGATGAATATAGACAGTTATGTTTGGATGTAACCTCTTGATGCATAATGAAAGGAAGTTGCATCAACATGTGCGAATGATTGTTTTACATCCAATGTATACGGTACGTGTTTGTGTTTATTAGTTAGGGGAACCAAATTTGAAGATCAATTTATTTGACTCTCAATTAATGACCAGTATTATTGTAGACATCGGTTGTTCACGATAGTAATAAGAGAATTGCAAACAGACATGTTTGGAAGTTAAGCGATTACAACATGTTCTTTTCTTCCACTTTGATTAACATGAAAGAAATCTTAACCGCTGAATTTGTAAGTACAAAATTTGAGATGTTGAGAAATTTGTGTTTTTAAATTCATTTTTGCCTTATATACTTGACCTAATAATGAAATTGTTTAACTTGTAACATGTACTTTAGTTGTTTGCTCCAATTGTACACGATGATCATTGGTGGTGTTATGCCGTGAAATTGGACATAATGGAATTCTTTGTGCTTGATTCTCTGGGACACAATCGAAAGAAACGAACGAGGATCGACAATAGTGTGGTTAGTGTGATCATTGAAAGTTGTTTCTGTTTTTTCACTTGTAATATGTCATTTGTAGATATTAATATAAAGTTGATTGACATGGTTGAGGATGTGTGCAGGCCCGTAACATGGAAACATTTTTGTCGTTGTTGTTAAATTGTAAGGAGGACAACAAGCCATCGTTTGAAATCCGACATGCTTTGACCCCCATTCAACCAAATCTGTGAGTAATTTATTTTGTTGGTTTTTTACATTAACGAGGTTAATTTTTGGGTTAACCTTTATTAGTTGCCTGCAGTTATTCTGAAACCTTACTTTGTGTGGTTAACAATTGGTTAGGCATGATTGTGGAGTGATCGTTTTAAAATTTATTGAGTTGTGGGATGGTAGTCCGAAATTCAATGGGAATTGCATGCCAGAATACACCACTCTACGTAATTATAAATTTGGTTATTCATGGATGTTCTTTTCATTTGAAATTTGACATAAACATGTTTATTGGTTGCAGGAGGACCTTCAACAAATACGGCAAAATTTGATTTCTGAATGGATTCTACATGAAGATAACCAGAACAAAGAAGAAGTACTTGTGTACTATGATCTTTACCTTTGACAGTAGTTTTTAATGTTAAAAAACTAGTGTTAAAAAGTACTGTTAATGAAGTTTAATTGACCTGATCTTGTTTATATTTAGGTTTACATTTTGGTTGTACAAGAAAAATATGATGTAAGAATGCATGTATATAAGCGGAAAATGGCGCTTAATGCAGACATTTCATAATGATCAGTTGGCAAATTTTTGGATGCCACAAGGTGCTTAATGTTTAGATATGTTTATGGTGCTTTGTCAAATTTTTTGATGTGAGTAGCAACATTTATACAAGCGCAATTAGGCGTTTAGTATTTTGTAAATTTTTCATGTAAAAAGTCATTTGTTTAGGCACAAATGTTTTGTAAACGAAGTACGTTTATGCAAAAAATATTCCATAATCAATCACTTAATTGGGAGGAAAAACTCACTTAATAGTTTTAGTTATTATAAAATTGACATTAAAAATTGAGCAAGTGCTATATCATATGTGCATTTCACGAGACGTACAAAGTCAGTTATTTGTAGCCGACCTGACACTTTTATTCCCTTTAGTTAAGACTACAGGTTAATGGCTATACCACAGCAAAATTGGTTGTACAAAAAAAATAGCATAACCTAGGACTTATTTGTGAAGAAAAACGCAGTTAGTAGTTTCAGTTATTGTACAAATCATAAGACTTTGTGAAGATGAAGTGGTTTATCATTCGTGCATTTCACGTTATGTAGAAAGTCAGTTATTTGAAGACAACATGGCACTTCTATTCTTCGGAGTTAAGAATAAAGGTTGATGGCTATACCACATCAAAACAATGTGAGGACTTCGTCATGGGTGGAAGTTATTCATTAACACTATTTGCGTGGTGCTTCATACCACGGAGGTCGATATAAATTGGTTGGTTGTACAAAATAATTAGCATAACCAAGCACTTATTTGTGAAGAAAAACGTAGTTAGTAGTTTCAGTTATTGTACAAATCACAAGACTTTGTGAAGATTAAGTGATTTATCATTCGTGCATTTCACGTTATGTAGAAAGTCAGTTATTTGAAGACAACAAGGCACTTCTATTCTTCGGAGTTAAGAATAAAGGTTGATGACAATACCACATCAAAACAATGTAAGGACATCGTCATGGGTGGAAGTTATTCATTAACACTATTTGCGTGGTGCTTCATACCACGGATGTCGATATAAATTGGTTGTAAAAAAAATTAGCATAACCAATCACTTATTTGTGTAGAAAAATTACCAGGGGGTAATATGTATCGGCGGTTACCGCACATGTGCATAGGGGTTACGAGGTTTGGTACACATTAATTACACGAATTCAATGTCATTCAATTACACGAAGCTGTCGGATTGCAACCTTTCGTTTTTCATTACCATGTAATAAATACAAGGCAATGTCTTTACTGATATTTTCCAAAGTTCCTTGGAGTTACATTTGCAGAATCGAAACCAAGAAAGCAATAACATTTGTCTGTTTTTGTGCAATCACCAATTTAAATCCCACATGCTTTTGATACCTAAACCCCCCGAAGGAGTTGTGTACAACCATGGTTTAATGTCTTCGTACGATTCTTGTGGGGTGGGTGGCCTGATATCCTTCGTTTGTACAAAAAGCTCGATATAACCTGTAGTTGGTGGAGTGATAACTTTTCTCCTAATTTTTTTAATATCTTTCCATCGTTGGATCATTTGGGTAATATCATTGTCGCACTTGATTTCAACAAGGTCGTGGTAAAGTTTGTTCTTTAAAACTTTAACTGCACGTCTATAACTAATTTCTGTGATGACTTTTCGATCTCCACAACGAATTCCATGCGATAACTTGTCCACAAGCTCAAGGAAGGTGCTGTTGTGGCGCATGGACATTCTCACCACTGTGTGAGATTTAAACTTTAACCCATGACCGTAAGGGCACTCTACAACATTGGCTCGGCGAAGCCTTCCTCCAAAATAAATTAACAAGCCACATCTCTCTATACACATTGGCCTTCCATCCGTTGAAGAATCACCTCTTTGTAACAGTTCTAATATTTGGTTCGGCGAGCGTGTGAACGTTACAAAAAGTTCTATAATACAGTTAATTGGAAACTCTGGCTTACACTTAACCATGTATATGACATCGTCATCACATGATAATTCAATAGCCCGATACATGACAAGTCCATTTTCATTCATGGTTGGCTGCTTGAAGTATAACTTGTTGATATGCATATCGAATTTCAAGTCCGGACTCTTCATAACCAGATCAGTTAACAACTGCAACGTATAACAATATGGGATGCGGAACAAACTAGGAATGGAACCTTCGAAGCGGACCCGGTCATGGTATTCCTTCATTTTCCCGTTCTTGAAAATGGCGGCTAGATATGAATTGCCGACATTGTACCCACTTTCACCGCCACCGTATGCTTGCATATTTTCTTGTTGTATTGGACGCCGACTGCGAGAAAAGAAAATTAAGCCATCAAATCAAACCAGCTGTATATTCAGATGGAATAAAATGTTCTTTATATACCTCTGTATTAAGCGCACACGAGTAGGATCAAGCTGCAACTGAGCACTGCCATTTATGGAGAATAAAAAATTATTATAATGTACGGTACATTTCATGGACCAAAATGTCCTTATTTAACGTATCGAAGAAGCAAACCGTATGTACCCTGTTACATTGAATGTGAAGATCACGACTTGGATAACAATGACTGGTTGGGCACACTATATGAAGAGAAAAAACGGTGGGTGCCTTGCTATTTGAAAGGAAATTTTTGGGTTGGTATGTCCACTACACAACGAAACGAGGGACTGAATGCCTTCTTTGATGGATTTATCAATTCAACAACAACAACGTTACAACAGTTTGTAGTACAGCACGAAAATGCGCTACGTCACAAAGCTGAAAAGGAATGTGAGGCAGACTTTGCTTCTTTGAACACTACAATCCCATGTGCCACCAGTCCCTTATTGAACGACAATATCAGCAAGCCTACACACATTTGAAGTTTGCAGAAATACAAATTTAATCCGCGCGAAGATGAATTGTGCAATCAAAATGGTGGATGTTACTCCATCGGGATGCAACTACGTCGTGTTGTAAGAATTATTATGGGATGGGAAATTTGCAAACAAATATTATGATGTCCATTATGATGCCAAAACCGGCACAATAACATTTTCATGCCAACTTTTTGAGTTCCGTGGTATCGTCTGCCGACACTGTTTCACCGTCCTTGGCCAAAAGGAAGCAACAACAATATCCACGAAGTATATCATTCCTCGGTGGAGCAAACTTATACGAAGGAGATATACTTCAATGAGAGCAGCTTACAACACCCACAGTAAGGACCCAACAATGCAGAGGTACTCGGCATTGTGTAAGGAATTTTTTTAGATTGTCAATGTTGCATGCGAATCTGATGCCGAAAATGAACAGCTATTTAAGCAATTGAGGTGTGGCCGAAACCCAGTGGAGTTCACTCCGTGCGGTGATGCTCGTAATGTTGACGTGAGGATGACGTCTTCCTTCCCACCGCCGGATTCATGTCAAGCATCCCATGTCTGCAACCCAAATGCAGTAAAGCGAAAGGGAAGGCCTCGTACTCTAAGGTTGAAATCCAAAGTAGAAAAATTTTCAAAGAACAAGAAGTCGGTGGTAAAGATAACTGAAATATGCACCAACAACACTGTAAGTTAATCCTTTATTATTATCACAATTAACTGGCGGTGCATTTACATAATGTAATTTGTTTTTTTGTAGGCAACACTTAACAACGATGTGTGGAATGACATACCAGATGTACATCGTCATATAGAATGGGTATGATTTCGTTATATGTGGAGTAATGTGGAAATAATTTCGTTACCGACAATTGAAAATTAAAATCCAATTTACAGAACTTGAATGTGACACAAGTCGGTGATGTTTCATTCAATTCGACCGTACAAAGCAAAGTCGATGGCACAACAAGTTGCAATATAACAGATTGAAAAAAGGTGTTGGTTGTAGTGAAATAATTTTGAATGTCCAAATTAGATCCATCTAAACGCACCACAATATAATGATTGTATTCAAATTCCGCAGGGACAATGTACAACATAATGCATATTTTTTTTGTGGATGGGAGCTTTGGGTAGTTGGAAACATGATGACATTGCCAAACAACATGTCTTTGTCAAGTCTTTGTTTGTCGATGACATTATACCACAACTGTTCTTTTTGGGCGTCGGTGTACCAGTAATCGCCTTTTTGTTATACAATATATGTATTTTTTGTTACACATTTTGAACCAAGTATAGTGCGTTCGAAAAGTTTGACATTATAGCCCAAGTGGTCCCCAAAAACTATTTGGCTATTGCAAATATGTTATTGACCAGAAAGAAAATATGCTTATAAAAACCACAATTAATTTGGGCAATCAATTCTTAAATAGAAGCACCTAACAGTAATTGGCTTTTTATGATACAATATATGTGTTTCTACTTAATTCTTTTTGCCCTCCAATTCCTACTTGGGCCAGCAAAGTCTTCTCCTATACCTCCAACTTCAACTTCTATGTTACCCACCAATTCTTCATGATCATCTTCCATATCACCTTCAACATTGATATCAACTAAGCCTGCAGTACCAACCTGGCTGTCGTCACTGCTATCATTAGGACCAGAATCATTCCAACTTTCAACGCCCTCTTCTAAGTCTGCTTCAACTTCCTTGTCAACATCAACTTCTTTACCAGTTGCACCACTATCAGGTCCCTCGGCTTCATTAACTTCAACTACTTCATCTTCCCCCTTATCATGTTCTGCATGCAACTCAACACCACCATCATGTCCCTTATTCAATTGACCTTCGTTCCCACTGTCATTTCCCTTATACAAGTCACCTTCATGCACACTCTGAACTCCTTTTTCTCCCTCACCTTCATGCACACTCTGACCTCCTTTATCTCCCTCACCTTCATGCACACTCTGAACTCCTTTATCTCCCTCACCTTCATGCACACTCTCAGGTTCTGGCACACCTTCTACAGTCTCCTTCTCACTCATAATGTCCACCATATTGATGTCATTCCCACCACCTTCAACACCATCTCCATCATGGGAAAAGTATTCCAACATCTCTATAATTTCTGGTTCACACATCTTATGTATCACAAACAGATGAACCTCACCATTTAGCCTAGCTAAGGTAACCATATTCATGGCCCCACGATCATCACACAAAATCTCCAACCTATCCTCCAATACAGAACCACCTCCCACACAGTACCAAAGTTCATTCTCTCCCATATACCCCATCTCCCTTAAAATACCCACAACCTCAAAATAGCTCCAGCGGTCAGGGTCACACGAAAGTCTAGAAACCTCACCCTCGTATTTCAGTTTACCATCATTAACGAATTTCCCTCCATGGTGAAAAACGACGTCAAACTTGTCGTCCCCCATCATGCACAAAAATATATAACCACAGACACCTATATAACCACATACACCTATATAAGCACATACAGATATACAATAAAGTAAAAAACATCGAAACAGAAAAGGGAAAACAATTATCAAAGGGGGGGACCACAGAGGAACACAAATTCGAACATGGTGGTGGGTCATACACCGAACTTTAATAAAGTTCCAATATTTAAACCACAAACAATCACGATCACACTTCGCTTTCCTAATAAACAATCAATTAAACGGTTGATGCCGACAAGAATGGTAACTTCGAGCTGAGATGTTTAACTCACCTGACACTTCACCGCTTCCACCGAGATCGCAATTCCAATACCAACACTATGATTTCAGCACAGTTTCCAGCACAAACATCCCACACCCTCGCGATGCTTCTGTTCGAATGCCAAGTTTCGAACACCTCTTCCTCTGATTTCAAAAAACCCTAGACCACTACCTCAATCCCAATTTCGCCCTTTCTCTTTTATTTCAACCCTTTCACTTTCAGTTTTATTACACCGCTTAATTACAGCTTAATCCCAAAACCTATTACATTACAGCTTAATTACAGTTTTATTACAACCTATTAATAACAGTAATTATTAAACCATTTCATATTTCCACGTGTACCACATTCAATATGCCACTTCACTGTTCAGTTCCGTCCACCATATCCACGTCACTATGCTCTTAACGCCGTTTCTGCATTTTTAACAGAAGGGGCTTCATTGAGACAACTTTCCAAAATTAGGGACCTATTTAACACTTTTTCCAAATGAGGGACCAAATTCAAATTTTCATACGAAATTTGGGACCAATGGAACAATTTAACCAAATGAAAATTAAATGCCTTTGTATCATACAATATATATGTGTTTATATTTCATTGTTTTTGTACCAAGTCAAGTGCATTGGAAAAGTCATTACACGGAACATTTTTCGCAAAGTTTTGCAGTAACTGCCTTTTTATGATACAATATATGTGCTTTTACTACATTATTTTTGTACCAGATTTAGTGCTTTCGAAAAGTAAGATATCAGAGGGAAGATGGTTGCCACAATTTTACAGTAAATGCTTTTTTAAGATACAATATATGTGTTTCTACATCATTCTTTTGGTACCAATTCATGTGCCTCGAAAAAGTCATATTACAGGAAAAATGGATCGTAAAATTTTAAAGTAACTGACTTTTTCTGATACGATATGTGTTTTTACTTCATTGTCTTTGTACCAAGTATAATGAGTTCCAAAACTAAGATGGTTACCACAATTTTGCAGTAACTGCCTTTTTATGATACAATATATGTGTTTCTACATCATTCTTTTGGTACCAATTCATGTGCCTCGGAAAAGTCATATTACAGGAAAAATGGATCGCAAAATTTTGAAGTAACTAACTTTTTCTAATACGATATATGTGCTTTTACTTCATTGTCTTTGTACCAAGCATAATGAGTTCCAAAACTAAGATATTACAATGAAGATGGTTGCCACAATTTTGCAGTAACTGCCTTTTTATGATACAATATATGAGTTTCTACATCATTCTTTTGGTACCAGTTAAAGTGCCTTGGAAAAGTCTGATATTACAGGGAAATTGTTTTACAAAATTTTGCAGTAACCGCCTTTTTATGATACAGTATATGTGCTTTTACTTCATTGTTTTTGTACAAAGTATAATGCGTTCCAAAACTAAGATATTACAAAGAAGATGGTTGCCATAATTTTGCAGTAACTGCATTTTTATGATACAATATATGGGTTTTTACATCATTCTTTTGGTACCAATTAAAGTGCCTTGAAAAAGTCTAATATTACAGGGAAATTGTTTCGGAAAATTTTGCAGTAACCGCCTTTTTATGATACAGTATATGTGCTTTTACTTCATTGTTTTTGTACAAAGTATAGTGCTTTCGAGGAGTAAGAAATTACGGGGAAAATGGTTCGCAAAAAACAATTTGGGTACTGATAGATGTTATTAACCACAAAAGAAATATGGTTATGCAAACCACAACAATTTTCGACCATCATTTATTTAACACAACCACCTAACAGTAAATGGCTTCTTATGATACAATATATGACTTTCTACTTCATTTTTTTTGTACGAAGTGCAATGATTTTTGAAAAGGATGACATTAGGAGGAAAATGGTTCGCAATAACATTTTGGCTATTGAAACATGTTATTGACCACAAAGGAAATATGCTTATACAAACCCCAACATTTTTCGACCAAATCATAATATAACTACACCAAGATTTCTTAATAAAAAAAACCAAACATTAACAACCTTTTTTTATACAATATATGTCTTTTTACGTAATAATTTTTGTACCAAGTTCTTTGATTTCGAAATGACTGAGATTACAGCCGAAATTATTCACAACTTTTTTTTGGCTATTACAACACCTAATTGACAACAATATCATATTGTTACACAAATCACAATATTAGAACAACTAATTCACATACAATTCAAGGATAACTTATTAGTCATACATAAGGTAATAACAGCAACAACCTTTTTTTGTTAGAATATATGTCTTTTTCATACACAATTTTTGAACTACATTCAATCAAAAAATAGATCACACATATATGCTTCCTGCAAACACTAATTCCAGTAATTGTCTTAAGCATGCAAAAAAAAAAAAAAACAAGCAACCTTTCTTAACATCTATGGTACAAAATAGTTATGTCAACTTTCACCACCGCGTGAAACAAGAAATGATCAATGCCTTCACCCATCATACCAAAACTAAAGCTTCATGTATGTCACAACAACAAAAATTTTTGCGAACCAGATTTTTTAGGGGCATTCCCAGTGTAAGGGGTACGTAGTGCGCGACTTTTAATCCGTACCCGTCGATGAAGCTTCATTCTGTCATACATATTACTTTGTGGTGGATTTGGTTCCTCTACACGACTCACATCTTTTGACAACTCTTCATCACTTCCATTTGGGGTGTCCACGTTAACTTCTCCGACTTTGACACCAACATTGCGCTTAACAGTAGTCTGCAATGGGCTACATGCTTCATGTGATTGAAGTCCACCTTGGCTATAAAATTGGTCTTCAAATGTTTTACCTCTTTCGTTGTGAACATTGGTAGAAGGAGTAACAGGATCGCAGTCCTTGGTTCTTTCCGTCTTCCTCTCATGAACAACTCCTTCTAAAAGGGATAAAGATTGGCGAAGTTCACCTATTTCACGTTCTTGCTTTTCAATTAGAACCTCAACTTCAACCTTCCTTGTTCCTAAATCTACTCCTGCAGTTTGCCTCTTACTTCGACCAACTTCATGACCAAACACTTCATACACTTCTATAAATACTACATGAAGAAGTTCTTGCTTTGACACACAAAGATCAACAACTATCTGTGAAATAAATTAAGAATATTTAAACTAAAAAGAGATGCATTCACAAAACAAACAACAATCTAACTAAATCAAACCCAAATCAATTACTACATTCTTCTCCAAACTACTCTTTAAAGCACCGTCACCCACTTTAATATTCATCCTATGCAACAACTTTGGAAATTCATTGCCACCGTCTGCACCCTTTCTCTTCACAAATAGAAAGTGATCAAAACACCAAAGCTAAAAGTCCACAAATAAAGCAAATGTAAATCGACATAAATCATTATTCATCAATGCTTTTCTAATCATGATGTAAGTAAATACAATTTACATGTAATAAATAAACACAACCCACAACATGAAAGTGTTTCCTATGTCTTTCCATCTTCAAAACTAATGAAGCATTGCACAAACTCCCAACCAGGTACTCGTAAACTACACGACCCCAGTTATATTGGCATAAACTTTTCAAGTCATCAACGATATTGAAAAGTATGGGGAATACGGTTGCATTTCTATTAGGCAAAAGAAACTCGAATATGCCTATTAAGATGTATAACCTGCAAAAATCATCTACTCCAACACATTCCGAGTGGTTCAAAAGATAGTTATATATCACCTCAACAGTAACCTTCTTCTGACTAAAAGTGTTCCTACATACACTTTCAATAATGACTTCATCCAAATCCACTACATCTCCGACAATCCTCAATCCTAAGCCTAAACAAACATCTAATAACTTAAATGGCACAATTATAGAGTTAAGTAAAAAACCATCTCTTCTTTCTACCCACAAATTGCACAAAACACCAAGAACATTTCTACTTATCTTAACAGAATCATTCAACAAAGTGAACCACCAAAATGGTGTTCTTTGAATACAAAGCTTTTGGTCCTCACTTAAGTTCTTATTCAATAACGATAAATATGTGGTCCTACAAGAATGCCTGAACATAATCTGCAGAATAAAAACAACATAAGACCACAATTAACAACATATTTTTTCAAATCAATATGAATAAACATTGTTACCATTGTTGTATCTGAACAACTTACCTCGGTACTATCACTGAACTCTCCCACATCACCACCTTCACTCCCTTCACTATCATCACTACCATTGTTATGTTTACTTGGACCACTATCTTCACTCATGTCTTGTAAAAAAAATAAGAACGAAACTAATGAAAGGTATCAAATCAAAACATTACAACACACCTCCAATTAATCTTCACTCCAACGACAAATGCGTCCAATTAAATCAACCATTACAACACACAACCAACCAACAATAAAACAACTACAGATATACCTAAATGAATGCAACGGGACCACAACGAACAAATGAACACCGACGAAACAAATTATGTATCGTTCCACCTTCCGGGTGAATGGTTTGCATTCATAACAAAAACACAACCATCAGTTTTGGACACGCAAAATTATTCCTCAAAACCCTAGATTCACAATATAACACTCATTTAACGAAATCAGATAATGCACGAACGCGAATGCTTTGGGCGAAAAGAAAACACAACCTTCAAAACGAACCGCGGACGTCAACCTCGTTCTACCGCTTCTTCCCTTGCCAAGTTCGGATTTTTTTAGGGGTTCCTTCCTCCACCTATGAGCAGGCACACGAACAACGCGCAAATGTCGATGAATTAAATTTTTTGCACCAACCCTCCTCGTTCTACCTCTTCTTCCGCTAGTGGTGTTTTCTTTTCGTGCTGCTTCCGCTACCAACTTCGAATTTTTGTACAGCATTCAGGGTCGGTTTAGTGAAAATATCACCGCTTGATCAACACTGAAGGCGCCGCTTGGTACGAAAAAATAAGGGTTGAGAGTTAAGCGTTCAGTGAGGGTTGAGTGAAAAAAATGAAAACTTTGGGTAACTGAGATAGAGAGCGCGTTCGCAAGACGTTGCCCTTTCTTCCGCAGTTGTCTCAGAAACCGTCAGAACCGTCACCTCGTCCCTTCAGTTTCTTTTTTCAAAAACAATAACTTTTTTTCCACGTGTGAGTGCCACGTAGGCGAGTAAAAGCCAGGTAAAATAAACCAGGTTAGAGTATCATTTTCCTTCTATTTATTATTAATATAAACCAAACAAGAATCCTCTATTATTCCAAGGCTACCTAGGAAATAAGCTATTCAGGGCTCGACAGTATCTAAATTCAGACTATAATCTTTTTTTGAATAAATAAATATTTTCTTGTGACCATTAATCAACAAAAATATCGTTTGTATTTATGTTATAAGTTTTTATGTTTTTTCTGATAAAAAGAAAATCGTACACTAGAATTAAATAATTTTTAATTTGTAAAATAGACTATAATTACTTAATTAATATAATGATTAAATATTTTTCTCTAAATTAGTTTAGATAAATAACTTTTCAGCTTTAAATTATCAGCCTGCAAATTAATAAATATTTTTGTCTGATAATTAAATCAATCAAATATAGTAGAAATATATTTTGTGGTGAATAATATACTTTACGCAGGAAGACCAAGACAAGACGCTTTTGGCATACAAGGCTATGATGGTCCTCAAACATTGAATAGGTGCCAAGTTTACTGTAATGTGCGGCGAAACGATGGATAATGTCTTGGTCCCAAACATCATCTATCGTTCTGCAATAATTACATACACACAATTTAGCCACGTGAAGGCTAATGTTGCAATCATTTCAGTTTTGTCGGATGTTCTTGAAGGGATATTTGGAACACTATTTTTTAAATCTGAGTTAATTGATTTCACCAAAGAAGAGAGAAAGAAACATCAGGAAAGTAACAGGCACGGCTTAAAAAAATTATCACATTAACAATTTCTTTTTTTCTTTTATAAATTGGTGATTTTCAAGCTTAAATCATTTAGTAAGTATATAAATTTGATCATTTTTATTTGATTTTTTTTTTGAAAACTTCTGCTTGAAATATAGATAATTATTCTATTTACAACATTTGTAACTAAAACACTTCTAGATTCGGTACTCGTATTAAGTTCTGGAGCATTAGTTCCCTATGTCATTGAGTTCTTCGCTTCATCTTGTGAAAACATGTGTTTACTGAGTGAGTTTTTAATAAAATGAGTAGTGTGACTTGTTTTGGTGTAACGTCCCATTTAAATAATGAGTATAATTAAAAGAAGCGTCACACAATTATAATATAACAATGCAGTATTAGAGTTTACTCATAACGCCTTACAAACCAAGGCATCCCAGGATGCCACCAAAAATAAAGGGAACACGTTACACAGTTTACTGGAATCATAAAGAAATGTAAAGACAGACAAGTACATTTTAAATTTTTTTAAAAAAATTAAAAAATATTAAAAAAATAAAATAAAAAAACCAGAAATTGACACGTGGCGTTGACTTTAACACAGTCTGATCAAAGTTAACGGTGAGAACCAAATTGAGTCATTTTTAAGAAAATGATGATCAAATTGAGACAACGAAAAACTTGAGGACCAAACTGAAATTTCGTGACAAATAGAGGAACCAAAAGGATAATTTAACCTTAATAAAACGAGTAATGTGGCTTGTTTTGGCATAGGTGAATGTATCATCTCCTTAATCTTATGGAATTCTAAACATTTTTTTGTCAAATTTCATGTTTCAAAATCATATGTAATTTAGAAGATCCATCCTTAAACATTTTTAGATCTTTATTTAGAGAAAAATGTTTATCTTTTATGTTTTTCAATCTCTTTATTTGAGTTTTGAATAATTTAATTTCATGTTTTTCAGCTTCTCTTAAACTATCCTTGACTTCAATCTCTGTGTATTTTCATTCCATGATTTTCCACTCAAGGTATATTTTATTAACGTTAACAAGAAATTCATCATAAAAAAATTTCATCATCATTTGATTTAGATATGTTTGATGGAATGGAATTGAACAAGTTGGAGGAAATAGATCCAGTTATATTTGGATCTATATCGACAAAGACAAATATTTGTGTCTTCCTTATCAAAGTTGCTATTATTATTATTTAGATCTTTCTAGGTTGCAAAATATCTTATTTTTCTCTCACTTTTTTGTTGCACTCCCTTATGGCTTGAGGGCATCATGCTCTAATATGTAATATGTCGAAGTAGGTTTGAAGAGACATCACATTGGTCTCATGAAAAGGTCTATGATTAGGAGGATTATTGAAGAAAACTATGTCTTAAAAGAAGGTTTTTCTACAAAAGATGATAGATTGTTAGGACATTTAATCTTTGTACAAGTATGTAGGTGTATTGTCTTCTTGTATTTTTTTTTTAGATATAAGTGGGTCACATTTTGAGTCTTAATTGGAGCCTTCAATAGGAACTTGATTGCATGCCCAAGACAATGGAGAAACTATAATAAATTCATCCTAGGCATAAAAGAAGGATTTTAGAAGCTTGGAGTCCTATATAACTTGGGAGAGCATTAGCACAAAAATAGTCATTGATGTGGCCTAATTTACGTCTAACAATAAAGAAATTCACATAAAAAAAGTGGGTTAGCATTTTTGTAAATAATTAAAAGTAATTTACGTCTGACCTTTTATTATCAGATGTAAAATAGATTATTTAAATAGGACACTACATAGTCCGATGTAAATATTTGGTCTATTTTATTTTGGACAACAAGAAATCTGACATAAATTTCTTTTTATATATCATACCTAGGATTCTCCTCCTTATTTCTCTATATACCAAAACATCAAAAATGCTCTTGCGAATTAGGGTTTGTTCTCCGATGACAAAATGATGGTGGTTTTGGGGTTCACTTATGCATCGTCGTTTGCTTTCCTTCACCATTGGAGTTTTTTTTTTGTTAATCTTTGCATTGTTATTTGTCAATGTGACTATTTATGGGGAACTCAGTTGTCTTCCATAAATTTTCCCTTGTTTTGTTTTTTTTTCTTTGTCATTGTAAGAATACAGTGCTATGGAAAAAAGTTTGCATTTTATTGTTTTTTCATGACAATTAAAATCAAAATCGAACCTCGATTTTCAACTTGATTCATTTCTACAACCAATAGAAAAAGCTACAATGAAATGTGTATTTCTGAACTTGTTTCAATTTAGAGTGTTGCGTATAAAAGGGATTGAGTTGAACATGTTTAAAGGTATGCAGGTTTTAGGGGTATTAAATACCCTTGAACCTATCTAGCTCAATCTTCTTAATGTGTGACCCAACCTCTCTCCTAAGTTTCCTTTTTTTATTCACCAACTCTTCTTCAATTTTATCAAAATCCTTCACTTGACATGTAACATACTAAACTGAAACAAACTCATAAATACTCATTTTATTGTAGTTTTTTTATTGGCAATGAAACCTTTTACGTTGAACCTAGTAGTGCTCAATGTAAATTGACACATTTACGTCGAATCTATAATGATATTTGATGTAAATTTACGTCAAACACTAGAAAGTCCTATGTAAATTTACATCAAACACTATTATAAGTCCGACATAAATTTACGTCGTTTGTTTTTTATGAGACATAAATTTGTGTGTCATTCAACGACAACAAACCTGAAAATAATATAAAAAGTACAAAATAATTTACCTAAAAGGAACTTACTATGTTAATGGAGGCCAATTTGGATGCTCCATACAGCCATGGAGTTATGTAAGTTTTTCTTGAGTGTAGCTTAATTAGTCCTATATTTTTTATGAAATGAAGTGCACGAGGGCTAGATATCTATATATAGAACCCTTTGCGTTTTGTAAAAGTTATCTTTTTAGGAATGAGAATTTATTTGATTAAATGCTTGTCTTCTTATTTTTGAAGTCATACATGAAAGTAATCTTCTCCTAAGTTCTTCATCAAGAAACTTTCCTCAAAGAGGAACAAAGTTCTATGTTTCTTTTTTAAAACTTGGAAAAGTTCAAGTTTTTTATTGATATTTTGAGGCAAGAAGGTGCTTTCTATCAATAAGTGTTTTTTCCTTTTAACATTAACTTGGTTTTCTTGGTCATGCTCACTATTTTATCATCTGAGCTATTTGACACTTCATTTGTCATTTCACCTTCTACACCTTTAAATATTTTGAGCAGAATTTTAGAATGATAAAGGTTTAAAATTCTTACTTGCTTATTTGTTTTTGTTTAGTGAAGAAAGTAAGAATCGTTTTTGTCACATTATAGAACTTGTTTTTCATGAACTCTCAATAATGCTCCACAAAGCTCATGTAATAATGTCATGGTTTTTCTTTAGCTATTTTTATTCTTTTTTCTTGCCAAACTCTTGGTAGACCGTTGAAGATCTTCATGTTGTTATTAGGCTTAGAATATTCCATTCCAAAGTTTTTAAGTCCGTTGATAGTTCAAAATTGAGAAATAGATTTTGGTTACTATGTTGACATTAGAAAAAAAAATTCACTCGTAATTGCTTGGCTCCAAGAATTTTTTGTATATTCCGACAATGAAGAATTAAAATTCCTATTGAAGAAGTTGGACATAGATATCAAAGATAAGAGTGCAGAATTAGGTTGTAACTCATTTAAGTAGGATTAAGCGGTTTGGTTTGCAGACATTGTTGAATGCTGTACAAGATCAATTTCTAGATTTCTTTCAAACTGATGTAGATCTTCTTGCATTGCCAAAAACTATTTCTCGTCCTTCAAAGCTTCATTTACATGTCTATTTTCTATTTTAAATACATAGGCACCTACAAACAAAAAAGTACTTACCTTCTCTGCCTTCTTGTGATTTCACTAAACATATATATCCAATTATTTCTTCAATAATTGAGAAGGAATCATTTTCTCTATTTATTTTTCTTCCATCATCAAGATAAGGAGAAGATTTCTCTGACTCAATAGATTTTGTCTATTGGTTTGTTTCGTTAAAGACAAAATGAATAGATTCTTCCCCGACTAAAGTTATTGTATTAAAAACTCTACATGCTTTTTTACTATGAGATAAAAAACCAAGGAATTTAGTTTTATCCACGTGGTGTCAAATTTGCTACTATTTTCTTTTTCAATTATTCAGAACAAACCATTTACAACCAAAATATTTTAAAAGAGAAATATTAGGCTTTGTTACTTTGAAAAAACTTATATGGAGTGAGTTTCCAAACAGACTTAATAAAAATTTTAATAAGAACATAACATGTAATACTCAGTACATCATCCCAGTTATTTGGTAAATCAGTTTTACTCAACATTATTCTAGTTAATTGTTCTAGAGAACTATTTATATGACATAAGTAAACAATTATTTACTATGAGATCAATAACTAAGGAATGCAGTTTCATCAGCCCTAGCCTTAAATTTGTTAAGATTTTATTTTACATGATTTATAACAAAAAATTAAATTCTGAACAAAACATTATTAAAAGATATTTTATTCAAAAATTTATATGAATTATGTGCTAATTAATTATAAAATTTTAAATTATTGATATTTTTAAATTATTTATTTTATCTAGTTAAAATCATTATTATTAATATTTTTCTATTTTATTTAGCTGATTTTATGTCATATATATATATATATATATATATATATATATATATATATATATATATATATATATATCAATGACACATTAAATTAATTTTTAATTTTGTTATTTACAAATTTTAAATACAAAAAATCAAATGGTTAAATAAATAATATTTAATAATAAATATTCATTACTTAAGGATTAATTTTTCTTCTTTATATATTTTGTGAATAAATTACATTTTATATAAAAAATGGCCACTAAATTAATTTATAATGGAAAATAATTTGTAATAGAGATAAAAGAATTGTTTTCAATTTTTAACTTTAATAATACTAAAAATTGAAGTAGTTAATAGCATGATAATTAGAAACAAAAGTTTGTTTATAATTCCATTCCCTTTATTGACTGAAACTTAATCATTGGAATAAATTGATAGTACTAAAAACTATTTTCGAAGAAAACATTAGACGATAACCAAATTTTTGTCACTAATGATCATATTATATACCAGAAGAAAATTTCTAAATAATGACTAATTTTAGAGATCAATAATTATTAGTAACTAAAGTGACTGATTTAGATACCAATTTACAAAATTAAACGTTATTAGTTACTAAAATAGTTACTATTATATATAAAAAATTATAATTGATCACTAAATTGATTTTTAAAATTAGTTATCATGCATTTAGCTACCAAAGAAAATTGGTCATTAAAAATTAGCTACCTAGGTTTTAGCTACCAAAATGAACTAGTTTCTAAATTAATCTTAAATTAATCAGTGATCACTTATAATTTTTTATTTATAATAGCGACTTTTTTAGTAATCAATAATTTTTAATTTTATAAATTAGTATTTAAATTGGTTATTATAGTGTCTAACTATTTTTGTTTCTATACAACATTTAACAATCACTAACTTTTCGGTTGTTAATACAACATTTAATCTAGTCGCTAATTTAGTCACAAAAAAACTACATTTAGTGATTAATTTTTTTTACCGCTAATTACAATATTATACATATTTTGTGACCATCAAATTTTCAAACACTAACACAATATTTAATTCAATCGATAATTGAGTAGCTAAAAGTATTATATTTAACAATAAAAAATTTCCGACCACTAATTACCCTATTATACATATTTAACGATCACCAATTTTTTGTCGCTAATACAATATTTATTTTTGTTATTAGTTTGGTGGCTAAAATTTTATATTTAGCAACCAACAATTTTTGGTGGCAAATCACCATATTATATATGTTTATTGACTACCATATTTAGCTACAAAAGTTTTAGCTACCAGAATGAATTAGTTTCTAAATTAATCTTTAATTAATTAGTGACTAATTATAAATTTTTATTTATAATAATGACTATTTTAGTAACCAATAATTTTTAATTTTGTAATTGGTATCTAAATTTATCAGTATAATGACTAGCTACTTTTGCTTTATAAAATTGGTTTCTAATTAAGGACTTTTTGTTTTATTTTTTACCGCTACTTACCATATTATACATATTTAGTGACCATCAAATCACTAGTGCATAATGGGTTTTTTACAACGCCCTATATGTCTCAGTTCACATGCAAACGAGGCATATGAAAATGCGGTGGCACTTTTGTAAATTTTTTCAAACTTTTATGCCTCGGTTGTACTTAGAACCGAGGCATAAACCCCCTAAAATTTATATTTTTCTCGCTACATTGATATTTTTAAACTGGTGGCAAACTTTTATGTCTCGGGTCAATTCTAACCGAGGCAGAAAGATGTTTATGCCTCTGGTCTATTTTAACCGAGGCATATTTGATTGTTTTTCGAGTGGAATACGCCTCGGGTCACATCTAACCGAGGTAGATAGATGCTTATGCCTCAGTTTAAAATCAACCGAGGCAATAACACTAGTGTAAAATAGGATTTTTATACCGGTTAAAAAAGGCTTTTTATACCGGTTCTAGCATAGGTATAGATGCAGGCGGTATAGAAGGTTTGATCTTTCTACATCGGTTCCATGACAGGTATAAAAAATTATTTTTTATACCATTTCTAAAACCGGTATAGAAAAAATTACAGTTCCAACCTTCTATACCTCTTGAAAATGGAAAGTTATGTAAGAAAAAAATGACTTACTATACCGATTATAGTTCCAACCGGTATAAAAAATTACATATTTTACACCAACTATGACCTCAACCGGTATAAAAAGTAATTTATTATTTTTTTATGGAAAATTCGTTTATGCTTCCTACCATATACCAAACCTGTATATAATTACCCAAAACATCCAGAAAACAAATCTCATTCAATATAATATTTGCATGGAATGGAATCTAATGTTTATATGAAATATAATACTACTCCAAAACGAATTACTATATAAGTCATAAAACACCTAACATCATCTCATATAAACACTTAAAAGAAATGAAGCCCACTGCTCACGAACTTCCTTCAAGACTCCTTGATCCATTGGAGATGTGTCATTGAAAATCTACACAATGAATAGTTGAGTCAACAATCTTTTAGGGATAAATACTTAAGATGTGATTTATAAATTGTACATATTACCATATCCCATGAGTCAACAATGTTTGCGGATATGATTCTATGCATGTGCGTCATGGTATAATATCCACACTCATAACTTCCCGATTGACGTGAGCACTACAAGTTAAATTCATATAATATCATAAATTTGATAATTGTATTTCAATAGTTTGAAGATTAACTACTTACAGTTGGCGCAATGAACTGCAACTTCTTTCTAGAAGTGATTTGTTGTCCCTGCAACCTGGAATGAGCCTCAACCGCTCTGTAAAATTTAATGTATATTGAAATTGTGCCTAATATGGAACTTAGTAAAATGAAATTATATAACACAAAATAAGTTAATAAAAAAAAACTTACGCTTGTAATGTACTTTTAATTTTCAAAGTGTTAGGCTTCTTGTGTAATGAACACAAAAGAACCACAACAAACTTCTCAGGAACAATTACCAGCAACTGCCAATGACCCCTACAGATTCAAATACCATTATATACAATTAAGTTTTACATAAATATAATTTAATGTATAAAAGACATTCTTACTGCTACAAATAAGGCACTAAGTACACTTCTTTTTTCTCAACATCAAATGTCTCTAATAGGTACTTTTGAACCTCTTCACTTTTATTCCCAACGCCTTGAATGGCAATAGGATCAATAAATCCATATATGGGATCATTCTTCTTCTCAGTGCATCTATGATGTAAATACCTTAAACATTGAAAATAAATAATATAAGAATAACATATTGAATATATTCAAACTTCATAAAAGTAATAAAAGTTTACTTACAACAACCAAAGTTGTGACCCTTAGTGCTATATCTAGTTAAATTACCATATGCTGGAAAATCATTGATTGTATAAAATAACATGGCATGCAACTTGAATGAATCACTAGTGTACCCATCAAACATATCAACACCCTCCTCCCATAACATCTTCAAATCTTCAACTAATGGGGTTAAATAAATATCAATGTCGTTTCCTGGTTGTCTTGGACCTGAGATCATCAAGGATAACATAACATATTTGCGTTTCATGCACAACCAAGGAGGTAAATTGTAAATCACTAATAGAACAGGCCATGAACTATGTTTACTACTCAAGTTACCATATGGATTCATTCCATCTGTAGCAAGTCCAAATCTAATGTTCCTTGAATCATTGGAGAAATTTGGGAACATGGAATCAATTTTCTTCCATTGCAAACCATCTGCCAGATGTCTCAAATGGCCATCTGTTGTACGTCCATCTGCATGCCATCTCATGACTTTTACATCATTTGCATTGCTGAATAAACGTTTCAATCGTGGAACTATAGGAAGATACCACAAAACTTTCGCCGAAGGACCCTTACTATCAGATTCAAACTCACTATGTTTCTGTTTGTATCGTGACACCCCACATTGTGGACATTGATGTAACATGGCTAACTCCTTCCTGTACAAGACACATTCGTTTGGGCATGCATGAATTTTTTGATACTCCATACCCATCGGACACAATATCTTCTTCGCATCATAATTGTGTGTTGGCAATGTGTTAGCTTTAGGAAGCATGTCACTCAACAACTCAAGTAATTCCGTGAAGCTTTTATCAGTCCACCCATTTCTTTCCTTCACATTGAACAATTTTAATACCGCTGACAATCGAGTATACTTAGTGCATTCTGCGTACAGAGGTTTTTCTGCGTCATTACACAAATTGTCATACACATTCGCACGTTGAAAGGAATGATGTCCAATATCACGAATCATTTCCTCCATTCGATCATCCATCTCTAAATCAACTTCTCCTGCTTCAGACACATCTACACTTGGCATGTCTATTAATTCACCATGCCATATCCACTTTGTGTAGCTCTTTAAGAAACCATCACAAAGAACATGCTCCCGAATAACGTTAGTTGGTAGTTTTCTCTCATTCAAACAATTAACACACAGGCAATAGAATTTTCCATTATTATCCGGAACATTCATATTTGCAAATTCAAAAAATTCTTCTACTCCATTCTCATATTCATTTGTTGTGCATAAAAAATTTATCCAACTCTGATCCATTGTTGTGTGTATAAATTATAACCACTGCTTTTGGTTAGAGCTCAGAAACAACCAAACACGTAGTCCAATTTGTGAACTCAACACTAGCACCATTTAATATAACATAACAACTCATTTGACTTTGGAACAGTTCACACAAAGGAATTCTAAGCAACAGAAATTCTATGAGCACAAGCTATATAACTCACTAATGAAGATAGAACAAAAGAATCTCTCAAACTAAGGGTGGGCAAAAAAATTGGTTTACCCAATCTGATCCAATTTTAAACTGAACCGGTCCATTATAAAACTACTTTATAGATTCTGCTTTTTACTTTATATCCATTTTTTTATATATTTTTTAGATCAGTTTTTTATATTATTTTTACAGATTTCAAAATATGGGAAATCTAAATTTTAATATTGGATCAGAATTTTATCCAAACTATCTGAACCGTATTCCCTATTCTTGATTTCAATTCTTGAACCCTAAATTTCTTCTCTCTTCCACACTGGGTTCTGCTGCGTTCGACACTGTTGCTTCAACACTGCTGCGATTTGCGATTCAAGGTCTATTTTTCTCTTCCACATTGGGTTCTGCTGCGTTCGACACTGTTGCTTCAACACTGCTGCGATCTGCGATTCAAGGTCTATTTTCCTTTTTCTTCTCTCCTTTATTGGTGGATCTGTTGAATATGTTGAACATTGACGGCAACATTTTTTTTCGGAATTCACTTCTCAAAAAATTTTCAGAACATTGTGTCCCTCTATATTTTGTTGGTGATTGGAAGCTACTTCAGCTTTGTTGATTTGCTGTATATTGGTAAGCATTTCTTCATTCTTTTTCTTACCACAGTTGAACATGTTTTCTTACCACTGATATAAATATTGATAACAGACAATTAATTACTAATAAATACTGATAACAGACAATGATATAAATAATGATAACAAACAATTAATTAAACATGTTGCTTAAACATAGTACTGACATTCTTCTTAATATGAAGAATCTTTATTCTTAAATCACTTGTGTGTTTGCATTCATATCACTAATCTTTTCTTTAATAAAACAATAGGAACTATCACATCTACTCTGCATTAATTCTCTTCGATACGTCAAATACTTTTGCTATCAATCATTTGATGTGAGTTGTCGCATGATAAAAGATTGTTTCCTTTTCACCCAATTAAGACCATATCCTATATTCCAGAATACAACATTGTCCAAATTTATTTCTATTCTGGTGTATCACATCATTTTGTTAAATCCTATGACAGGAATTCATATTCAGAGCTTGCATAAGAAGAGAAATAATTGTGCAAAATTTCAGGAGATACATATATTACATACAACTAGAGGTGAAAAGGATAAAGATCTCACAAATGATAACTAGGCCTCTCTAAGAATGAAAAGAAGAAGATCACTATTTTTTGTTACTAAGTTAAACCATGACTAATTGCCGTTAAGCTTCAATTCTTAGATCTTCCTTCATCTTTCTAATGAAATCTTCAAACTTTTTATTCAACTCCTCTGTGCTCAGCATGCTGCTTTCTTCTTCTACATTTTCTTCTTCCTCTTTTACGCCCTCTTCAATCAGAATGTAATCAATTTCTGACCCTTTAACTTGCTCTTCTTCACCTACATCCAATTGTTCAGTTTCTTCATCTAGCTCATCCAATTGTATGTTACTTCCTTTTTCTTGTCCTTCATCCACCACAATTATCTTCTCCATAGTGTGCTAAATAAAGGGTTGGTGACAGAGTTTTGTATGAGATGGTGTGGTTGGTGTATGGGAGTGACCTCTTTATATAGAGTGGTGTGATAATAATACTGTTTTTTTGTTTCCTGAAATGCTCAACAGGGTTTGAGAGATTTTGAGTTTGGTTTTATGTGATGATGCAGGTGCCACCGAGACCAAACACATACATGCCTTTTGGAAATGGTGTCCACTCTTTTCCAGGCTGTGAGCTAGCCAAGCTCGAACTTCTTGTCCTTCTCCATCATCTCACACTTTCTTACAAGTTTCTCCCTCCTAACCATAAACTCCTCAACCGTGTATTTGGTTATAAACTGACTTCCTTAAAGAAGTGTATATTCAGACCAAATCTCAATTAATGGCAGATTTTTGGAATTGAAAGTTTTGACATGTTGTGTTTAAAATGCTATGTTGATATGATATGATATCTTCCAGGTTGTGTTCTTGGTTAGTCAATATGGCAACATTGTTCTAAAAATGTCATTAATACATGAAGATGATTGTTCCGTCTCAAAACCAATTGAGCATGCACTTTCTACTCCATCAATTGTTAGTGGCTCTACAAATATGGGACCCCCTTCTCATGAGGGACGGAAAAATCAATCAGAAGCTTGGAATCATTTCATTCAAATAGAACCAAAATCGGATAAAAGGGCTCAATGCAAGTATTGTGATATCCTTATTTGATATGAGAAAGGAACAACTGCAATGCGTAATCATGTGTTGAGATGTCCAAATAACCCCAATAAGAGACAAAAAGTAGGTTCATCTTCAACAATTGATGGAAATATTAACTCTCCTTCTTATGGTAGATTTGACCAAGAACTTTTTCAAGAAGAACTGGTAAAAATGTTTGTGGAAGTTGAACTCCCCTTTCGATTTGTAGAGCATGTTGCTTTTAGGAGGTATTCAAATGCTTTGCAACCAAGATTTAAGATCCCATCACGTTATACCATATCACGGAATATTGTGACATTATGGAATGCAAAACAGATATATTTGAAGGATTTTCTTTCTCAACATTGTCAAAGAGTTTGTCTCACTACTGATGCATGGACTTCACCTCAAAATCAAAATTATATGTGTTTAACAGGCCACTTCATCGACAATTATTGGAATTTGCATAAAAGGATTTTGAATTTCCGTCAAGTAATAAGTCATACCGGAGAGGCCATGGCTAAATTTGTTGAGTCATGCTTGCATGAATGGGGGTTGAGTCGTGTTTTAACCTTGACAGTAGATAATGCTACATCAAATGACACGGGAGTTCAACACTTGAAGAAAAGACTATTGTCTTGGAATAACTCGGTTTTGAAAGGTGACTATACTCATATGCGTTGTTGTGCACATATTTTGAACTTAATTGTGAGTAGTGGTCTAAAAGAGATTGATAACTCTGTTTTAAGAATTCGTGCTGCAGTGAAATATATTAGATTATCTCCTTCTAGATTTATGAAATTCAAAGAGTGTGTTGAAAGCCAAAAGATTGAATATAAAGGTCATATTTGCTTGGATGTTGAAACAAGGTGGAACTCAACATATTTGATGTTAGATGCTGCTTTCAAGCATAAAATTGCATTTGATGAGCTTGAGTTTTATGATACAAAATATTCTAATGAGTTGGGAAAGGGGATTGGATTGCCTTCTTATGAAGATTGGGAGTATGTTAAGTCTATTCTACCTTTCTTGAGCATTTTTTATGAAGCTACTTTGCGCATCTCAGGTAACTCTTATGTTACTAGTAATATATACATGTTAGAAGTGGTAGGAATTTGGAATGGGATCAATCATCTCCTCAAGTCCAATGCTACAAGCAGTGCTACATATAAGATGGCTGAAAAAATGAGAAAAAAATATGAGAAATATTGGGGTGAACCTAACAAGTTCAATATATTGTTGTTAATTGTTGTTGTCTTAGATCCTAGATACAAGATGAGTTATATGAATTGGGCAATTGATCAACTTTTTGATCCTGAAAAGACAAATGATGGATGGGTGTTAAAGTCACGGCTCGATACTTCCTTAAAGTTGTTGTTTGATGAATATAAAAGTCAAAATGGGGGAGCTGAAAATGACAAACAACAAACATATGTTGATGTACCCAATTATAAGCATGATCCATATGGTCGGAATAAGTTTTTGCAAACAACAGGATTAACCTCTTTAAACAAATCTGAACTTCAAAAGTATTTAGAGGAAGAGCTTGGTGAAACAACTTTGAACATTCTTGATTGGTGGAAAATGAATTCATGTAGATTTCCAATCTTGTCAAACATAACACGAGAGCTATTAGCTATGCCTGTTTCTACGGTAGCATCTGAGTCTGCATTTAGCACGGGAGGAAGAGTGTTTGATCCATATCGAAGTTCTTTATCACAACAAAAGGTAGAGGCACTTATTTGTACACAGGATTGGTTGAAAGACACACATTCACCATCATTGTTAGACTATGATTTTGAAGAGCTTCAATATGTTGACCAAGGTATGTTGATGTTTAAATTATGTAATAATATTATAATTAAATATGTATTAACTAATGATAATTTTTTTTCTTTCTTAAAGAGTTGGTTTCTGAACAAGATGATGACCAGAATATAATTTCTTTGAGTTAAAGCTCACGCCCAATGCCTCTTGCAATTAGTAAGTAATGAATGGACTTCCCTTTTCATGTGAATAACTTCTCTTTCTTTGTATTCTATTGTTTAGTGATTTTCTTAAAACTTTAAGTTGTTAATGACAATTAAAACATGATTTTATTAATATGGATTTGTTATTATATCTATCATTAGAATAGATTATTTAAATTTCTTTAATAATTTGTTCATGTTTCAGATAAATCACAAGTGGATTGATGCCAACTTTAGCTACTTCATATATAGATGGTTGTGAAGATATTGCTAATGAGTTTGAGTTAATGAGCCATGGAAGAGATTTTGAACTTTGTAATCGAATGGGTGCTAGTGCATTCTATTTGAAGAGACTCTTTAAATTGCCATGAACTCTAGAATGTTTTGGATTTGTTATTTTTTAATGTTAGTGATATTGTATGAGGATGTAAGACTTTATAATCATTTTCATTACTAAAAGATTAAATGACTTTATATGGACAATTATATGATTTTAATTTTTTTTAATGTTAAGAATTTAAATAATATATTATGTTTAATCTTTAATACTATTAAATTTATAATATTTTTATATTTTATTATTTTATATATTATTTTACTTTTTTAAAAAATATTTATGTATTGGATGAAATAATTATTTTATTTTTAAAATATAAATTTAAAATTAAAATTAAATTTATAAAAAGTTAAGTTTCATTAAAAATGGATTTAGAAATGAATCTAGATTTTTAATTGATCCAAATATTTAGATATGGATATCTAACTTGATCCTAATATTTGGATATAGATTTTAATATATCCAAATTGTTTTTTCAAAAAAAAATGGATATGGATCAAAATCTGAACCATATATTTAGATTCAAATTGGATGTGGAGCGGATATCTAAATATCCAATCCATGTCCACCCCTATCTCAAACAGTTCAACAACAGTTTTTATTGATAGTAGACATCATAATTCCACAACTAAAATTTAGTTAAGATGCAAGAATTTGGAGATACTAATTTATGCAACTGAAATTAATTTATGGATAATGTTTTAATTTTATAGTAGATAAAAATTAACCTCAATCTTAAAAATAAAGATGCTAAAGAGGGTTATATGGAGATAAGGAAGGACAAAATTGGCACACTGGATATTTTTTTATTCTTATGACTCAGGGTCTTAAAGACTCTCAATCTTATCTTTTTTGTGTCATCTCAGCATATTTCAATGGAAAAATCTTCCTATGACCCAAGTCATAGTATTATGATCTAATATATGAGCTCAGCAATGATAATGTATTTAGTGAGTCAATTTTTTACTACAAAAATTAAAGAGAGTAAGTAAATTCTCACCCAACAAGCTTTACTGAACATTGTTTTATATGATATTCTTCTATTGTAAGAGATTGAAAAGATAAGTTATTAACCTGAAAAAACAGTCAATAAATAATTTATATAAAAAATTAGAACGATTTAATATCCTCTTAGATCTTTGAACTAAAAATATGATTATTCTATTAATTTTAGGAAGATATTATGATTCAATAAAATTTACTTATAGGAGAAGTTGAAATATAAATATTAAAAATAAAAATTATAACAATGAAAAAAATATTTAATAAAATTTAATCCCAACAATAATCACATATTTTCATCAAATGTAATTTATTTTAAGTTATTATATTAACCCCATTTCTTCTTTCATATTAAATATAATATAGAAGTTACTATAGCTCTTAGTATTATTTCACGACTATACACTCTTAATTTAAAATTACTCATAACAATGGTTTCCTTGTTAGAAAATCAACCGTAACTACTTCCATAGTAAATTAATTAAAAAATAAGCATTGCAAAATCAGATACCATCATGTGATCGTGACCTATAACAAAGAAATTCAAAACTATAAAAACATAAAATTAACAACCATATCTAGGTTCAAGAGTTCGGCTCAAATCTTAAAAACATAAAAAGGAAGCAAACACTAATTAAATCAATAAAAAAAAGAAATTCAGTCCAATTCTCATTTAAAACTCCGGTTATAGAAGCTAACAATACTTTATTGTTTTCACACTTCACTGAAAAATCTCAGAAATTTCACTTGTTAGTTTTAATACCACCCAACAACAACCTAGAAAACTCAAAAACCACATGCACACATATTGGTATACGATGCTAGAATGAAGTAAGGACCGAGAAACTGGATGGATTTTCAACACAGAATAGCAAGTGATGTGACTTACAAACTGGATTCCAGTGTCATTGAGAATTCCAATTCCAGCAGAAGCAAAGTTGGCACCGACAAGCAATCTTTCCCCGTTGAGCTCGGGATCTAAATATGGCAATGTTGATTCGCGCGCGCCTATCTGTGATGTTCTGACACGGTGGTTGGACGGCGCTTCCCACTCCCGAAGCGGACACGGACGCGGAGCGCAGCGCACACCTGCACGACTCGGTGTCGGAAGCTTTTCCCTGAATCGGACACGGCCAGCTCTGAGACACGCGCCGACAGACACCTGTAGCTACTCTAATGCGCGGCGGACACCTCTGATAATGTTTTTGCGTATGCGAGGGAAAATGGTTTTGTTTTCTTTTGTTCACGCCCTTTTCTTTTAATGTCACTATAATATTTTATTTGATTGTCCTTTTCTTTTAATGTTACTCAAATATTTTATTTGATTGGTATGATATTTTTTTTCTCTGTTTTTCAGAGAATAAAGGGAAATCTAACAAATTTAAAATAAAAAAAAATAAAAATAATAAAAAATAATCTTGTATACCTTTTATTAAAACAAATCCAAAAAATTTAAAATAAAAAGGGAAATAAAAAATAAAAAATAATCTTTCATACCTTCTATTAAAATAAATCCAAAAAATTTAAAATAAAAAGGAAATAAAAAAAAATAATCTTTCATACCTTCTATTAAAATAAATCCAAAAAATTTAAAATAAAAAAGAGAAATAAAAAAATAATAATCTTCCATACATTCTATTAAAATAAACCCAAAAAAAATTAAAATAAAAATGGAAATAAAAGGATAAAAAATAATCTTCCATACATTTTATTAAAATAAACCTAAAAAAATAAAAATAAAAATGGAAATAAAAGGATAAAAATAATCTTTTATACCTTCTACTAAAATAAATCCAACAAAATTTAAATAAAAATGGAAATAAAAAGATAAAAAATAATCTTCTTGAATACAACTAGCCTGTGGGATATTGCTGGAGATGATTTTTCAATGGATGATAATGAAATTCTTGATATTACTAGCCTATCTCTCGATGAACCAGAATTAGAAGTTGTTTTGACGAAGATTAACATATATAAGACTCAAACATTATGATATTTTAAATGTTTTTTTTATTATGAAATAAAATTATTAGATTTTAATATGTATATTGTCGTGTTCGTGTCTTATACTTTTTCAATTTTGGCGTATCTCCGTATCCGTGTCCGTGTCGTGTCCGTATCCGTATCCGGGCATCATAGGCGCCAATAGCTTCACCTACACATAAATAAAATATTAGAACAATAACTAGTACATTATATTATACATGTACACACACAAACACAGTACTAGTACTAGTAAGATTGAAGCAATAATTAAGAAAAAGAAGTTTAAAAACGGAACTGATGAAGTCAGGAATGTTCCGGCCATTAGAGAAACGGCTAGTGGATCTTTCGATTGGGTAATCAATGCCATAAAGAGGAGAATCGACACGATTCTCTAATTAATTATCTGGGCGTTCAAATTAATTAATGCCCGTGAAAGGCAAAAAGGGACATACAAATATCATTCCTTACAAAAAAAATGCTTCTACAAGAGCTCCCAGATCCTTGTCAGATATGCTTTTAAAGCCAACAACAACCTATGATGCCCGGATACGGATACGGATACGGACACGACACAGACACGAATAAGAAAATACGGTAAAATTGAAAAAGTATAAGACACGGACACGGCAATATACATATTAAAATCTAATAATTTTATTTCATAATAAAAAAAACATTTAAAATATCATAATGTTTGAGTCTTATATATGTTAATCTTCGTCAAAACAACTTCTAATTCTGGTTCATCGAGAGATAGGCTAGCAATATCAAGAATTTCATTATCATCCATTGAAAAATCATCTCCAGCAATATCCCACAGGCTAGTTGTATTCAGGAAGATTATTTTTTATCTTTTTATTTCCATTTTTATTTAAATTTTTTTGGATTTATTTTAATAGAAGGTATAAAAGATTATTTTAATCCTTTTATTTCCATTTCCATTTTAATTTTTTTAGGTTTATTTTAATAAAATGTATGGAAGATTATTTTTTATCCTTTTATTTCGATTTTTATTTTTATTTTTTTTGGGTTTATTTTAATAGAATGCATGGAAGATTATTTTTTAATTTTTTATTTCTCTTTTTATTTTAAATTTTTTGGATTTATTTTAATAGAAGGTATGAAAGATTATTTTTTATTTTTTATTTCCTTTTTATTTTAAATTTTTTTGATTTATTTTAATAGAAGATATGAAAGATTATTTTTTATTTTTTATTTCCCTTTTTATTTTAAATTTTTTGGATTTATTTTAATAAAAGGTATAAAAGATTATTTTTTATTCTTTTTATTTTTTTCTTATTTTAAATTTTTTAGATTTCCCTTTATTCTCTGAAAAATAGAGAAAAAAAATATCATACCAATCAAATAAAATATTTGAGTAACATTAAAAGAAAAGGACAATCAAATAAAATATTACAGTGACATTAAAAGAAAAGGGCGTGAACAGAAGAAAATAGAACCATTTTCCCTCGCATACACAAAAACATTATCAGAGGTGTCCGCCGCGCATCCGAGCAGCTACAGGTGTCTGTCGGCGCGTGTCTCAGAGCTTGCCGTGTCCGATTCAGGAAAAAGCTTCCAACACCGTGTCGTGCAGGTGTCCGCCGCGCCTCCGTGTCCGTGTCCGCTTTGGGAGTGGGAAGCGTCGTCCAACCACCGTGTCGGAGCATCACAGACAACAACCCTGCCATATTTAAAAGTTAATGAAGTAAAGCTTCAGAATTTCTCATAACAAGCTTCCTATGATTAATAATGCAATCATAAAATATGTGGAATCTGTTTGCATGTTAAATTTAACAAGATTGGAAATATCAATTAAGAAATGCACCAACCAACAGAGAAAGAATGCACCCCATTCAAAAAGAAAGTCAAGATATCAGATGCAAACATTTCACTTCTAACTGAAGCAAATTTGAAAATCACGAAGGTATGCACCATCCATCCATATATAGAGATATAGGTTTTTTCACAATCAGTTGACTAATTTTAATAATAACGATGAAAGCATTATAGAATGCTTTTCATCTAGCCTATATTGTCTTCAGAAATTTTTAATCCTAAACTGCTTCTAAAATGAGAAATATGACCCAATTAGAAAATGACAGCCAAAGGTCTTGTACATCCATTTAAACAACGCAGAATTTGCTTCAGCATAGGCAACCAACTGGTGTCTAGGGAGAACATGAGAGTATGAATAAAAAGAGAGAACAAGACCACCTAAGTCCAGCACACCAACAACATCAAAGTGGCAAAGAGAGATTTTGTTAAATGTTCGAGAAAATCTGACAGGGACTTGGGTATTATGGGGTGCCTCAGTCCTGCATTAAGGAGTATGAATGGCTTGGCGAAATAATTAAGTGACTTGGATTTGGTTCTCACCCTTGACGGCTAGCTTTTAAGGGAGCGTTCTCCTAGTGTTTGGGTGGTTATCGGTTTGGTTGCCAGTGTCTTAGAAAGGACTGCCTTGGAAGGGTTGGCCAAAAAGACCGAGTGAAGTGCTGCAGAGTGTGGGACCTAAATTTGGCAATCCATATATGACACTTCTTATTGTGCCTAACTTTGGCGCCACCATGTTTCTAAAGTGAATTTCTTATCCGTGGAAGGTTACAGTCGTGAATGGTCAAAATCTCAAATGAAAACTTTAGCTCGTATAATTTCCATCAATTTTCAAATTTAACTTTATAAAATTGATCTCACACTTACAAATAATTTCCCATAGTTCTTTCCCCCATTTTCATCTTAAACGAAATCAATTTGGTCCCTGCTAAATATATTAACATTAAAAAAAAGAAGCATCTAGATGTGTTCCCAATGAATATTAAGAAGACAATCAGTAGAGTTGATAATCTGCAGGAGCTCTGACCAGAATATGACAGAGCATCTGTAGAGGATGACTTATAGGAAAAAAACACATAAAGAAACATCTATTTTTTATATAGAGCACTGATATACTCCACAAAGGGTAATCCCGTTTGAATTAAGTAGGACCACTACGACAACAAAGCTATCCCTTTTAGTATTTAATGCAGTTGCATATGTAGGACTCAAATTTGAGACTATCGATTAAGCTAGAACATCCCCGTGCTAGTTGATTTACATCCTTGGTGGTAAAAGAAAATTATTGTATAAAGAAAAACTCAATTAACTAACTAACAATGGTGTTAAAATAATGTAGTTGTTTTGAAAATACTTAAGTTTAAGCCGAGGCACTGAAAATTGAAAGGAAACTACAAGGCCCAAAATTTGGATTTAACCTTTGAATTTTATTTAACAAAGGATAACATCTTACTCTGTGTGGGATAAACATAGGTACCAATGTGAGGTGAGACTGAATATTTACCTGCATTTCTTTGTATAAAATTGAAATAATTTACCTTTCCTCAAATTCCCCCAAATTCCTCTACTCACCTCAAAACCCACTTATCCTTTCATCAACCATTTCTTTGCCACTGCATGCATGATATAACATAACATGGCTAATTAGTGAAATAACTGATAAAACTGACGTAAATAGGATTCACTGGTCATAAAAGAATCAAATTGCTTCCATTAAGGATTATTATGAAATGTCAACAATTCAAGTGAGATGCTTATTTCTGACAATTAAAGTCTCTAAATCAGCCAATCCAAGATTGGGTTGGGTCAAAACCACATATAGCTAACCATATTCAATGTCCATATAATAAATTTGTAAACAGAGGATATGCACATTTGCAAGATCCAAAGATAATTAACATAACTCCTGATGTTCTCTGTACATTACAGAATAAGTAGCAAAATAGCTGACCATTAACGCGTGAGCATGTCAGCAAGGCCAAAATGGGCACATCATAATTCAAATCTAAATATAAATAACAGAGCAAGGGTAACTTAAGTACAAATATAGTTAGTATTGTTTCTAACAGTGCAGGGGAGAGAAAAAGGCATATACAGGTATCCAACCAATGGCTCAGATAACATTAGCATTAATATAAAATTGAATAGAGAAAATAAACAATATTCACAATATCATTACTGACTTAAGTTGAGCCACAAGACATACCAAATTAGAACAGACAAAAACTATCTGCTTCTCCAGTAGAGCTCCTGCAAAGAATGCTAACACCTGCAGAATAGACATAAAACCATTCAAACCAACATGTAGCTGTAAAAGTCCTGGACAAACATTATACAAATTCTACACACAAATCAATACATTTCTACTCCGGGGCTCAACGGATCAGCAATATTTTAATGCCATCTAGGCTTACTTGTTTAATCATGTGTCCTTCAACTCTTTACAGCTGTGTTAATTTATTATCATGTATAGATCATAATTTTTGGAACTATTTTCCTTTCCCATAAATCAGTTGTAATATATGTAATATCTCCCACAACCTCTGCTTTCTAAAGTAGCTGACAAATTATGAAAATGGCACCATAGTCAAATCAGTTTTTTCCACAAATGTGAAAAGTGAAAAGTGAAAAGGATCTATCTTTCTTAAGTATCAGCCCAAGCAGCAAAAATTGGCAAGTGAGACAAAGAAATAGCAGGAGGTGGCCTCTTTTGAACCGTTGGTGAGGGTAACCAAAGACGTAACACTGGTACTAATGGGGTTCACAATCTTTGTTTCCATGGAGTTACCATGGCTATAGCAACATCATGCATACTATATTGAGTTTAAATAAGTTTTTTCATTCTCTATTTCAACAGAACTCCATTGTAGGTGTAGTTTGCTTCCATCATTATTCATTGTTAAGTTCACAACCATGTTTTGGATCATTCACTCTTTCCCTTTTGTTTCTCTCTCCAATACTTACCAGCATCGCATCACCTCTAACCTCACAACAAAAGTTCCTGTTATAGCTATCCCAACATCATAAAAACAATTTTCAGTGCTTTAGAACAGCCAAAAACTCAAAGATCAAAATTATTGATTTTAAGTTTATCATTGCGCATAGAAAACACCTGGCATAAGTGCCTTTTATAATTGATGTCATCACTTAACCAGATTATAGACCCTTCATGCTTTCAGACAAATTAAAATTGACCCTAGGAATGTCTAATTTCTAAAACTAGTTGGTCATCACATCAAAGGAATGAGAGGCATGTACTGTTTTAGTGTAAGACAAAATTCGTGAAGGGATTAACGAGAACCAAAAACTAACCTCGGCCGTTTTCACTCCAACATCAATCACACTTAACTCCTGCAAAAGAACAACTACCAATTTCACTCATTCAACAAAACAACAGTAATGTGTGGTTAGGGTTCAAATGCTGACCTTCAGATGGAGAAAGCGTATAAGAGATGGACAGTGAGGGCGACACAGACTAGGAGTGACTTCGTAGGCGACTTCGCACGGTGATGCTAGCAGACGAAGAGCGCAGAAACAACACGCGACGGTGACGAGGCGACTTCGCACGGTGACGGCGGTGACTTCGCACGGTGACGACGACTTCGCACGGTGACGACAACTTCGTAGACTCTTCGCACAGTGATGGTGAAGGTTAGGAAGTGGGAGCATGACGGTGAAGGTTAGGAAGTGGGAGCGACAAAATCAACTATGTTCGAAACGAGGAATGTGTTAAGGAAAATGAATGAACGAAATAAATGGTATACGAGAACATTATCCGTCGGTTAAAGTTCAACGAGTATAATATCTTTTTTAAAAATTAAAAAAAAAATAATATATATATATATATATATATATATACACGAAATTTATACCAATTTTAGCTATAACTGGTATAAATTTTTTTTTTCAATATTGCAAAAATGCCACCGCATTAATTTTTATACCGGTTGAAAGTATAATTGGCATAAAAGATCTCACATTATTTACAAAATTGTCATCCGCCTCTTGTTTTATACCTGGTGGATTTGAACAGGTATAATAATGTAGGTATAAAAAGCTTATTTTGCAGTAGTGTAAGCCTTCTAAGGGTTTAAAATAAATCGTGCCACTGTTCATCTTCTTCACGTGGAGCAGCGGACATTTTTCTCTCTTCCATTTCCGAACACCATTGTTGCAGATCGCAAAGGTTCCTTCTTCCACGTGGCAGCAGTTTCGTCTCTCCACCACCGGTCCACCATTGAATGATCCTCCTCTGTCGCGCGGGCGTCCTCCATTGTTGTCATCGCAGAGGTTGCGAAGCCACCACCATTGTCGTCATTCAATCTCGCTTATAGGTATGTGCTTCTCCTTTTTCAAATCGTAAAACTCTTATATGGGGTTCGAACGTCGATGTGTGTGTCGAAGTCGTGATTTGGCTCACGATGGTTAGTCGTGGGATGTTTCCGTTCATATATGATGGTGAAGAGAGGTTATTATGCGTCGCCGACGAAATGAATGAAGGCGTCGTGAAGCTGTTCCAGCGTGATGCGGTGGTCGAAGATGGTGGTCACGACACACTGGCGGCATTTAGGGTTTGAATGGTGGCTAGGGTTTCTGATTTGGGAGAAGGTTGAAGATAATGATGTGGCACACTGTGATTGGTGTAGGTGTGTGTACAAGGATCATGGCTACGTGTGATGCTGTTATTGGGTCAGAAAATACTTTTTTTTTAAAATCTACGATGCACATTAGGCTTCGTTCGCTCTAGAACCGAGGCAATAACCCTTGCATATGCCTCGTTTCATAACCGAGACATAAACATATATTTTTTTACCTCGCCAACATATGCCTCAGGTGTAAAATCGAAGTCAAAAAGTCAAAATAACCGCGACATAATCTCTTCCCTGCACTAATGAATTTTAAAACACTAATACAATATTTAATTTAGGCGATAATTTGGTAGTTAAAAGTATTATATTTAGTAATAAAAAAATTTTGACCACTAATTACCATATTATAAATATTTAATGGCCACCAAATTTTTTATCGCTAATACAATATTTAATTTGGTCATTATTTCAATGACTAAAAATATTCTATTTAGCAACCAAATATTTTTGGTCGCAAATCATCATATTACATATTTATTGACTACCAAATTTGCAATAGCTAATGCAAAACTCATTTTGGTTGCTAAAACATTGCTTCCAACATTTTTATGTTAATAGCAATTGATTTATTGACTAAAAGTTAGTTACTTTTTAGTCACTAAATATATTGTTTTATCTAAAAATGTAATCAATCACTATTTTGGTCACAAATTTGTGACAAATGTTATTTTGTGGCTATTTTGAACACAAATAACAATTTATTTATTTTGGTCGCTAAAAGGCCTATTTCTTGTAGTGCTCATTTATTCATTTTTAAAGTATAGAAATTTGTGAATACTTGGCCAACACATATACTAAAGAGTTTGGTCCAACAAAGTCCAATCAGCGTTATTAGTCTAAAGTGACTGAATAATATTCACAAAGATATTTTCTAGAGTAGTTACTAGTAAAATCTCGATAATTCAACTATATTCCATATATCCCTTAATATCATATATCAACATAATATATGGTATATTTGATTGGTTTGTATTATCTTTATTATATTAATTTTACATATATAGTACATTTTTATTATTATTGATATTCCAAATTTTATAATTGATTTTCCAAGGGTCGAGAAATCCTATGAATACATTACATCTTATTCGGTAAGGAAATGATACACTCTCTCATATTCATTCATATACTCATAAAGAATTAATTATCAAACCACTTACTCTACAAGTCTTGGTAAGAATAGACCAAACATGGTCATAGTTTTGGACAAAAATAAATTAATCAGCTTAGACTAATAACTTAATAATCCAATTTAAAATGAAAAATGTTAAGACAAATATTCTTAATTTATATTTTAGTCAAGAATCAGACTTTCTAGTAAAAATGTAAACATGAGTAATAAACTTAACTATGATTAGACCGGTTTGTACATATACTATCCACCAAATAAATTGTCATTAAGCTATCCATACTATTTTGCAGGTACACAACCATGGTGAACTCCAATTACTGGAGGAATAATTTGTGGGTAAGTTACATGATCACAATTCCATCAATAAGTTTGCATGCAAATTTGTAATAATTTTTTCCTGTTGGTAATAACCAAGTAAAAAAAAAAACTTTCACCATAAATTTTGCCATCAAATTTTGTCACCACAAAAATCACAATAAAATAGACTAATATCTTTAATATGAATAAATGAGTTGTAAATGAAAAAAAGAAGTTATTGAAGAAGTACCAAAAGAAAAATTATGATTACAACCAATAAAATATTCATAAAGGTTTAAAATAAATTTTATTTACTTATTTTAAAAGAACTAAAACGTTATTTTTACAGAATAAAATAAAAAATTGGTCATTTTATAAAAATTGAAAAATATAAAAAAAAGTTGATAGACATAAAAAGCAAAAATATATATATTTTTAACGAAACAAAGTTGTAAAAGACTTATGTTAAAATAAATCGAAACATATATCTAAATCTAACTACTATTGTCCTTCTTTCATCTTTTTCGCATGTTTAAAAGTTGTAAAAATATTTTATTCATTTATATCCACAAAAAGAGTTCAGCTTATCTGCAAAACGTAGCTCTATAAATGGATTCTCCCAACTTCGCTTATTCACACAACTAAACAGAACAAAGAAGAGAAAAAGCTTAATCTGTTCCATAGCCAGTCAAAGAAATGGCGAGTCCAACGCTTGTTGCTCTCTTCCTTCTTTCTGCGCTAACCTTCTACCCTCCTTCAACCACCGCTCAACCTGTCAAGGACGCAAATGGTACCATCGTTAAAAATGGTGGCGTATACTATATATTGCCACGCTTTTGGGGAGGCGGCGGCGGTGGAATTAAACGAGCCATAACTGGAGACGAAACTTCCCCTCTCTCTGTTGTTCAATCTCCCTTCGAGACCGATCCAGGGCAAGGATTATTAAACACAGAGCTGGCAACGTAATGGGAACTTTTACGTAAGGAAAGAGAAAGTGAGAGAGGTCAGAGTTTGACTGAAAGATATGAAGCTTGTTTATTACGTGAAATGCAGAAAGTATTTTATACAGAAAACGAGTAACTGTTATACCCGAAAATAACAGAAACAACAGAATATAGTTTGGCTTTTGACATCTGCCAACATTCCCCCTCAAAACTAAACTAGATACAAACCAAACTGGATATATCTACAACTCCAATACTTTCTTTAAGAAACTTGAACCTCGTATGTTTCAAGGCTTTTGTCAGAATATCAGCAAACTGCACTTCTGACTTGCAATGTTCTACTACCAGCTTCTCTTTTGAAACTTGCTCTCTGATAAAATGAAATCTTGTCTCTATGTGTTTACTTCTTCCGTGAGAGGTAGGATGTTTTGTCAAGTTTATGGCTGATTGATTGTCAACTAATAATCTCAGCTTGCACCTCTGATTTACTCCCAGTTCTCTTAACAGAGAACCCAGCCAGATTGCTTGGCATGCAGCTTCAGAGGCTGCTATATATTCAGCTTCACATGATGAGAGTGCCACTACTGGTTCCTTGGTGGAACTCCAAGAGATTGGGGTCCTTCCCAAGAAAAATACGTATCCAGCTGTGCTTCTCCGATCAGTTTTATCCCCGCACCAATCTGCATCTGAGTATCCTACCAGCTCTTCAGTTCCTCTGCACAGAAGTACCCCAAACTGTTCAGTCCCATGCAAGTATCTCATGATGCGTTTTACGGCCAATAGGTGTGTTACTTTGGGGTCTTGCATGTGTCTACTGACAACCCCTACACTGAAACTCAAATCTGGACGAGTGTTACACAGATATCTCAGGCTTCCTACAATGCTTCTATAAACTACAGGATTTACTCCTTCTTCATCAGGGTTGTGTTCCAGCTTCATACCAGTTTCAGCAAGAGTGGTGGTTGGATTGCTTTGCTCCATACTGAACTTCTTTAGTAAATCACGAGTGTATTTCGTTTGGTGCATGATTACCCCAGATACTGTTTGTGTAAACTCAATGCCAAGAAAATAACGCAGCTTTCCGAGATCATTCATTTCAAACTCCTTCATCAGTTCTGCTTTGCATGACTCAATGCTCTTCTCGCTGTTACCAGTGATCAAGAGATCATCAACATATAAACATATGATGATTCTGCTGCCTTCAGCATTCTTCACATATACTCCATGTTCTGATATGCATTTCATGAATCCAATTCCTTCAAAGAATTGGTCAATTCGTTTGTTCCAAGCTCTTGGAGCTTGCTTTAACCCGTATAAAGCCTTATTGAGCTTATACACCTTGTACTTATCAGTCTCCTGAACAAAACCAATGGGCTGCTACACATATACTTCCTCTTCTAACGGACCATTCAAGAACGCAGATTTTACATCAAGTTGATGCAAACTCCAGTCCTTGTTCGTTGCCAAAGCCACCACTAACCTGACAGTTTCGATCCGTGCCACTGGTGCATAAACCTCTCCATAGTCTATGCCAGCCTTTTGCAGGAAACCTTTGGCCACGAGCCTTGCCTTGTGCCTCACGATTTCACCATTAGCGTTCACCTTGACTTTATAGATCCACTTGAGAGCAATGGGCTTTTTGTTCAAAGGTAACTCTACCAATTCCCAGGTGTTGTTTCGTTTGATGGAGTCAATCTCCTCGTCCATTGCTTGCCACCAATGCCCATCCCTGGCTGCCTCCTCAAACGTAATTGGTTCTGACTCAGCAATTAGTGCAGAATGCACTAGATTCCCGTCAGATGTTACGATCGCATCATGGGTGATATCATAGTCTTGAAGATAGGATGGGAGTTGTGATCTTCGACCTGATTTCCTTACGGCTAATTCGGTGATGGCTTTATCTGCAGATTCTTCTTCTCCTAATGCTATCTTAGGAGCGTAAGTGGTGGCTTCTATGCTTGCCATTGTCCAGTCCCAACTAGATGACTCATCCACATACACATCTCTGCTGGTTGACACGTGCTCTGTATTTGGGTCATATAATTTGTAGCCACCTGTTTCATGATAGCCTATCAACACTTGGGGTGTGCTTTTATCATCCAGCTTTCTTCTCAACGCATCAGGGACGTGTTTGTAACATATGGACCCAAAAATCCTGAGGTGTGAAACGTCAGGTTTGACACCTGTCCATGCTTCCTCAGGCGTCATCAACTTCAATCTTCTTGTTGGTGACATGTTCAACACATATGTTGCTGCATTTGCAGCTTCACCCCAAAGGAAATTTGGCATCTTTTTGGTTTTCAGCATACATCTAATCATGTTGAGCAGAGTTCTATTTCTTCTTTCTGCAGCCCCATTATGTTGAGGAGTGTATGGAGGAGTGAACTCATGAACAATACCTTCTTTCTCACAGAAGTCACTGAATTCTGATGCTGCATATTCCCCTCCACCATCAGACCTTAGAACTTTGATCTTACTGCCACTCTGTCGTTCCACCAAGCTTTTGAACTTCTTGAATACTGACAACACTTCATTCTTCCTTTTGATCAGATAAATCCACATTTTCCTAGTCAGATCGTCTATGAAAGTGAGGATGTACCTGTTCCCACTAGGAGTTTCCACTTGCATGGGACCACAAACATCCGAGTAGATAACTCCTAGTTTTTCAGTGGCCTTTGTAGGGATGAATTCTTTGAATTTGGGCCTGGATTGTTTGCACTGTATGCATTCTCTACACACTTCTTCTGGAATCTTTATTGGTGGAAGCCCCTTTACCATATTCTTAGTTTGTAGATTCGATAAGTGCTGAAAGTTCAGGTGTCCAAATCTGTTGTGCCATATCCACTCATCCTTGTTTACTGCTGTGGCTAGACATTGATGCTTTCGGGTGATCATAGCAATACGAAAAGTTCTATTTTCAGAGAGATCTGCATGAATAACCAGTTTCTTTGATTGATCGTAAACATTTAGACCATTCTTCTTCATTTCCATCATAAAGCCTTTCTGCAATAGTTGTCCAAGGCTGATCAGGTTTGTCTTTAAACCTGGTACATACAGAACACCATCAATCACCACTTCTCTGCCACCTGAATCCCTTAATACCACATGACCACTGCCTTCTGAATTTAGACTGCTATCATCAGCGAATCTAATCTTTCCCTGCGAAGAATCATCAAGTTTGATAAACCAATCACGTCTACCTGTCATATGAGTGGAGCACCCCGAGTCTAGATACCAGGAGGTTATTTCCTCTGGTTTTGCGCTACTGGTTTTGGCCATAAGTAACACCACATCAGAATCAGAAGAGGCTGCGTCTTGGGCCAGATTAGCTTGGTTCTTTGGCCTATTCTTGGCACCTTCACCATACCAACATTCACGAGCAAAGTGCCCAAGCTTCTGACAGTTGTAACACTTCAATTTCTTCTTCCACTCCTTGTCATCTTTTCCTTGTTTCTTCTGATCTTTTCCAGCCTTGGATTCATCTTCTGATTTCTCTTCTTGCTTCTTACGGTGCTTTCCTTCTTTCTTGAAGCTTTTGGCCTTTGTCTTGTAAGTTGTTCTGACCTGTAACGCCTGTTCTTGACAGTGTTTGCGATCATCCATCCTAAACTCGTGTGCTTCCAGAGAGTGTTGGAGTTCCTCTATCTTTAATGTCGCAAGATTCTTTGTCTCCTCTATAGTTATTACTAAATGATCAAATTTAGGAGGAAGTGACCTTAGTACCTTGTGTACCACGTGTTGTTCTGACACTTTATCACCACAGCATTTCATCGCATTCACCAGCTCTTGAATTTTATTCAAGTATTGAGCCACTGTCTCGCTGTCTTCCATCATCAGGAATTCAAACTTCCTCTTTAACGCTTGTAGCTTCACTATTTTGTGCTTATCATCACCATATGTCTTGATCAATATTTTCCAAGCCTCTTTCGCTGTTTCAGCTTGTGAAATCTTGTTGAAGATTTGTGAATCTACGCATTGGTATAACAAGAATCTTGCTTTGCCATCCAATTTCTGCTGCAGCCTATAATTCTTTTTGTCTTCGTCTGTAGCTTTACTACTCAGTTCTCCAAAACCCGTTTCAATTATTTCTGCCACATCTTGGAACTGAAACACAGCCTTCATCTTTATCTTCCAATCATCAAACATCTTACCATCAAAGATTGGTAAGCCTCTTTGTATGATGCTTCCACTTCCGGCCATCTTGATCCTGAAAACTCCTCAGAATATTGCACACTTCTTGACACCTTTTATTTTCTTGGTATCTTTGAAGATTGCACTAGCTTCCTGGCCACGCACCACACCACTTCTACATACTCCTCTTTACACGATCTACAAAGCTTCGTTTCTTCTTCCACACCGACGAACCTATGCTCTTGATACCATATTAAACACAGAGCTGGCAACGTAATGGGGACTTTTACGTAAGGAAAGAGAAAGTGAGAGAGGTCACAGAGTTTGACTAAAAGATATGAAGCTTGTTTATTACGTGAAATGCAGAGAGTATTTTATACAGAAAACGAGTAACTGTTATACCCGAAAATAACAGAAACAATAGAATATAGTTTGGCTTTTGACATCTACCAACAAGGATGGCGTCTTCAATCCTTATTCGCTTCCGCTTTTATTCCTGAAGGCAGAATCTACATTAGCTACGACTATGTTCCACAACCCGGTGTTCCCTCTAACTACTGGACCGCCGTTGAGGGTGAGGCTGAAAGAACCGTCGTTAAAGTGGGGTACCCAAATTCCCTCCAAGGCTTCTTCACTATTTACAGAACTTCCTCAGTCAATAGCTATAAATTTCAGTTCTGTTCAAATGACGACGCCACCTCCTGCAGTAATGTTGGGATCATTAGGGATGATGCAGGGAACAGGCTTTTGGCCATCAATCCGGAAAACACATTCAAGTTTATTCTTGTGCCACTTTCGTCTGATGCATCTAAATGAAGCACCGTCCATGAAAAATCGTACACTTTCTCCATGTGAGAGACGTGTCTACGATATGCTTTGGATGTAATTAACCACCCAACACTAAATAAATAATCCAAAGCTTATGTATGTATTCTGGTTTACGTCTTTCATTACCTCAACACAAAACAACTTTAGGTGGGATCATAATGGATGGGAAATTTGGTATTATAGGCATGTTTTGTTTTGCATTAAAAAACATTCATTTTTTATTGCACAATAATTGTTCATATTGAATGTTTCTTTGTTGTTTTTATATCGACTTTTTTTCATTGACTTCAGTCAAAACTTTGAATGAGACAAATTTTGAGGACTGGAAAGAATCTCTAGACTTGTATCTGACAATTACCAATATGGACTTTTTTTAGAGGGGAAAAACCTCTAGCTCTTACTCCTAAGTTCACTACTATCGAGATAGCTTTTCGTGAGAAATGAGAGCACTCAAACATGGTGTGTCTGATGGTGTTGAAATACATGAGGAAGCTTATATGATTCAACTTGATGGCTTTGTTTGAAAAGGCAAAGAGCCCTTGATTTATAATTTAAATATTTTATCTATTTTTTAATAATTATGATAAAAATGATTTTTTTATTACCCTAAATAAGAAAAGTAATGATACATGTATACCATATGTTTTGACTTATAATATAATAATATACCATTGTCTAAAAAAGACCACATGATCAAATATTATTATTATTATTATTATTATTATTATTATTATTATTATTATTGCTTTTAACACTAACACACAACTTCTGCTACTGCTACCCATACCCTTTTCCCAACAATACACTCATGTGGACCCCATTTTACCCTTTCCCTCTCCCAATGCTTCAACACTAAACACCTCACCTTTTCCTAATGCTTCAACACCCAACACGTCCCCTTCCTTGCCTTCACCTAACCCATCACTATCAACCACCCACCTCAACTCATCATCGTCATCACCATCCACATCTAATTTGCCTACGACCACCACACAACCCATTTTCCATCCATGTCGTTTAACTCGAATTTCTCAGCCATCAACTTGGCTTCATGACTTTATCTGTAGTACCTTTACTGCTTCGTTAGACCAACCATCCTCAAAGTGTGAATATTCTCTTCAAAAGGTACTTCCTTACTTTCAACTACCTCCTTCTGATCACAAATTTATCATGTCTCTTTTCTTTGAAATTGAACCTTCTATATACAAAGAGGCGATTCACAAACCTTGTCGGATTGAGGCAATGAATGCTAAGATTGATGCTCTGAATCTAAATAAACCTGGGATATTGTTGTTCCTCCTCCTAATGTTAAACCCACAAGATATAAATGGGTCTACAAGATTAATCGCAAAGTCGACGGTAGTATCGAGCGCTACAAAGCACGTTTTGTTGCCAAAAGGTTCTCCCAATTCGTGTTGTTTTGGCCTTAGCATCACTCAATCGTTGGCACTTGCAGCAATAAGATGTTAGCAACGCCTTCTTGCACGGAGATTTGACTGAAGATGTTTATATGACTATTCCTCCTAGTATTCAGGACTACCCTCATTCCCATTGTTGCAAACTTCGCAAATCTCTGTATGGGCTAAAGTAAGCTAGTCATTGTTGGTATAAGAAATTTTATCTTCTTCTTTTATCTTGTGGATATCAGCAAGCCTAGGCAGATCATAGCCTCTTTATTAAAAATCATGGAATTGATTTCATGACCTTGATAATTTATGTTGATGATATAGTTTTGGCAGGCAATTGTCTACACGAAATAGATATTGTTAAGCATATCCTAAATTCTAATTTTCACATAAAGGATTTGGGAAATCTTAAATGTTTCTTGGGTTTAGAAGTAAATGTTTCAGATACTGGCATTTCAATTTGTCAACAAAAATATTGCTTGGATTTGTTATCAGATTCTGGTATGTTGGGATGCAAACCATCCACCACACCTATGGATTGTCTATTACGCCTTCATAAAGATTCAAGTGCACCATTGTTCGATCCCCTCTCTTATAGACGTTTAATTGGTAGATTGATCTATCTTACAAGCACGTGTTCCGACATTACTTTTTCTGTTCAGCAACTAAGCCAATTTATGTCTAATCCAACTCAAACTCACTTCTAGGCTGCCATGCAGGTTCTTAAATATCTTAAAGGCAGCCCTGGCAAAGGCCTTCTGTTTAGGCGTGATTCGCCAATTCATATTGCGAGTTTCGGCGATGCAGATTGGGCAAACTACGTTGATTCTCGTTGGTCTGTTACAGGATATTGCATCTTCATTGGTAGTTCTTTGGTTTCTTGGAAAACTAAGAAATAAAACACAATATCCATATCTTCTTCTGAAGTTGAATACAGAGAGGCACTTGCTTCCACCACATGTGAATTGCAATGGCTCATTTATTTACTGTCTGATATGGGAATTTCATGTTCAAAGCCACTTGTCTTGTATTGTGATAATCAAAGCGCCCTCCACATTGCTGCCAATAATGTTTTTCATGAATGCACAAAACATCTGGATATTGATTGTCATCTCGTTCGTGAGAAAACTAAGTCAGGTCTCATGTGATTGCTACCTGTTTCATCCTCCAACCAACTTGCTAACATGTTTACCAAAGTCCTTCCTCCTCGCTTATTCACTATTAATTTATCCAAACTGGAGTTGTTCGAAATTCATTCACCTCCAGCTTGTAGGGGGTAAAAGGGAAGAAGCCCAATGCTTTCTTAACCCAATCCATTTCTTGAACCACCTCAGTATATCCTTAGCATCTTTTATGTTATGTTTATTATAAATATCAGTAGCTTCTAGATGGTCTTAGGATTGTAACAATAATCTGTTATTTTATTTGCTTTCACGTTGTATATATTTTACCTACATTAGGATAATCAATACAGACTTTTTCACCCTACAACCCGGACCCTTTTACCTCTTTCATCCATTTTTTTTTTGCATTGTGCGATTAGAGGTTCAGTGGCTCTAGTTTGTGCGTTGCAGGTTTGGTGGTTCGTGTTGCTTCACAGTTGCTTCACGTGTTTGTAGTTGCTTCACAGGTTTACTACTTGACCTGACCTAAAGCTATTACAACAAGTGAACAATTGTTGTGTATGCATATGGTCTATTTGTGATTTCTTTAGGTGCATCAGTGTTATGGAGTGCTATGGTCTATTGATTTCTAACTATTTCTTTAAATATTTTTGGGTGGATAGTGTATCACACCTAGCCGATTTTGCTAGTTCACCAACACATGTAATCCTTGACCGACAACCCATATCGGACAAGGCTGGGGGGCTGGTGTACCGTACCTAGCCAAACTCAATCAAGTAAATAATATACATACCAAAACCGCCTAGCATCTAGTACCCGGATACCACCAGCACAAAGCCATCTAGCCAGGTAGCCGGTCGAAACCGACTACTTGTCTAGAAGGTCAACTAACATCAATACCCCGCCTTCAATAGGCCTCCAGGGCCTGTTTTGGGGCCTAGGCCCACTCATGGCCCAAGTTGGGGCCCAAGTCAAAACCCAGCCCATGCAATGGTCAAACGTCATTAATATTCTATAAATACACGTGGACCCCATCATTTAAAGGTACGCATTCATTAATTGCTGATTTGACTCTTTGAGAGCTTTGACTTACTTGAGCTTCGGAGATTCTTCTGCAGGTAACCCCTCCTAGGTTCAAGCCGACATGTATCGAATGGGAAGAGGCCTACTGAAGAGATAACGGACTACAGGGTAAGGTGATACTCGTGCCTAACTTATCTTATTTGTTCTTCTGCAGGAACAATTGGCGCCCACCGTGGGACACGAGACGAACACCTTTAGTACCCGTTTTTCTCTGAAGATGGTTTCTACCCGTAGCAAAGCTGGAGCTAGCAAGCAAGTGGATGCTGGTCCCTCTGGACCTTCCGGCATCACCCCTGACTTGGCCGCCATCTTAGACGGCCAGGTGAAGATGCAACAGGAGCTGGCATACCTGAAGAAGCGCAGTGCTGAAGAAATGGAAGCGCTTAAACAAGAAAACTCCCGCCTCAGGAGAAAGATTGAGGCCGACGCCAACCTGAAGGGAAAAGCCAAAGAGACTTCTGAAGCTGTGAAGTCTCCGGCCTTCCAACCTACGGAGGAAGAAAGTGAATACAACCCCACCCCCCACACCTTCACCTCCACCCAACAAACCCCCCTTACCACCACACACCCTCAACATTTCCCACCCGGTCACCCAGGACTTACAGCACCCTCAGCCACCCACGTTCCCCACACCATACCCAATACTCTCCACACCGCATACGTCCCACCCTACAACCCCCCGTATCTTCCCACAACCCACATCCCTCCTCATAACATCACCTCCACCTTTCCTACCATGATCAACCACCCACCCCCACCCCACATACTCCCCCCGCCCCAGCCCAGACGCCGCCACCCATTCACAGATTTTATCGCTAACACCCCTCTCCCAGCCCAGTAGGAACCATTCAACCTCGACCGCTACACTGGCGAGATCGACCCCGATGAACACCTGAAAGTTTACATCACACACGTTGCCTTGTATACATCCCAAGACGCAGTCTTCTGCAAAGCTTTCCCCACAACACTCAAAGGCCCCGCCCTAGAATGGTTCACCACCCTCCCACCCTACTCCATTGATAACTTCGACACCCTTTCCCAATGTTTTCCACACATTTCGCCGGCAGCCGCCCACACCAAACCACCACCATGTCCTTACTGGGTATCAGACAGGAGCCCAATGAACCACTCAGAACATTCATCGATCGCTTCAGTAAAGCAGCCCTTCGTACACCACATCTTAACCAGGAAATGATACTTCAATGTATGACCCTCACCCTACAACCCGGACCCTTCGCCAACAATGTCTACCTCCATCCACCCACCTCCATGCACGAACTCAAGCTGCGTGCAGCTGACTACGTTCGCATGGAAGAAATGCAAACTCTTCACACCAAATTCTGTAACGACTACGCTGCCAACACCTCCACTCCTAATCCCAACCCCAATCCCAATCCCATCTCACAGCCTCACCCTCGCCCTGATACCCGTCCACATGAACCCCGCCAACCACGTTTCACCAGATACGCTCCACTCACAGTAGCCCTTGGTGCAGTCGTCTCCACCCCGCACTTGGCCATGAAGTTCCCAGCACCATCCGGTGACATCCTAACCATCCACTGTGACCAACGTTTGGCACGCGAATGCTACATGGCGAGCTTAAGGTCCCAACTCCCAATCCAACAGACAAACCACATCGAACGACCACCTAATTCACGCATAGCCTTATCCGGCGAGGACCTTGACCCCAGAATAGGCCGGGATGCCCGCCTCGAACCAGTCGAAGACACAACCTCCCTGGAACTCCCCAACGGCCATTCCATCAACTTGGGCACTGGGTTAAGTCTTGATGAGCGTGCCACAATTACACTCATCCTTACAAACAACACGGATCTCTTCACTTGGTCAGCCGCCGACCTCCCTGGGGTAGACCCTAACGTCGCATCCCACAAGCTCTCAGTATACAAAGAAGCCCGCTATGTATCCCAGAAAAAACGCAAACTTGGTGAAGAACGCAGACAGGCAGCCAAGATAGAGGCCGAGAAGTTGCTGAGCGCAGGATTCATAGATGAAGTGCAGTACACCACATGGCTTTCTAACGTTGTCTTGGTGAAGAAAGCCAATGGTAAATGGCGGATGTGCGTGGACTACACAGACCTAAACAAGGCGTGCCCCCGCGACGCCTACCCCCTACCCAACATCGACCGCCTAGTAGACGGCGCTGCAGGAAATAAAGTACTTAGCTTTTTGGATGCATACTCAGGTTATAACCAAATACCCATGGCCACAGCAGACATGCACAAGACCGCCTTCATCACAGATGATGCCAACTACTTCTACAGAGTCATGCCCTTTGGCCTCAAAAACGCTGGGGCAACCTACCAGCGGCTAATGGACAAAGTCTTCAGCCACCTCACAGGACACTGTGTCGAAGTCTACGTTGAGGACATGGTCGTCAAGTCCCCAAGCCATCATCAACACGCTATAGATTTAGAGGCAGTTTTCTCCGCATTGCGCCAATACAACCTCCGCCTAAACCCCGAAAAGTGCGTATTCGGAGTAGACCGGGGTAAATTCCTCGGTTTCATGTTAACCCAGCGTGGCATAGAAGTTAACCCCGAAAAATGTAAGGCCATCATCGAGATGCGTAGCCACGCCACCATCAAGGAAGTCCAGCGATTAATTGGCCGCCTCACGGCTATATCTCGCTTCCTACCAAAACTAGCAGAACAAACTCAACCCATAATTCAGCCGCCCGGTTCACGTGGACTGAAGATTGTGAACAAATCTTCCTCAAGCTCAAAGCATCCCTAACCTCACCTCCCATCCTTCACAAACCAGACATCAGCCAACCCCTGCTAGTATACATCACGGCCACCGATCACACCGTCAGCGCTGCCCTTGTCCAAGAAGCAGAGGGCACCCAGCATCCCGTTTACTTTGTAAGCAGGACACTCCAAGATCCTGAAACCAGATACCAAATGGTAGAAAAACTAGCCCTGTCTTTGGTCCACGCCGCACGCCTCTTACGCCCGTACTTCCAAAACCACACCATAATCGTCAAGACCGATTACCCAATCCAAAAAATACTGCAAAAGCCGGATTTAGCCGGGCGCATGTCATCATGGGCCGTGGAACTCTCCGAATTTAACATCCGCTATGAACCACACGGCCCCATCAAAGCCCAATGTCTCTTGGACTTCGTCAACGACCTACAGCAAACACCTACTGAGGACCAATGGACGCTTCATGTAGATGGTTCCTCAAACCCAAGGGGTGCCGGTGCCGGCATCGTACTGGAAGGCCCCAACGAAATCCTAATTGAGAAATCCCTTCATTTCGATTTCAAAACGTCGAATAATCAAGCTGAATACGAAGCTATCCTGGCCGGGCTCTCTCTAGCCCGTGAAGTCGGCGTCAAAAAGTTAACATGTAAAACCGACTCCAAACTCACAGTAGGTCATCTGAACGACGAGTTCCAAATCAAAGACCCCATCCTCCAACAATATTACCATCTGGTCCGCGCAACCATCCAATCCGCCTTTGAACAAGTCCGCGTCGAACACATACCCAGAACCGACAATGTCAGAGCCGACATCCTTTCCAAATTAGCCAGTACCAAACTAAAAAACCGTAATCGGTCCTTGCTACAGCAAACACTATCCACACCCTCCGTCACACACACTTGCCAAACGTTAACCCACACACCATCAAACAGTTTCACCCCCACCCAAAACACAAACTGGACCACCCCTTACATTCAGTACCTCAAAACCGGCAACCCCCCTGCCGACGCGGACAAAACTTGGCTGGCCAAGGCCGCCAGGTACACTATGGTAGGCGACGACCTTTATAAACGCGGATACGGCCAACCCCTACTTAAATGTGTCACGCCTGAGCAAGCCCAGTACGTCATTAAGGAACTACACGAAGGTATCTGTGGTTACCATTCAGGCGCGCGCACCATGGCCACAAGAATACTCAGAGCCGGGTACTTCTGGCCCACAATAGAGGCGGACTGCCAAGACTACGTCAAAAAATGCAAACCATGTCAGAAGCACGGCAATCTTATACATCAAAAACAAGAACAGCTACACCACATATTGTCCCCCTGGCCGTTCGCTAAATGGGGAATGGACATCCTAGGCCCCTTCACACCCGGCAAAGGACAGGTTAAGTTCCTAATCGTAGCCGTTGACTACTTCACCAAATGGATTGAAGCCAAGCCATTGACCACCATCACGGCCCAGCAAGTCCAGCAGTTTGTGTGGAAGGACATCATATGCAGATATGGTATACCACATACCATCATAACAGATAACGGCCGATAATTCATTGACAAGGAGTTAGCAAAATTCTACACCGGCTTAGGAATCAAACATATCACAAGTTCTGTAGAACACCCACAGACCAATGGGCAGGCGGAAGCGGCAAACAAAGTTATCCTCGTGGAGCTGCGTAAAAGATTGGATACCGCTAAAGGCCGATGGCCAGAAGAGTTAATTGAAGTACTATGGGCCTACAGATGCACACCTCAATCATCAACAAATGAACCCCCCTTCAGCCTGGTCTACGGTGCAGACGCCATGATACCAGTAGAAATTGGCGAACCATCCCTGCGCCGAGAACTACACGACCCAACTCACAACCACCAAAACATGACCTTACATCTCAACCTCCTTCCCGAACTCAGAGAGAAAGCCCAAATACGCAATCTCGCCGCCAAACAGCGAGCTGCCAGGAAATATAACGCAAACCTGCACCCACGATCGTTTGTCATTGGAGACCTAGTATGGAGAATGGCTAGCAGTGCTAGAAAGAAGGATGGCAAGTTCTCCGCCAATTGGGACGGCCCATACCGCATACGAGAAGACACAGGAGGTGGGGCTTATCGCCTGGAACAACTATCTGGGGAGGAAATCCCCAACACATGGAATGTATCCCATCTCAAGTTCTATTTCAGTTGAACATACACTATAAGCGGACTCAAACTTGTAACCACGGGTGTACTCTTTTTCCTCACTTGGTCTTTTTTCCCTAAGGAGGGTTTTGGCCAGGGAGGTTTTAACGAGGCACCCCCATTTGAATAAATAAAATGAGTGGTTCTCTACTTTATGACTCTATACTAGTTTACTCGTGGTTAATTCGTTTAAGTTCCCCACCCTTACCACAAGTAAGCGGCCTGGGTCGAACACCCTTTACTCGTGGTTAATTCGTTTAAGTTCCCCACCCTTACCACAAGTAAGCGGCCTGGGTCGAACACCCTTTACTCGTGGTTAATTCGTTTAAGTTCCCCACCCTTACCACAAGTAAGCGGCCTGGGTCGAACACCCTTTACTCGTGGTTAATTCATTTAGGTTCCCCACCCTTACCACAAGTAAGCGGCCTGGGTCGAACATCCTTTACTCGTGGTTAATTCGTTTAGGTTCCCCACCCTTACCACAAGTAAGCGGCCTGGGTCGAACACCCTTTACTCGTGGTTAATTCGTTTAGGTTCCCCACCCTTACCACAAGTAAGCGGCCTGGGTCGAACACCCTTTACTCGTGGTTAATTCGTTTAAGTTCCCCACCCTTACCACAAGTAAGCGGCCTGGGTCGAACACCCTTTACTCGTGGTTAATTCGTTTAAGTTCCCCACCCTTACCACAAGTAAGGGGCCTGGGTCGAACACCCTTTACTCGTGGTTAATTCGTTTAAGTTCCCCACCCTTACCACAAGTAAGCGGCCTGGGTCGAACACCCTTTACTCGTGGTTAATTCGTTTAAGTTCCCCACCCTTACCACAAGTAAGCGGCCTGGGTCGAACACCCTTTTACTCGTGGTTAATTCGTTTGAGTTCCCCACCCTTACCACAAGTAAGCGGCCTGGGTCGAACACCCTTTACTCGTGGTTAATTCGTTTAAATTCCCCACCTTTACCACAAGTAAGCGGCCTGGGTCGAACACCCTTCACTTAAATCGAAATCTTTTTAGTTCATCACCTCCCCCACACGTAAGCGGTCAGGATCGAGTACTCTAATTTAGCATACAAACATCAACAATACTCCCATAGGAAGATACGCATACAACATAACATATCACATACATAACATCAATATCCAACAAACACGCTCTTATCACATATGTTATCGTCAACAACCACAAAACATATATATCCACAATGTGCATCACATTAAAAACAAAGTTAAAATATTGTACGAGTTATTACAGACTTAGGATTTAATGCGAAATATAACATCATAAAAACTACATCCTAAGCTGCATTGTTATCATCACCCTCCACGGTCGCGTCCACATCCTTCTCCTCTTCGGCCGCCTCATTCCCAACCTCTTCCCCACCCTCTTCATCTTCCCCTACCAACTTTCCGCCAACCACATCTTTATCCACATCGAACCTCGAATCCAGGGCATCCACGTCATTATAGAAGAAAGCCGCCTGCCGCAACCCCTTCTCGAACCCATTTATATGCTCCTGGATAACGCTGTTCTTCAAGTCATCCAACTCCCCAACAGCTCCGTCATATTTGTCCTTCAAGTCCTCATAGTCTTCCTCCAGCTCCCCTATACGCTTGTTCAGCTTCTCCTCGGAATCTAAGCAACGCACCCTCCATGACGCCAACCTTTTCCTCTCAGCTTCCCATCCTTCCTTCTCCTTCTCCAGCGCTGCCTTCTCCTCCGCAAGCTTGTCCACCTTACCTTGTAACTCTGCCACCTCCTTCACTTCCCTTCGGTAAAGGGACCCCACCCGTCGACCCAAGACTAATGCCTTACTTCCAAATTCAACCATTGTCCTCACGATGTGATCAACCTCCATGTTATCAATAGAGTTCACAACAGTGTCCGGGAGGTTTATCGCGATGTCCTTCCTCACTGATATCTCGGGCAACTCAATCAAGCCGGCCTCCGGCAACTTCTCCCCACTAGCCGATCCAGCCCCACTACCTGACCCAAGAATAGCCGCCCTTATCTTCTTCACGTCCTTACCTTTCCCAGGACGAGGCGGTAGCTCAGCTTTCCTCTTCGTTCCGCCATGTACATGAACTTCCACAACGGATTCCTGCAAATTGGGAACACCAACTTTCCCAGCCTCCTTGGCCTTGGCGGCCATCTCCTTCCTTAGCGATTAAAAGAGCGCCAAGTTCTTCTTCCCAGATTGTGCCATGTTCCCTGCAATAACATATCACAAATCGGATCAAAACAACTTAGCATCATTAACACAGCTTAAGTAATAAACAGATACCTTCAATATCTATTATCGGATGCACCGAATTATAAACCCTAACTAAGCCCTTAGTGGGCAATTTATCCACAAATCTCAACAACATCCCCACCACCTCCTTGTCTCCAGCCGACAACTCCTCTACACCCATGTCTTTGTAACGCGAAGGATTGTTGGTCCAGCTAAAAGGGAACTTGGTACTCCCATCCGCATTAAGAAAATGCGGCTCACCTCCATCCTTCACTACGACCTTGAAGTACCCGTCTTTGAAGTGCTTGAAAGACTGGGAGAACGCATCCAACCTGCTAATGCTAGGACGACTGATTAATGAAAGCCAAGTAGCCGGCCTCCGGGGTCTGGTGTCATAAAAATACAAGAATGCATAAGGGGAAGGCTCCAAGTACAATGACTCGCATAGGATGCGGAAGGCCTGTAAGTAAGCCCAACTGTTAGGATGTAGCTGAGTAGGCGCCACATTCAACGCCCGCAGCACCCCCATAGTAAAGTCGTCGAAGGGTAGTCGTACGTGAAGCTGAGAAAAATGATACATGTACATATAAAAGAACTTCTCGGTAGCACCTTCTTGCCCGTGGCATACACGATCGATGGCGCTCACCCTTTCCAGCGAAACAATATCTCTGCTGACCCCCCTAGACATGACAGGTGTACAGTTTAGCCAAGACTTTAACAGGCGAGACCACCTAAACAGCGATGACTGGTCACGAACGTCAGCAGCCACCCATGCATAACCACCCTTGGGCGGCCAGTTACTCTCCTCCAGTTCCTCAGGAGGATCCTCTCGAACCTCCCTCACCACCTCCATCGGCATTCCGCTTGTGCCAACTCCAGCACTCATACCTTCTCCGCCAAGTCGGTCATCCCTAATCCTATCTGACTCAGTACTTCGACTACTACTAGACGCAGATAACGATGTGCTATCGCTACTAGACATACCTGTTATCGTTTTAACGGAAAGATGGCGGCTGAATTTGGGAACTAGTCAGACAGTATGATGCGCAAAAGATCCCTGAATTCGAAACTCTCGCAAATGAACCAAGTAAACCCCCCATTGCTTTCAAACCCATATTTATAGTCCACGATCCCAAACGACTAAAATTCTTCCCGCCAAAATAAAACCCATACCAATCGACACCATCATTATGAAGGATAAAAACGACGGCGCCAAAAGTTAACGATGTGACCACCTGACACCATTGCACCTACCTTCTGACACCTGTAAGTCCTAAGCCTTAACACTGTTCACCACACTTAAAGGCTGGGGGACTGGTGTATCACACCTAGCCGGTTTTGCTAGTTCACCAACACATGTAATCCTTGACCGACAACCCATATCGGACAAGGCTGGGGGGCTGGTGTACCGTACCTAGCCGAACTCAATCAAGTAAATAATATACATACCAAAACCGCCTAGCATCTAGTACCCGGATACCACCAGCACAAAGCCATCTAGCCAGGTAGCCGGTCGAAACCGACTACTTGTCTAGAAGGTCAACTAACATCAATACCCCGCCTTCAATAGGCCTCCAGGGCCTGTTTTGGGGCCTAGGCCCACTCATGGCCCAAGTTGGGGCCCAAGTCAAAACCCAGCCCATGCAATGGTCAAACGTCATTAATATTCTATAAATACACGTGGACCCCATCATTTAAAGGTACACATTCATTAATTGCTGATTTGACTCTTTGAGAGCTTTGACTTACTTGAGCTTCGGAGATTCTTCTGCAGGTAATCCCTCCTAGGTTCAAGCCGACATGTATCGAATGGGAAGAGGCCTACTGAAGAGATAACGGACTACAGGGTAAGGTGATACTCGTGCCTAACTTATCTTATTTGTTCTTCTGCAGGAACAGATAGTATGTTGGTCTTCTTCATATGTCCTTGACTGCATTAATAGATGATGAAAAAGTAACATCTTTGGGATGGTCTGATCAACTTCCCTCTACTTAAGCAACTTCTGCCACAACACCGTTTTCTCTTAGCCAGGTTTGGAACCAAAATTTTGTTTCCCTTTTTTGATGGACTATTTATAGATTAATATTAGGTTATTTTTAAGCATCGCTAGTTGTTGCTTCTTGTGGTTACCAGATGCAACCACAAATACCTAATATTGGGATACATGTTATTATTAATTTAAAGCTCACTGGTTTTGGTTTACAAATGCTTTTCAAAGGTATGGTGATATCGCTATATTCTTCTTGTTTGAATTTATGCACGACTTGGATACTATTTTTTATTACAATTTGGTACCCCTGCAGTGGATAGAGGTATCAAAGAGATGATGACTAGTATGTGTAGCGTAGTGTTTCTATAACAATACAAACTGCAAAGGAGCTTGTTTTAAAAGTTTACATATTTGTGATGCCTAGCTTCTAACTGGATTTTTTGTAATTCAGAATTTAATTCCATTTGGATATATATATATATATATATATATATATATATATATATATATATATATATATATATATATATATATATATATATATATATATATATATATATATATATATATATATATATATATATATATATATATATAAATAGAAGATGTTATGATTTAAAACGCCACCTTTTTTAATTCTGTTAATATCTTTTTAACTATTGATTAAATTTCTATACAAAACAAATTTTGTAGATTTTTTGCTTGAATTTACTTTGTGTGAATCATTTGCAGGATAATACCATGGAATCTGATCAGACACACTTATTTAATGCAGCACACTTAATGGTCTTGGCTCATGTAACTTGCAAGGTAATGCCCTTAAATATGATATCTATTATGTTGCTTAAAAGTTAGCTAATTCTTTTAGGGTTATATGCGTTTAGACTACTTCTATTTTATTTTCTTCAGCCTAATGCATCTCGATTGGTAGGAGGCATTACGGGCATCAATCTCCAGTCAACTAAGGACTTCACTCCAGAACCTAAATATTGTGGAGGACTTCACTTCAGATAGTATATAAAACTATGTTGGTAAACAACTTTAACAATTTAACTTTGATTTGGGCATGTAGACTAACAGTAGAGTTTCAATCTTGCAATTCCAACAATTACTAAACTGGGGTCAAATTTATTCTTCATCAATTTTTTTGTTTCTGGTAGCACAAACCTAGTTAAAGTTTTTCTTTCTAGATTCATAGTTAAAATTGATACAGTACTTCTTGCTATGAAATACTTTTACTCTGTTTTTTTAATATGACTACCTCTAGTCAAATATACTCAAATTGTGTGCATTTTTATCAAGGGTTTCATGTGCTTGACTCAAATTAATACAGTTGTTTTTAATATTGAACATTATTGTTTACGGGTTTATTATGCGACTAAACATCATGGCCCTACAAGTTTAGGGAACATAGCTTGACTCCCATTTAAATCACCTCTACTACAAGTATAGAAGAATCTTTACGTGTGTATTTATTCTTTTATGGCCAGTTGGTGATGACTTTATATATGAATTTAAATTCTTTTTTTGATTTGCTTCTGTGTTTTTATTGTTAAACAGGTTGGTTCACATGAAGCAATTATATGTGTACTAGCTGCTTAGATTGCTAATCTTGGCGAGAGTGTGACTAGTGCTACACTTAAAGAGAAGGAAGCTTTAAATGGGTTGGTTCACGAAAGCAATCAACCAAAGGTACTTGGTGAAAACAACTTAGTATGTAGTTATAACTGTTATTAGTATGTTGTTATCTAGTATTTATATTCTCTTTGTGTATAGGTCATTAAGTTTGATCATGAGCATGATTTCACACAAGAATTTCCTCTTCTGCTTGGTGGGGGCGATCAACTGAACATTGTGACACAGCAAGCCTTTTTCTGTGTTGGTCCTGAAGGTGGTGAATATGAGCTCACATGTTTTATTCTTTAGATGCTCACAACTCAAATTCTTCACAGTATATTTCTCAGGAAAGTAGCTATAGTAACAATAGCAATTATAGTGGTGATGACATTGTCTTTATTGCCAATCCGGGTAGCTCAAACTATTATTTTTAGTTACCCTAATCATATGTTGACAAATAATGTATGTGTATATTCCTTGGATGAGAAACATTTTGCCCCTTTTGCTCCATTGCTTGTTAACATTGCAACCAAGGATAGTGAGAAATTGTATCCAAGTACGAGTGTAAACACATTGATAACAATCTTTTTGTGTTTCCATATCAGGTGAAATGATGTATGAAGAACAATACATAGTGCAAGAAGAATGAGAAACATGACAACAATAGGAAAGATGCAGAAGAGACAAATGCAGGATCAGGGATAAAGCTCTAATAGTAACATGTCAGAGGATGATAACAAGAAAAGTATTTGAGGATTGTATTAGATATCCAATGAAGTTCATTAAGTACTATATATCAACTTGTATAACATATAAATACTACACAAGTCAAATATTATTTTTATGGGATTGTTTGTGGAACAGATGTTGCTAAAAAATTAATTTAAGCTAGTTCTATAGCCATGGTAAATACTAGGGATAATTTCTAAATAAAAATAAATAAATCACGGTAACTTCTTTAATGAGGGTTAAAATCCCAAAAGTGCAAAAAATATCTTCTGATAAAAATTGTTTTTTTGTTGTGATAAAGGTTTAAAATAAATTTTATTTACTTACTTTAAAAGAACTAAAACATTATTTTTACGCAATAAAATAAAAAAATGGTCATTTTATAAAAATTGAAAAATATATAAAAAAATTGATAGACATATATCTAAAATATATATTTTTAACGAAGCAAAGTTGTAAAAAAACTTGTGTTAAAATAAATCGAAACATATATATAAATCTAACTACTATTATTGTCCGTCTTTCATCTTTTTCACATGTTTAAAAGTTGTAAAGATATTATATTCATTTCCATCCACAAAAGAGTTCACCTTATCACCAGGACGTAGCTGTATAAATGGGTTCTCACATGTTGGCTTATTCACACAACCGAACTCAACAAAGAAGAGAAAAAGCTTAATCTGTTTCATAGCCAGCCAAAGAAATGAGGAGTGCAACGCTCTTTGCTCTCTTCCTTTTCTCTGCCCTAAGCTTCTACCCTCCTTCAACCACCGCTCAACCTGTCTTGGACGCCAATGGTAACAGCGTTAGAAATGGTGGCACATACTATATATTGCCACGCTTTTGGGGAGGCGGCGGCGGTGGAATTAAACGAGCCATAACTGGAGACGAAACTTCCCCTCTCTCTGTTGTTCAATCTCCCTTTACGGCCGATCCAGGGCAAGCATGGCGTCTTCAATCCTTATTCGCTTCCGCTTTTATTCCTGAAGGCAGAATCTACATTAGCTACGACTATGTTCAACAACCCGGTGTTCCCTCTAACTACTGGACCGCCGTTGAGGGTGAGGCTGAAAAAACCGTCGTTAAAGTGGGGTACCCAAATTCCCTCCCAGGCTTCTTCACTATTCACAGAACTTCCTCAGTCAATAGCTATAAATTTCAGTTCTGTTCAAATGACGACGCCACCTCCTGCAGTAATGTTGGGATCGTTAGGGATGATGCAGGGAACAGGCTTTTGGCCACCAATCAAGAAACCCCATTCGAGTTTGTTCTTGCGCCAGGTTCGTCTGTTGCATCTAAATGAAGCACTATCCATGAAAAATCGTACACTTTCTCCATGTGAGAGACGTGTCTACGATATGCTTTGGATGTAATTAACTACCCAACACTAAATAAATAATCCAAAGCTTATGTATTCTGGTTTACGTCTTTCATTACCTCATCACAAAACAACTTTTTTTTCTCACGTATAACTAATATAATAATACTAAACTTATTAAATTATCTTATTTTCTCAGATGTATATTATAACATTATTAGCCAAAAGCACATATATATATATATATATATATATATTACATGTATATTTACTTTTCTTGTTAGGGTAATAAAGAAATTATTTTTTATCATAGTTATTAAAAATCGATAAAATATTTATATTATAGACAATTAATTATATTTAAAAAATTAATTATAAATTTAAAGTGTAATATAATAAAATAATTTATTTTAATAGTGATAAAATTGGTAATGAAATATGGGCAACAAAAACAATTATAAGGTGGATAGAAAAATCAATTATCTTTATGTAGAAATTACAATAAGATTATCACCTACTTTTATATAAATAGTGTGTTATTTTTTATGAGAAATAAAATATATTATAATTATTATTATAATAATAAAATAAAAATAATTTTGGTAGTTTACTTTTCTTATTTACGGTAATAAAGAAATTATTTTTGTAACATCCCAATTTTAACAGCTTAAAACTAATAAAAATAGGGAGTTTCATCATAGTTCCAAAACATATAGTCTGGTGTACACAATACATATTAATACAGTCTTACAAAAGATGTGACTATAAAAATATATCACTTATACACTCAAACTAAACTAATAAACATTATATTTAAATTGACCATTGCTAAAGCTCCCACTGAAAACCTCCTCCTCAACACTAAAACAATGGCTATTCATCCTCCAGAAGCACTTTTGACACTGCAATCACATCTGCTCCCACCGAATAGGTGATCATCGCAAAAGGAAAACATACAACACGAGACAAACACACAAAAAGCAAAGGTAAGCTAATCTGATAAGAAAAAAATCATGCAATTCAATTATAAACAAATCATGCAATCTTTATCACTTTTACCAGAATCAAATAGGCCACCACAAACACAGTACAAATATATTACTCTAGACTCGATATCCGGATTATGTAAGCGACATCGGATCTCTTGGTGGCTTGCTCTTGTGAAGGTTCCCAAACTCTGTAGAGTTTGGACACAAGGGGTTATCACCCAACCACTCTCAGGGTAAGTCCCTTTCGCGTCTAAGACTTGATCAAGTCCAAAGACTAGAACCTCCTGCTACTCCTCACGACATAATCCATTCTGTTCTATCTGAGCGTGAATGATTATTGGAGTTTCAGGATACCAATCAATATGGAGTCCTTATGTCCTTACATACACTAAAACATTCCCCTTAGAATTTCCCTTGAAATCCTAGTTTAACCACTTCTTCTCATATTCCAACTTCATGCAATTTCACCTCACATATTATCAGTCATAACAATTCATGCATATCATAACTAAGTTCACATTTTTAACATTTAAACATAGCTTCATCCATTAGAAATAGATAAATAACACTCAGCTGCAGAGGTTCTCGCCCAAGCTAGAAGGTCTCGCCTAGGCGAAAAGGGTTCTCTCGCTTAGGCGACTCATTTTATCCTAAGCGAAGCTCGAAACAGAGAACAACCCAAACTCTGGGCGAATTCTCACTCAGGCTAAGCTGTCTCGCTTAGACGAGAGTGACTCTCGCTCAAGCGAGACTAGCTCGCCTTGGCGAGATCTCGCGCAGAGAAAGGGATGAGTTTCTGGTGTTTTCGCTTAGGCGAGAGCTGCTCGCTTAGGCGAAAATACCAGATTCCTAATTTGTTCTCACATGCAACAGTCCAGAAATCTAGCACAATCGAATCATACACTCAATTACACAGTTTAAGCACTCATACAACACTTAATCATGCAATTCAAAGTCATCAGAATGATTTCTATACGAAATTCAAGCAAAATAGTTAGCTTCCCTTACCTGTTATCCTGTTTAGACAACTTTATAAACGTCAACGCCTTAAAACGTCAACACCTCTAACTCCACAGGATACTCTATCTACACATAGAAACATCACAAGAACGATCAGGACATACCGTTATGATCATTGATCAATAGAGACTCATATTGATGATTAAAACGTCACATGCAAGCAAAAGAAGGCTCGCATGCAACAGAAATCAGAAAACACTACAAAAAATCTTGTTAATTACGGCAATTATTTGTGATATAAAATGACGCTTATGACCTTCATATTTTGCAACTGCGACGGGTTCAAGTACCGCCATATATCCTGCCGCCACAAGGTATAATGTGGCGATTTCACGCGAAGCACCACAACACCCGCCATTTTATGCACTACGCAAATAATGGCATTTCAGACCGCCATATTCAATACGCAAATAATGACAAGTGAAACTACCGTAATTTGTTTATTTTAAAAGAATTTGATGCGCAGATAATGGTAGGTAAAACTGCCATAATTTGTTTATTTAAAAAGAATTAATGCCAAAAATGACACATAAAAACGTCATTGTTTGCACTGTACATAAATGAAATACAATGTTTCAAATTGTATAATTTGAATGTAAAATTATATTTTCAATTCATTATTTATTTAACCCTTTTTTTCGTAAAATCAAAAAAAGTTAAAAAAAAAATATCAGATAGACAATTTTTTCAATCACATATTTTCATTCATAATTCATATAAAACAAAAGTTATTTATCCAACATCATCCAAAGGTTTGCATGTTAAAAACCAAAAAATTAAAAATTCTTTCATCACTATAATACACATTGATGTTGCTCACACACTAAAAAAAATCCTAAATTTCAATAGCTACGTTCTTAGCTAGTCTTGTTTCCCTCACTTGATCTTTTTACACCAATCAGTGATGGAACACCACCTTCCAACATCCGGTACCTGAAATTAAAAATAAAACTTGTAAGTTATTTAATTTCAATATTTATTGTAATAAACTAATTTAATTTATTAAGTAAAGTACTAAATTTTATAAATGTTCAGTAGAGTATTAAATGCTGAAAAAATGTATAAATGTGGTCTTGAGAAAAAAAAAAGTCTTCGTTAAAGCAATGTGATCTTGGTAACTGTAAGACCCGTGAAATTTAATTAATTAAATAAATAATTAATTAATAAATGCGGGTGGACAAATCATTTATGACATTAAATTATGGTTAGTATGACGCGGAAAAGTACTAGCTCAAATGGTTGAGAGTACTTTGATTGTGTGTGAGGATTTGGGTTCGAGTCCTATGTATGCTAACTTTTGTGTTATTGTTTTTATAATTTAAATCTATGTAATCATGTTCTGGACTAGTATGATGTCTGAATTGGATTTGTTAAGCATGAAATATGATTAGTTGAATTGGTTGTGCTCTTGAATTGTGATTGAGTGATCATGGATTCAAACCTTGGAGAACCCAAACTAAAACTTTTATTTTTGGTATTTTGGCTTTGAATTCAATATCAAAGGTTGGGGGAAAAACCCTAGATGATTAAGGGGCCGTGGGTAGCTGAAAAACAGATCATAAAGGCCAAATAAATGGTAATTAACATTATCATTATGTAAATTTCGTTTTGCTGAAATAGCAACCTGAATTAGAGCACGAAAATACCAAGAAGGGGGAGACGTGGTGATCATTGGAGTATCTCAAGCAAACCAATTATAAGAAAAAGGATCCAGGTTAGGGGAGCTGGACTTCGCTGTTTTATTTTAAATAATAATAACATGTGATGTATGATAACTTGGATGCCTATATGCTATTGTATTCACGAAATTCTGCGTTTCTGAAAAATTTCCAAAAACTGCCTAGCAGGTGATGAACCACCACCAGGCGACTCATTTATTTTAAGTTGGTTTTGGGGTTCTGGGAAGGGAACCGCCTAGCGGCACACTCCCAGCCGCCACGCGACGCTTGGGTTACATCAGTTTCTAGGTTTCTGGATGAAGGGCCTGGCGGGGCTAACCTAGCCGCCAGGCGACGCGAGCGGCAGGTCCTGATTTTTATGTTTTTTTAGGGTTTTGGATGATTTCCAATCGGGGAAAAATCTATATTGAGTTATGATCAGATGTTGAAAATACTATTGATTGTCGTGTAATTTGGAAATTTGGTACTGTAAAGTGCATTTGTGTGGAAATTCTGAAAGGAAAATTTGTGGAGTAGGTACAGTCATATAAGGGACTTTTTGTATGTGAAATTGTGTGAACTGGGCGAGATTTGGAGTCCGGTTGGTGCAGTGCAGAAATCTGGAAATTCCCGGAACTGATGCATTGCCTGGCGGCGCGGAGCGCCGCCAGGCAATAGTGCAGAGGCGGCATTTTGCTTGGTTGAGAGGGAATTGAGGGTCTGAGGATGTTTTGTGTGAGAATGAGTTCATTAGGATAGAGCTTGGAGTCATGGGATTGAGAGTCTATGAAATGAAACTGCCTAAATGGTGGATAGGTTATGCGAAGATGAGTACATGAGAATAATAAGGAATAAAAGTAATTGAGATTCTGGTATGAGTGATAAAATAGTGTAAGTGTAATACGTGATCTTGAGGGGTCTATTTGGAATGCAGTAAGGAACATCTAAGATTAGTGGAAATAAGTATATAAAAGATATCAGGATAAACTTGTATAGTTAAGTAAGCTATAAAGGGGAAGAAAATGGGGACAAGTCTCGTATGAGCATAGGTACTGTTTAGGGAAAAGATGGATTATACTGAATAGTAGTAGGAATACTAATACAGGATTGGAGTTGTGAGTAGGGGAAACTTAAGTGAGTCTAGAAAGTGAAAATGGTTTCAAGTAAGGTATTCCAAGGAATGCAGGTACATTGTGACTAGCCAAGTCTATTAGAATTGTTGCGTTACATTTAGTGAGAAGTGCAGTGGGTGCTAAAATCTGTGAACCTTGAAAATTCGTGATAGGGAACCCAAATGGGGTGTTGCTGTACTGATACAGCGCCTGGCAACAGGACAAATTCGCCAGGTGAGGGATGGGTATACAGGGGCAGCTGGTTCGTGTGCGCCTGGCAGCATGAGTGGTACCGCCAGGCGATGGCCTCCCAACAGAGGAACTACTGAACCGCGTGCGCCTGGCAACAAGTGGCGTTCCGCTAGGTGGAACCCTAGCGGAACCTAAATGGAGGATGATCTTGAGGCGTTGTGCACCTGGCGGTACGCGGCACCCGCCAGGCGGTCTGGGAGCTGGCAGCGCCTGGCGACACGTGTCCCCCGCTAGGCGATTTGTACTACTACAGCTTGGAATTTTTATTTCGTATGTGTGGTCTACAAGGCTTCTAGTGGTGCTTTAAAGGTGGGATTGCTGGTGTTCCTTGAGTTGTGGCTCGGGATGTCGAATGAACATGAGAAACCCTTGAGTTATGGCTCGAGTTGGCGAGTGTTGCCGGTATGAGTGTGCTGGTTGTGACCAGTACGAATGGGTCTAGATAGATTGCCCTCCTTAGTTGTTGGCTGACGAGTTTGGTAGTCTTAGGACGATACGAACCATGTTCGTATATGGGAACTCTACCAGGCGTTACTGTGTATGATCCGTAGCATTGTTTCCCGCACGTGCTCTATCGATTGTGGCCGATAGGTATGACAGCAAGACACCTTGAAGTAATCACTATGAGAGGTAGAACACGAAAGTATGGTGTGATTATAATATATGGTATTTTAAGGATGTTTGGACATGAGTGAATATAAATGTGTTTATATGATGTATTGGTTTTATATGTATTATTTGTTAAGCTCACCCTATCTGCTTGTGATTGGCGATGATCGTGTATGCGATACACGGGAGCAGATGTTGTTGATGCAGGTGACTCAGGTGAAGCTTAGTCGCGGAGAGGGGATAGATTCGGGGAAATCTTATGTTTTATTTTTCTTTAGTTTTCAGATCAATTGTAAACCCTGATGGGTGCTATTATAACATTGATTTTGGTTTTGGTGACTGATGGTTATGAACATTGTTTACTTATTTAATAAATTTTAAATTTTCTCACATTTTGGAAAAATGAGGTATTATTAACTGCTGCGTATTTTAAACTATTGCTTTTATTTATTTATAAATTAGTAATATCCTGACGGGATGTTAGAGTAACTAATGGTACTAACGGCCAACAGGAAGCAAAGACAAGTTTTAATGGCATAACTTCAGGGACATGCCAGAATCCACCACACAAAATTTGTTGGACTTGAATACTTCCACGGTTTTATATATATATATATATATATATATATATATATATATATATATATGTATATATATATATATATATATATACATATATATATATATATATATATATATATATATATATATATATATATATTAGAATGTGTTATTACGAATTCCTATATCAGAAAATGAAACACAGATGATACAGGAATAAACTAAATAAAAAAAATTGCTTAAATAATAGCAAACAAAAAAGAACTCATGTACAACTTTCATATACCCATCCCATTTTAGTAAGGCAAATAAACTCTAGCCTTTTTTACAGTTTTAAAATGCAAACTTTAGCATGAGTAGATTCAGTTTTGGTTCTGAAATAAAATTGTAAATTTAGTTTTGGGTGAGTAGAACCAACCACACACGAAAAAACTCCCATTCCATATCTTGTTGCTATTCTCAAAATGTCCAAAGGCGGTAGGACCTGTAGAACAATTATGGCAAAACATGGTACAAGTTTAGTGGTAAGAACCTTAGCAAAGTAAATCATAAGCCATCCTCCAACGCAGAAAACACTGAATACTCTCATTGCTTGCATATTCAGAAATCAACCTTTTCACACCTTGGAAATACAAAATAAAAGTAGTTAACAAGTTAATCCCAAACAACTATCATAATTTCTCTGAACTACCATATTTTTCACACCTTGTACTTTTGCTGATGAATATTTGTAAAAGACTGAACAGGATCAAAGGGACAAATAGATTTATGCTGGCCTAAAGAGTGCATAAAAACTGACATAACTAATATTAAAATAATTGAGTCTCACTATTTTTAAACCACTATCACTTTTAAAACACTATTTTTTAGGATCTTAAAATTTTTGTCATAATTATTAAAAATCGGTACAATATTTATATTATAGATAATTAATTATATTTATAAAATTAATTATAAAATTTGAAGTGTAATATAATAAAATAATTTATTTTAATAATGATAAAATTGGTAATGAAATATGCGCAACAAAAACAATTATAAGGTGGTTAAAAAATCAATTATCTTTATGTAGAAATTACAATAAGATTATCACCTATTTTTATATAAAGTAGTGTGTTATTTTTTATGATAAATAAAATATATTATAATTATTATTACAATCATAAAATAAAAATAATTTTGGTAGTTTTTATTTATTTTGTAATAAAATGGTTAAGTTTAAAAAATGTCAAATAAAAAAAACGGTAAAATTTAAAGAAATGGTCACTTAAAATGTAAAATTGATAAAACAATGATTTTAATATAAAAAAAATTAAGAGGCCATGAATTGGTTTTAAAATCTCATATTTCAAAAATCTATAATATACTAGTGGTGATAAAATATGGTCATAAAATGTGTTGATCGGGTAAGGTTTTATATTTATATAATTTTATTATATAATTATTATGGATTAACATTAATTAATAAATTGAATTATTTATTAATATTAATTATATTTTACATTGTTATTAATTTATGAACAATATGTATTGAGCTTTTGATGAATGCCATGTGATACATTGGATTGTCAAGTGAATGCTCTGTGATGAACTTGACTATTCAGTAATATGTTGAGAGGTCTCTGGTATCTGCTGATAAAGATATAAAATTGATACCTCGTTAATCAATTCTAAATAGAGAAATAAGACAAACAGTTAAATACATTCTTTGTTTAAGCATTCAGTTTTCTGACATATCCTATCGTCTCACATGCTTAAAGAACGACAAAATGATAAATCTATCATTGATATCGGGTACATTATTATTTCTAAATACATACTTGAATATATTGTACTTTTGTATCTTAAATTATTTTTTCTATCAATTGGTATTAGAGTTAAATTAAGATATAAATTATAGTTGTTCAACTTTTTTCCAGGATGTGTCCTATATTTCATATTTGTTCACTGTCTATGCATAAAAAATTGGGATCTAAAATTTCTCCTTTGGATTGAAAAATTTATAGAGGAATTTTGTTTATAAATGTAATAGGATTGTACGGTCCATTTTTTGGTGCGAATTGTTTTGTATTTCAAATAGATTTTGATCTCGTTTTTCCCTTTTTTTTTTTACTGTTTTTCAATTTCTTTTCCTCCTCTTTTGAATCAAAAATTGATTTGGGAATTTTGCTCACTACATCATGACAGTTTTGTGGCTGGAAAATTGGGTCATTATGATCTGTATAGTGGCGGAATCAAACCGAGTCAAAATGGGTTTAGGTCGTGGTTTTTCTTACTTGTCTCCATGAAGGAGATAATGGATACTGCGCATTGCGCATGCCCACTCGCAGGACCATAACAAATTAGTCAGGATGATATATTTTTTGTATTTTTTGGATACATGATGGTATTTTATTTTAATTATTTCGTGAATAAAAATTAATTTTATATATTGTACTATCAACTTTTGGGTCTAATATTTTTTGTATAAGTTTTTTGTTATTTCGGTGATTTGTTAGCGTGTTGTACTTTCTCTGATAGCTTGTTTATACTTGAATTAAATTCTTTGACCCTTATTTGTATCAAGTTTATATTTTTTGTGATTATTTAATGTGTTGTTCATGCATAATATAATTTTATTATATGTTGTTAAGTATGAGTAATATAATTTTATATGATTGTGATCTCACTTATCGTAGATACAATTGTATGAAATTTTTCGTGAATGAGATAATTTAATTATTTCGTTAATTAATTTTATATTACATTAATATTAATAATGTCCTATCGGTATTTTGTTATTAATAAATTTTATTTTATTTCTTGATATAATGTACTTTGAATTTTGTCAATTATTTGTCTTGTACCTTATCTGTAATAGATTTCTTAATGACATGAGTTTTGCATTGTATTTTATTTCTTAATTATATTTTTTATTTATTATTATTCGAGGCTCTTAGGCGAGATCATAATGAATGAGAAATTTGGTATTATAGGCCTTTTTGGTTGTGTATTCAAAAATATTTGTTTTTTGGTTGTTTATTTCTTGATTTAGTGTACTTTGAATTTTATCTTAAGTCAATTATTTGTCATGTACCCTATCGGTATCAGATTTCTTTATAACATGAGTTGTGTATTGTATTTTATTTCTTAATTATATTTCTTATTTATTATCATTAAGTACCTTAGGTGGGATCATAATGGATAGGAAATTTGGTATTGTAGTCATGTTTTGTTTTGCATTAAAAAACATTCATTTTTTATTGCAAAATAACTATTCATATTAAATGTTTCTTTGTTGTTTTGATATCGACTTTTTTGCCATTGACTTTAGTCAAAACTTTGAATGGGACAAATTTTGAGGATCGGAAAGAATCTCTAGACTTGTATCTGACAATTACTAATATAGACTTTTTTCTTTAGAGGGGAAGAGCCTCCAACTCTCACTCTTGAGTCCACTACTGTCTAGATAGCTTTTGTGAGAAATAAGAGCACTCAAACAGGGTGTGTCTGATGGTGTTGAAATACATGAGGAAGTTTATATGATTCAACTTAATGGCTTTGTTGGAAAAGGCAAAGAACACTTGATTTACATGTTGAAGAAGTCTATATATGGCTGAGACAAGATTCTCGATAATGTATTTGAAATATTTTATATATAATTAATTATCTATAATATAAATATTTTATGTATTTTTTAATAATCATGATAAAAAAAAATGATTTTTTATTACCCTAAATAAGAAAAGTAATTATACATGTATACCATATGTTTTGACTTATAATATATATAATAATATACCGTTGTCCAAAAAAGACCAGATGATCAAATATTATTATTATTATAATTTTAAAGTAACAGTAATTTTGGTAATAATTAGTTTTTATTTATTTTGTAACAAAATGGTTAAGTTTAATATGTGAAATCGAAATTTTTTTTTAAAGAAATGGTAACTTAAAAAGTAAAATTGATAAAATTATTATTTTAATTTAAAAACAACAAGAGGAGGTAAATTGACTTTAAACTCTTATATTTCAAAAATCCATAGGGCTAAAGGTGGTGATAAAATATGTTGTTTGGGTAAGGTGTTATATTTATATAATTTTAATATATATTAATCAATAAATTTTATTATTTGTTAATATTAATTATATTGTTCATTGTTACTAATTTATGAATAATACATATTAGGTTTCTGATGAATGATTCATGATATGTTGGATCGTTCAATTAATCACTACAAAAAAAATTAATTTTAACGGAAGTTATATTTGGCATTTCTGGGGGTTTTAACCCCCACTAAACACGTTACCCGCGGTTTAACTTTTCCCGACTAAAACCAGCGTCGCTAACATATTATCGACGATTTTAAGTAACCCCTAGTAAAACAAAACTTCTCTACGGTTTTATAACCCCCATAAATTACCAGGGGTTTCATAACCCCGTAAATTACCAGGGGTTTCACAAACCCCGTAAATTACCAAGAGGTTTCAAACCCAAGTATTCCCCAAGCCTACTATGAGAAATATCAGCTACTTTTTATGACTAGATAGCAACAACTTTTTACTTTTTACAATTCAGACTCTAGTCATCCCTTGATTGTAAGTACAAGATTTTTTTTTCCCGAAAGCTACTGAAAATATATAATTACATATATTTTGGGTCTAGTGGGCTCATATATAATTACATATTATATATTTAGAACTTTTAATACGTAGAAAGATATTGGAAATTAGCATGCTCCAGAAGCTCATAATAGTTACAAAAAGGTTAAAATACCTTTTTGGTCTTAATTTTCGTTAAGATTTTTCAAATAAGTCCTAATTTTAATTGTATTCAAATAGGTCCCAATTTTCGTTAATTTTGTTCAATTGAATCCTTTTTTTCTAACACTGCTTAAATTATTAACGACCATGAATAGTGACGGTCACATGTCACTTTGTGGTTTTTTTAATTATTTTTAATTTTTTTAAATGTACACATGTCAATCCAGTGGCATGCCACGTATCACTTCATGATTTTTTTGAATTCTTTTTATATTTTTTGAATTTTTTATTATTTTTTTTAATTTTTTTTTAAATGTCCACGTGTCAATCCAGTAACGTGCCACGTGTCAAAGTCAATGTTCTATATTCAATTTGGTTCCTATATTTGTTATTTTTGTTCAATTTAGTCCTAATTATTGTTAACATTAACCAATTTGGTCTCTCTCCAAATTGAAATCAAATTTAATTTTTATATTAAAATTCACATTTGTTTTAATATTTTTATATAATATATTAAAATTCACATCGTTATAACTTTGATATAAAAATTAAATTTGGTCTCATCTTTGATAGGGACCAAATTGGTTAATGTTAACAAAAATTGGGACTAAATTGAACAAAAATAATAAATATAGGGACCAAATTGAATATAGAACATTGACTTTGACACATGACACGCTAATAGGTTGACACGTGGACATTTAAAAAATTCAAAAAAAAAATAAAAGAAAAATTTAAAAAAACCATGAAGTGACACACGACATGCTATTGGGGTGACACGTGTACATTTACAAAAATTCAAAAAAATTCAAAAATACCAAAAAGTGATACATGACAGTCACTGCTCATGGTCGTTAATGATTTAAACAGTGTTAGCAAAAAAAAACCCAATTGAACAAAATTGATGAAAATTGAAACTTATTTGAACACAAACAAAATTAGGACTTATTTGAAAAAACTTACGAAAATTAGGACCAAAAAGGTATTTTAACCTTAAAAAAATTAAAATTTAATGACAAACTATGTTTTTACAAAGTGTGTTAATAAGACTTGTACAATACTAAGATAAAGGAGTTCACCTTTCTAACAGTTTTCTGGATTATCCCTATTGGTATTGGGCTTGCCAATATTAGGTTGGTTCATTGCCTGATACTGCTCGATTAAAAAATAAAAAATATAAGCAACTTTGTTCATTCTTCTTGTCCTCATTCAAGTTGTTCTTGGGCTTTGTTCATCAATTTCTCACCTTAACCTTCTAGTCAATGCAACATCCTCGTCCTCCTGTGTTGTTGATGTTAGTGCCACAATCCTTGAATTGTTTCTGCTTAATGCCCCACCAGAAGGTTGTATGCTTGTATTCCTTAGGTTAGCATAAAATATTGTTTCAAGACTCAGATTTTGAGCTTCTTGCTCACTATTTAAGGAGCCAACTACTTTTCTTGCCTCAATTTCTTGGGGAAATAGGAGCTGGATTGTGTTCTAGAGGATTGTGTTGTCCATTGCTGCAATTGATAAAGAGGGATTATATATATATAAGCTACTGAAATAGAATGCTTCTGGGGCAGAAAGTAATTTAAAACATGTACTTTTGTAAAGTGAAAGAAATATAATATAGACTAACACCTTATTAATTGCCTGCATTTGGGCACTTTTGCTACACTTGTCTGCAGGCAGATCGTAGACATTTTCTACAGAAGCTTCAGAATTGAAAAATCAGAAATCTACGCATTCATGTATATTAAAACTTGAATTTGGTACCCCATGGAAAAATTACTAGCATATTTGTCTGTAATAGTTGAAAAACCGTATTCACACCAAATATCTAGGATTTGATATATTAAAAATTAAATTAAGTACCCCCTAAAGGAATTTTTCTAGAATAAACATTAGAAGGCTTTTACAGCCAAAATCAAATATCATTCACGTGAGGAATTCAACCACATATACTACTATTGCTTATCCTAAAACAAAAATAAGAAACAAAGAAACCTGGAGGCTATCATGTTATAATATAAATTAAATAGCAACCATGTGTTAAGTAAAAAAAAAATGTTCTCGCACAAATTTCTCTAAAGAAAGCAACTATTTCTCCATAACTTAACATAAAAAATAAGAAATTAGTTTCATATTATGAAATAACTAGCATAAAACTTGTGACATTGGTATCAACGTAACTCGAGCCAAACAAAGCACATCATAATTAAAGCTTGTTATATATATATATATATATATATATATATATATATATATATATATATATATATATATATATATATATATATATATATATATATATATATATATATATATATATATATATATATATATATATATATATATATAAACATCACTACTATAAGACAATCATTCTTCTGATAAAAAGTTAAATTTCAGCTCACATGATAAGCTAGTGAGTGTATTATCCTTAACAACTAGCTTTTGAGGATGGATTTCCCAAGTGCTTGGGTGCTTATCACAAGGAGTTTCCAACTAGATCAGATAATAACAAGTGAAAATGACTAAATTGTACAATCAACACACAATTTTACCATAGTGAAAGTAATCACAAAAGTGTGAGCAATACCAGCATGAGGGAGCCTACAACTTGCCTAGCTAGCTCAGTTGATTTTCCACCCGAAGGGATTTCTTGAAATCCTTATACCTGATATTTATATAATATTTAATAAATGCAAGAACTAAGAAAATAATATATAACTAGACAAAGTCAAGGAAACAAGAAAATAGAATCTTGGGCTTATGAGAGTGTTGTAGCAGAAAATTATAAAACTTGATATACAATTTCAATGATATTTGCCAAGTAAACAAACTAAACATGATATAATCTTCTGCAGGTGTTCGAGCAAAAGCATTCCCCTGCACAAGAAGCTATCATTCGTGTTCATTGCCGACTTACACAGATTGGGTTTGAGCCAAGTGCTGCAGTTGTTGCTAAGCTTCTTGTGCGTTCACCACAGGTTGGCTGCCTCTTGGGCAAGGGAGGTCTTGTTATATCTAAAACGTGAAGGGCCACATGTGCCAGTATACGCATTTTTTCAAAGGAACAAGTCAAGTTCATTTCCCAAAATGAAGAGGTTGTACAAGTAATTGGTGCTTTAAACACTTTCATGTGAATTATATGCACATTTAATGAGATGTACGATTCAAATTATATCAAGACAAATAGAACCTTGGGCTTGTTGAAGCCAGAATACCCCAACAACCTTATGACAATGCTTCTAGTGGTATACTCCAGCAATCTACATATTTCTTATGCAGGTCAGTTCTTGTTGTGAACAATAGTTGAAAGCATGATTGATTGCACATCTTCTACAAGGCTAGATATTACAACATAGCCAATCAAACTGAATATTTATATTTGGCTTCTTCAAAGAAATAAAGCCAAGCTTGACCAACATATTTTCTTATGCATTGAGCTTGAGCTTATAGTGCTCAGCATGACTCATCTACCCATCCAGCAATAAGGATAGCCAAATAATGTCATTGTGTTATGACAAATTTTTCAAACACACCATTTAGATAAAAGTCAAACCACCACGGGCAAGATTTAGTCATCTAATCCTCAATAGGTGTAACTCCAACCATCCACTAAACATGCTCATTCACTTACACAACTTCTCATCCACTACAATGGTGACACTTCAGAACCCAACATTCAGAACCCCAACCATAAGTAAGCTTACTCAAGTTTTTCATCCCTTGTATTTATAAAATTCATAACCACAAGAACACCTTTCAAACATTATCACACAAAACACCACCCCGATGCCAAACAATTGACTATTTCATTCCCTTAGAGTATACGAGCATCATATTTAAGCAACACTTCCAGCTCCATACATTAATAGGCACCAGCCTTAGGCACAAAAATTAAACAAAACAGAAATAGTTTCCGAAACATTATTAGTATGAGAAAAGACAAAAAGGATTTGTTCAGAAAATTTTCCTCATGAACACTTCTAAGTGAAAAAACAATTAAAAGTCATTGTAGAAAAAAAGTTAAAACAAATAAACATCGACAAACTAATGCAGAAACTAATGTAGTGATATAATAACCCTAAAGAACTTAACTAGAATACACTCTTATTATGCTTCAACCTCTTAAAACTGATTTAGAGCAAGACGAATGTGATTAGAGCGAATAAGAGATTTAAGGCATGAGAAATTCAAAAATCAAAAAGGGCAAAGAAACCTTACTAATTGAACGTTGTGATTGAGAAATGCACAATCGAAGAGCAAAACTGGTTTGAGACGAAGATTCGCGGCGTGAAAATGTATTTTCTTATTCGAGACGAAGATTTGAAGCTTTCTAGGTTTTACGAGCATCGCGGAAGATAAGCACTCGGGAGGAAAAGTGAAAATATAATACGGGCAAATGAAAAGATGAAAATGAGTCAAAATGTAAAACTTTGGTGGACTTCATTAAAATAATATTGGGACTTCTCAGGGGTTTGAAAAGCCTCAATTACGTGTTGATTTTACCGGAGGTTGTTATAACCCCTAAAAAAAAGCCCTGTTAAAATACTTTTTTTTTTTTTTTGTAGTGAATGATTTATGATTAATTGACTCTTTAGTAACATGTCGAGACAACCCTGATCACTCCCGTAAGAATACAAAATTGATACCTCCTTAACCAGTTTTAAATAGAGAAATGAGACAAATAGTTAGATACGTTCTTTGTTTGAGTATTCAGGTTTTTGGCATTCCGTACCAAAAAAAGAGTAGTATCGTCTCACGTACTAAGAAAATGTTAGACAGATGAATCCGTTATTGATACTTGGTATACAATTCTTTCTAAAGATATACTTGAATATATTTTATTTTTGATCTTATATTTCTTTTCCATCATAAGGAACTTCGAATGAATTGAATTCCTAGAGTTTCATTAGAGTAGTTGGTTTGCTTCACATTAGAGAATTTCAAATCCCATGTAAAATGTAAAAATTTGAAATTCTTCACATTTTTAAATTTATATTTTGGTTTTTGTAGTTTGACCGACTTAAGTTTGGGTTGATTCGGCTTAACCTAAGCTTGGTTAAACTCGACTTAACTTGTCGCTTGATCGACCCAACTTATTTTGACATGGCCATCACTCAATGTCTTGACCTGATATGGCCCAACTCAATTTGGCCTAACTCGATTTGGCCTAACTTGATTTGGTCAATCCTGACTAATATGTTATGGTCCTACATACACCCAACCTGACCTAGACTTGACCCGAGTTGTACTCAATCGAACTTGACTCAACATGGGCCTACCCTAACTCGATTGAATGTGAACCCACCCTGACTTAGATTGACTTGGACCTGCATTGGCCCTACCCAACGTAGGTCAGGGTTGACTCAACTAGACCAACCTAGGTCGATTCTACTGGATCGAGGCTAGGTCAATTTACGCCAACCTAAGTTGACTCAAATTTCAAAGAACTAATCTTCTTATTACACTAAAACAAATGAAAGAAAAATAATATCATACAACTTCTACAAAAATAATGAATTTAACAATTAAATGATATCTAACCATGGGATATATTATTTGAACTTGTCTTTGTCCGTTCCTTTAACATAAAATGTTTGTTCCAGCCACAACTTTAGTTAAATTGAAGACACTTTAGTCATAATTGTTATATACTAATTTGATGATATGAAAGTAATAATATTACACTTATATTAAGTTCTTTAGTTCATTGTTAGGTTTAGAACCAAACAATTAGGAAATGTTTGAGAATAAGGACTATTAATTGCTAGTGAGACCTATAACGAAGGAGAAATGGTTAGTGGAACAATTATCATAACTTTCAAAAAAGAAAAAAGAAAGATACACTCACTAAGACTAACGCTTCAATTTGCAGAGTCAAGTAAACACGTCCCTATGAGGTGGTCATCGTTTTTTTCATATATTGTTCAATTTGAAGCTTTATGTTACTAGTTCTTTGAATGGTTTGTGGCCCAAAAAATCCATACATTTGTTACCAGTGTAAATTTATGTTTGACATATAAGGGTCAGACGTGAAAATCCTCTTTTATGTCTGTCCCTTACATGTCATACATAAATATTGACCATTTATTTACAAAAACGTCACCACAAATTTTTTACGTTTGTTGCCTACACATTCGACATAAATTCAATAATGTGGATGACAATTTTTGTGTTAGTGTATCTTTTAGATAATGTGTTTACCAAGTTTCCATATGAAGATGGGAAAAAGGCTAGAAGAATCATCATTTCATATTCATCTTCTACTTGGATGTTTATTTCTCAAAGGTCCATCAAAATATAATTGAGCTCATTAAGGTGAGGTTTGAGTGCCATACGTTCCTCCATACATAGTTTGATGCATACTCTCTTCAACAATAAGTTATTACAAATGGACTTTGTCAAGAAATGTCCTATTCTTCACAACTTCATAATTGACCTTATATCGATAACAATAGAAAGATTATCAACAATTATTTTCTCACATATACTTCGAAACAAACCTGTTTATGTGTGAACACTACAAGAAAATACTTCATTAGTAACTAATTTTAGTGACTAAAAGTTGTTAGTCACTATAGTGACAAATTTTGATACCAATTTACAGAGTAAAAAATTATTGGTTACTAAAACCATCACTATTATAAATAAAAAAAATATCATTGGTCACTAAATTTGTCTTTAAAATTAGCTACCATGGTTTTGGCAACCAAAGGAAATTGGTCACTAAAAATTAGCTACTTAGGTTTTGGCTACCAAAATTACTTAGTTTCAAAATTGGTCTTTGATTAATTAATGACCAATTATAATTTTTTATTTATAATAGTGACTATTTTAGTAACCAATAATTTTTTATTTTTTAAATTAGTATCTAAATTTGTCACTATAGTGACTAACCACTTTTGGTCACTAAAATTAGTTATTAATGAAGTATTTTCTTGTAGTGGAAATATTCTTCAAAATCAATGTCCACTTATATTACTTGTTAAGAATAGCCCTCATCTTGATTATGTAGAGGTTGAAATTTCTTTTTTCATCAAACTTCTATAACATAAAAAAGTTATATATCCATCTTCTTACAAATTTAGCTTTTATACGAATATTTTGTGGAGAATGGTATTGGAAATGTAAGATGGTTTATGCTTCGAAAACCCTAAAAATGTCATCTTCTGTGTGTGTCTTTGTTTACAAATAAAAAGAAAGAAACTACTTTTTATATTGGTTATAATTTTGATATAGAAAGTTGTATTCTTCTTAAAAAAAATTCAGCATGTTCATTTTCTATACTAGTTATAACTAGAACCGATATACAAGGTTTTCTTTTTTATTACAAAAATATCATCATGCCCATTTTTTATATTGATTATAACTCCAATTGATAAAAAAAAATGTTAACTTATTTACATTTTTACCACCATTTCATTTATTATAGAAAGTAGATCATAACCTATGATGCACTAATATTTCCATTTATCACACGTATTTGTGTCGAACACATATTTGTATCTAATACTTTAGGATACTTTACAGATACTTATCATTGAAGTATCTAATATATAAACCAATACTTTTATGATGAAGATAATTTATAAAATTTTATGTTGAAAATATTTAATACATTTGATTTGAATTTGCATTCACACTACAATAATCATATATTTATCATGCTTTTAAGAATTTTTATACATTTTTCAATATGTAGATCACGTATTGTATTCTATTATTTTTAAAATAATTATTTCGGTGTATCTAATATATGTCGTATTCAATACATGTATCGTATATATGAATGATAGATTATAACTAATATAAAATACTGTTATAAAAAATAATTTTTGTAGTTTTTGAGTCATTTGAAATTAATAATAGACAACATATTCAATTATTTGATATTTTTCAATGGGTGACATCTACAATCCTCAATTGGTATATGCTAGAAAGAGTTATGCTACTATCTACATTTTCAATACATAGTTCTATTCATTTTTAAAACTATAGAAAAAGAATAATCATCTAGTATTCCTAAACTTGTTAGGGACTAAACCAATTTAGTCTTAACCATATTTTATAACGTCCCATTTAATAAATAAACTTAATTAAATGAGATATCACATACAATATAATATAAAGAGTCACCTAGCTAAAATATATTTGTGTCAACCATTATAGTCATCCAAAATGTACTCGAAGAGGAACTAAGGCACACCACGATGCCATGAACAAAACAAGAATAAAGTTTGACAGCTATCCAAAACGCTTGCTCATAGAGCAAGATAGTACATAGGCCATAGTGCCTTAAAAGAGTACTCAGAGTAAGAATATCCAACCCAAGATTAGCTACACTACGGAGTTTCCATCACCCTAGTGACCACTAGGGGTTTCTACATCTACTCACATCAATAAATTGATGAGCATTGCAAAGAGGAAAAACCACACACAAGACAACCACAAGCAAACAGAAAGGGTAAGCTAGAGTATAAATCATTTAACATGTTATGGCACATAGATACTTAAAACAGATCATAAATGTGCAACAGGATAGGCAAACAATCATGTGATAACAAACAAGCAAGACTCTAAGACTTAATTATCTGGATACATATAATCGGTCAGATTCACTGGATGCTTGCACTTGTGGTTGCCTCTACTACTCTGTAGAGCCATTGCCAATGGGTTTCACCCTACCACGCACAAGGTTAGCCTTCAAACATCTAAGGCCATTATCCTGCCAAAGACTAGGGCCTCTTGCTACTCTCACCACTTGAGTTAGTCCGCTCTACGTGAGACTAACTGACTCTTTAGAGTTTTAGGATGCAATCCTTACTTGAATCCTTACCTAATTATACACATTGAGGCATCACCACCAAACCTTACTAAAAGATTCGTGGAATTACGTCCATCACATAAGGCACTACCATGAGATCTCACCAAGAGGTTCATGGGATTACGTCCAACCCATACCACAACCATGTCTTACCAACCAACCATAGATTTATCATGCATAACAAACTCATGCCAATATCCAACCAATCAACAATTCCTTATTCATGCACTTATTCATACCAAGCTCATCAATTCCAGTCCATAAATTATATAATACATGCATATTCACACACTTCATGCTTTAAATAGGGCAATCCAAACAAATCATCCAACCAACTACTAAAAACATGGTAGAATACAAGCCTTCAAGCAAACTATTGTCACCCTCGCTCAAGCTGACAGCTCTCGCTCAGGCGAAAGGAATGCCTCGCTCAAGCTAATAGCTCTCGGCTGGGCGAGATTTCAAACAGATGGCACTTTGTGTTCTGGCTCAAGTTAGCCCATCTCGCTCAGGCGAGATTGCTCTCGCTTAGGCGAGAGGCCTTTGCTCAGGCGATAACTCGAAATAGAGAAGAGAGCGAGCTACTGCTATTCTCGCTTAGGCGAGAACTCCCCGCTTAGGCAAGAGCTTCTCGTTTGGGTGAAAGAACACTCGCCTAGGCGAGTTTAGCAGGTCTCTCCTGTTTTCACACGAGCAACATCCAAAAACATAGTTCAAGGAACATCCAGCTTAGTTTCATTTAGGCACAACATCAACTAGGCATTTGAAACACAAATCACAAACAAAACCAACAATATGCTACAAAACTTGAAGAATCATAACTTCCCTTACTTGGAAAATGCTAGCAAAAGACACAAGCACCCAATTTAATCAAGTAAAAATAATGATTTTTATATTGTAGCAAGTTAGCACAATTTTAAAACTACATAACATATCAATCATGTCAGTTCAAGGGGTTTTTAATTTTAATTGAGAATGTACTTTGATTAAAGTTAGAAACTTTCATGTGATTGAATGTGTTTTTGCCAATGATTGAGAATGTACTTTGATTAGAGGTTAAAACTTTAACTAGAATTAATCACAAATGTACTTTGTTTAATTAACTTTTTGCTTGATTTTAGAGGTAAACAAATAAACATGATTAGGCATAACAATATTTAATTGAGAATGTACTTTGGTTAAATTTGCTATGACTAATCTACGAAGTTCTTACCTTTAATTGAGAATGTATTTTGGTTAATAGTGGGAACGCCAATTGAGAATTTACATTGATTAATAGTGAGAACGCCAGTTGAGAAACAACTTAGTGTTGACTTTACCTTGTCTATTTTTATGGCTACTATCTTTGCAATATTGACGTTGGTATGGTTTAGTAGTATTAATTTAATCACGTCAACGACAACATTATCAATCAAATCCACTTTTATTGTAATTGAATAATACATAAATTGTAATAATCTTATATTTTAAAAAATTTTGACCACATTTCGCATTGGTCTTCAAGTGACACGAAATAAAAATGGTGACAGAAAAGTTCTGTAGTATAATATGCAGCCGAAAAATAACACAAAATGCAATACACAAAAATAGAGTAAAATATATGAAATATATATTATAATTTATGTACTAATCAATTAATAAAATGTTCTTACTCTTCTCAAACTATCCAATTGGACAATTCAAAATTCAATACATTTATTATCAGTACAACCTCCATTACTTTTCATATAATGTTTAAATTAACATACGAAAAGATTTAGAAATGGAAACGTACTACACAAATCAATGTATTAAATTTCAAACGGAAAACTAAAGATTACTCGATGAAATAGTCTAACAGATAAAAAACAATAAATAATAATTGTAAAGGTCAAACACTTTAGAACTCAATGTTAACACCTTCAACAAAACATATATAACAATACATTAAAAAAAAAAAACATCTCTAAATAATATCAAATATCTCTAAATCATATCTAATTTTATAAATAATACTCATATTAAAACAATAAAAACAAAATAAAAACAAACTTGCTTGGAATGAACAGCGAAGACGGGGGCAAAAACAATGTGGAATGCATATTGGACAAGAATGCGGTGTAGTGCGAGAATAAGCCCCAAGACTCCACTGCAATGCAAGAACCACCACCACCAAAACGTTGTCTAACATCGTTGAAGAAGACCGATAACGAATGGCCGCACACATCGGCGCTATCCAACATCGACGATGGAGACAAAGGGTGTCCACGATGACGTTCCAAAGCGATGAATAGAGAAAGCTGTCGCGAGTGGGAAAGGCACCTTCGTGCGTGATGAACACCAATGTGGATGGTCTTGTGAAGAATGACGACTAAGGGTGCTCCAAAAAATGCTTTGAACAATGACAAATGTGTCGGTGCAATGGTGCTTTGACGGTGGGAATATAAGAAGAAGAGACTGTGTGCGCACGAGGAAAGTGAAAAGGTGAAACTCTTTTAATCCTAGAAAGCTTTTTAACGATAGTACTTGCACGCAATCATTGTTATTTATATATTTTTAACCTTTTTAAAGACGATTCATAATCAAACAGTTGCCATATTTCAAAATTCCCATAACGGTTCCTAGACCAACAGTCGTCGTTTCTCCATGTTCAACTTTTAACGATGATTTTTTGTCGATCGTCATTAAAAAGTTTTCTTTAATTATGAATCTGCCACAACTTTTCTTTTTCCACCAGGCTAGCTTGAAAAGTGTTGTTAATCAATGTTGTGGAAACACTATTGCAAGAAAGGGTTTTGGCCGCAATTATTTTCACTACACCATTTTTCATTTTAGGCAATACTAAACTTGACAAAAGTATAAAATTGTTGTCTAAACATAGTATAAGCAACGCTTTTATAGACACGACTTAAAAACTACCAATGACAATAGTTTATAAAGTGTTGATATTTTATACCACATTTATTTAAGTGTTGCCTTTAAAATGTCTTAGCTATACAATAAAAACATTGCTTAAAATAAAATTTTAAAATGCCTCTAAGATCAACAAAGATCTTCAATCTTCACCTTGCAGCCGTGTGCACTAGTGCATTTTAGAGCTTTTACAACGCTGTATATGTCTCGGTTCATGCGGACCCGCTGCATAAAAGCACGCGGTGGCAGTTTTGTAATTAAATTCAACTTTTATGCCTCGGTTGTCATAATAACCGAGGCATATAGCTAAAAAAAAATTTGACTCAACGCGTTGACCACTAATTTAATTTATTTATTTTTTTCACTGATGCAATATGCTTCGGTTCTCTCTTAACCGAGGCAGTAGAGACACGTAATTATTTTGACCACTGCGTTGACCCCTAATTTGAATTTTTTTTTTGACTGAAGGAATATGCCTCGGTTCTGTAATAACCGAGGCAGTAGTGGTAATATATGCCTCGGTTCAGCGCCTACCCGAGGCAGTAAGTGTAGAATATGCCTCGGTTTCGAATAACCGAGGCAGTATCCCTTCGTAGGGTTAAAAAACCCCAATTTCTTCACTGTAGCAGCGGCGCACCCACGTACAAATCCCCTCCATTCACGTTTTCACTTCAAACTCAAAGTCATTCTCCATTCCAATCCTGCAGCATCCCATTCCAATCCCGCGGAATTCTCATTGATAACCATCACCTTCAACCTGCACTCAAAAGATCAAACAGACGCACGGAAGCAGGCCCTGGGGTTCGCGCGGAAGCAGACCGAGTCGCGCCTGAGAAGAGGGAGAATGGAGGTCGCATGTCTCGAGGCTCTCGTCGTCAACGACCATGGTGGACACCAGTGTCGCCTGCGACAGCTGTTGCCGATTGAGGTGAGCAGACGAGCTCTCAGGGTTAGGGTCGATGTGTGCGTGAGAACGAAGTGGTTGGGCCGTCGAGGGGGATGGCGACGTCTCCGGCGTCGATTGGTGTCGCCGGCAAGCTAGCTGCGCGGTGGCGTGGTGAAGAGGAGATGGGGGCGTGCGGTGGCAGATCGAAGTTGTGGTGGTTTGAAGGGGAAAGGAGAAGAGGCTGCTGGAAGAAGAAGCTTTATTTTTTTTTAATTAGGTTTACCCATTAGGCCTCGGTTGTGAAAAAACTGAGGCAGTAAATATTAAATATGCCTTGGGTTTGTAACCGAGGCATAAAGTACTACCTTTTTACCTCGGCCGTATATGCCTCGGTTACGGACCCGAAGCCAAAAGCTGGAAATAACCACTGTCATTTCTATTTCCTGCACTAGTGGTGATTCAAAGAGAGAGAGAGTTTTCCAATGATGAATGTTAAAATAGATGATACTAATCCTAAAAAACAAGAGGGGGGTTAATTGATTGTGACAAAAATGTATTCCTTTTTGGTTCAAGAACAACTTTCAAAAAATTTCTTTATTCATTTGAAAAATAATTAATGTGATGCTCACTTTATGACCCTTTAATACTTGAATGTTTGTAAAGAAGATAAGGAAAGAAATAGGAGACAATGAATTACTGGTTCGATTCTACACGAATCTACGTCCTGTCTTCTTGTAGTAACCCGAGCTAGAAGGTTTCCAATATATTAAAGAGTTTTACAAGAATTACAAGTACTACTTAATAATTCTAAACCTTAAGATATCAAGATCTTGATAATCCTATCAAGAATTACTTCCTAATGCAATGCTACACACAATTGCATCAAGAACATCACCTACACAGTGATACATAATTGTAAATCAATAACAAAAGTTAAGGAACGAATATACTTGTAAATCAAGCCGAATTTACATGATCATCCTAAGCCAAGCAAGAACATCCTTCCACCAATCAATCTTTGAACAAATCTTGATGAAGTAGTTGATATTGATTAGTGCTCACTCAAGAACTCTCTGATCTCTCTTTTGCACTTTCTAAATTATGAAAATTGGGTTAACTCAATTTAGAGAGGCGTTGGGCTCTTAAAATTGTTTTTCTGTCGCAATGAATTGAATACACTTTTTTAATGTAATCAATTAATTTAATACTGAATTCAATACCTATTGAGCATACTTACATACTTGATTACATTTGTTGTGATTAATATGGTACTAAGACATCTAACTTGGCTCACAACATCTCTAGACTCAATCCCACAATGCCACCTACAACAATCTTCCACTTAGCAATTGTCTTACTAGAATTCCACTTGGATTGTGACTTGGCCTCCGCAACGGGACAATTGTACAACCTGCAACAATCTCCCCCTTAACAATTGCCCACCAAGAATTGAACTCGTGACCTTGGCTTTAATACCAATTGTTAGGATCGAGGGCTTACCACTAAGCCAAAAGCTATAGTCATTAGTCAGGGCAAAACTCTTTTTACTTTAGTGAAATCAGTTGATTGAAAAACAATTCAACTGATTGATACTAGAAACTATATATAACAAGCCTTTTAACATGTTAAAACCTATTTCAACAGATTAAAAAGGACACACTAAGGCTAACAAGACATCTAACCTATGCTATATAGCTTACAAATATGGTATAACATGTAACCAACATATTCTACACATTATTTCTTGATTTAATACAATAGAAACATGATCTTCAAGTGGATCTTCATCCATCTTCATCAACCACATGTGATCTCATGCACTTTGCTTTATCAAATATTTGCACCAAGGTTGCTTGTGCTAACAACCTCTCATTGATTTGATGAAGCCAACATCCTCGAGTTGAATTGATGAGCTAAGATTCGTTGAGAAACCTGAAAAAGCTTTTGCATACAAGATATTGATATACAAATACACATCCAAGCAAAAACATAAAAGCATACATACATATCACATATGCATATGCTTCCCCTATCACTAAAAATTTGATTAAACTTCAGATCTCAAATCCAATTTAGCTATATTATTAAGTTCCAACAGGTTTAATTCCAAGTTTTCCAATTTGTACTCATTTTTCTCCCATATTTAATTCATCAAATTAAAGTAATGCACATATCATTTTGGAAAGAGTAAAATATTCATTAATGCAGTAACATAAGAATTATCAGATCAATTGATAAGTGATACAAACATAGCAAAACCCAAATAGAAATGAAAATGATAATATGAAGTTGAGACTAATATAATCAGTCGATTGAAATTGAAAAACAACAGATTAAAAAACTAGAAGCAGACAGAAAAACACACAAATGCAGCACCAACATGCAATGCATGACCTATGAGCCATCCCCTTCACTCATCCATGGGGTTGTCTCTATTGTAGACATTTGAGAGGAGGTCATGAACATTGTGAAGTTGATCATCTAAGTCTTGAAAACGTGTAGTGCAATATGCATGGTGAGCATTTATGACATGTTCAAGTCTTGAAGTTGGTTGAGAACCATTCTCTCAAACTAGGAGTATGCAGGTCCACTGTTCTCTAGAGGATATTAGATCTCAATGTCCATGTGTTATGGATCAGAGGCATCATCTTCTCCTTGGTTTGATCCATTTGTTCCAGCCTCATGATCATTGGCTCCAACATCAATGTTTGCAGCTACTACTTCTCCTTCAACTAGCCAAGTGTTGCCAATTTTTGTGAAACCCATCTTGTGTATATTGAGTGTGGACACGTGGTTCAGTAAGCTACTGGACTCCTCAAGTTTTCCTTCTACATCAACACCAAAATGCTCAATAATCTTGGAGATGAGAACCACATATGGTAGCTTGAAATCAGTTAGCCTCTTGGCCTTCATCATGTGGTCACGGATGATGTATGTCCAAATAACCACCACATCATTTTGGATGCAATACATCACCACTAGATCTCTTTCATTCAAAGTTGAATGATTGCTCCCCTTAGGCATGATAATTTGGGTCACTACCATGGCTTGTAACATTTCCTTCGCACGAAGCCTTCCCACATCGAAATTGCGGGTTTGCTCACCTTGATTACAAACACATTGGTTGAAATATTGCACCTTGTGGAATTTAGGATGCCATTGCTGAACTTAGGTTGATATAGAAGACCTTCTCCAAGTTTGGATATATCTTGCCTGAAAGTTCAAGGAAAATCTTCAGTTTTTGACACTGGAGATGTTGTTGTAGGATCTCAAAGTTCTTTGCCCTCAAACATTAGGGATGATGATTTGCTTCATGGTGATCTCAATCAAGAAAGTTTGGATCTTATCTTTATACCCTTTGAACCAAGCTTCAAGCCTTCCATGGTTCAAGGCAATGGGAAAGGATGGAGTAGGTGGAGTGCAATTTTCCTCATCAAAAGGGGTTGTTCTTTGTTTGCGAGACATGGTGTACTCTTACTAGCAAATATGAGTGCACATGCATGATGTTTATGCATGTATTATAGAATCAGCGTGTTGATTATTCAAATCAGTTAATAAATTTGCACATATATTATGGATTCAATGCAGTACAAAGAATTAAAACAAATTAAATGCACTAGAATTAGTTTATGATCATAAAGCATGATGTTTCCGAAGCATTCTATGTGCTATCCACTCAAAGCAGTTCACAACAAATGCATGCACATTGGAAATCTTACAATTAAAGTGCTTTATGGTCAATGCAATTTGAAAAGTTGGTTTTAGTTGATATACTAATTGTTATTTACTACTACTATAGTCCAAACAATGTCATATGATGAGTAATTTGACTGGGTGAATCAATTGAAATCAATTTGAGTAGATCCACATCAACATAAGTGAAATCAACACATAAAAATACATAGTCAATCAATTAAAAATGCACCAGATCACACAATTTGAGTGCAATACCAATTTTAAGTGAAATCTGTGTTGATTTTGCAAATTTAATAGACTAAAAATTTTAGATCACACGAAATTCATGCTATGAAAAATCAAGTGAAATTTATATGTAGTTTTTTTCAAAAAATAACAGATTAAAAACATGCCAGATCACATTATGCAGATTTTGACAGTTTAAGTGAAATCTATGTGTTGATTTTGCAAATTCATTAGACTGAAATACTGGCAGTTTACATTTTGTGTAGAATTTGTCACTATAAATACAACAAGCACATGATCGAATAAAGTTAACAAGTCAAAAAAATATCAACACACATTCTTCATGTCCAAAACACCTAATTCAGTTTTAAGCTTGTTAAATCTATCATGTATAAGTGGTTTAGTGAACAAGTCAACCAATTGGTTTTCAGTTTTCATAAACTTGATTTCAATTTCACCTTTTTGAACATGATCTCTTATGAAATGATGTCTGATTTCAATATGTTTAGTTTTAGAATGCTTAATTGGGTTTTTAGTTTGGTTGATTACACTTATATTATCACAAAAAAAAATGTACGTTCTCTAGCTTTACACCATAATCCATGAGTTAGTGCTTCAGCCAAATTATTTGTGCACATCCATGTCCAACTGCTATGTATTCAACTTCAGTAGTAGAGAATGCTACATATGCTTGCTTTTTTCTATTCCATGAGATTAAGCTTGATCCAAGTCGGTGGCATGTTCCACTAGCTCTTCCAGTCCAATTTGCATCCTACATAGTTAGAATATGAAAAACCACTAAGAACAATGTAAGAATCACTAGGATACCATAATCCAACATTAGTTGTCCCTCTCAAATACTTGAGAATCCTTTTTTGTAGCTTTAAAGTGCGACTCCTTTAGATTGGCTTAAAACCTTGCATAGAAGCATACACTAAATTGAATGTATGGCCTACTTGTTGTAATATAGAGCAAAGAACCAATCAACCCTCTATATTTGGTTGAATCAATTTGCTACCCAGCCTTATCTACATCCATAAGACAATTTGTGGCAATTGGAATGACAACCTCTTTGCAATTCTGCATTTTGAACTTTTTTAGCAAGTCAAAACAATATTTTGACTAGCTTAAAAATGTCCCATGCTTGAGTTGCTTTACTTGTAGCCCTAAGAAGTAGGTTAGCTCACCCATCATAGACATTTGAAATTCACCTTGCATAGCTACAAGAAACTCTTTACTCGTGGAGTTATTATTTGAACCAAATATTATATCATCAATATACACTTGAACAAGTATAACATCACTTGCATGCTTTCTAATGAAGAGTGTTTTAACAACAACATCTCTAGCATATCCTTTTTGTAAAAGAAATTTTCTTAGTCTTTCATACCATTGTCATGGTACTTGTTTCAAACCATACAAAGTCTCTTTCAATTTGAAAACATGATTAGAATATAGGTGATCTTCAAAGCCAGGGGGTTGCGATACTACACTTCTTCATTTTAGAAACCATTCAAGAATGCACTTTTCACATCCATTTGGGAAAGTTTGAAATTACATATGCTAACATGTGCCAATAATAATCTCACAGTTTCTACCCTAGATACAGGTGTATATGTTTCATCAAAATCAATAGCCTAGCCAATAATAATCTCACCCTTTAGCAACTATCCTAGCTTTGTTATATGTTACCATCTTCATCCATTTTATTTGTAAACACCCATTTAGTACCAATGACATTCATTTCATTAGTTCTAGGAACTAGAGACTACACATAATTTCTTGTGAATTGATTAAGCTCATCGTGCATAGTAACAACCCAATTACTATCACCTAAGCCATCATTCACATTCTTAGGTTCAATTTGAGACACAAATGCAACATGTTCACAACAAGTAAGCTTGCGTCTAGTGGATACTCCCTAACTGATATCACAAATGAGGTTGTCCTTTGATAGTCCTTTAGGTTCAATCCACTCTTTGGAAAAGTTTTAATCTACAACTTTTTCAATTAATTAATTTTCCTTTTCCTTTTCAATTAAATAATTTTCCTTTGAAGCGCCTCCCTTTTAGCTGCCATGATATTCTGAAGCTATGCCCATATCCTCTAGAGCAGCACATAAAATGGAAATCCTTCCGCAAGCAAAGGGGTGGTTTGCCAGTTCCATGGCATGATGCTTATGAATGTTGACGAGTTGTTGTTTTCCGCAAGTCATGTGATTCATACTTAAACCTTGGTGGGTATGTCTTGGATCTGTTATATTCTCTCCATGGGTCATGGTATTAGATCCAATTTCCAACCTTTACAAATAGAGGCTTATGTTCACCTTCGTAAACACACAACTCACGCTTCCTTTCATTCTCTCTTGTTTCTCACTCTTTCCCATCTTATACTTTTGTTATAATATCCTGGGTTATTTATTTATTATTTTTAAGAGGTCCTCAAAAATTCTGAGAAGTTCCTGTTGTATCATAGGGGCTTGCGCAATACACTGTAGATAAGTCTTTGAGTCAAACTTCCCAAGTTACTTTTTGCCATTTGTTGCAACCTCGAAAAAAATTGCGATGAGATGACGAACAAAAATAACATCATTTTAAAAATATAAATTTAATAAAGGGAGTCACCAAAATAGTTTTGGGAAGGGAAACTATGGACAACGTAAAATAAAATGGTTTGTGAAATCGAGAGTCAGTTACGTGTGGGAAAGGTATTAGCACCCCACACATCCGTCCTAAGACAGTTCCCTTTAATGTAATTTTAAAATATTTGTTTTTCCCAAAAATCAAAAAAAACACACTAATATGAATGAATAATTTTTTTTTAAATTTTATATTTGGGCCCAACAAGGGTGATGAGTTCAAATTTTTTCCCTCATTTAATATTTAAATTTGGGGATTTAATTGAATTTTCTGTGCTTAAGGATTGATTTAAGTAGGATTTGTGATTATTGGATTTATTGAGTATGTTTGGTAAAAATGGCGTAAAAATGGATTTTAGTTGCATAAAATATTATCGGATATTCTAACGTTTGTTAATGCAGCTGAAGTTTAATTTGGGTCATTAATAGTGTGGATTTAAAATATTCAAAGTTACAAAATAAGTCCAAAATCAGGAAATTCTGGAAAAGAATAAATCAGGAGCTAAATGCACCCCTAGATTTTATTTGCACACTCCTCCTGCAAGTGGACCACAAATACCTGTTCTGCACCCCAGTTTTTATTAAGTTGCACCCCTCCTACCACTTAAACTACACTCAACCAGATCACGCCATGTGGCAATCTCCAATTTTCAAATCAGACCAACCAGATGCTGACATGTGTCATTATCCTTGCAAACACATATGCACCAATCAGGGCGTGCCACATCATCATCTTCCTCCATCTCACACATGAAACCCTAACACTAATTTCAGCCCCCATGACCACCCTCCACGACAACTGCCACCGCCTCCGGCCACCACAGTTCCACCATCTTCCTTCTCGCCGGTGAAGCTACGAACCTGCACCATCTTAATCATCTTCACCGCGCCGTCCACCATGGGAGTGTGCCTGGAACGTGCAACACTACGACGCACCATGAACCTGCAGCAGATCCACCGCGGCAGCCACCACAAAACACCATCGCTGCAACGCGCAAGCAGCCACGCCGGAAAACGCTGCTGGAGCGAACACCTTCAGATTCACACACCACCATGGGCAGCCATTGCAGAAGCAGCATGCCACCACAGCTTCCTCCTTCCTCCTTGCACCTGCAACGTCTTCATCATCGTTCCACCTTCAAGCAGCGAGATGCGCAGTTCATCCCTGCACCAGCTTCACGGCCACCGCGAGTTCTTCTTCCTCACGAACCGTCTACAACCGCAACAGCAGCCTCCATTCACGCAGCCAAGAGTGAGAGCAAACCACCGCCTAAATCTGCACCGCAAACCAGTGGAGAGGAGACGTGAACCATCACCACGACGGAGATGCGGCAGCGCCGCCACCACCGCGAGCCTCCTTTAGCATGAACCTGCCCGAATTCACGCAAGCACACAGTCCAGACCAGTAGTAACCACCTTCGAAGATCTCGCAGCAGTAGCACTTCCTCGCAAACACCATCTCCATAGCAGTAGCGGAAGAGCCACCGCAACGCACCACCGTGGACGAGCCAACGCCGGCAACAGAGGAGCAACTATCATTGCCATCTCCATCTCCATTGCACCTGCAGAAACCCTAATTTTGGAGAGAGAAAATGCACTGCCACGTGTCAAGCTGCTATTGGACAGTCAAATTGGTCAATTGGTCAACACTGGTCAACTGGTCAAAGCCAGCAGTCAACTCTGGTCAAAAATTCAAAAATGGTTAAATAAGAGGGACAGAATTAGAAATTGGACAGAAATTAAGTTGCTAATTAATTAAATAAAAATAAAAGATTTTAGCAACCGACAGATAAAGCCCAAAGTCCAATTGAAGCCTATATAAAGAGACTCAAGGGAGCAGAAGGGGGAACTTACAACTTAGAACTCTCTGGTTTTGGCAGATACCGTCATCCATCACATCTCTCATTCTCTCTTTTCTTTTTATATTTCTTTCCTTCATATCATCATGTATTCCATCAAAGCCATGGAGGGCTAAGCTTTTAGGGTTGATTCCACTATAATTTCTTAACTAGACTATGAGGTTAGATGAATTTATGTGTTTGTTATTTTGATTATTGTTGTGTATTTTGTTTATCTATGTCATTTGCTTCTTAATCGAATAGAAAATAATGATTTTAAATCTACATGCATGCTAATCATATGAGTTAAAAGGTTTTTAAATTAAATTGAGACTTTACTTTGATTTTATTTAGAAACTTTCATTTGATTAAATAAGTTTTTTCCAATAATTGAGACTTTACTTTGATTAGAGGTAATTACTTTAACTAAAATTAGTCAAGACTTTACTTTGATTAATTAAGTTTTCTATTTGGTGAAGAAACAATGGAATAGACATGATTAGGCATAGTAAAATTTAATTGAGACTGTACTTTGATTGAATTTACTATGGATAATCTAAAAATTCTCACTTTTAATTGAGACTGTACTTTGATTAAAAGTGTGAATGCCAACAAATGAATTGAGTCTTTACATTGATTGATTTGTAAATCAACAACAATAATTAATTTAACAATAATCTCTAGATAACCAATGAAGAATCTTATTTAGAAAAAGCAGTGTAATTGACCTATTTATTATTACTGTGTTTATAATCTTCCGTGTCATTTTCTTTGCATATCAAAACCCCCTATTTTTATAGTTACTAGTTTTAATTGCATTTTTAAGAATCAAATATTTGAGATCAATTCCGTATTCGTTGTGAGATGACTTAGGGTTATCTTAACCCTAACTATTTTGTTCACTACTAACTTGGCAATACTGAAGTTGCTAAAGTTAAGTAGTGGTAATTTGATCGCCTAACGATAGCGATATCAAATTTGGCGCCGTTGCCGGGGAGTACGGTTAGTATTGCTTATATTTTGATTTTATTTATTTATTTATTTATTTATTTTTTATTTTTTATTTATTTTTTTTACGCATATACGTTTAATAGAGTTTGTGTTTTTTGTAGTCTTTAGTTTTCTTTTATTATATTTCAAGCAAAATTCTATTTTTGTTTTTATTAAGAATTTCTTTTAAGACATTTTTTGAGACTAGTTTGGAAAACTCTGTCTAGGAAAGACTTGGTATTTAAGTTGTCCACTGTGACGCACCTCTCTTTCTTGGGAGTACACCAACAACATCTGAACTTATTTCTTTCTGGAAATCTTTCTCCAAAACAAGAATAGGAAGAAAAAAAAAACAGAGAAACACTTTCAGGTGGAGTGCGTAGTGCATGAGTCGGGCCAACCCGAGTCAATTCTATCAACTTGATTCAGAACTTGAAAGGAACTTGCGTCAATCACGCAGGAGACATGAACTCAGGTGTTCTACTAAAGGAGCACTGTCATCATCTGAACCTACCATTGAAAGTGTACCGCTAGAATCACCTCCGGTGATTAACATATCTTCTGATCCATCACCTGAACCAGAAATTCAAGAAGATAGAATGGAAGAAAGAACAATAAGAGAGTTGGCTTCACCGGATGCAGCAATTACACAAAACATGTGCATCCAATATCCGGATGGAGAATGTGAGCTTAAGGCTGGGTTAATCCATCTTTTACCCAAATTCTATGGATTAGTAGGAGAAGACCCGTACCATCATTTGAAGGAATTTCATGTTGTTTGTTCATCCATGAGACCTACAATAGTGACAGAGGAACATATTAAGCTTAAGGCTTTTCCATTCTCATTGCAAGATGCCGCTAAGAATTGGTTATACTGCCTTCCACCAGGATCCATCAATACTTGGGAGACTCTGAAAAGATTATTTCTGGAAAAGTTTTTTCCAGCATCTAGAGTTGCTGCTATTCGCAAAGATATTTATGGGATAAGGCAACAAGAAAGAGAAAATCTTCACGAGTATTAGGAAAGATTCAAAAAGTTATGTGCTTCCTGTCCTCATCACCAAATAAACGAGCATCTCCTTATTTAGTACTTTTATGAGGGATTGAGTATCATGGATAGACAAATGATAGATGCTGCAAGTGGAGGGTCATTGGTGGACAAAACGACAACAAATGCAAGACAATTGATTGAGAATATGGCGTCGAACCATCAACAATTTTCCACCAGGAGTAATTCTATAACTCTATTGAAGGGAACCCATGGAGTAGAAGCTTCATATGTTGCAAATCACAAGAAAATAGAAGGGAAGTTGGATGACTTAGCGGCCATGGTAAGGACCTTGACAGACTTATAGAAAAAGCCTATCCCTTCTACCTTATGTGGAATTTGTGCTTCTATGTTAAAAGAGACAGGTACGTTAGACGGTGAACAACCTCAAGCATATGCTGCAAACATTTATGGCAATAATAGACCACCTCGGCAGCAATACAACCATGATTTGTCCTCCAACAAGTACAACCCAGATTGAAAGGAATATCCCAGCCAGAAATGGGGAAATCAACAGTCTCAACACCATCAAGTCTATGTTCCACCTCAACAGAGGCAACAACCTCAACTAGCAGCAACCTCTGAAGACTCAAACATGGAAGCAATGATGAAAATGATGGCTGACATGATGAAGGGACAAATCAATAAGTTGAAACAGACGATGGAAGCAACTAATCAAAATTTGCAGAACCAGATTGGACAAATGACAAATGAGTTGAATCAGATGAAGTCTCAACAAGGTTCGAGCAATTTGCCTACACAAACTGTAATCAACCCGCGAAATGTAAGTGCTATTACTTTAAGATCGGGTAAGCAAATACAAGGCCTTGGGGATGCTCAAGAAGATAAAGATAAGAACAATGAAGTTGTACCTGATAATGAAAGTGGAAGATCAGATGAAGCAACACAAGCAACATCTGAAATGTCTACACCCAGTGGAAGATCAGATGAAGCAACACAAACAACATCTTCTCCTTATTCTCCTCCTCCTCCCTATCCAAACCGTTTGAAACCAAAAACTAAAAAGATGAAGGAGTTAGACAAAGAAATCTTGAATATTTTCAAGAAAGTGGAGATAAACATCCCTTTGTTGGATGCTGTAAGACAAATTCTTAAATACGCCAAGTTTCTCAAAGAATTATGTACACATAAAAGGCATATTATGGAGAACGAGGTAGTGAACATAGGAAGAAACATGTCTAGCTTAATTAAGAAGCCTACAGTTAGAATGCTGCAAAAATGTAAGGATCCAAGTATGTTTTCTGTTCCCTGCATTATAGGAAGTACTAAATTTGATAATGCTATGTTAGATTTAGGAGCTTCTATTAATGTAATGCCTTTATCAGTTTTTACTTCACTTCATCTTGGACCTCTTAAGTCTATTGGTGTGGTCATTCAATTGGCCAATCGTAGCACAATTAACCCTGCAGGTGTGTTAGAAGATGTGCTTGTCCGTGTGGATAAGTTAATTTTTCCTGCAGAATTCTACATCTTGGACATGAAGGATGATGAAGGAATGAGTTCAACCATAATTATCTTAGGAAGACCATTCATGATGACAGCACGTACCAAGATAGATGTGCATGCAGGATCCTTAACTCTGGCGATAGGAGATGAGAAGGTGCAGTTCAATGTGCTAGAAGTCATGAAGCACCCCACTGAAGACCATTCTTTGTTTTGTATTGATTTATTGAGTAATGTAGTGAACAATTATGCTTTTGGACTTTTGGACGTTTTATCTGGTTTTTCTTCTTCTTTAGATTTTTCTTTTTCGAATATTTCGGGCTCGAGTTTAGACGAAAGAGAAAATTGTAAAACAGGTGATATTGAGGACGCGGTGTCACTATTTGATACCTCTATGGCGTCCGAGTGTGATGCTAAGGTGGCTGAAATTACTTTAGGCAGTAAAATGTTGCCATCTATGGAACAACCACCCACTTTGGAGTTGAAACCTTTACCATCTCATTTGAAATATGTTTATCTTGAGAGAGATGTGAAACTCCCTGTTATTATTTTGCCTTGCTTACTGACGAGCAGGAACAAAAGCTATTGCAGGTTATCAAAGATCACAAGCGAACAATAGGCTGGACTTTGGCAGATATTCCTGGTATTAGTCCTTCTTTCTGTATGCACAAAATACTCTTGGAGGAGGATGCTAAGCCAGTAAGGCAACCTTAGAGGAGATTGAATCCTAACTGATGGAGGTTGTGAAGAAGGAAGTCACCAAGTTGCTACAAGCAGGTATTATATATCCTGTTTCTGACAACACTTGGGTGAGTCCTGTGCATGTGGTCCCCAAGAAATCTGGGATCACCATGGTCAAGAATGAGAAGAACGAGTTGATTCCTACTCGTATTCAGAATAGCTGGAGGGTCTGTATTGATTATAGAAGACTAAACCAGGCCACCAGGAAGGACCACTTTCCTTTACCATTCATGGACCAGATGTTAGACCGATTGGCGGGTAAGTCTCATTACTGTTTTCTTGATGGATTCTTTGGGTATTTTCATATTTGTATTGCCCCAGAGGATCAACATAAGACTACCTTTACTTGTCAATTTGGTACATATGCTTATAGGAAAATGCCATTTGGCCTTTGCAATGCTCCTGGAACATTTCAGCGATGTATGATGAGTATTTTTATAGATTTGTTGGAGCATTGTATTGAGGTTTTTATTGATGATTTTAGTGTATATGGTTCATCTTTTGATCATTGCTTGTCTAATCTTGCTAGAGTCTTAGAGAGATATGAAGAAACTAACCTTGTTTTAAATTTTGAAAAATGTCATTTTATGGTGGAACAAGGTATAGTTTTAGGTCACGTTGTTTCCAAGAATGGTATATCTGTAGATCCTGCTAAAGTTGATATTATTTCACAATTGCCTTACCCCTCTTCTGTGAAAGAGGTTCAATCTTTTCTTGGACATGTAGGATTTTACAGGAGGTTTATCAAGGACTTCAGCAAGATAGCCAACCCTCTCTCCAACTTGTTGCAAAAGGATATAGCATTTGACTTTGGAGAGAGGTGCAAAGACGCGTTTGATACATTGAAAAAGGCGCTTATCACCACTCCTATCATCCAGCCACCTGACTGGACATTACCATTCGAGTTGATGTGTGATGCATCAAACTTTGCAGTACGAGCGGTACTTGCAGAAAGAGATGGGAAGCTACCACATGTGATATATTATGCTTCCAGAACATTGGACCCAACGCAGGCTAACTACACCACGATTGAGAAAGAATTATTGGTTGTTGTGTTTGCCTTGGACAAATTCAGACCGTATATACTTGGCTCCAAGGTAATTGTTTACACTGATCATGCAGCATTAAAATTCCTTCTGAAGAAAGCAGATTCGAAACCAAGGTTGATCAGATGGATGCTACTGCTCCAAGAGTTTGACATTGAGATTCTAGACAGAAGTGGGGCACATAACTTAGTAGCCGACCATCTTAGCAGGATTGAAAATGGAGAAGATAACATTCCTATTAAGGATGACTTTCCTGATGAAGTCCTCCTAGCGTTGACTGTTGTGAAAGGTATGTTTCCTGAACCTTGGTTTGCTGACATTGTTAACTATTTGGTTGTTTCTGCTATTCCTCCTTCCTTCTCCAAATATGAAAGAACCAAGCTAAAAAGTGAGGCAAGGTACTATATCTGGGAAGACCCAATCTTATGGCGCATTGGTAGTGACTAAGTCATAAGAAGGTGTGTTCCAGATATCGAGATACCTCATGTGCTTGAGTTCTATCATTCATCTCCTTTTGGTGGACATTATGGCACACAAAGAACAGGTAGGAAAGTGTTGGATTGTGAATTATATTGGCCTACCATCTTTAAAGAAGCACAAAGGGTATATGAAAATTGTGAGCAGTGCCAAAGGGCAGCCAAATCCATTACAAGAAGAGATGAAATGCCTCAAAAACCCATGCTATATTGTGAGGTATTTGATATTTGGGGTATTGATTTTATGGGTCCTTTTCCTCATTCTTCTGGGTTTACTTATATTTTGCTTGTTGTAGACTATGTCTCCAAATGGGTGGAAGCCATAGCTACAAGGACTAATGATTCTCGAGTTGTTATGAGTTTTGTCAGGTCTAACATTTTCTGTAGGTTTGGGATACCACGAGCCATCATCAGTGACCATGGGACTCATTTCTGTAATAAGCTACTTGAGAACATGTTGAAGAAGTATGGGGTGACACATCGCATGCTACACCATATCACCCCCAAACTAATGGGCAAGCAGAGATCTCTAACAGGGAGATTAAAAAGATACTAGAGAAAGTAGTGAAGCCTAGTCCAAAGGATTGGGCCACAAGATTGGATGATGCACTTTGGGCTCACAGGACAACCTACAAAACACCTATAGGTATGTCACCTTTTAGGGTGGTTTTTGGAAAGGCTTGTCATCTACCTGTGGAGATTGAACATCGGGCCTATTAGGCCGTGAAAGCATGCAACTTGGATTTGGAAGAAGCATGAAATGAGCGAAAACTCCAGTTGCAAGAACTAGAGGAGATTAGGCTTGTAGCCTATGAAAACTCAAAGTTCTACAAAGATAAAACCAAGAAGTTCCATGACCAAAAGCTTGTGGCTAGAAAGGATTTCAAGGTAGGCCAAAAGGTGTTACTATACAAATCCAAGCTTGGTCACATGATTGGTAAGTTGCGCTCTACTTGGAAAGGACCATACATTGTTACAAAAGTCTTCCCTTATGGAGCAGTGGAGATCAAGGAAGAATCCTCAGAAAGAACTTTTAAAGTTAATGGGCATCGTCTTCGGATATTCAATGAAAATCAAGATATGCTGAATAAGACGAGGGATGGGATGAACTTGACTTCTCCCTCATACCTTCCACCTTGAGGAGGTAAGTACCCTTCATACTTTTTCTTTGCATTTTATACATATTGAATACATTGAGGACAATGCATGGATAAAGTGTGGGGGTGTGGGGAGATTTCCCCCTTTTTTGATTTTGTTTTCTATTTGTTTTGTTTTTTTTTCTTTTCTAATTTTGTTTTCTGTTTGTTTTTATTAAAAAAAAACAAAAAAAAAAACAAAAAAAAAACAAAAAAAAAACAAAAAAAAAAGTTTCTGCTTTCAATAAAACATATTGACATTCGATTTTGGGATTTGATTCACTAATTGAAACGGTCATAATTTTAGGAAAATAAGAGTCATGTGCTATGAATGGATTGTTTCTGTGATTTACTAATTGAGTTGATTTGAGAGTTTCTGGAATAAATCTTTTGTGAAAGAGTTTTGACCTTGTGGGTTTTGAGCTTTATTGTGAAAGATGGACTACCATGTGTCATTCCTATTTTTCTTGTGCGACTTGCTCATGTCTTGTTGGTACTCAAATGTTTAGCTTGATTATGTTGTTTTGCATCTTAGGTGAACATGCATGATTTGATATGACTGAGGCATTTCTTGTTTTTAGCTACTTGGCCAAATAAGCTAACCATGACATTGATCCATTGGCAGCCCCTTGAGCTTAAACCTCTTTTTCTTGTTTTGAGCATATTGCTAAACCTTAATTAAAAAAACCATGTTTTTCCTTACCTTAGGGAGAAAGAAGGAGCTAGTGGATTATGTTGAGATTGGTTGAGGAATAAAGTGTGGGGGTGAGTATTTCCCCCACAAAGTTATAAAAATGGCAAAAGGAAAATAATTGTTGATGACAGAGTGTTGAAATGAAAAATGATTGTTGTCTGAAAAAGAGCAACAAAGGATAAAAAAAAAAGACAAAAGGGATTGTTTTTGAAACTATGCTCCATAATTCTTGCTACCTTACTATTTCAAAAACACTAAAATTCTAAAAAAAATTTCCTACCTTTGCCTTGGCCCCATTATAACCTGTGAAAAGTCCTTATGATTTTTGAATGCATGTTTTCTGAAAGCTGTGAATATTAGAGTCTTGCTAAGCATTGAGAGTGTTTACTTGCATGGGTATTTTGAATGGAAACACAAGCCAAAACACTTGAGCGAATTTTGGTGAGAAAATATACATTTAACTTGAGTGTTTCTCTTTCATATTTGATTATCTTGTAAACTCAAAAGATTAACTCATGTGTGAAAAAAAATAGAATTTTTTCGTTTGTATGTGCATGAAAACATGATTTCTAGAAGATTGATTTGTTTCCATTTGTATTCATTCCTTTAATCCAGTGAAAATATGGAATAAAAGACCTCAGAAAAAAATTGTGAAATTGCTAAATTTTGCCCAGGAGTGCAAAAGGATAAGTGTGGGTGTGTGATGAGTTCAAATTTTTGCCCTTATTTAATATTTAAATTTGGGGATTTAATTGAATTTTCTGTGCTTAAGGATTGATTTAAGTAGGATTTGTGATTATTGGATTTATTGAGTACGTTTGGTAAAAATGGCGTAAAAATGGATTTTAGTTGCATAAAATATTATCGGATATTCTAACGTTTGTTAATGCAGCTGAAGTTTAATTTGGGTCATTAATAGTGTGGATTTAAAATATTCAAACTTACAAAATAAGTCCAAAATCAGGAAATTCTGGAAAAGAATAAATCAGGAGCTAAATGCACCACTAGATTTTATTTGCACACTCCTCCTGCAAGTGGACCACAAATACCTGTTCTGCACCCCCAGTTTTTACTAAGTTGCACCCCTCCTACCACTTAAACTACACTCAACCAGATCACGCCATGTGGCAATCTCCACTTTTCAAACCTGACCAACCAGATGCTGACATGTGTCATTATCCTTGCAAACACATATGCACCAATCAGGGCATGCCACGTCATCATCTTCCTCCATCTCACACATGAAACCCTAACCCTAATTTCAGCCACCATGACCACCCTCCATGGCAGCTGTCGCCGCCTCCGGCCACCACAGTTCCACCATCTTCCTTCTCGCCACTGAAGCTATGAACCTGCACCATCTTCATCATCCTCATTGCCCCGTCCACCATGGGAGTGTGCCTGCAACGTGCAGCACCGCGACGCACCACCCACCTGTAGGAGATCCACCGCGACAGCCACCGCAAAACACCATCGCTGCAACGCGCAAGCAGCCACGCCGGAAAACGCTGTTGGAGCGAACACTTTCAGATTCACGCACCACCATGGGCAACCATTGCAGAAGCAGCACGCCACCGCAACTTCCTCCTTCCTCCCTGTACCTGCAACGTCTTCATCACCGTTCCACCTTCAAGCAGCAAGACGCGCAGTTCATCCCTGCACCAGCTTCACGGCCACCGCGAGTTCTTCTTCCTCGTGCACCGTCTGTAACCGCAACAACAGCCTCCATTCACGTAGCCGTGAGCGAGAGCAAACCGCCGCCTAAATCTGCACCGCAAACCAGCGGAGAGGAGACGTGAACCATCACCACGATGGAGCTACAGTAGCGCTGCCACCACCGCGAGCCTCCTTCATCACGAACTTGCCCGAATTCACGCAAGCACACAGTCCAGACCAGAGGCAACCACCTTCAAAGATCTCGTAGCAACACCGCTTCCTCGCAAACACCATCTCCATAGGAGTAGCGGAAGAGCCACCGCAACGCACCACCGTGGACGAGCCAACGCCGACGGTAGAGGAGCAGCCGTCATTGCCATCTCCATCTCCATTGCACCTGCAGAAACCCTAATTCTGGAGAGAGAAAATGCACTGCCACGTGTCAGGCTGCTATTGGACAGTCAAACTGGTCAACTGGTCAACATTGGTCAACTAGTCAAAGTCAGCAATCAACTCTGGTCAAAACTGCAAAAATGGTTAAATAAGAGGGACAAAATTGGAAATTGGACAGAAATTAAGTTGCTAATTAATTAAATAAAAATAAAAGATTTTAACAACTGACAAATAAAGCCCAAAGTCGAGTTGAAGCCTATATAAAGAGACTCAAAGGAGCAGAAGGGGGAACTTACAACTTAGAACTCTCTGGTTTTGGCAGACACCGTCATCCATCATATCTCTTTCCTTCATATCATCATGTATTCCATCAAAGCCATGGAGGGCTAAGCTTTTAGGGTTGATTCCACTGGAGGGCTAAGCTTTTAGGGTTGATTCCACTGTAATTTCTTAACTGGATTCTGAGGTTAGATGAATTTATGTGTTTGTTATTTTTATTATTGTTGTGGTTTTTGTTTATCTATGTCCTTTGCTTCTTAATCGAATAGAAAATAATGATTTTAAATCTACATGCATGCTAATCATATGAGTTAAAAGGGTTTTAAATTAAATTGAGACTTTACTTTGATTTTATTTAGAAACTTTCATTTGATTAAATAAGTTTTTGCAATAATTGAGACTTTAATTTGATTGTAGGTGATTACTTTAACTAAAATTAGTCAAGACTTTACTTTGATTAATTAAGTTTTCTATTTGGTGAAGAAACAAAGGAATAGACATGATTAGGCATAATAAAATTTAATTGAGACTGTACTTTGATTGAATTTACTATGGATAATCTAAAAATTCTCATTTTTAATTGAGACTGTACTTTGATTAAAAGTGAGAATGCCAACAAATGAATTGAGTCTTTACATTGATTGATTTGTAAATCAAAAACAATAATTAATTTAACAATAATCTGTAGATAACCAATGAAGAATCTTATTTAGAAAAAGCAGTGGAATTGACCTATTTATTATTACTGTGTTTACAATCTTCCGTGTCATTGTCTTTGCATATCAAAACCCCCTATTTTTATAGTTGCTAGTTTTAATTGCATTTTTGATGAGTCATTATTTTCTTCCATTCCACTGGCCTTTGTGTACCCATTAGACAGTTGAGTAGTACTTAATTGTTCATATTTAGAGTGTTTTTCATCTGTTGGGCTTTATTGGGCCACTGTTCCGAATTTGGACTAATTTCACATTATTTGGCCCAATTTTTGTTTTTAATTATTTTTAGGTATTTGGGTGAAGCAATTTTGGAGCTTGGACATCAATATTCAGTTGAAGAGAGTCGCCACATCATTGCCACATCATTTCCATGTCATTTCCACGTCAGCAGAGTGAATGGGCCAGCATTTGAGGCCCGGAGTGGCATTTTTGTAATTCTGCAGCTCATTATGGCACTTTTGTAAATATGAGTGGCAGGGGGTGAAATGACTACGAAAATTAGGTCTGCATGGAAGGAGGGTCGCTACTTCATCTTCTCCATTCTCTCCAACTCCATTTTTCGTGCTCCAAGCTTCCATGGATGTCCCTCCTTGCGGTTTTTGACGTTTTTGGGTCATTTTTACCGTTTTTATGCACATTTGACCGCATTTATTCTGTTTTAATTTGGTGGGCTACAGCCTCTGTCAAATTTGGCGTCGTTGTCAAGGACCAATCGTTTCATTCAAAGTAAAATTTTCAGTGTATTTGTGTTTTGTGTTTTGGTGTGTGTGTAGTTCAAGTGTGGTTGAGTTGGTATATGTTCATTGTGATGTTAATGTTTTGTTAAGTTCAATGTCTGTTTGCATTCCTGTGTGTTTCTGTGTAGTGTAGTGAATAGTGTCGCAGCGCGCATGAATAGTGTCGCAGCGCGCATGAATAGTGTCATTTGAGTAGTGAATAGTATATGAATAGTGTCCGAATCTGGCATTTAACTTCTGGATTTTGCCCCCCACTTCTAAGACATTGAACTTGATGGGAAAAATAGCTGGAGCAGTTGGTATGGTCTGAGTTGAGAGTTTTAAAAAAATTTTGGACTGATTTTTAGTCAAACTTCAGTGGACCATAACTTTTGCTCTGGTTATCAGAATCACTATTATTTTGTATGCATTTGGGGTGGAATTTGATTTCCCACCTTGTCGGAACCCGCTCTGTTAGTTTGCAAACTCAGATTCTCCAGAAAATGCCATTTTCTACATTTCAACAATGCCATTTTCTTCAGTTTATGCATTCAATACCCTGAGGAGGAAGTTCCATATGTGGTGAAAACTGGTTTAATACACTTATTGCCAAAGTTTCATGGTCTTGCAGGTGAGGACTCGTGCAAACACTTGAAGCAATTTCATGTCGTCTATTCCACCACGAAGCCTGCAGATGTCCAAGAGGACCATGTATACTTGAAGGCTTTCCCTCTTTCTTTGAGGGTAATGCGAAAGACTGGTTGTACTACCTAGCACCTAGGTCCATCACGAGCTGGGATGACCTGAAGGGATTGTTCCTTGCCAAGTTCTTCCCTACTTCAAGGACAACAGCCATAAGAAAGGAAATTTCTAGCATCAAGCAGCAATCTAGTGAGACCCTTTATGAGTACTAGGAGAGGTTCAAGAATCTCTGTTCAAGTTGCCCACACCATCAGATGACTGAACATCTCCTTTTGCAGTATTTTTATGAAGGTATGCACCACATGAATTGAAATATGATTGATGCCGCAAGTGGTGGTGCCCTTGGTAACATAACCCCAACTGTAGCCAGACAACTAATAGAGAACATGGCTTCAAATTCTCAAAAATTTAGCACAAGGAGTGATGCCATAGTTGTTAGAGGTGTTCATGATGTAGGAGCAACCGAGTACACGAAGAAGTTGGAGAGTAAGATTGATGCTCTTAGCACATTGGTCAACCAACTTGCTTCCAATCAGAGAGCTCCAACTACAAGAGTTTGTGGCCTTTGTACATCTATTGATCATTTTAAAGACTTTTGCCCAGCATTGCAACAACGAGCTTCTTCTTCTACACCAGTGGATACCCCTCATGCCTATGCAACAAATATTTTCAACAACAATAGGCCCCAACAGCAACAACAAAACCACCATGATTTGTCAACCAACAGATATAATCCAGGATGGAGGAATCATGTTAATTTGAGATGGGGAAACCAAGGTAACCAACAGCCCCAACAATTTCAAAATGTTCAGCCACCTCCACAGCAAAGAGTTGCACCTGTACAAGCTGCTATTGTTCCACCTGTACCCATACCAACTCCTACTGCAGCACCTGCACCTTCTTCTTCTACTTCATTGGAGGAGTTAGTCAGGATGATGACCCTTCAAAATATGCAATTCCAGCAGGAGAGTAGGGCCTCAATCTAGAGTTTGACAAATCAAATGGGGCAGATGGCCACTCAGCTAAACCAGGCACATGCTCAGAATTCTAACAAGCTTCCATCACAGACGGTGGAAAATCCGAGGAATGTGAGTGCCATTACATTGATATCTGTGAAGAACATTGAAGTTCCCACCCCCGAGCCTACACCTCCAAAGGAAGTCGACCCTGCCACACTTCAGAGAAAGCGTGATGCTCATGCAGCTGGTCCTTCCACATCTTGTGTGACTTCTACGCTTTCCACCTCTACTACTGCACCGTCCATACCTCTTCCTTTTCCTCAAAGAGCCATTCCAAGTAAAAAGATGGAAGAGGTTGACATGGAGATCTTAGAAACATTCAGGAAGGTAGAGGTGAACATACCTTTGTTGGATGCCATTAAACAAATTCCCAGATATGCAAAGTTTTTGAAGGAGCTATGCACGCACAAGAGAAGGCTAAAAGGAAACGAAAAGATCAGCATGGGGAGAAATGTGTCAGCATTGATAGGTAAATCTGTTCCTCAGATTCCTTAGAAGTGCAAGGACCCAAGTACATTTTGTGTACCTTGCATCATAGGTAACAATAAATTTGAAAATGCTATGCTTGATCTTGGTGCTTCAATAAATGTAATGCCTTTGTCTATTTTTAAATCTCTTTCTCTTGGACCCCTGCAACCTACGGGTGTGGTGATTCAGTTGGCAAATAGAAGTGTTGCCCACCCCGCAGGTTTGGTTGATGATTATTTATTTCGTGTTGGTGAATTGATTTTCCCTGTTGATTTTTACATTCTTGATATGGAAGAGGGATTTTCACATGGTTCTGCACCAATCATTTTAGGCAGACCATTTTTGAAAACTACACGAACCAAAATTGATGTCCATGCAGGTACTTTGTCCATGGAGTTTGATGATATTGTTGTGCGATTTAACATTCTGGATGCCATGAAACATCCTTCTGAGGATCACTCTATTTTTCATGTGGATATTATTGATGATGCTGTTGATGGATTGATTTCTGATTTCCACTTTTTGCATGCATTAAAACATTCATCTGTGTTTGAGTTATCTGAATTTGCATGCATTGATGTTCTTAATTTTGATTTTGATTATGATGATGTTGAATATGATGTGGATAATGTTGAATCTATTGAGTTTGACTCTTTGGATGTTGTACCTATTGACTTTGATGTTATACAATCAGGTTGCACTAACCATGTTGTAGGAAGTACATATGCATCTAATTGTTATGCTCAAGTACAGGCTGTGGAACCCATTTCCCCCTCCCCTTTGGTTCCTGATATTCAGCCAACATCCAATACTCCAGAGTTGAAACCATTGCCAGACAACCTCAAGTACGTCTACTTAGAGGAGGAGGACAAACTGCCTGTCATCATTTCCACCTCCCTCACTGTTGAACAAGAGCAGAGGTTGTTGCTTGTTCTTAAAAAGCACAAGAGGGCAATTGGATGGACATTGGCTAACATTCCTGGTATCAGCCCATCAACATGCATGCACAGGATATTGTTGGAAGATGGAGCAAAGCCAGTGAGACAGCCACAGAGGTGACTCAACCCTGTCATCTCAAATGTTGTCAAGAAGGAGGTGACCAAGCTTCTACAAGCTGGGATCATCTACCCCATTTCTGATAGTCAGTGGGTCAGCCCCATCCATGTTGTTCCAAAGAAGACAAGCCTCACTGTAGTCAAGAATGAAAAAGAGGAGCTCATTCCAACAAGAGTGCAAAATAGTTGGAGAGTTTGCATTGACTACAGAAGACTAAATCAAGAAAACAGGAAAGACCATTTCCCCCTACCTTTTATTGATCAGATGCTTGAGCGCTTGGCAGGTAAGTCCTACTATTGCTTCCTTGATGGTTTTTCTGGTTATTTTCAAATTCACATTGCACTTGAGGACCAAGAGAAAACCACATTCAATTGCCCCTTTGGCACTTTTGCCTATGGGAGGATGTCGTTTGGCCTATGCAATGCCCTTGGCACATTCCAGCGGTGCATGCTTAGCATTTTCAGTGATTTTCTTGAAAAGTGCATAGAGGTGTTTATAGACGACTTTACTGTGTATGGATCCTCATTTGATGCATGTTTGGATAGTTTGGACAGAGTTTTAAATAGGTGCATCCAATCTAACCTTGTTCTCAATTTTGAGAAATGCCATTTCATGGTAAAACAAGGCATAGTATTGGGGCACATAATTTCAAGAAAGGGCATTGAAGTTGACCCTGCCAAGATTTCGATTATTTCACAATTGCCTTACCCCTCTTCTGTGCGAGAGGTTTGTTCTTTTCTTGGCCATGCAGGGTTTTACAGGCGCTTCATTCAAGACTTCAACAAAAAGGCCCTCCCACTGTCCAACCTACTGCAAAAGGATGTTGACTTCATCTTTGATGAAGGATGCAAAAAGGCTTTTGATTGCCTCAAGAAGGCCTTGACCATAACTCCAATCATTCAGGCGCCCTACTGGACAACCCCATTTGAGCTTATGTGTGATGCATCCAACTATGCATTAGGGGTTGTTCTAGCTCAAAGGATTGATAAGCAGCCGAGGGTAATCTACTACGCCTCCAGGACATTAGATGCTGCCCAATCAAATTACACCACAACAGAAAAAGAGCTCCTTGCGGTAGTTTTTGCACTTGAAAAGTTTCGATCTTATCTGCTTGGTTCTCCTGTTGTTGTGTTTACTGACCATGTAGCTCTTAAGTACCTGTTGAAGAAGGCAAAATCAAAGCCTCGACTGATAAGATGGATGCTCTGGCTCCAAGAATTTGATTTGGAGATCCGTGATAGGAGCGGAGCACAAAACCTGGTTACAGACCACTTAAGCAGGATTGAGAGGTCTACTGATGATGCTTCACCAATCGGGGATGAATTTCTGATGAGTGCGTATTTTTGCCCTCATTTAGTGTTTAATTCTGGGTATTTAATTGAATTTGTGTGTTTAAAGATTGATTTAATTGAGATTTCCTATAATTGGGTTTATTGAGCATGAGATACAAAAACATGTTAAAAATAGCTTTTTAGTTGCATAAATGTTCTTTGGATATTTTGAGCTGTGTTAGTGAAGTTGCAGCTAAGTTGAGCTCATGGAGGTGTGGAAATAAATTGATTAAAGCATCATGACACCTTGAAGATAAATCCAAGAATAAGAAATTATCAAAAGCACAAAAATTCAAGCCAAGCATTGCATGAAGATGACAAAAAAAACTTGAAAAACTGAAGAAGTTTGGCTAAACCAAGAAGAGAGGAACAAAAAAATTGGACCTTGCGGTTTTCTTTATCTTTATGATAGAAGATAATTTGGGAAAAATATATCTTTAGATATTCTATTTGATATTTTTAAATAATTATCTTATTTAATTATATCATAAAATATTAAAAGATATTAACTACTAAATCTTTTTAAATATGACAAGATCTTCTGGAATCTTTTTAGATCCACAACAAACAAATATATCTTGAAGATATTGGATTATATAGAAGATAATTTGAGGAGATTGCAAAGGGTTGATTTGGAAAATTAATACAAATATTAATTGGTGATAATTTATCATATATCTTTAAGTAATTAATTAATTTAATTATATTAGATATTGATATTATCAACCAACTATATTTGTCAAATACTCTATATCTCTCCAAATATTTTTAAATATTTATATTTATCTTTATTTTAAAAGATATTTGAGAGATTTTAGCAACAGAAAAGCCTAGTCCAATTCCTATATAAAGAGACCAAGGGAGAAGTAGAAAACAAGCTCGAGACTTCAGAGTTTTGGAACCCTTAGGGGGACCTAATTTCGTTTCCTTTCTCTCTCTCCATTCTTCTATCTTTATTTTTATTTTGCATTCATGAAGTTCTAAACTTCTTGGGTTGATTCCAATGTAATTTCATTATGGATTCTGAGGTTAGATCAAATAATTTCTTTGTTCTTTTATTATTGTTGAGGTTTTAATTCATCTATGTCTTTTATCTTTGATTCACGTAAAAAAGTAATGATTTTAAATCTATATGCATGTTGATCATATGAGTTCAAGGGTTTTTAAATTTAATTGAGACTTTACTTTGATTTTATTTAGAAACTTTCATGTGATTGAATGAGTTTTTACCAATAATTGAGACTTTACTTTGATTAAAGGTATTTACTCTAACTACAATTAATTGAGACTTTACTTTGATTAATTAAGCTTTTTATTTGGTGAGGAGATAAAATAATAGACATGATTAGGCATAGTAAATTCGATTGAAACTGTACTTGGGTTGAATTTACTGTGGATAATCTAAAAGTTCTCACTTTTAATTGAGACTGTACTTTGGTTAAAACTGAGAACGCCAACAAATTAATTGAGACTTTACATTGATTAATTTATAAATCTATAACAATAATTAATTGAGCAATAATCTTTAGATAACCGATGATAAATCTATTTTGAAAAAGCAATGGAATCAATCTATTTTATTTACTATTGTTTTTATTTCTTTTTATCTTTTAAATTTTATTTCTATCTTTTTTTATCTTAATCCCCTATATATTTTTATTTTATTTTATTAACCCATTTGTATAGTTTTATAAGAACTAATTTTATAAAAATCAATTCCGTGTTCGTTGGGAGATGACTTAGGGTTACTTTACCCTTTCTATTTTCTTGACTACTATCTTAGCAATAGTGAAGTTGTTATAGTTTAGTAGTATTAATTTGATCGCGTCAACGACAGCGTTGTCACTTTCTCGATGAAAGTTTGTTGACACTCTCTACTTCTTCCTCACCTTGGTTTGCTAACATCGTTAATTATCCTGCCGCTTCTGTTTTTCCTCCCCTAACATCCAGAGCTCAATGTGATAAACTCAAGAGCGATGCTAGGTATTACATTTGGGATGACCCCTATTTGTGGAAAATGTGCAGTGGTCAAGTTACCAGGAGATGCATTCCGGACCATGAGATTGACTCGGTCCTCAAATTTTGTCATTCCTCTGCACCTAGTGGTCACCTTGGCACACAAGGGACAGCTCACAAGGTGGTTGATTGCGGATTTTATTGGCCCACCATCTTCAAAGATGCGTGGAGGATATGTAGCACATGTGAGGAATGCCAACGACCAGGAGGAGCCATTTCTTGGAGACAACAAATGCCTCAACAACCCATGCTATTTTGTGAGGTATTTGATGTCTGGGGTATAGATTTCATGGGCCCTTTCCTTGTCTCTTTTGGTTTCACTTACATCTTGCTTGCTGTTGATTATGTTTCAAAGTGGGTGGAAGCCAAAGCCACTAGAACTAATGATGCTCGAGTTGTTGTGGACTTTGTTAGGTCTCACATATGTTGCAGGTTTGGAGTTCCTCGAGCTATTGTTAGTGACCAGGGCACCCATTTTTGCAACATATCCATGGGGGTTTTGCTTCAAAAGTATGGGGTTGTGCACAAACTTTCTACACCATATCACCCCCAAACTAATGGGCAAGCCGAGATCTCAAATAGGGAAATCAAGAGGATCTTGGAGAAGATTGTGCAGCCTAACAGAAAGGATTGGAGCAATAGACTTGAAGATGCTCTATGGGCTCACAAGACTGCTTACAAGGCACCTATAGGGATGTCTCCTTATCGGGTTGTCTTTGGTAAGCCATGCCACCTTCCAATGGAGATAGAGCACCGAGCCTACTGGGCTGTCAAGTCATGCAACTTCTCTCTTGATCAAGCTGGAGAGGAAAGGAAGCTGCAGTTGAACGAGTTGGATGAGATCCGTTTGAAGGCATATCAGAACTCTATGTTCTACAAGGAGAAGACCAAGAGATTCAATGATAGCTCCATAATTAGAAAGGAGTTTGTTGTTGGTCAACAAGTTTTACTATATAACTCTAGACTTTTGTTGTTACTAATGTTTATCCTTATAGTGCAGTTGAAATCAAAAGCCAGTCCACCGGTAAGAGCTTCAAAGTGAATGGGCATCGTTTGAGGCCATTCCTCAGCAATCCTGCCTTGGTGGATACTGTTGTGGAGGAGACTTTCCTGCTTGACCCCACTGCTATTTCACCATGATTCAGGGAGTTTTCTTTCCCCTTCTTTACTTTTATTGCACTTGTCTAGGTCTGTTTGTCTGTTGTTGTTTTCTTTTGTTTGTTTCCTTTTTTGTTAATTTGTGTTAGTTCGTGTGATGTTTTTGTTTTCTGTTTGGGACACTCATTTCACTTTTGGAGGATGAGTTGTTGGTCATTCTATGGATTGATATCCTTGCTTTCTCTTTGCATGTCAAGTTGCTTTTATGTGTGACTCTGTGTGAGAATTTGAGCCACTTTCTGTTCTTTGACTGTGTGATATATGCCTCTTGAATTCTTGCACAGTGGACTTGGCTTGACTCTTTCTTATGCTTTTCTGATACACATGCATGTTGGGATATGATTTAGGCAATTTTGTTTTGTGAGCCTATAGCCAGATGAGCCTACCTTGAATTGTTTCTGTTGATACCCCTTTTTGAGCCTGCATACCCTTTCATTGTTCTACAGCTCATTACAAGTCCTTAGCCTGAAAAACCATGATTATTCCTACCTTAGGAAATTTTAGAGCTTTGGAATTGTTTTGAGAATGGGTGTTCAATTAAGTGTGGTCGCGCACAACAAGTGTGGTTATGCGCGCACTTGTTATTGGTTCTTGGAATTGCTAATTTGTACACCAAAGTGGGATTTCAAAATTGTTGTTTCTCTGCATGTTCTTTGTATAGAAAAACAAAAAGAAAAAGAGAGAAAACAAAAAGAAAAGAAAAGAAAACAAAGAAAAGAAATAATAAGGAGTTTGGATTTGAGCATTGTGTGAGAACCAAAGTTGGAAGTGTTGGTGTTTGGGATTACTTTCATGCTTGATTGAGACTTATTCCCCATTGCTCCTTTATTTCCTTAGTTGCTTAGCTACTTATCCATATGTTCCACACCTTGTCCTCAACCCCATTACAACCTTGAAAAGTCCTTCTAATCTTGACCTGCATGTGTTTCTGGTTTGGTTGTTGGTTCTAGAGGCTTGCCAAGTCTGTTTGATGTTTGTTTTTCAGGGGTGCTTTGAGAGTAAATAGTAGCCTAGAGATTTGAGTGATACAGTGCATATTTCGTGAGGTTATGTTGCTTTCAATTCTCTCCTTGAGTTGAACTGAGTACTTGACATGTTTTGAATTGCTTGGATGATGTTCATGCATACCTTGCAACTTTGAATCCTTCTGTGTTAGATGTGTTTCCATTTGTCTGTGTCGAGTCTATTTGTCTTGTGTCTTTTTGTCGTGTCTTTTTGTCTCTCTTGTTATGTTTGTGATGTCCTTGCTTTACTTTACTCTTTAATTTTGCCCAGGAGTGCAAAAGGGTAAGTGTGGTCGATTTTGATGAGTCGTTATTTTCTTCCATTCCACTGGCCTTTGTGTACCCATTAGATAGTTGATTAGTGCTTAGTTGTTCATCTTTAGAGTGTTTTTCATCTGTTGGGCTTTATTGGGCCACTGTTTCGAATTTGGACTAATTTTACATTATTTTGCCCAATTTTTGTTTTTAATTATTTTTAGGTGTTTGGGTGAAGAAATTTTGGAGCTTGGAAATCAATATTCAGTTGAAGAGAGTCATCACATCATTGCCACATCATTTCCACGTCAACAGAGTGAATGGGCCAACATTTGAGGCCCAAAGTGGCATTGTTGTAATTCTACAGCTCATAATGGCAGTTTTGTAAATATGAGTGGTAGGGGTTGAAATGACTACGAAAATTAGGTCTGCATGGAAGGAGGGCCGCTACTTCATCTTCTCCATTCTCTCCAACTCCATTTTTCGTGCTCCAAGCTTCCATGGATGTCCCTCCTTGCGGTTTTTCACGTTTTTGGGTCAATTTTACCGTTTTTATGCACATTTGACAGCACCCATTGAGGGTTTCTCGTTTTGATTTCGTTTTCTACATTGGGCAGCTCGTTTTGTGATTTCATTGACTTGGAACAATAGCCATTCATGGGGTTTTCGCATTTATATATGATAGCACTGTTTTGCATTCCATTTAAGCTTTGAAATCTCTATTCCTGCTCTTAAATTGCGTTTTTAGATTTCATAAGTAAGGGTTCTTGGTTCTGTTTTTGTGATTCCAGTTTTGAAGTGTTTAATTGCTCATTTCCATGTCTAGCTAAATTCGTGTATTGACTCCTTCATGAATAATGCAATGAAGCTTTGAGGTTGTGTTTGTTTTGTGAAATCTGCCATGTTTTTGTTCTGAATTCGTGAAATGCATGTGGGGAATATGTTAATGCTTAATTTACAGAGTAATTGCATACGTTTTGGTTAAGATACGTTCATGCTTAATGTATGTAGCTTGGCTGTCACGAATTTAAGGATGTGTGCATTGCTTAATTGCATAATGAAGCTATATTGTAATTTTCGCTTAGTGAATTATTATCTAGTGGATTGAGATAAGGCAGAGTTGGTGTTAATTTGGTGGCCTATGATAAGTGAAATTGCGTTTGAATCAAGGATGTCAATACGGTTTTAATCACTGTAGCATTTAATTTAATCTGTTGATTAGCATTCTGAATCTGTCTGCCAAACCCCCCTGTGTTGTATTGTTGTGTTCATCTGGAAATTGAAGCTTTGAATGAAAATATTGGTCGTTGGGAGACGACTTGGTTCACTTTCATATACTGCATTTATTCTGTTTTAATTTGGTGGGGTACGACCTCTATCAATTTTTAAGAATCAAATATTTGAGATCAATTCTGTATTCGTTATGAGACGACTCAGGGTTATCTTAACCCTAACTATTTTGTTCATTACTAGTTAAGTAGTGGTAATTTGATCGCCTAACGACAGCGATATCAAAGGGTGTTTGACCTTGCTCCTATGTATTCTCATTCAAAATATAAATCAGGGTTGCGTAGTTCTTTTATTTTAAAAAGAATTACTAAAACTTTGATTTGATTAATATCTTTTTATTTAATTTTAAATTTTATTGTATGTGTATTGTTTATCAAGTGAATCTGAGACTCAACATGATAAATAGTTATCATTAAGCAAGTCCGAGACTAAAGATGATAATTATTATTTTTTAGTTATGAAATATTTAATTATCAAGTAAGTCTGAGACTTAACATAATAATTAATTTTATTTAAAAATTTAGATTTAATTACCAAGTAAGTCCAAGACTTAACATGATAAAAATTTTATTTAAGAATTTATTTTTAATTACCAAGTAAATCTGCGACTTAATATGATAAAAATTTTATTTAAGATCAAATAAAACTTATAATTATCAAGTAAGTCAAAGACTTAACATGATAAGAAATATAACATTAAGGGTCAAATATTTAATTATCAAATAAATCCAAGATTCAACATGATAATTAAATTTATTTAAATATGAAATAAAAATTATAATTTTCAAGTAAGTTCAATACTTAATATGATAATAAGTAATTTCCAATAAAAATATAAATTCGATATAAAAGAGAGAAATTAATCTGTATACCATTTCTCAAACAAAAACATGAAGCAGGAGTATGAATATAATCAAAATTGGACTGCAGACAACGTATTAAGTAAAGATGTAATATATAAAAATACGGGGTACACGAAGTAAATTATATCAACCCCAAACATTTCAGCTTCAATAAACACATTCAATTATACCAATTCCAATTCCAAACCCAATATTTTGACTAAGCTGAATAAATGAATCCCTCTCCCAGTTCAACATTTTTAACCATTAACAGAATAATAAACTCTTGCAAACATCAAATACTTCATCTTCAAAAAAAAAAAAATTAAACCAATCATAACGCAATCATATGTAAACATTATCATCCACAATACTTCCCATCTAAACCGCTTTGAATTGAATTCATCATCTCCAGGAATGCAACACGCGCTATCCAGAACACGCCTGCAAACAGAAACTCCAGAATCCAACATCCTTGACTAATCAAATGCATCAATCATAAACACAAATCACAAGATGAACATTAAACAAAATTGGGGCCACGGCAGAGTGACCATGAAAAATAAGAAAACTATGGGTGGAAAATATGTACAATGTAATCTATTTTATAAATGATGCATGAATCATGAAACTACATTTTAAAAGTAATGAATGAACCTAACTTTAAATCTCAAAACAGAACTATTTAATAGTATACCTAAATGCACTTATGAATTAATGACCTAATCTTTTATTCATGAAATCTAATGCATGAGAATGTATTATGAATGTATCAAACATGTTCCCAGATGATAGGAAATGTAAACAATGCATATGGAATGTGAAGAAACCAGAAGCTACAAAACTCACATAATTACTTACTGTACTATATCTAGGCGGAACAAGGCAACCACACGACCAAGACCGTCTACACATAGCTCCACAAATAAAATTACTAAGTATATAATTAGTCAAGCAGAAACACATAGCAGCCCAGGCCGCCTATTTTAAAGGATAATGCGTAACAGATTGATAACACTAAACTTAGAATATTGCAGACAAGGTCTCAAATACCAACAAACGCCAGTACAGGGCCTGGGCCAAATCTCAGGCCCATAAGGGTGATAGATATAATTAATAAACTCTATAAATACAGGTGAACCCCAACAATTAAGAGGTACATTTTCATTAATTCCTTAATACAAGATTTGATTTTTGAGAGTCCTTTTGCAGACTTGGTCGTCGGAGCCCTCTCAAGGATAACCCCTTAAGTGTCCAAGTCGTGTACGCTAGCAGATGGTATGTGTAAACTGAGAAGGGACCAGCTCGATAGGTCAAGGATTGAGGTAAGACGTTATTTGTGCACCTAATGTCTCTCATTTGTTTCCGCAGGAACACTTACCAAAACAGATTTAGCACCAAAGTGCTTGTTAAAATACATGAAAGAAATAAAACTTTTGTAGAAATCAAATTAAAAGCTGGAACACCTGTATATCAACGAAAATGTCCATGAAATGCAATGAGAAGTTATCCAATGCAATGGAATCATGAACTCACTACGCAAACCAAGATTAAAATAAGGCACCAGAATTTTGATAGCAACAGAGGAAAGAACACTTAACTGACTAAAACGAAATGAGCAAATAAAATCTAAATCTAGTTAGAATAGTGCTAATGTCCTACTAATAATTATTTCAAAAAAAAAAAAAACGGCACTAATTATTAGTTTATATCCCCAAATTTACGTATTCTAGAAAACCTAAACTAACAAGGTGAGATTTATGTATGACAAACCAATGAATCATGAAGTGCAAATGTGTTTTAAATGGATAAAAGGCTTAATATCAATGATCGAAACTAAGATTCAAGCATAAAAATCCCAAAATCACAATCCAAAATCTTGATTAACGCTTAGCAAAATTAACAAATTATACTAACCTGGTTATCAAACAATGAATCTGTGAACCACGATTAGAACCTAAGTTCAAAAGGGAGGAAAGCTTTTAAACGGTAGATGTCGCCGGAAACTAGGTGAAGCTTATTCCAGCGCCTTCCGATAGTCTCGCGAATACTTGAATACAGTAATGAGATGATGAAGATGAGCGGGGGAAGAAACCACTGGTTTCTTGGTTTGGATGGATAAGAATGAAGAAATTGAAAGATGAAGAAGAAGAACCTTGGGGTGTGCGTGTGTTTTTTCTTTGAGAGCCCATTGGAGAGGGGTGTTTATTTTGTTTTATAGTGTAGAGAGGTGTGTGAAGCGGACAGTTGATTTAGTTAGATTTCTTTTATGAGATTTGAGTTGAATGAACGTGGTATAGAAAGAGATATTGTGTTAGAGTTAGTTAGAGAAGAAGTTAGGAAAGGGGAATTACTTGGAGCGTGGGTGTATGGGTTAGGAGAGTGTCGGTTATTGTGAGTTATGATGAGTGATGCATGTGTGGGTTTGTTATGCAATGCGTGCGTGAGGTGCATGTGTTGGCGAGTGTGGGTTAGGGGAATGGGTTAGCGTATAGGTTAAATGACTTACGTGAGTGTGGGTGTGGGTGCTGAATGGGTTAGTATAGGGGAGCGTGTTGCGTTAGTGTGCGTGTTACCTGAGTGGTGTGAAGTTTAGTGTGAAAGGTTAGTGTGACAGATCGATAGTTAGTGTGTGGGTGCATGCATGGTGCAGGTGAGGGGTGCAGGTGTGAGAATGGTGAGATGAGTGGGTTAGTGATGTCAGTTGTGAGGGAAAAAAAAAATGCATGGTACAGGGTGTGTGTGATGTTAAATTATATATTAATTTAATATTTGGTTGATGTAATTTAAAGAATAACTTTAATGTAAAGATTTTAATGTGATGATTATTAGAATATAAGTTATTAAAGTTATGGGGATTATTTTAGACTTATTAAATTAATTCCTTCACTTCACACTCCATAGAGGTATTGTAGTATTTTATTAAAGTTTTAAAATACTAGAAGAAAATAATGACAATTGCTCCTGTAACGCCCCATTTAATTATTAAATGAAATTAAAGGAAACGTCACAAAATAAAAGTATAGCAGCGTAGTCTTGGGGTCTATAACATAACTCCTACAACCTGGACGCACCACGATGCCAACAGAAACCAGATACAATTCTAACAAAGAGAGTAGAGTAGGAAAGCATAAAACGATATAAGGGCCGTAGCCTTAAAGAAATCATGAATAAAATGACTCCAGCCCAAATGGCTAAGTAGCGGAATCACCATTCCCTTGTTGACCACGAGAACTTCGCCCATCTGCTCCCATCAATCAAATTGATGATCATCGCAAGAAAGAACAACCACATACAATACAACCATGCAACAAAACGGGTAAGCTAGAGCCAACAACATATTCATCATACAGTCAAATATATTTTCATCATCCCATATCCATATAACAACCAAGCATGTCATGACTCTTCATTCAATACACTACGACTCGATTCGACTCATCCGGATACGTATAACTTAGTCGGATTCAGCGGATGCTTGCACTTGTGGTGGATACCTCTGCTCAACCCAGAGCTGCTCAATCCCCGAGCTATGTGTTACAAGTGTTACAATGAATCGAATTTCCCTCACCACAAGGTCAGCCCTTACTGAATTTCAGGCCTCCTCCTGCTACTCTCACCACAGGAGTCAGTCCGCTCTAAGTGAGACTAACTGGCTCCTTAGAATGTCAGGATGCAACCTTAACTTGAATCCTTACCCAGTTATACAGATGGGGCACCACCATGAACACCCACTAATAAGGGCCATGGAATTACGTCCCGACCACTGAAGCGCGTCCCTGAAAGTCTCACCTTGAGACCCCAAGGAATTATGCACTGACTCAGATCAACCTCATTCACATAGCCAAAATAATAAATACCACACATAGATATACATCACTCGTACCAACCTTTGAAGCCAACGCCTTTCATGATCCAGGCCCAACTCATTCCAACACCTCATAGTTTATCCATGTAAGTAAGATCCAACTCATCATGTTATCATGCCACTTTAATAATACCCGTCTCATTTAATTCACATGCCAATTCTCATACCAAACCCATCATCTACAATTCATGAATCATGTCAAATATACCTCATGCTTCATTATATACATATCACTCATCATATAATCATACTTCAACCAAAACAGATCATTCAGAAACAAACAGACATCCAATCACAACACTGTCTCGCCCAGCACCTCGCTCAGGCGAGACAGTCTCGCTCAGGCAAGTTCACCCTCCGCCTAGGCGAGGGCTCAAACAGGAACAAGAAAGTAGCGCGGGATCTCGCTTAGGAGAGACCCCTCTCGCCTGGGCGAGTTGTGTGCTCGCTCAAAAACACACTATGGTCGCCTGGGCGACCACTCGCACAGAAAGCTCTGGGCGAGCCTCTGCATATCTCGCCTAGGCGAGTCTATCAGTGTCTGCCACTGTTCGTACCTGCACAACGCATATACGCACCCAACAGAGGTTCCAGCCAATCCAGACATTAATAGAAATGCACAATCTCAAAGGATTCACGAACCACGACAATACAAGCTAAAACACACCACACAAAACGGTTCTAGCTTCCCTTACCTGGAATAAGCTAGCAAAACAACCCGACACGCCCTCGATACCGAACGCACGAGCACAACAGCTCAAGGAACGAATGGAGGAACTGAAAAGATAGCGAAACAGAAGCACGATATGGGTCACTTGGAACCCTAGCTGTGAAAGGAATGAAATGAACAATAGAGACGAGCATGGGCTAGCCACAGTACTTACCTGAAGTAGGAGACAACTTCGAACTAGCTCGACAACGGCAAGAACGTAACCCTAACAGAACAAATTTTTGCTGCACTAAGGAAGGTGACAGCTACGATTCTGAAAGTAAAGAGAGTGTGGAATTAGGGCAACATGAAAGGCTTTTATCCTATGGGCCGGCCTTTAGGCCCAATATTGTAGGGCAACCCTTAAAGGAAGCAGAAAATAAAAAGAGGGCCTTACAGCTCCTAAAAAAAGCGGTAGAGTTTTTACGTTTCAAGAGAACGTAAAGAAAGGTGACTTTGACAGGAGAAAACTTTGTACTTGGTAATTCTATATCATCAAAAAGCCATTAAAGAGAAGTAAGAGAAGGGAAAACATTGATTAAAAGAACTTTGCAATGGATCCTGGTAAGTTCTTAAACTCTTCTAATAATATAATTGTGAGAATCATAATTCCTAAATGTTCCTCTTCTATAATAGAGTAGTTTCTTATATTGATTAGAAAAATGGAAACTACATATATTATATTTTACATTGGTATCAGAGCCAGGTTTAGGAATTTATGATTCTCCGTAAAAGTTTTTCCCAAATTATAAAACCCTAATTTGAAATTAAGGAATTTAGGGTTTTTTGTTAATTGGTTTTCACTGCAACATTTGGATTGCAATATGCATTATTTAATAGCATATAAGGATGCCATGAAATTCCGCTGGACATTGAAGTTTTTTTGGAAGCCGCAAATTTATGTTTGGTTATTGAAATGCAAATGTGAATTGAAATGTTTTCACTGTTACGAGCATACACATTGGTCTCATATTGCCAAATATTTTAAGTATGTGTCTCGCCTTCCTAACACCAATTTGAAAAGTGCATTCACTGACACGACATAATGGTTTGTGTAATGGAATATTACTTGTTATTGCTTTGGATGAAGTGAAAGTTGTATTAATTGGTAAGTTGCAATGTTAAACCGGTGCCAAATAGCCAAAATAACCGCGGCAGAAACCCTTCCCTGCACTAGTGTATGAACATGGTATTTAATTTAGGAATTAATTGTATGGTAAATTTGTAATCACCAAAGTGATCAAATTTTACGTTTTAATTAATTCTAAAGTAAAGTTGAATTATGGAATCACCCATGAAATAAAGGATACCAAATTATGGATATATTAATTGGTTTATGGGTTTATTGAAAGTCATTGTTATAAGGCATATATGGATTACCAACCATTGCTTATAATAATATTAAAGTGAGACATACATTTGATATACTTAGTAAATATGTTTGCATATCCAAAGATAGTATACATGTAGACTTGAGTATGATTGATTGTCTATTAAAGTACATCTATTTTATTTTTTATTTTTTATTTTTTATTTTATCATCTTAATTGTATGATATATGTTAGTTTAAGCATCACCCAAAGGTGAACTTAAATAAATGACTCGTATGGTATTTGTCAGTTTAAGCGTCACCCAAAGGTGAACTTAAATGCATGACTAGTGTAGTTATTTGTCTGAATCCATTAATTTATCAAAGCATTAATGTGTGTGAGTTTATATATATTTCTATTTCTACAGCTTCCATGAATATGTGTGGTCTGGGCAGTGGTGTGATCAAGTTCAATGGCTTGAACTATGCTGATTGGTATGAACAAATCCAGTTTCAATTGGGTGTGTTTGATTTAGATTGCCATAGTTATGGATGGGATGCCCCTAGCCATTAATGAGACCAGTACAACAGATGAAAAGACTCTTTGTGAGGCTTGGCAAAGGTCTAATCGACTGTCTTTGAACTTGATGCGCATGACCATGGTAGAGAATGTGAAGCCATCTATGCCCAAGATCGAAAATGCAAAGGAATTTATAAGGATGATCAAGGAGTATTCACAGTCGGACATTACTGATAAGTCCATTGTGGGAACTCTCATGAGTGAGTTGACAACAAAAAAGTTTGATTGGTCACAGCCCATTCATGATCATGTAACAGGGATGGCAAACATAGCTACAAAGTTGAAGTCAATGGGAATGGAGGTGAATGAATCCTTTCTGGTACATTTTATTATGAACTCTCTTCCTCTTGAATTTGGCCAGTTCCAAGTGAATTATAACACTATTAAAGATAAATGGAACTTTCAAGAAATAAAAGCCATGTTAGTTCAAGAGGAAGAAAGGCTTAAGAAAGTGAATGATCATTCAATTCATCTCATGACTCATGATGGTTCTAGCTCCAGCAAAGCTAATCCAGGAAAGAAAAACAAGAAGGACAAAGCCCCGATGAAAGTTAATGAGGGTAGAATCAAGAAGGACCTTAAATGCTTCTTTTGCAAGAAGGTGGGTCACTTTAAGAAAGATTGTCCAAAGAGGAAATCTTGGTTTGAAAAGAAAGGTACATTTTATGTTTCTGTAAGTTTTGAAACAAATATTGTTGAAGGGCCTAATAATACTTGGTGGTTAGATTTTGGATCTACCACTCATGTTTCTAATATTATGCAGGGATTTCTTTCAATCCAGCCCATAAAAGGACTGAAAAGTATTTATACATGGGGAACAGAATGAAGGCACGAATAGAAGGAATAGGGACTTACAGATTGATTCTAGACACTAGTTATTGTCTAGATCTTGAAAAGTGTCTCTATGTTTCTGGTTGTGCTAGAAACTTGATTTCTGTTGCAAAGTTGAATTGTTTAGGTTTTAATTTTAAGATTGAAAATGGTGTTTTTTATTTGTATAGACATTTTATGTTATGGATTATATCGTTTGAATCTTAATTTTAATTTTACTAATTCCCTATTTAATGTTGAACATGTTTCTAGTAGTAAGTTCAATGTACAGAATGAAAATTATGCATTCTTATGGCATCAAAGATTGGGTCATATATCCAAAGAGAGGATGATGAGGTTGGTGAAAAGTGAAATCTTACCTCATTTGGATTTTGGTGACTTGGATGTATGTGTTGATTGTATTAAAGGTAAACAAACTAGACACATATCAAAGAATTCTACCACAAGAAGTAATGAACTTCTTGAATTAATACACACAGATATTTGTGGTCCATTTGACATTGCATCTTGGAGTGGTGAAAAGTATTTTATCACGTTTATAGATGATTTTTCACGTTATTGTTATTTATATCTTTTGCATGAAAAATCTCAATCAGTGGACATCCTAAAGGTGTTTATTGATGAGGTAGAAAGGAAAGTAGATAAAAAAGTAAAGGTTGTGAGATCTGATAGAGGCAGTGAATTTTATGGAAAATCCACTAAAAGTGGACAATGCCCAAGTCCATTTGCAAAGTTTCTTGAAAGTCAGGGTATTTGTGCACAATATACAATGCCCGATACACCATAACAAAATGGTGTAGCAGAAAGGCAAAATCGTACTCTCATGGATATGGTTAGGAGTATGTTGAGTCATAACAATGTTCCTAAATCTTTGTGGATGTATTCATTAAAGACTGTTGTTTATCTTCTTAACATGGTTCCTAGTAAAGCAGTTCTTAAGACTCCTTTTCAACTATGGACTGGAAGGAAACCTAGTTTAAGACATTTTCATGTTTGGGGATGTCTAGCAGAAGTAAGGATATATAATCCACATGAAAAGAAGCTTGATGCAAGAACCATTAGTGGTTACTTCATCGGCTATCCTGAAAAGTCAAAAGGATATAGGTTCTATTGTCCTAACCATAGTACAAGAATAGTTGAGTCTGGTAATGCTAGGTTCATTGAGAATGGCCAGTTCAGTAGGAGTGAGAAATCACGTATAATGGACATTCAAGAGACTAACAATAATGTCTCTACACATGTCTCTTCTCAAGTTGTTATCCCTCTTGTTGTATCACAGTCACATAACATGTAGAGACAATAAGGTGATGTTCCAACACCACAAAATGAATATATAGATAATGAACCAAGTGACAATGTGCAAGTCACTAATGAGGAAATGGTAGAGGAACCACAAGAAGAAATATTAAGAAGGTCTGCAAGGCAAAAAAGACCAGCTATTTCGGATGACTATGTGGTTTACTCTATTGAACATGAATGTGACTTAAGCATTGATGAGGATCCAGTCTCAGTTAAACAAGCCATGGAAAGTGATAATTCTGAAAAATGGTTCAATGCAATGAAAGAAGAGTTAAAATCAAGTTTGGGATCTAGTAGAATTGCCTGAAAGTTTAAAACAAGTGGGTTGTAAATAGGTCTTTAAGACCAAACGTGACTTAAAAGGCAATATTGAAAGATATAAGGCCATACTTGTTGCCAAAGGTTTTACTCAAAAGGATGGCATTGATTACAAAGAGACCTTCTCTCCTGTTTCTAAAAAGGACTCTTTGAGAATTATTTTGGCTTTGGTGGTTCATTATGATTTAGAGCTTCACCAAATGGATGTAAAGACCGCCTTTCTAAATGGTGACTTAGAGGAAGAAATATATATGGATCAACCTGAAGGTTTTGTTTCCACAGGAAAGGAAAATATGGTGTGTAAATTAAAGAAGTCAATATATGGACTAAAACAAGCTTCTAGACAGTGGTATCTCAAGTTTAATGATACCATCACGTGATATGGTTTTGTAGAAAACACCATTGATCGATGTATTTACATGAAGGTTAGTGAGAGCATGTTTGTAATTTTAGTCCTATATGTTGATGATATTTTGCTTGCTACTAATAATGTTGCCATGTTACATGATGTAAAGAAGTTTCTCTCTAATAACTTTGAAATGAAAGATATGGGTCAGGCATCCTATGTGATAGGAATAGAAATATTCCGTGATAGATCACAAGGATTGTTGGGATTGTCTCAAAAATCATATATTAACAAGGTATTAGAGAGATTCAGAATGAATAAAAGCTCTGCTGGAATAGTTCAAATTCAGAAAGGGGATAAGTTTAGTCAAATGCAATGTCCTAAGAATGATTTGGAACGAAAGGTCATGGAGTCAATTCCTTATGCATCAGTGGTTGGGAGTTTGATGTATGCTCAAACTTGTACTCGGCCGGATATCAGTTTTGCTATTGGTATGTTGGGCCGATATCAAAGTAATCCCGGTATGGACCACTAGAAAGCTGCAAAGAAAGTTCTTAGGTACTTACAAGGCACCAAGAACTATATGCTCACCTACAGGAAGTCAGATCATCTTGAAGTGATTGGTTACTTGGATTCAGACTATGCAGGATGTGTGGATTCAAGAAAATACACATTTGAATATGTTTATCTATTGGTTGGAGAAGCAATTTCTTGGAAAAGTGCAAAACAATCACTTATTGCTACTTCCACCATGGAGGCTGAATTTGTAGGATGCTTTGTGGCTACTGTTCATGCTTTGTGGTTGCGGAATTTTGTCTCAAGACTTGGTATTGTTGACAGTATTGCTAGACCGTTAAGGATTTATTATGACAATTCTGCAGTTGTTTTCTTCTCTAAGAATGATAAGTACTCGAAAGGTGCAAAACATATGGATTTGAAGTACTTATCGGTCAAAGAAGAAGTGCAGAAACGTAGAGTGTTAATTGAGCATATTGGTACAGATTTAATGATAGCGGATCCATTAACTAAAGGCTTACCACCCAAAACATTTATTGGTCATGTTGAAAGGATGGGTGTTATGGACAAGTCCTTGTTATGAACGTAATCTAGTTTATATACATTATTGCAATAATACTCTCTTTGTTTGACACATGTGAATTCAATTATAGTTATGTTCTGTTCATTTATTTGTCATTCACAATTAAAAGTATACATTATTGTTTAGTTTATGGAGTGACAGGATGTATCAATTTGAAAAGAAAATAAAGATACATATTATGGTATAATTAAAGTGAAATTGAGTTAGATGATTTGTGATACATGGAAGGAACCATGTTGCTGAATAGCTTGCAACCGCTATGATCCATCATCGAATTCAATTATTAAAGAAAGTTGACTTAAAGTTTAATATTGGATCTTCAAGTCATCACATGAACCAAGTGGGAGAATGTTAAATTATATATTAATTTAATATTTGGTTCATGTATTTAAAGAATAACTTTAATGTACAGTTTCTAATGTGATGATTATTAGAATATAAGTTATTAAAGTTATGGGGATTATTTTAGACTTGTTAAATTAATTCCCTCACTTCTCACTTCATAGGGGTATTATAGTATTTTATTAAAGTTTTAAAATACTAGAAGAAAAGAATGACAGTTGCTCCTAAAAAAAGCGGTAGAGTTTTTACGTTTCAAGAGAACGTAAAGAAATGTGAGTTTGACAGGAGAAAACTTTGTACTTGGTAATTCTATATCATCAAGAAGCCATTAAAGAGAAGTAAGAGAAGGAAAAACATTGATTAAGAGAACTTTGCAATGGATCCAGGTAAGTTCTTAAACTCTTCTAATAATATAATTGTGAGAATCATAATTCCTAAACGTTCATCTTCTATAATAGAGTAGTTTCTTATATTGATTAGAAAAATGAAAACTACATAGATTATATTTTACACTTGATGCGTGAATGGTGCATGAGAGAAATTTAGGGTGCATGTGTTGTTATAGTGCGTTAGTGAGAGGAGAAAAGAGAGTGCTTGTGAGTGTGTGTTTTACGTGAATGTGAGAATTGTGGGTAAATGGTGAATGGTGAGTGAAGTGAGGGATGAGTGGAGTGTGGGTCCCACGAGTGTGTGTTAGAATGAGAAAAAAATGTGAGGGGAGTGTGGGTCCCACGAGTGTATGAGAGAGAAAAAAAATAACACGTGAGAGTCTTGTATAGAAGTTGATTTTTGGAACGAAGAAAAGAAGAAAACATGTTTGGTTATAAGATTACGAGTGGTAAGAAAATACAAAACGAGTTACGGGTGAAAGGAAAAGTTTCCTATTTTTAATTAATTTAATTAATTCAATCAATTCATTGTTTTTATTCTTTATTTCACTTATTTTTATCTTTTTTATTACTATTTACCATTTATTATTTTTTAATTATTGAAAATATTTTGTATTGGTTTGGCCGAAATTGAATGTTGACACCATTATTTAAAATAAAACACTTGCAACCAAATATTTTTAGGTGATTTAAAGCAGACTTTCTCCTTTTGAAAAGCTCATAAGGAGTTTTCTTTAAATTTGGCCTAATCAAACATAAGTTGTGTTGATTGCATCATCCTAAAAGTATTTAGGCAATTAGGTTTCATTTAACACGGTTCTAGCTAGTTTCCAAAGTGATTTGTTCTTTCTTTCAACCACTCCATTTTGTTGTAGAGTTCTAGGAGCTCAAAAGTTATGCTTAATAACATGTTTTCACAAAAGTGTTCAAACTTTTCATTTTGAAACTCTCCACCATGATCACTTCTTAAAGAAACTATTTTATATCTCTTTTCATTTTCTAAAACCTTGGCAAGTTTCTTAAAGCATGTAAAGTGTCATTCTTAGTAGCTAGAAATAGTGTCCATGTGAACCTAATGCGTAGAAGTTTCCACCAAGACTTATGGTTCTTGAAGGAATAAAAAGATCTATGTGTAGCAATTCTAAGGGCCTTTCAGTTGAAATATAGTTTTTAGGTTTAAAAGAAAACTTGGTTTGCTTTCCCTTTTTGCATGCTTCACATATTTTATCTTTCTCAAAAGATCAAAGTGTAACAAATGTTTTCTATTTAACCAATTCAAATGATACATATGTATGTGGCAAAACCTTTTATGCCATAACCAAATATCATCATCTTTTGTAATATTTGATTCATGATGCAGATTAAGCAAGTAAATGTTATTGACTCTTTTACCAACCAACATTATGCTACCACATGCATCAAAGATAAGATAATGATTAGGTTCAAACACTACTTTATAACCATTGTCACAAGGTTGGCTTACACTTATCAAGTTGTGTTTAACCCTTCAACTAGAAGCACGTTGTGGATGTTGAATGAGACTCCATTGCTTATGAATCCATTTTCAAGTATCATTCCTTTGTTGTTGTCACCATAAGTCACAAAGCCTTCATCCTTTGGCTCCAACTTTGAAAACTTGGTCTTGTCACTCGTCATATGCCTCGAGTAGCCACTATCTAACTACTGTAGGTCTTTCTTTTCATGTTTTATGACTTGACGTGATGAAGATGATTCATATCCAGTCATGAGGCATAAGTTTGCTTCTTCACTTCTATCTTGTGATGAACTACTTATTGAATCATTATTGTCCTCCCAAGTTATGTAGGCACGTTTTTCCTTGACCTTTTTCTCCTTTTTCTTTCACCAAACATCTCTATCTCTTTGTTAATGTTAGGACATTCAATCTTGATATGTCCTTGCTTCCCACAATTATAACAAGAGAAATTTGGAGTAATACTTGAATCATTTTGTTAAGAATTGTAACTCCTTTGATTACCTTTGTTGTCTTTCAACTTGAGATACTTTCCAAACCTCTTGACTAGAAGATTTAAGTTCTCATTGTCACTTGATTCACCTATCTCTTCCTCGAGTTCATTAGTTCTTTTAGAGCTAGTCTTCAAGGCTATGGTCTTTACCTTTTCTCACTTGATTCAAGCTCAATTAGCCTTTGCATCTCAATTTCATGTTCCCTTAGCTTTCCAAAGAGTGCAACTATGATATGGATAAATCCTTTGATTCCTAGATTGCAAACACCTTATGTTGCCAGCTTCTCTCAAGATACTTTAGCACTTTCATGTTTAGCTCCTCTTTGTCAAATTCTTTGCCTAAACCCATGAGATGGTTGACAATGTGAGTGAACCTCTTTTGATTCTTAGATGGTTGTCGTCAACCACATGTGATCTTATGTGCTTTGTTTCATCAAATCTTTGCAAAAAGGTTGCTTGTGCTATCATATTACAATGAGGAAGATAAAATCTTTAAAGAGGCATGTACAATGCCGACTTTATGTTTACAAAAGCAATATCCTAACAGAAGTGCACCTATCACATTATTATGATGGATTTCAAGAGATTTTTTGTAGGTTCAAAGAGTTCAGACGAATGTAATGTTACTTAAATGGAAGGGATCCTAGTGTGATTTGCTTGTACATATTATGATACAAAAACCCAATAACTTGTTGCTATTTATTTCATCTTGATTATCCCTTAATTTGATTATTTCAGGTGGAGTTGCTGACTTTGGATACCCCTTTCCCATTTGTCTACTGATAAAGCAGAAAAAAGAATGGTAGTTGATGCAGACTTGTAGTGCCTTGGGATCAACTTAAAAAGTGATTAAAGTCCTTAGAATGGAATAACTTACAACTAATAATTAATTTTATTATGCTAAGTTGGTGATTAGTTTGCTAATGGCTTATGCATTCTTCTCTATTTCATTTGTAATTTGAACCATGTTCTTCCCCTGTCTTTCTCTACTATACATTTAGTATCACTAGCGCATTGGGGTTGTACTCTATGGTTGTGGGGCAAAGGCAAGAAAGACCATTCAGATGCCACGCCACCATTACAGGTATTGAAACATTGGTCAAGCTTCACTTAGTGATTACAATTGATTGCCAGGTGAGAGTATTTGAATTGAAAATGATTTGCTAATTTAAATCCAATGTATAGGTTCGTAATGTAAACTGCTAGATAATAAAAAGATGAATCTCTTAGATTTCTCATTAACTGTACGCTCTCATAGAGCACTAAATGTAGAAAAGGAAACTAAACACTACACACTAGTGCAGGGAAGGGAAATGACAACGGTTATTTCCAGCTTTTGGCTTTGGGTCCGCAACTGAGGCATATACGACCGAGGTAAAAGGTAGTATTTTATGCCTCGGTTACAACTCGAGGCATATTTAATATTTACTGCCTCGATTTTCTCATAACCGAGGCCTAATGAGTATCAGAAATTCAAAAAAAAATTAATATACTTTCTATCTCAGGTCTGTTTTAACCGCGACAAAAAGTTAACTTTACTACCTCGGGTCTGCTTTAACCGAGGCATATGACAATTTAAAAAAAAAGAAAAATTTGAATAATCTTCTGCCTCGGTTTTGGTTACAACCAAGGCATAAAGGTTTTTTTTTTTTTTAATTATGGTCCTATTTCATTCAAATCTAGCACATTTAACCTGCAAATTTTGAACCAGAAAACCAGAACTAGCCAGAAACAATATCATATTACAATTGATGGACTCATTAGAATACTTAAGTACTATTCATATTGTAGCACTCATTACAATATCATATGCTTTCATAAACAAATATACTAAGTACTATTGTACATTTGAATAATGTACTTTGCCAAAGCTATCCTTAAATATTTGATGGACTTGACGGGGATTGATGTACTGGTACCAAATCTCTGCACACAAGAGAATAATTTAAATTACTATATAAACTAAGACAAAATTGCATATAAGTATTTCATATAGTGAAATTATTACCGTTTCCCAACCACTTGTGATACGAGCACGTACAACGGTTGATATCCATTGCATTACATAGTAACCACACTCATTTGAGCCGGTTTGTAAATTACACTACAATGAATGCACATTTATAAGTAATTGATGAAGAAAAGAAATTGAATAATTATAATACTGTAGACCAAAATAGCAAACCTTGAGGCCTAACCATGCTAGCCTTTTTGTCATAGCAATTGATTTCCCTAACAACATGTTATGCGTAGCGATTGAACTATGAAAAAGGTAAGGTGTTAAGATACAATTATATAAGAAAGAAAGTTCATAAAATTGAGGTTCTTACCAATCTATAACTTGTCTAAGATGGTTAGGAAGAGGCTTATGCAAGGAACAAAGCTACACAACAATGTTGTCCTTCATGGAAATCATAACTAGTTGCAAATGATGCCTGCAATAAAAACAAAATTCATTGTTGTACATTAAAATAATATATTATAATTAGAAGTCAACAAACTACACTTACCTAGAAATATAAGGGACAAATTATATTTTCTTCCCTCGTCTAAAGCATTCGGTGACGTATGCTTGAATGTCATCAAATTTATTGCCTACATGAGTGAGTTGGGGGTCTATGAACCCATATACATCACTCAACCCCATATTGTTACTGACACTAAATATATACCTGGACAAAAACATTTATTTAATATAAGTTACTATATAAATTAATTAAACATAATGAATAGTTTAGATGCTTACATCATCCATAACTGAATAACACTAGTACAAATTTTGCTTTTTACCTCGCCTTATATGCCTCGGTTGGTCAGGAACCGAAGCATATAATGGCGCGGTGACATTTTTGTAATTTCAGACAACTTTTATGCCTCGGTTCAGCGAAAACCCGAAGCAAAAGAGGGTTATATGCTTCGGTTCAAAAAAACCGGTGCCAAAAGAGGGTTATATGCCTCGGTTCCAAAGACCCAAAGCCAAAAATGTGGCTGGATATTTCAAAAATGCCACTAACCATTACGTCTTTGGCCTCGGGTGTCATTGAACCGGGGCCAAATAGGGCTATATGCCTCGGTTATTAATTGAACCGAGGCCATATAGTTTAATTAGGGTTCAAAATTCGCGAACCCCCTTTTCTTCCCCGCGGTGCATTTCTCCTCTCTCTCTCTTTCTCTCTACAACCTGCTGCTCCAGCCACCCACCACCACCACGCGAAGCTCTGCAACCACGATGTGCTGCCTCTGCGCTGCTCCGGCCACCGTCTCCGCAAGCCGTCGCCGGTGGAAACTTTTCTCCTGCAACGTCGCCGCAACTCCTTCGCCTTCGTGGTCGCGCCTCGAGCGCCATGAATGGGGGGACGTCTTCGACGTCCTCAAGCGCCCCCGCCTCGTTCGCGGCCACGGCAACCAGATCCACCATCCTTGTCCTCCGACTCGACCTCGACAAGCTCGAGTGGGACGAGGCAACGCGCATGCCGCTGGAGACGTTCTGCGCCTTCCGTGAATCGACAAAGTTCAAAGTCTTTGGAGGCGGTGACAGGGTTTGCTTCTCCGCCAAAAGGATCGGGAAGCTCACGCTCTGGGACCGGTGTGACGCCGAAGGGGAGCACGCAGTAGCAGTGAGGTGGGTGGAGGAAGAAACGAAAATGGGGCGCGAGGGGAAGTGCTTTGCAGAGGTAGAAGTAGAAGTAGAAGGAGAAGGAGATGAAAGGTAAATGGGTGGCAGTGTAACCTGAATTTTCTGTCCTCTCCGACATCGTATTTCCTTTCTGCAAATTCCTCTTGCTCTGTTAGTGGGAAACCAAATAGTTTCGGTGCTAAAAATTGAACAGTGGCGGTGGATCGATAACCTTGCCAGCAATGGCGACGGGGTATATGGCCTCGGTTCTTACCATAACCGAGGCCAAAGGCTCTGCAAAATTTTTAATTAAAAAAAATATTGTTGAACCTATGGCTCCGGTTCCTCTACAACCGAGGCAGAAAGGTGTTTTTACGGCCTCGGGTGATAACCGAGGCCAAAAGGCACCCCCTTTTGGCCTCACCCCAATATGCCTCGGTTCTAAAACCGAGGCAGAATGACAAAAATAACCAGGGCCAAAAGCCCTTATTACACTGGTGTAAGGGTAATATTCAGTTCTTCTGTACCCGACGCAAGCTCTAAGACATCTTACTTATGCAGGTACATTGGGATGTCACTATCTCTCTCAAATACATCAGAATCCCATGGAACTACCATCGACTTATCACTAATGATGTTAGCAAGCTAGTGTAATGCACCAAGAGGATCGTCCAAAGATATTGGAATCTTCATAGGTTCAGGACTTTCCACTTCATGCGACTATTATTACATGGAAAAAATAATTTGACTGTAACATAAATAACATGTAAACTTAAAATGTAGAGTACTATAAGGTGAGTTTGGGGATCCATACCGAAGGGTCAGAAATAGAACCAACTAAATCTTTAGGCCAGGTGAGGAAAGACTGAAATGCATGTGCCACAGTATATACCTCATCTATTGGCACAGGAACTAAAGCATCTGGTATAATAACTTCCTCTACTGTGACCTTAACCTCATCATCCGCCAGCTCCATACCATGAAGAACAGTGGTTGCCTCAAATTTTGTTCCACAAGGAACTAGTGTCTTCCCTATACCATGCAGAACATATAGTTCACATCGATGAGTGTTGTCTGCATCATCCCCTGGTACAGCTGGACACGAGCAACTCCCCTTTCTACTTCTACCTGTTGGGGGCACAAAAGGTTTTGGTTGGGGAATTAGTTGTGGAGCGTTGCCATGACCACCAAAATGTTGCTCGAACTGACGCATAACCCTTTCAGTGATTTGTTCTGTTTTCCGTTGTGTCAGTTTTTCTTCATACTCAGCACTATGTGTCCATAAAGATTGACTAGAGGAGTCACCAAAATATTGGTGAATGCCGACTCCTGATCCAACAGCACGCATACATCTGGGGTGCTCAGGTCGTCCAATTGCAGTAGCAAGAATATCATGATGACCTTCTGGAATGAAAGTACCTTGGGAGCTCTGCTCAACCAAGGAGTCCTACAATATAACAAAAGAAAATTAAGAGAAAATCGGTATAAAATGATATTAATGTTTAAGTAAAGTTAACTCTTACAATTTTTTCAGAGATTTCTCGTGCAGTTTCAGAAGTGTAGGTGCCCGATGATCGTAGGCGGGCTAACTTCCACTTTTGATGACGAGATGGTGGTGAAGGAGGCGCAAGACAATCATCTTCAGAAGGTAGGGGCCTAGATTTTTCTTTTTCCTTCAATATCTTTTCTTCAAGCTTTCTATACCCACCACGAGACAATATGTGTGGGTTTTTATTTTGTTTACTTATTACTTGGGCTTTTGTCCTCTTTTCCTGTAACATATAATTGATTTTATGAATTAGTTCAACTTGTAGACAATTTCAACAAATTTTTGAATTCAAGTAAACTAACCTTCCATCCCTCAGATGTACGAGACTCAACAAATTGACGCCAAGTGTCTTCATCAATTGTAGTGTATAGCTCACGTGGATCTTCATTCTTTTTAGATCCATAGATATACCTAGACGTCAGTTTTGTCTTAAAACCACGAAAATCTTCGGCGACTGCTGACAGACATCTATGTTTAAGTGTCGCCACATTTGGAATATCAAATGTCGTCTACAATAAAGAAAATGAACATCAATAAGTGCTTTACCAATATAATGAAAATATAAATTAAAAAAATTACGTGACATAATTTACCATTATATCCTGCCATATCATGTTCCGTTGAACTTCAAACATATGATCGAAACTAGTAGTAAGGATGGATATTCTGTCATGTGCCAGTACTCCTAAATAGCTTCTGAAGAGGTCTCCATTACGACCTGAAGCTTGACCAGTGACAATGTCAATAATGACATGAGTCTTCTTACCTTTAGCTTTTATCAACAAGAGCTTCTACAAAAATGCCACTGCGTGTTTATATGCAGCGGGTGCGCAAGAACCGAGTCATATACTGCGATGTAAAAGCTCTAAAATGCACTGGTGACAATTTCTTTATTTTGTGGAAGGAGAAATAGGAAAGTTATCACAAATATATATGCAATTAACAAACAATTAAATTATATTAGTTATTAAGTTAGTTGAAGAGAATTTGCAAAAGGTAAAAGTAGGATACTAGATTGATTATATGATTTTCATTTCTGCACTAAAATTTTATTCTCATTTCTTTAATTTTTATTTCATTATAAAAATAAAAATCTTTCAAGGAATTTTAGTTTCTTAATATATAATATATGTTTCTTTGTTATGTTGTTGCAACAGAAGTTTGGGAACTTCCAGCTATTATTCGTTGTTGATATTCATTCACGTGTAGAACAAGGTTAGAGAACATATTGGTGATTTAGGAAAGTAGAAAATAATTAGAGTAGGAATAGGAAAAGTAGGATTGGATATTTCTAAAACTTAATTTATTTTATTTTGAGTGAAGTTTTAAAGTTATTTTTCTTATAGTTAATTTCTAAAGAGAATGGGGTACCATTTTTTATGCATAGAAAAATGTGGGAAGAGTTATCCATCCATCTGATCCAGATTGATTTTGTAATCCTAGAATATACGAAGCTTATCAATATAGTTGTTCCTTGCTTACAACTTAGTAGTCAACTTAGTAGTCTTTCAAGTTTTTTGTAATTTAATCTACATAATTCGTTAAATGCAGATTTAGAATTAATATCAAAGTTATAAATATTTTTTTTTAACTGCAACTTCTATCCTAAAACAACCACATAAGTTGCGCATGGTGCCAATCTAATGTTTCAGTAGTACTATGTGTGTGTCATATACAATAAGTTAACAAATTTGTATATGTTTGTTTTAATTACTTTTAATTCAGTTTCAGGAATGGTAGTAGTACTTTGGTTCATTTTGGGTAAGCATTACTACTTAATTTGTTGTACGTTTTGTTAACCAAACTCTTTTCTCAAAGGTATTTTTTTTAAGGTTAAACATGTTTTTAGTCCCTCAAATTTCAGTGAATTTTGGAATTAGTCCCTCTTCGAAACTTTATACCAATTCAGTCCTTCATCTTTAGAAATACGTGAATTTAGTCCTTTTTATCAATTTTTGTTAAGTTTATTTGACATTTTAAATGCATCTTATGATAATATTTGAGTTAATATTGAAACGAAAATGTGTCAAACGATGTAAACAATTCAAATACTATCATAAATGCACTTGAAACGTTAGATAAACTTAACAAAATTTGGTTAAAAAGACTAAATTCACGCATTTTTAAGGATGAAGGACTAAATTGGTATAAAGTTTCGAAGAGGGACTAATTTCAAATTTCAGTGAAACTTGAGGGACCAAAAACATATTTAACCCTCTTTTTTATATCAGGTTGTGTGAGAATCTTGGAATTGATAGAATTAGTTTGGTTTCAAGACTAATAACTTAGAATTTTATTGTTATTTAAGTTAATATTAGAATATATCTAGTGTTCTCTTTCTCCTCTGTATGGCTTAAAAGTGACAAACATTCACCTTCATTCTAGTAAATAGTAAGAATGGTAGGAACCCCAAGTGAACAAAAATTGATACTCTTGTGCAATGTTAAAGAAAATTTAATTCCATTCAATAACTACATTTCCATGAAATGTTCATGATCTTTATCTTTTCATATTTGTTTCTCTGATTTGTAAATTTGAATGTCCATACATACCATAGAATATAAGCTGTCTAATTGAATCAACATGCCAAAATATCAAAGAAGAGTATGGATAAAACTGTAAAGATATATTCAATGTATTTTGCATAATAAACACTTCTATATTGAAACTTTGTTAATGGAATTGAATGTTTCTAATTCTTCCTCATCTCTGTTTCAGATGTGGTTCATAGTTACGTGTTTCTATATGGCCAGTAACACGACTACTAGTTTATGTGTTTTATTGCTGAACTCATACCTTTCTAAAAGATGCAATTTGTGTTCCAAGAAAGCAAGTGGATGAAATTTAGCAAACTTATAGAAGTAGTGCTGCTTATTTGCTGGTTCCATCTCAAGCCAAAGAAAATATGCAATTGTTTTACGATTAGAATTAGAAAGAGCAAAGAGAAGGAGGAGAGGAATGGCCTAGCCTCTTGGTGACTTTGACACATTATGTATCAAACAATTTACATTATATATTAGAAGTGTTTTATTTAATAGTTTCAATTTTATGTATTTTATTTTATTTCTACAATTTTAATAGAATACATTTATTTTCAATAATATATTTAAAATAAAATTATCATATAAAATATGATGTCTTAAGTGTATAAGTAAAATTTAAATATTGCCTATTCATGGTATAGTACACGTGCCAACTTTATACTCTTGATTTAAACATTTATTTTTCTTTAGACTTTATTCAACACTTCAAATGTGTTGCCCAGAACATTTGACAACATTTGTATAAATGTGGCTTAAATGAATAAGCAATACAAGAAAACTATTTTGTTAAGGTGACTAAAAAAATGTTGCCTATTATCATAACTTAGGTAACAATTTTTTTATTGTTGCATAATAGACAATAGTTTTATAATTTTGTGGCCTGAACTAAAAAATCGTTGCCTGTAGTATAGGCCATAACCATCTACACAACGATTGCAAATTCGTTGTCAATTCATTGTCTAAACCTTAGGCAATAGTTTTTTAGCTTTAAGCCACAATTTTTTGACTGTTCCTTAAAGTCATTTTTGTTGTAGTGTCGCCATTTGACTTCGTTTAAGGCCCGAAACATATCCACCCGAGATAAAAAAGGGTAACCTTTCTGCCCCGATTGTAAACCTAGGCATATTCAGTCCTTACTGCCTCGGTTCTAGAAGCAACCGAGGAAGAAATTGAGACTTACCGTCTCAGTTATGGAATAAACGAGGCCTAATAGGCATTAAAAATTATTAAAAAAAATAAAATTAGGCCTAATAGGTATTTTCCGTTCCCTCGTCTCCAAACTTACTCGTAAGAGCCCCATGTCCTCATCGCACCACCACCCTCTTCTGGCTTCCAACTCTCGCACAAGCTTCCCCACACCACAAGGAAACGTCACGAGGCCCTTCTCGAAGCTTCCAGACTTATGCATTCCATGGGAGAGCTCGAGAAAAAGCTCAACAAGCTTGAACTCTATTGCCACATCTTGAAGTCTATCCTCGAAGAATGCACCAACACCAGCGTCGTCTCTTCTCCAATGCCCTTCAAACAAAGCCAAACCCTTCACCAAGACATGGGAAAAGGTGCTGAGTAAGGGAACGAGGCAATTCAGATAGAGTGAAATTATTGTGATGTTGGGTTGGAAATTATTGTAGGCCTACTTTGGTGCCACAAAGAGCATGTGGATGGTGTTCTTGCTAGCCAACTCGGAGGGTGTTGTGGTGGTCTCGCTCATGTAGAGAATGGAAGAAGAACGCTGGCATAGAGAAGAAGACAAAGTACAAATTGTTTCTGATTTGGGGTTTTTTTTAACCTAATCTTTCACCTTCGTTGAATTAAAAACCAATACATAAAATGCCTTTCTACCTTGGTTAAAATGAAAATCAGGGCATAAACCCACTTTTTGCCTCGACTCACAATAAAACCGAGGCATGTAATCCCTTTCTACCTCGGTTCAAACACAACCGAGGCCATTTAGTGCAAAAAATAATAATATTTTTGTCATTAAACCAACTTATCTACCTCAGGTTCAAATAAAACCAAAGCATATAAGAATTTTATGTCTCGTGTCCTGGACAACCGAGGTAGAACCCTTTCTTGTTCCAATTGAAAAATTAAAAATAGCGGGAAAGTTGAAAATTCTAGTAGTTATTAGGCCTTGGGTCTGTGTGAACCAAGGAAGAATATGGGTTTGTGCCTCGGGTATTATGAAGACTGAGGCATAAAAGGCATGCTTATATGCTTCATTTGCTCTACAACCGAGGCATAAAGACCGAGTTAGAAAGCCAAAAATGCACTAGTGTAATATGTCTTTCCATTGAAAAACACTACAAAGTTTACAAAAATGTTTATGGGTTCAAGCACACATGCACATTATACGAATAATGTAAAAGAATATGATAAACTCTTCAAGAATATCAAATCATGCAATCATATCCTGAAGTGAAATATGAACAAATAGTACTTACTTATGGTAACTTTAAAAGGCATGGAACTATAAGACAAAAGTTAATGGATATTTTAGAGAAAACCCAGTAAAGGTAAAATAATAAAGCTAAATCAGAAAAAGATATTATATACGACATTTAAATGAAAATAAAGAAAATCTAGGCCAAAATGCTTAATAAATTCTTTTTCTAATAGATAGCGCTTTTAAAGCATTATCTATTGGAGTGGTATCTATTAATAGAAAGCGTTTGTAAAAAAATGTTAATCTAATGACTTCTTATAGATAGTGCTTGGCATAACAAGCATTTTTTATGTATTTTCACACTTTCCACAGAAAGTGCTCTCTATTAGTGCTTTTTTAGACAACACTTGGAGACATAAACGATGTCTATGTATTCTTCAAAAAAACTTCAATAGATTGAGTTTTCTCAAGAAAGCGCCATGTATTGGTTTGATTATTTCTTTTTATAATTTATTTAATTTTTCATTCATTCCTTCTTATTTTATTGTTACATATGCAAAAAAACAATTGGCATGGGAATGTGATTCAAAAATCTAAGCAAATGTGATTCAAAAACATATGCATGCATTGGCTAGGCAAGTATTTTCTTTCAAAGATAGTAAACACTTATAATAAAATAAAAAATTAAAGATAGTAAACAAAGCACTATAAATGAACACTTATATAGAAAAAAAACGTAGTAGTTGATATCAAATCAAGCATTTAACCCAATATGGCCCAAGTAGTCGACCAATATCAAGCCACAAAGAGTTTATACATAAAAACAAACTAGAAAATTAATTAATAGTATACATTCTAGCATCTAGCTTGAAGTGAACGTTAGAAATTTAGGCAACAAAATTGAGCTCAACCGTAGACCTTCATAGTATATAGGAAACCCCATTGTTATGACACGATATTTAGGATTGCTATCTCCTTTGGATCCATCCATAGTGATCATTTGTCACGTTGTTTTGTCAAAACTTGTATTGTATCAGCCACTTTCATGGTTTGCGTTCTGCCACGCTCTCAACTTTTCTCTTTTCTTACACCCCAATTTTCTTCTCAAATCTTTTTCTCTTCTTAGCTTTGCTTTTCGAATGATTGTGCAACTAAAGAGGGTTGTTGTTTCAATGCAAAGCTTTTTGCTACGTGTCCCAAGTGACCATGATGGTTGTGTATGCTTGAACCCAAGAGCAAAATGCCTTCTCGAAAAGTTTATATCTACCTCCAACGAAAAAGAACAAGGCAAAAATTGGTTTACGAATACACAGAAGCATTAAAGAATCCTCTTCATGAGAGTTTTTAGCTAAATCTTATGGAATATGACAGTTATGGCCCATACATCTTTGATTTAGCGCATGCTTTAGCACAAGGATAATCGCACATAAGAGAACCATCATTCGCACATAAAACCAAGAGATATATAAAAGGCACAAGTAACATGTAACATATTACTTAAAAAATAAAATCCAAAAAGCTTTTTTCACACAATATACAATTAAGTCCATTAGAAAAAAAGGGGAATGTGATATGGGGACTCGATAGTTTGATGCAACAAAGTAAGTCCGCTAGTGAAAGCCCATGAGGATGCTATAAAAGATCAGATCGACTTTAAGTTCTCATGACAGAACAAAATGGGTTAGTTGAACACAAACATCAACATTGTGCTCTCCTTTTTAGGTCATGTGTTCCCTCTGCGTTTTGGTGCTATGCTCTAGAATATGCCATTTATCTTGTGAATATCACACATACGCCCTTTGTTGAAAAATGACTATCTTTTAGAAAGATTATGTAAAAGAAGGCCCGATCTTAATGTTTTACTATGTAAAAATGAACCTTTGTTGCCTGGTTTTGAGTCTTTTCCCAATGCCACATATGAGGGGACTAAGAATTCTTACCATGAAACCGTGAGCCATAATGATAGTGTTCAAAGTGAGAATAGTGGTAATAAAACATCTTGGGATCATGTTTCTAGAACTAGAAGGCTTTTGTCGTACATAAAAGATTATCATGTCTATTCTAACACCCCAAAGACAATCAAACATCCTATAGAGTCTTATATTCTCGTATTTTAATCTTTTTGCTCAATTTAAACATCTTATTTCCTCCCCTGACAATAAAAGAGAACTTGCCACCTTCGAGGAAGCCACGGGTGAAACATCCCGGTAAGATATTACTAATTTTAAATAATATAAAATAAAAGAAATAATAGTCACATTTATTTAAATGTCTTTCACCAAACGCGAGAAATTAAAATCCTTCTTAATCATCATTCATAATAAATATAATTTGACTTCAAGTGTTTACATTTCCAAAGCTGTGAAATCAAAATTCGAGTTTCAAAGTAAATCAAGAAAACAATAAAATCAAATCCCCAAGCATCCCCACTCCAGCTCTATGCCTCACCAGCACCACCTACAACATCATCTTCTCCCGTGTAACGCATTACACGATCATCGCCAAACACAAGCAGATAGGGTGAGCTAACAGTATCAAAATATATACAATTCAAATATATATATATATATATATATATATATATATATATATATATATATATATATTCATACACTCATCAAAGGAACTCTATGCTTTGATTCCATATCACATAGCCACCACCATGTTATCCATGTTCTACGTCTTTAGATGATAACTTCAAGATACCCTTTTTTGCCTACACCTACAAGCCATAACTTGTAGAACACGTGGGGGAAACCTACTACGGACTCTGTAACGCTAGGTGAAGTTTCCAATGCGAAACATAGTTCGTATTTGTCCCAAGACTACCAAACTCACCGGCTAACGCCGAAAAGGGCAATCTTTATGGACCTATCTGTATGAGCCACAACTCGCACACTCACACCAGCAACACTCGCCAATATGAGCCACAACTCAAGGAATGCTCATGTCCATCCGCCATCCCGAGCCACAACTCAAGGAATGATACGTGTTTACCCTCTATCCCGAGCCACAACTCAAGGGGTACCATAATAAAGTCCATCTTTAATGTATCACCCAAAGCCTCATAAACCACGCACATCCAAAGAAACAAGCCACAAGTCGTGTAAAAGTTTAAGTCTCATTACGCTATTGAAACTACTATTCCAAGCACACCATACCAATACTCGACCATGGACCCAACTATCACATTAAGGATGGAGTTTGTTGTGGTATCCCTTGAGTCGTGGCTCGAGATAGGGGTTAAACACGTGGCATTCCTTGAGTTGTGGCTCGGAATGCCATCTCTTGAGTTGTGGCTTGGATTGGCGAGTTTTGCCGGTGAGAGTGTGTGAGTTGTGGGACGGGTCCAAAAGATTGCCCTCCTCGGTAGTAGCCAACGAGTTTGGTAGTCTTGGGACGTTTGTAACTATGTTCGTATTAGAAACTCCACCCGGCGTTACGGAGTGTGGTCCGTAGCAGGTTTCTCGCACGTGTTCTACAAGTTGTGTCTTGTAGGTGTGGCAGCAAGAGTATCTTGAGGAATTCATCTAAAGACATAGATCATGGATAACATGGTCATGGACATGTGTCTTTGTATCAAAGGATAGAGTTCCTTTGATGAGTGTTTGTTTATGTAAATTTGAATTATTATATGTTACTATTAGCTAACCCTATCTGCTTGTGTTTGGCGATGATCGTGTATTGCGTTACAAATGTGCAGATGATGTTGCAGGTGATACTGGTGAAGCATAGAGCTAGAGCGGGGCTAGACTGGGGAAAAGCTTTATTAGAGTTTCTATTATTTATGGTTTTGAATAATTTTGTAAACTTTTATGTTACCAGACTTGGTTATTGTATTTTGAATTTTATAGTTTGGATTTGAGTTATTTTCCGATGTAATAAAGTTTTTAATTTTCCCACATTTTGGGAAAAGACAGTATAATAAATGATGTTTAATTATTATTTTTATTTTATTTTATTTAAATTCGTAATATTCGACCGGGATGTTACATTACACACAAATGGAGGGATTGGCTTTCTTAGATACGTTCTACCATACTACAATGGTTGCTTCACCTGCTCGAAGACCTTCATGCTCAACATGCATAACAAAGGCTCCTTTTCTATGATAATCGTTTAGCCTCACATGACCGAATGAAACACATTGAGATAGATTGCCACGTTGTTAGAGAGAAGGTTCAGTAGGGGATCCTCAAGCTTTTGCCCATCAGCACGAAGGAACAACACGTGAACATTCTTAGTAAAGCCCTTGCTCCGGCTATCTTCCATTTCATACGTAGCAAGCTAGGAAAACTCCACATTCACTCCCAACTTGAGGGGGAATGTTAGAATAATGGGATCAAGCTTCAGAAAGAGGATCGCAAAGTTACAAATGTTGTTTAGTGTGCTTCTGCTTAAACCTCCTATTTTTATGTTTTCTACTCACGTGCGTATGGGTCATTGCATGAGTAACCCAACATGTAATATACACACAAATATCCCCCTTTAACCTTTATATACGCACCTTGCTCTTTCTCTTTGTACACAAAAGTATTGTTAAATATACATTTTTCTTCTCTTCTCTTTCTTTTGTGCTTCTACTTTTCATTCTAAGTTTTTGCGAATACATAACTCTCACACTACATGTCCCATGCTCTGCTACAACGTCAAATGATTTTGTCATGTCGATACGATTCTAAGATTTATTTCAACCTGTCAATAATAATACACTTTCAGTAACTACAACTTGGTTCAATGGCATCAATAATAACTATACACAAATTTTCACTCCACAACATAAAAATGTGTTGAATTGAATAAATATTATTGTAAGATAGTTATAACTCTTTTTAGATAAATAGCAGTATTAGTTGAGAAAATTATTTAAAAGAACTATGACACATACAATATACAATTAGTTGGTATACTTACATCCCACGAAGCCAAACAAGATTCAAGTACATTTTAATTATTCTCATATCTCGTAATATTTTGCTCAAGATAAGTACAGAACATGATCAGTGGATCCTAGCTAAGATTGGATGTACTTTGGAGAACATCTTGGACCACTATAGGATGACATTTTCCCCAATGTTTCTGAAAATGCTCAAACTTATCACCACTTATGTCGAACACTATCAGACAAAACAAAAGTAATTATCATTTGAATCTTCGCTTAAAGCTGCTTCTTGCAATTGCTTGTATCTCTTACTATCGTGATCCGTGTCAAAACACAATGCATAGCTTGAGCTTTTATCTAAAGTTTCAGGAAAGTCATAGTTGCAAACAATTTCTTGTGCCTTTACTTCCATCTCTTTGATCCAATTGGAGGGGAAAATATGTCTCAGTTGAAGGTGGCTATTAACACAACCCCCAAGCTCTATAGGAGGGCATGGCAGACTATAGATGCCATTACAATTGATCCACTCAGGCAATATTGAAGTATCAATTAAATTAATTGCATTCTGCAAAAAGTTTTATACGTGGTGAATGTTTAGTTTCAAGTTAAAAAAATGCTTTTGTGAATTTCAATTCATGAATGAAAAAGGAAAGATTTATTGCTTTTGAAATAAAAGTATTTTTGAAGCTTTAAATCAACCAAGCATGTAGTAATTTGAGATAGGAATATCATAATAGGTAGCATGTTTCATAATTGAGGTTGTCAATTACAAGTTATCCATATCATACATACAATGGATCAAAGTGAAGTGGGATATTATTGCTTGTTGGGATAGAGTAGTGAAAATGTGATATTTGTATTAAAGGTATCGATAGTGAAAACCATAACTTCATATATGATCAAAGATAGGTTGTGGTTTTACCTTGCATAAAATCTCTAACTAACTATCTACCAAGTGAGATTTGTTGGTTTATGAAACATAAATACAATAAACTCTTAGATAAATATATAGTTCCTAATACTTCAAAGAATTGAAAGCGAAAGCGTACTTGGGAACAATAGATAAGTTTGGTTTCTGACGTGAAAGTGATATGAACACGTTTATTTTCAAGTTGTCCTTACTTTATCTCAATGATATCAACATAAACCTTAATATACAAAGTGTAATTTCTGAATAATATCCAAAGTATGTCCAAAGAAATTGCATGCATGCATAAAATCAAACATATAACACAAAAACACATAAAAGTGATTGAATCCCACTAAACCAAAGATTCCTCAAACAAAAACACAACCATATGAGCAATATGCTCCTGAAAGACCATGTTTGGAAGTACTTAGTGAGAGGATTTTTCATGATGGAGTTCGTCCCTTATAGTTCTATTAAAAAATTATCCACTTTATACCTTATTATTGTTATAATACAATACAACCGATTTAGTCACAATATAACTTAAGTGGTCTTTCATTACTTCATAATGCGCAGCCTTGTGACAAAATTACTTAGTCATATCCCTTATTTGATGCCTCATAGCATGTGGCACAATCTGAATCAAAATACCCAATGATCTCTAATTTATTTTACTCCTTATATGTGAGCATATAATCTCTTGTTCTCTGTAAATACCTCTTAACTATTTTGGCTTCTTTCTAAATGATACTACTTAAATATCTACCTAATCCCCAACTATGTATGCTATAACCATATGCGTACATACTTGTACATACATAAAACTTTATACAGCTCCATGTCCTGAATTTCCAAATTTCTTTTGGGCATAGATTGACACTAAATTGAACATTCTCCAACTGAATTTGCGATACACACAATCATCAACAACATTCATCTCGAAACCAAATGAGATAATCACTTGATAAAATTTGCGGTACCATTGATGAGATGTTTGTTTCAGACCATAAATGGATTTTGTCAAATTGCAAACCATAAAAAGAATAATGTTATATAGAATTATGTACTCTTTTTCCTTCACTAGGTTTTTATCCCAAAAGATTTTTCCTCGTAAGGTTTTAACGAGGCACATTCTCTTATCAATGGACGTCACCCAAGGGGGAGTATTATGAATTAATGGTCGTCTATTGATTTGAAACAGTTACTCATTTGATTGATATGATTGATACTCATATGATTCATTACTCTTTATGTAAATATTTTGTATTAATTATTTGATTTGTATATTTTATGGGTTACCATGTTTTATCTATGAATAGGACTCTTCCTATCAGATGCAAAAAATGTTGCTCCCCATTCTCTCGATATTTATTCTTCCTTTTCTCCTCTCCTTTATTATTAGCTTTATTTTATACTAGTTTAAATAAAAGGTCACATTCTTAAGTTTGGTTTTTGCCTTCTAAATTCTTGAGTCACTCCTAGTGTAAAATGTTTTTACTCTAACATATTGCATATCTTTAAATATCTAATGTGTGCCTATATAGTTGAACAAAGTTTGATCAAGTAATGGAATGATACAGATTGGAAGTCATTAGGCGAAATAAGCGTAACTTATCGAATAAGTTTCGGAATGACATCAATACTAGAAAACTACAATTATTTGATGACTTTGGAACTAGAGATGGTAAATAAACCCGCATCCATGGGTATTGCCCTAACATGTCCTCGTTTTGATGGAGAATCCCCGCATTGACTAGGTATGGGTATGGGGAATCCTTGGCTTTTTCAATTGGGTATGGGGATGGGTATGGGGATGTACATATCCCCGCCATAATACCCGTCCCCGTTTAAATTATTAAAATATTCACAATTAATTAAGTAACCATATATATATATATATATATATATATATATATATACATACTATTTTTTATTTCTTCTAATTATTTGGTTTGTCATGAAACTCATTCGCATCTCCATTATATTTTTCATCTTATCATAACCTTTATGTAATTATGTTAAAAAGATGTATGTCAATTAAATTTTTTTTATGTTTCACATTTTAATATTTCTATTGTTTTTTAATATTTTTATTTATTGTATATTTAATAGCACAAACCTTTCGTTTACTAGTTAATATAAAAAAAAGTATTTACTTATTATTATTAGTTTTTGTTTCATTTGAATAACTCTTTTGTTTGGTTAAAACAATATGTGTTATTTCTCAACCATTGAGTATATATGTTGATATTTGAAATGTTTTCTTAGATCTCTACCTTGTGTTTGGATGGAGCATTTCAACAATGCTCGGAAATTGAAATGCTTTGTATTTAAATTGCTTGCAATTAAATCCCCCTTCATTTACTAAATAACTTGTTTGGATAAAGAAATTAAAATACATTACATTTCAATTTCTTGTTTGGAAAAAACAATTGATTTTCTTGTGAGATAAAAATTAATTTTTACAATATTTATTTTAGGCTTAATTATGTTTTGAGTTCATGATAAATTTGGAAACGGGCTCGACGACCCAGATGGGTCGGGCTGACCCGAATACCCAACCGAATTGGTCTAACCTGACGACCTAACCGGGTCAAGCCGGCCAAAAAACCCAAATAGGTTGGGTTGACCCGATGATCTATACAAGCTTGACGACCAATATCTACTGGTCGTGTTCGTCAAGTTCGTCAATCTGGCCCAACACTACCCGACCCAACTTGCCTGCTTAGGTCATTGGCCTAGCTTGGTCCTACTAGGTCGTCCAACCCACTCGACCCATCTGGGTCATTGGGCCCATTTGTGTCATTGGGCTTGTCTTGGTTGTTAGGTAAGTTCAATTTGTTTCTGTCTTCAAGCCCACCTGACTCGTCTAGGTTATTAGTCCGATTTGGGTCATCGGGCCCATCGACCCATTATGTCGTCGGGCCAGCCTGGTCTGTTTGTGTCATGGGGCCAGCTTGACACATCTTGGTCGTCGGTCCCGCCCGGACAATGTGGGTTGTCGGGCTTGACCGACCTATTTGAGTTGTCTAGCTCGCCTGACCCGTATGTGTCATCAGGTCACCCGGTTCGTTTGGGTCATCGGGCTTGCCTGACCCGTCTGGGTTGTTGGACCTGCTCGAACCATTTGTGTCGTTAGGTCGGTTCGATCTGTCTGGATCGTATGGCCAGCCTAGCCTGTCATGGTTTTCGGGTTTGCCTGGTCAGTTTGAGATTGAGTCAAAGTGTGAGGTTGAGTGAGAAGAATTTCAAATTCCACCTTTTTTTAGGGTATTTGAATTTCTTCTATTTTAGCTAATTGAAATACTTCAAAAAAAATGCATGTATTTTAAATGTTTTTTAATTTCTCTATCAAAACAAAGCATTTCATTACAAAGAATTTCAAATTTTCCAAATAAATGAATCACCCTTTTGAATTGCCTCATCCAAACATACCACTAAGGTATTTTTCATCTTATCATACCCATAATTATACAATTGTTTTTCATTGTGCGATTTCTTTAAATAGTCTCTCAATGTGTTTCTAAACATTTGTTAATTTTTTAATATTTTTATTTGTTGTTTATTTTCATTATGTAGAATACGATTTTGATATATTTTATCTAATTATTTTCTATTTTCTAACTCATTATCAATCATACTGTAATTTTTTTTTATCATAATTGTATGAGTAACTTTTATTTACTTATTAATTTTACATACATGGTACATTTTTATTATTATTGATATTCCAAATTTTATAACTAATTTCCTCAGAGTCGAAAAAATCCTATAAATACATATAGGGATGTCAACGGGGTCAGTAGGGTACGGGTAGTAGCTCTCGCGTACCTTACTCGCTGGATAAATATTTTTCCCATACCATATCCATGCGGGTATCCATTATGCAGGTATCCGCATATTTTTTTAATATCTATGGATATCCACGAGTACTTGCGAGTATTTACAAAAAAAAAATTTAATATTTAACAACAAATTTTAACCATAAATTCAAATAAAAATACAATGCATAATATTTATAAATTTCAAACAAAGGGCAAATAACCCATTTAAATAATGTTGAATGATAGTTTAAAAATAAATAGAGATTTTTTAAAACCAATTGATAAAAAATAACACATTCAAAAATGTGTTAATGTTTTAATCATTTTAAAAAAATAATTTAAATTAGAGTATAATGGGTACAGGTATCCACATGTATGAATACTATGATATTCGTACCCACTCCGTTAAAATGCGGGTATAAAAAATACTAGTATCCGTTACATGTAGATATCCATTTTAATTATCCATTTTCTATCAGTTGCGTGTTTTATATGCGGATACATGTAAGAATGAATTTTCTTAACATTCTTAAATATATCTCATTCAGTTAGGGAATGACACAAATAAATTAATCACCTTATAATTTAAGGACTAAGAACTTAATAATCCAATTTAAAATAAAAAATGTTAAAGACAAATATTCTTAATTTATATTTTAGTGCAAGAATCAGACTTGCTAGTAAAAAAGTAAACATGAGTTCAAAACTTAACTATGATTAGGCCGGTTTGTACATATACTATACACAAAAAAATTGTCATTAAGCTACCCATACTATTTCACAGGTAACACACGCATGGTGAAATCCAGTTATTGTTGGAATAATTTGTGGATAAGTTACACGATCACAATTTCGTTAATATGCATGCAAATTTGTATTAGTGTTTTTCCTGTTGATAATAACCAAGTATAAAAAACCTTTAACCATAAATTTTGTCATCAGATTTTGTTACCAAAAAATTAGAATATAATAGATTAATATCCTTAATATGAATAAATGAGTTATGATTGACAAAAAAAATCTTAAAAAAGTACCTAAAGAAAAAATTTATATGATTTCAACCAATAAAATATATATAAAGGTTTAAAATAAATTTTATTTATTTATTTTAAATAACTAAAACGTTATTTTTAGAGAATAAAATAAAAAATTTGTCATTTTATAAAAATTGAAAAATATAAAGAAAATTTGATAGACATAGAAAGAGAAACTATATATTTTGTTTATCGAATCAAAGTTTTGAGAAACTAATTTTAAAATAAATCGAAACATATATCTAAATCTACATAGTATTGTCCTTCTTTCATCTTTTTCACACATGTTTAAAAGTTGTAGGATATTTTATTCATTTCCATCCACAAAAGAGTTCACCTTATCAGCAGGACGAAGCTCTATAAATGTGTTCTCGCATGTACGCTTATTCACACAACCGAACTCAACAAAGAAGAGAAAAACCATAATCTGTTTCATAGCCAGCCAAAGAAATGAGGAGTGCAACGCTCTTTGCTCTCTTCCTTCTCTCTGCCCTAACCTTCTACCTTCCTTCAACCACTGCTCAACCTGTCACTGACGGAAATGGTAACATCGTTACAAATGGTGGCCGATTCTATATAACGCCAATCTTTTTTGGAGCCGGCGGCGGTGGAATTAAACGAGCCAGAACTGGAGACGAAAAATCCCCTCTCTCTGTTGTTCAATCTCCATTCGACACCGATCCAGGGCAGCCATGGATTATTCGATCCATGATCCGAACCGCTTTTCTTCCTGAAGGCAGAGTGTCCATTAGCTACGAATATGTTCAACTCGGTAACTCTGTTGAGAGTAATGAGTGGATCGCTGTTCCGGATCAGCCTGAAGGAACCGTCGTTAAAGTTGGCTACCCAAATTCACTCCGAGGTTTCTTTACTATTCACAAAGCTTCCCCAAACAATATCTATAAGTTTTCGTTCTGTTCAAATGGCGGCACCTGCAGTGATGTTGGGGTTGTTAATGATGAAGCGGGGAACAGGATTTTGGCCATTAATCAGCAAACTCCATTTTTGTTTTATCTTAGGGAACTTCCTTCTGCTGCATCCAAGTGAAACACTATCCATGAAAACACTTTCTCCTTGTGAGATACGTGTCTACGATATGCTTTGGATGTAATAAACTACCCCAACCCTAAATAAATAATCCAAAGCTTATTTATTCGGTTTCTTTTCGAATAAAGTCATTTACGAATCGCGGTAAACTTTGACATTTAAGTTTCACAGATATTTCAAAATTCATCCATCATTTATTATTACATAAAAATTTATTAAAAAGAAAAAAAAATAAAAATAATACATAATATCAAAAATCATACAAAATTTATGATAAAAATTGCATTTAACAAAATATAAATAAATTATATCAATAATGAAAAAATTTTAAATGAATACATGAAAATAAAGCATTAAGTCATATATTGTCCATATGAATCAAAGTTAAATTAGTTAATTATTACGAAAAACATGAGAAACTTTGAATTGCATATGCTTACAAAAATGCAAGCACCTACGTCATTTCCCTTTAAATTTCCAAGAACCACTTGTTGGTCCAAACAATCATAACAGGTTAAAGAAGAATCACTCTCCAAACAAAGCCTCTGAAAGCCCTCCCTCCAACCAGTGGCGGATCTTGACCAAAAGTGCAAAGGGGCCAAAGTAATATAATTTTGAGATCATTAGATTCGATCATTAGTATAATATTTCAAAAAATGACTTCTCTAACTAAACATTTTTTATCATTAGTATAATGCTTCAAAATGTGTGAAAAGGTAGAATCTATCTGGTTTTAGTCAATAATTTCCTCTTAAACAATTAATTTATTCTTTCATTCTTTATCAATATACCTTTTTTGTAAATAATACTAAAAATTAATTGATCATAATCTAATAAAATATTAAAAGAAAAATATATTATAGTCAAGTCATAATTAAAAATCGATTATGAAAAAACACAATACATTATTATTTTTTCTATATTCATAAAAAATGAATATACAAAGAGATCATGAGATAAAAAAAAATGTTTTCATTATCAAGACGAGACGGGAAAGATAGAGGATAAATGAGAAATATAATGAATTTATGTCTAACTTTATTTTTCTTTACAAACAAAAAGAAGACATATGAGAGTGAGATTATTAAAATTTGTGAAAAACCTAAAAGACAATGAAAAGGAAAATAAAAATTATGTTATAAATATTTGGTTTAATTACTCTTTTTATTCATGTTTTCGTTTAAAATGTTAAGTTGGTCCTCCAATTTTTTTAGTCTCAATTTGGTCCCGATTTTTGAAAAATTAATATAATTCGATCTTTTACGATAAATTTCGTTAAATTTCTCAAAACAGATCAATTATCTTTTCATTAAAATTGAGACTCTTAATATGAATGATTTGCTTTGTTGGTGTTTTGAATAAAAACAAGGACCAAAAGAAAAATTAAACCTTAATATTTTTATTTTCTATTATATTTAATTTTATGTTTTATTATGTATTTACATTAAATGTTGTGTTTAAATAAAACAAATAAAAAACATACACAATTTATTTTTTATTAGAACTAATTTATATTGCCTACGGTTTAAAAAATTTAATAAATTTCAAATATATTTTTATATTATATATATATATATATATATATATATATATATATATATATATATATATATATATATATATATATAATTCAAAAAAAATTCAAAATTTGGGAGGGGGGCGAGAATCCCTCCCTGCCCCTAAAGAGATCCGCCTCTACCTCCAAGCATGCTCTAAGCATAAATGATCTCCATAAACTCAAGATAAATAGAAGTATGTACTGCTAAAAAAGTTAAAAAATTATTCACATATTCACCACGACTTCCTCTACAAATACCAACACATGAAGTCAAACTAGGATAATCCTTAGTTGCACCATCAATATTCATCTTAAACCAATTGGTATATAGAACTTGTCATATTACATTCATAAATGAAATCACTATATCTTTCCTAGTTTTAATATTGTAAATCTCAGCACTAGAAAATCATATATAGTATTACACATATACTTAATTTAAAAATTAGTAGAAAAAAACACAATTAGTTCCTAAGATTTATTATAATTTTTCATCCTTCAAATCATCTAAATAACTGGTAGTGGTTATTTTTATCCTTATCTCTAAAGCCATTGATATGGATATTTTTGATCAACACAAAACAAATTTTTTCTTACATATTACTATTTCTTTTTTATAATATTATAACCGATGCAATTAATACAGTAGATTTTCTAATTTGGTGGAAACAATTTTTTTTTTTTAATTTTACCATCTTTTTTAAACTAAAAATTACCATATTTTTAAGTAATTGTTTATTTAAGTTTAATTATATTTTTAGACTAAAATAATTTTTTTAAACCTAATATTGTTTTGAATTTAATCATTCTCTAAATTGAGACTATAATTTTTTTAGGAAACAATAAATATTTTCTTGTGATCATTAATCAACAAAAATTAAATCATTTTAATTTCTAAAATTGTAACACCCCATCTAATTAATAATCCCTAATTAAAGGAAGTGTCCCATAGAATAATATAGTAAGCACGGTCCTGGAGTATAAACGTTACTCCTACAAGTATCCAAGGTACTTTAAAAGAAAAGAAACAAATCACACCATGATGCCAATAAAAAACAGAGTAAGGATCTAATGTATTAAAAATACAGGGCCAGGATAAAGTAGTACATGGGCCACAAACCTAAAGGAAGACATGACAGCGGAATCCAACTCACAATTATGCAGCGGAATCACCATTTCCCTGTTGACCATGAGGATTTCTCGCATATGCTCACATCAATAAATTGATGATCATCCCAAAAAGAGAATACCACACACATAATAATCAAACAAGCAAAGGGTAAGCTAGAGCAGAATATGATTTATCATACAATTACATACAATTCTATAGTCCAAGATGCACATGTCGACCAATCATGTTATGACTTGCAAACAATACACTAAGACCTCAGACACGACTCATTCGGATACATATAATTAGTCGGATTCAACGGATGCTTGCACTTGTGGTGGCCTTTGCTACTCTACAGAGCTAATTGTTATAGTGTTTCTTTCCCCCACATACAAGGTTAGCACTTAAATTATTTTAGTCCTCTTGCTACTCTCACCACTCGAGTCAGTACGCTCTATGTGAGGCTAACTAACTTTTTAGACTGTCAGGAAACAATCCTTACCTTGAATCCTTACTAAATTATATAAATGGGGCACCACCATGAACTCCCACTAACAGGGGTCATGGAATTACGTCCCGACCAATTGAGGCACCATCATGAGGTCTCACCTAGAGGCTCATGGAATTACGCCATAACTAATGAGGCACCACCACGAAACTATCGTGGAATTACGCCCTAAACATACCAACAACATGTTATATTCATCAATACATATTCATGCTCATACCAATTGCATGTCATTTTTATCTCCAACCATTCCATACTCATTACATGCCAAGATCATGCCAAAACTCATTACTCCAATCCATACAATCAGACCTTACATGTATATACATATACATCATACTTTAAATAAGGTAATTCAAACCAAGCTCACAATCATCAACCAAAAACATGAAAAGAATAACCTTAGAGCAATTTTCGTGCCAGTCTCGCTCAAGCTACGAACCCTCGCTCAGGTGAAAAAGGTCTTTCGCTCAAGCTAAAGGTGCTCGCTTATGCGAGACTATCAACAGAGAGCCCTACGAGATTCGCGAGTTCTCGCTTAGGCGAACCCTCATTGCCTGAGCGAGGCGACCTTTTACCCAAAGGTGAGGTTCCTCGCTTGGGCCACAACTGTAGCGATGTGCCTCAAACTCCCACGCGTTATCGCTTAGGCGAGCCCCTCTCGCTTGAGCGAGATAGTACCTCGCTCAAAACAAGAGCTCTCTACTTGAGCGAGACTTCGAGTTCGAACCTGGGTCTGTTTCTGCTAGTCTCGCCTAGGCGAGACAGGCTCGCTCAGGCGAGAACATCATATCTCGCCACTGTTCTCCCTGCAACAACCATACATACATATCCACACAACATAACTAGGCATTTCACATGTTCACAACAACATATAATCCATACAAACATGATATAAGACTGAAAATAGGTAGATTCACGAAAACTATTAAAGACCCTAACTTCCCTTACCTGGAAAGAGCTATCCAAACGATTCTGACACTTAGGCGAATGAGCATGAAGGTTCCCGGAGCAGATTTAAGAGGTGAGCAGAACGAGGTCGAGCTAAACTTGAATCTGATTGAACTCCAAACCCTAGTAGAGCTCTGGGGAGAGAAAAAGAGAGTAAGCAAGGTACTATTTTGCAAGAATGGCAAAAGTGAAAGAGGTTTGGTTGCCTTAGGGTCCTTGTACACCCTATGTGCCAGCCCTAGGCCCAACTGATTTGGGGCAACCCTTAGACATTGGGCAGAAATAATAAGTGGGCCTTACCTTCTCCTCAAGAAAAAAAATTTTTGACCTCGAAAATAAAGACTTACCAGGAAAATAGATGTGGATGTGAGTTCCTCATATCCTCCTCTAACTCCCAGGTAGAGTCACCTGTCCTCCGGTCCTAGATGATTTTTGTAAGACTCGTGGAATTTAATTAATTAATTAAATAAATAAATAATTAATAAATACTAGTGGGAAGATCATTTATGGCATTAATTTCTGATTGGTATGACGTGGAAAAGTATTAGCTCAAATGGTTGAAAGTACTTTGTATGTGTGAGAGGACTTGGGTTCAAGTCCTGTGTATGCCGTTTATGTGTTATTTAATTATTATTGTTTTTAATAATACGATTGAGTAGGTTCATATGACATAATATCTGAATTATGTTGATTAGCATGAAACATGAATTGGCATGATGGTTTGACATTGACTTGGCATTTGCTTAGTTGTGGGTTCAGGTCTTGGAAAAACTCAAATTCCTTAGAAAATAGAGACAAAAATCAAGAGTGAGTAGAGGGTAGTGAGTGAACTATTGAGGCTAGTTGAGGAGAATCAAGGGTGGTCATTGGTGGTCAAGGGAAGAGCTTGAGATTTTAAAGTTTGGCAAAGGAAACCAGGTTAGGGGAGTTCCCTACGTTAATTTGATGCTTTGATATGAATTGAATGATAATTATACGTAAATTATGAATGATCTTTATCTGTTCTGTGATTCTGCTAAATTCTGGAAATTTTCTAGAAACCGCTTGGCGGGCTATACATAGCCGCTAGGCGGCTCATCATTTTGCATGTGTTTTTTATGTTCCTGGATGCAGTGCCTGGTAGTGAAGCCCTTTACCGCCAGGCGACTCAAAGCTTGTAACAATTATGGGTTTTTCTGGATGAAGGGCCTGACGGTATTTGTTGAACCGCCAGGCGACGTGAGTTTGTGATTCAATTGGTTCTGCACATTTTGGCATGATTCTGATCAGGGAAAAATCACGGGTTAGTTCTTAAAGGATGATCTGACCTAGTGATTCGTTGAAATTAGTATAATTACTGTAGAAAATTGATGGAACAATGCAAATGGAATGTTAGGGTTAACAGATTGGGAAAATTGTAAAATTTGGATAAGTATTGTGAAATTGAACTGTAATTTAAGTTGAAAATGGTTAGAGTTGATCAATGTACCATTGTTGTTAGGTTCCTGGTTGAAACGGAGGGCGATCAGACTAAAATATATGTAAGAAAGAGAAGGGTGCGGGAATAGGGTAGCTGGTGCAACAGAATCTGGTATGTTTCCCAAAACTGGTGTGCCGCCTGGCGGTTTATAGAGTGCCGCTAGGCGATAGCGTGAGATCAGTAACACTCTTGGAATATTTGGGGCATGTTGGGTCTGATTTGAATACTATGGTAACCTTGATGGAGGACAACGTGGAACGAATAGTGAAAATAACCTTTTTGGTATTAACTTGAGAGTTGATGAGTAACATGGAAAGGGAAGAGAATGAGAACAAATATGTGATGGGAAATCTGTGATCTTAATTAGGTTGGGGCTGAAATACTTGACATAGGTTAGCACATGTTTCACCCAAGTTGAGCTAGCAGAGTTGAGGGTTGAATTAGCGAAATTAGCAAAATGCGCATAAGGAACCAATAACATATTAGATTATAGGGTATGACATGGCTGTGGTACGGTAAGAATGGATTAAATAGGTTACTACCAATGAATGGAGATATTTAGTCATAAGTTGGTAATAGGTGCAAGAATTATATATGAGATGAGTAGGGAGAGCTTAAGGTAACCAATCATGGCTATGATGGGATGGAGAAACCACTTGAGGGTGAAACCAGTAGTATCACACTGAACAATAAGGGAAATTCTATTTGTTTTAGAAGTGAGACTTGCATGCCAGTGGATTTCAAAATGGCTAAAGTGCAGAAAGACCAATACAGCTCTCAATACTGGTATAGTGCCGGGCAGGGATATTGGAACCGATAGGCGATAGCAGGGAACAGTGGGATCTTGGACTTGGTGACGTCTGGCGGAGGGGAAGGTCCCGCCAGGCGATAGCGGCAGAAACAGTAGCCTTGGAACGGGTCCGCCTGGCGGTGTGGATTGTCTCGCCAGGCGGTGGTTGCATAATGATTGATTCTTAGGCGCTTGGCGCCTAGCGGTACGTGTCCCCCGCCAGGCGGTCTGGAAGCTGTAGAGCCTAGCGGTATGTGTCCCCCGCTAGGCGATTTGACTGCTGTAAGTCCTAGTTGTTGGACTATTTAGGCGTGATCTACAAGGCTTTTAGTGTTACTTCAAAGGTAAGATTGCTGGGTTCCTTGAGTTGAGCTCGGAACGTATCCCTAGAGTTGAGCTCGGGATAGGGGTTAAGCACGTAGCATCCCTCGAGTTGAGCTTGGGATGACGGATGAACACGAGGAACCCTTGAGTTGAGCTCGGGTTGGCGAGTGTTGCCGGTGTGAGTGTGGTGGTTGTGGCCAGTACAGATGGGTCCAGATGGATTGCCATCCTCAGCAGATAGCTGACGAGTTTGTTAGTCTTGGGACAATACAACTCATGTTGTATTTAGGAACTCCACTTGGCATTATGGTGTGTGATTCGTAGCAATGGTTTCCCGCACGTGCTCTATTGGTTGTGGCCGATAGATTTGGCAGCAAATTACCTTGAAGTAGTCGCTAAGAGAGGTAGAACACGAATGATCTAGTGGTGGCTAGGTGATGAGATTTTAAAGAATGGAAACACTCTGGGATGTTGGTGTAGTTTATATATATCTACTCTGTGTGTGTATGACATTTTATATGTTTTATCTATTAAGCTAACCCTATTTGCTTGTGTTTGGCGATGATCGTGTGCGCAGTACACGTGAGCAGAGGATGTTGATGCAAGTGGTGCTGATGATGCTTAGATACGGAGCGGGGGATAGCATAGGAGACTTTATGTTATTTATATTTTGGAAATAAAGTGTAAAATTTTATGAGACAGTTTTTAATTATTCAGCTTTTGTAATCATAGATTTTGGTTTTATCTATTGAATTTATAAAAGTTTAAAGGTATAAATACACATTTGGTACCCAAACTTTTTCGGAAAGTTCAATTTGGTACCCGAACTTTAGGAATGTTCAATTTGGTACCCCAATTTTCTAAAGAGATTCAATTTGGTCCTCTCCGTTAAGTTAGAGTTAACACCGTGTCCGTACAGGACACGTGTCAAGGCATGAATTTTTTTTTTCAAAAAATATAATTTTTTTTTCAAAAAAATTAATTTTTTTTCCAAAAATTTAAAAACTGCCACGTGGCAGCTTACAATCATGACATGTGACAATGTAATAGTTATTTTCAATTTAGTACCCTAATTTAATTTTTTGGTTCAATTTAGTACCCAAATTTTTTAAAATGATCCAATTTCGTCCTTTCCTATTTGAGACCAAATTAGTAAATAAGCTTAATTATAACTTATATAAACATGTTAAAATAATTGTTTTGAATTTATACATCAAATCACTACACCTAAATATTTAAATTATTTTAATCATGACAAGTGTAAAAAATTTCATGTATAAAAAATTACAAAGGTTAAAATGTAAAAAATAAAATAATTTAAGTATTTAGGTGAAATGACTTGATGTATATATTATAAAAAGTTATTGTAACATGTATATATAGGTTGTAATTAAGCTTATTTATTAATTTGGTCTCAAATGGAAGATGACGAAATTGGATGATTTTAAAAAATTGGGGTACTAAACTGAACCAAAAATTTAAATTGGGGTACTAAATTGAAAACAACTATTACACTGTCACGTGTCATGATTGTAAGCTGCCACGTGGCACGATGATAAGCTGACATGTGGCAGTTTTTAAATTTTTTGAAAAAAAAATTAATTTTTAAAAAAAAAAAGTTATTTTTTTTGAAAAAAAAATAAAAAAAAATAAAAATTTCATGGCTTGACATGTGTCCTGTACGGACACGGTGTTAACTCCAACTTAACGGAGAGGACCAAATTGAATCTCTTTAGAAAATTAGGATACCAAATTGAACATTCCTAAAGTTCGGATACCAAATTGAACTTTCCGAAAAAGTTTGGGTACCAAATGTGTATTTATACCAAGTTTAAATTTCCCGCGTTTTTGGGAAATGAGGTTTATTCATAAATGCGACGTCTTTATGGCTTTATTTATTTTATTTATTTGTATTTATTTTAAATTTGTAATATCCTGACGGGTGTTACAATTTTGACAAGACTAACTTGTTTTTCGCGACGTTCCTCTACTCGGCTATCCTCTAAAGCAATGGGTGGTACTTCCATAATGAGATCCTCTCTGATCTCAACATCCTCGGCTTCTAACACATGAGACAAATCAAAGGCATACTTCCTCAGCTATGACATGTGGAACACCAGGTGGAGATTTACCAATTGAGGGGGCAAAGGAATCTCATAAGTGTTAGGAACAAGGCAATAAAGGAAAGAATAAAGGAGAGAAAAATAGACACAGAGAATTTAACGTGGTTCGGCTACAATGTGTATGCCTACGTCCACGACTACACTAGGAAGTATTTGTATTTTTTTTGGTGTGTCTTAAAGCTTTACATAGAGTCTCTTATATAGTAAAATAGAGAACCACATCTCACTATTCTGAGCGATGTGGGACTAAATCAAGCACCATAATTCTAACAATTCTCCCACTTGGGGTTTAATTTACATTATCACCTAGTGTAGTGCCTTCATCATCAATTTTCTCGAAGGCCAGTTGAGGCAATGCAAAGCCTCAACTTAGTTGTTGTGACAGTCTTGGTCAACATATCAGCTGGATTCTCTGCACCTGGAATCTTCAACAAAATCAAATCTCCATCATTTATCAAGTTTCTGATAAAATGATACTTCAATTCAATGTGTTTGCATCTGGAGTGAAGAATTGGATTTTTAGCAAGACAAATGGCACTTTGACTGTCACTGAACAATGAAGGTTCATCTTGCCCTTTTCCTAATTCTTTTAGAAGATTTTTCAACCATATCATCTCTTTTGCTGTTTCTGAGATAGCTATATATTCAGCTTCAGTGGTTGAAAGGGAGACTCTTCCTTGAAGTTTGGACTTCCAACTGATAGCTGTGCCACCTAACGTAAAAATATAACCTGTTGTGCTCTTTCTACCATCCAAATCACCTCCCAAATCTGCATCAGAAAACCCCTGTAAAGTGAGATTACTTCTTTTAAAGGACAAATGCATCTTTGAAGTGCCCTTCAAATATCTCAATATCCACTTCACTCCTTCCCAATGCTCCTTTCCGGGATTGGAGAGAAACCTGCTCACAACTCCCACTGCATGTGCTATATCAGGTCTGGTGCAAACCATAGCATACATCAAGCTCCCTACTGCAGATGCATATGGCACTTTAGACATGTGATTTTCTTCTTTCTCTGTCTGAGAAGATTGCCTTTTTGAGAACTTTAAGTGAGTTCCCAAAGGTGTATTCCTGGTTTTAGCATTTCCAACATTGAACCTGCTAAGCAACTTTTCTATATATTTTTCCTGAGATAAATTTAGAATACCTTTAGATCTATCCCTGGAAATTCTCATACCAAGAATTTGCTTGGCTGGACCAAGATCCTTCATTTCAAAATTTTCTGACAATTGTTTCTTCAACCTGTCAATTTCTGCCATATTAGCACCAACAATCAACATGTCATCAACATACAAGGCAAGAATGATATAACTATCAACATATTTCTTCACGTAACAACAATGATCTTCTTCACATCTGTGAAATCCTGAGTTTCTCATAAACTCATTAAACTTCTTATACCATTGTCGCGGTGCTTGTTTCAACCCATACAAACTTTTATGAAGCTTGCATACAAGATTCTCTTTGCCTTGTACTTCAAAACCTTTTGGTTGTGCCATAAAGATTTATTCCTCAAGATCTCCATGTAGGAATGCAGTTTTCACATCTAACTGCTCCAGATGAAGATTTTCTGCAGCTACTATACTCAAGATAACTCTGATGGTAGTCATCTTGACAACAGGAGAGAAAATTTCTGTGAAGTCAATTCCTTGTCTCTGTTGGAACCCTTTCACTACGAGTCTGGCCTTATATCGTTTGCTGCCATCTGGTTCTTCTTTTAACCGATAGACCCACCTGTTTTGCAAAACCTTCTTTCCTTCTGGAAGCTTGGTTAAAGACCATGTCTTATTCTTCTGAAGAGACTTTATCTCATCTTCCATTGCTAGCTCCCACTTAATAGATTCACCTCCCTTCATAGCCTCAGCAAAATGCTCTGGCTCACCAGCATCAGTCAACAACAAGTAATGCAATGAAGGGGAGTACCTTTGTGGTGCTACAATGGTTCTGCTAGACCTTCTAGTCGGTAATTCAGGAGTTACTGACTCTACTATCTGTTCAGGTTCTGACCCAAACTCTGACTCAGGCTCTGACTCAGGCTCTACTTCTGTATTCTGCCTTCTGTTGGCTACATCACTTTCTGAAACTTCTTCTAATGATACCTGCTCTGGCTTTTTATTTGCATTTGCAAATTCTGCAGTCCTGTCCTTATAGAACATGTTTTCATTAAAAGTAACATTTCTACTTCTGATAATTTTCTTGTTTTGGTCATCCCAAAACCTGTAGCCATACATGTCAGATCCATAGCCAATGAAATAGCATCGCTTTGCCTTGGGGTCCAATTTATCTCTACTATTAGAGTTCAACAAAATATATGAAGCACAACCAAAAACTTTCAGATGTGAAAGGTTTACCTCATTTCCAGACCATACTTCTTCAAGTAACTGATAGCCTAAAGGAACTGATGGTCCTCTGTTTATGAGATAGGCTGCTGTGCTTATTGCATCTGCCCAAAATACCTTGGGTAATCCTGACTGGATTCTCATACATCTTGCCCTTTCATTCAAGGTTCTGTTCATTCTTTCTGCCACACCGTTTTGTTCTGGTGTTCCTGGAACCGTCTTGATCATTCTGATCCCATTCTCTGAACAAAACTCCTTGAATTGATTACTGTCATATTCTCCACCATTATCAGACTTCAAACATTTAATCTTTAAACTTGTTTGAGTCTCAACCTCTTGTTTTCACCTTTTAAACACAGAAAACACATCAGATTTATTTTAAAGAAAATAAACCCATACCTTTCTTGTAGAGTCATCAATGAAGGTTACGTAATACTGTGAACCTCCAAGAGATTTCACTGGAGCTGGCCCCCAAACATCTGTATGCACTAGTGCTAGTCTTTCAACTTTAGACGACTTACTTGTTTTGGAGAAGCTAACCTTTTTCTGCTTTCCAAAGATACAATGTTCACAAGGTCCAACGTCAACATGCTTCAAGTTAGGTATTTTACCTTTTGAGACCATGAGCTTCATTCCTTTCTCACTCATATGCCCAAGTATAAGCTACCGGCCTAATCCTCCTCGAAATTTGATAAGGGCTCAGGAACTTAGGAGAAAGCTTCCTCGAGCAGAGATCCCTTCCCACACCAGTGGTTCGGGTCACCCTCAGGAATACATGATCTCCAACTGCGAATTCCAAGGGTCTCCTCCTATAGTTTGTATATACCTTCTGCCTACTCTGAGAGACCTACATTCTATCCCTCACCATCCTTACCTTTTAAGTAGTCTGCTCTAATAACTTTGGTCCAACTAATACCGCTTCCCCATCCTGGTACCAACATAGAGGGGTCCTACACTTCTTGCCGTATAGAGCCTCATATGGTGCCATGCCAATACTCGCATGAAAGTTGTTGTTGTAGGTGAACTCTATCAAAGGTAAAACTTCATCCCAAGCACCCAAGTGATCTAGTATACATGTTCTCAACAAGTTCTCAAGCGACTGAATCGTTCTCTCGGACTGGCCATCGGTTTGGGGATGATAGGCTGAACTCATAGTTAGCTTGCTACCGAAGGCACTCTACAAAGTCTTCCAAAACCAAGAAGTGAACCGTGGATCCCTGTTTGATACAATGCTCGAAGGTACTCTATGCAGCCTCACAATTTCCTTAATATACAACTAGGCCAACTTTTGGCCATGGATATCCTCAAGTTCATCGCCAAAAAATGAGCACTGTTAGTTAGTCGGTCCATTATGACCAAGATGGTATAATGGCCTCGGAAGGTTCGTGGCAAATGGGTCACAAAGTCCATCGCTATGCTATCCCATTTCCACACCGGTATTTCCAACGGCTGTAGAATTCCATCGAGTCTCTAATGTTCCGCCTTCGCCTTTTAACATGTCAAACAAGCGGATACAAACTGTGCAACATCCTTCTTCATACCCTACCACCAGAAGGTTTTCTTGAGATCCTGGTACATCTTAGTCATGCTAGGATGCAAACTAAGACGACTCTTGTGTCCTTCCTCAAGGATTAACCTTTTCACCTCAACATCATCCGGTATACACACCTTACCCCGGAATCTCAATATATCGTCATTATCCAAGAAAAATCCTTCGCTTCATCTGACCCAAGTTTTTCTCTCACTCTATTCAAATTGGCATCTAACAATTGTCTCTCTCTGACTGAGTCCAAGAAGTCAGTAGATATAGTCAAGGTACTACACCTCCTTGATCATGAGATGTGCAACATAGTCCTTCAGGAATTCCATTCACCTACTCTATCTCATGTTGAGTTCCTTCTGATCAAATAAATACTTGAGGCTCTTGTGGTCATTTAATACACGAAACTGAGCACCATACAGGTAGTGCCTCCAAATCTTCAAGGCAAACACTATAGCTGCCAACTCTAGGTCATGAGTGGGGTAGTTACGCTCGTGCACCTTAAGTTGTCTCGAAGCATACGCCACTGCCTTCTTCTCTTACATCAGCACACAACCAAGCCCTAGGTGAGAGGCATCACAATAAACCTCAAAAGGTTTATCCACATCCAGGATAACCAATATAGGAGCACTCGTCAACCTTCGCTTTAGCTCTTGAAATCTTTCTTCACACTTATCCGTCCAAGTGAAAGGTTGGTCCTTCCAGGTAAGCTGTATGAGAGGTGCCACTATTTTGGAGAATCTTTCTATGAACCTCTTATAGTAGCTAGCTAACCTTCGTTGGATCCACCCCTTTCCCTTGGGTAGATATCACATGCCCCAAAAATTGTACTTCATCCATCCAAAATTCACACTTGGACAACTTGGCATACAGTTGCTTCTCCCTCAGAACACGAAGCACTAAGGTCCTAGAGTAGATGAGAATGTCGTCTATGAGGACTACGACAAACTTATTTAGGAATGGCCTGAAGATCCTGTTCATGTAGTCCATAAACTAGAGCATTGGTCACACCAAAAGGCATAACCACGTACTTGTAGTGTCCATATCGAAACCTGAAGGTTGTCTTCTACACATCATCTGCCTTCACCCATATATGATGGTATCTCGACCGCAAATCAATCTTCGAGAACACCAATGATCCATGCAACCGATTCATCAAGTCATCAATTCTCGGTAGGGGATACTTGTTCTTGATCGTCATCTTGTTCAGCTACCTGTAGTCCACACACAATCGTGAACTCTCGTCCTTCTTCTTTACCAAGAACACTGGTGCTCCTCATGGTGAAGTACTGGGTCGAATGAAGTGCTTCCCTAGTAGCTCCTCTATTTGACTCTTGAGCTCTACCAACTCCACTGGAGCCATATGATATAGTGCCATCGATACCAGACCAGTTCCCGGTACCAGGTCAATAGAGAACTCCACCTCTATATTAGGAGGCAACCATGACACTTCTTTCGGGAATACGTCCTCAGATTCATGCACCACCGATATAACTGACATCTCTTCCTCCTCCTCCACCTCTAGATGGGTGAAAATAATGAAGCACTACATGCCGCCTTGAATATCCTTCATGACCCCTTGAGACGATACCAACCCAGGCTCCTCTGAGTTGGGAAACAACAACCTTTTCTCACGACAATCTATAAGAATGCGATTGGTAGAGAGCCAATCCATCCCCAAGATCACCTTCAACTCCTGTAGAGGTAAGCAGATCAGATTCACTTTATACCTACATCCCTCTAACTCTACCGGACACCTAGCACACAAGGACGATGTCTTGACCAAGCCCGAGAACAGAGTAGATACCTCAAGTTCACACTACAGTTCACACAACAACAGACCCAACCGTTTCACACATGCATCAAACACAAAAGAGTGTGTCGCTCCAGGATCATATAGCACACACAAAGATTCACCTGCAATCATGCAACGACCCATTACAAGATTACCTGAGCCTGTAGCCTCTACTCTTGTCATGGCGTAAACTCTGCCCCTCACCTGAGGCTTGTTGTCTTTGTTCCTCTACTAGTGTTGGGTAGGGGTCTGGACTGGAGGTCGTGCCACTACCCTAGTAAGGAAAGGGCAGTCCTTGCCAAAGCGACCTTCTTTACCACAGTTATTACATCTGCGGTAACCCTCGACACGTGGGCAAACACTCCTTAGATGAGGGCCCCCACACTAGAAACTCTGAACTCGGCCCTACTGTGTAGGAAAGCTCCTAGACCCGTGGGACTGATGGTGAGGTCTGTCATAAGGTTTCCTCCTCTCCTCATGCCTCGGTTTTGACCCAGACGGTCCCTTAATCCTCTGTTGTTGAAAGCGTTGAACTTCTACTTCATTCTTCATTTTTTCCATCACTCTGGCCTTCTCCACCAGAGCAGCAAAATCCTTGATAGACAATGGGGCTACCATCAAGCGAATATCACCACGGATACCATTCTCAAATTTCTTGCATCGCAACTCCTCACCAAGTGGCATCGTGTAGAAACGACTGAGGTGCTTGAATTTCTCAGTGTACTCTGCTACTGTCTTACTCCCCTGAGTCAACTGGAGGAATTCCACGTCCTTAGCGTACCTCACGCTATCTAGGAAGTACTCAAAAGGAACTTCCCCCTGAAGGTCTCCCAAGTAATCGGCTCCTCCCTCTCTTCCATGATGGATTTCATACTGATCCACCAATGCTCTGCCTTATTAGTGAGTATGTAAACCGCAAATGCGAACCGGTTCCCCATTGGGCATATCTTCGCATTGAAGATCCTCTCCATATCCTTCGGTCATTGGTCTGTGGCGTCAAAACTAGTCTTGCCATCGAATTTCACTGGGTGATGCTTCAAAAAGTCTTCTAAGCTCCACTCCCTGACTAGAGGTCGGGGCTCAGGATCAAAGACAAGGGAAGTTGTCTTGTTTTCCTCCAACTAGCGGAGAGCTTCCATATGTTGCCCATGAGCATCCTCAGCAGCTACTCTCGCAGCCTCCATCTACTGCATCACCAGTTGTTGTTGCTCAAGCGACGCTGCCTATCGCTGCATTGATGCCTCATGTTGCTACGTCATGTTAGTGCTCTGCTGAGTCATAGCAGCCACCATAGCCTTTATTGCTCTGCTATATCTGGTTCGTCGCCCTAAGAAGATTGAGAATTTCAATGATGAGGTGCCCTAATCACTGACCCATAGGAAAACCATTAGTTAAACTTGATAGGATAATAACTTAACTAAAGACACTTAGAAAGACACAACGAAAGCTAAGCCGACACCCAAGTCCATAAACTCTCAGGATTGACCGTTCTGATACCATAAATGTAACACCCCATTTAATTAATAATCCCTAATTAAAGGAAGTGTCCCACAGAATAATACAGTAAGCACGGTCCTGGAGTATAAACGTTACTCCTACAAGTATCCAAGGTACTTTAAAAGAAAATAAACAAGGCATACCACGATGCCAATACAAAACAGAGTAAGGATCTAAAGTATTCAAAATACAGGGCCAAGATAAAGCAGTACATGGGTCACAACCTTAAAGGAAGACATGACAGCGGAATCCAACTCACAGTTATGCAGCGGAATCACCATTTCCCTGTTGACCATGAGAATTTCTCGCATCTGCTCAAATCAATAAATTGATGATCATCCCAAAGAGAGAATACCACACACATAATAATCAAACAACCAAAGGGTAAGCTAGAGCAGAATAGGATTTATGATACAGTTACATACAATTCTATAATCCAAGATGCACATGTTGACCAATCATGTTATGACTTGCAAACAATACACTAAGACCTCATACACGACTCATCCAGATACATATAATTAGTCAAATTCAGCGGATGCTTGCACTTGTGGTGGCCTTTCCTGCTCTACTGAGCTAATTGTTATAATGTTTCTTTCCCCCACACAAAAGGTTAGCCCTTAAATTATTTCAGGCCTCCTGCTACTCTCACCACTCGAGTCAGTACGCTCTATGTGAGGCTAACTGACTCCTTAGAGTGCCATGATGCAATCCTTACCTTGAATCCTTACTAAATTATATAAATGGGGCACCACCATTAACTCCCACTAACAAGGGTCATGGAATTACATCCCGACCAACTGAGGCACCACCATGAGGTCTCCCTAGAGGCTCAAGGAATTACGCCATAACAAATGAGGCACCACCACGAAACTATCGTGGAATTACGCCCTAAACATACCAACAACATGTTCCATTCATCAATACACATTCATGCTCATACCAATTCTATGTCACTTTTATCTCCAACATTTCCATACTCATTACATGCCAAGATCATGCCAAAACTCATTACTCCAATCCACATGCATATTTACATACTTCATACTTTAAATAAGGTAATTCAAACCAAGCTCACAATCATCAACCAAAAACATGAAAAGAATAATCATGGAGCAATTTTTGTGCTAGTCTCGCTCATGTTAGGGACCCTCGCTCAGGCGAAAGAGGTCTTTCGCTAAAGCTACAAGTGCTCGCATAGGCGAGACTGTTAATAGAGAGCCTTGCGAGATTCGCGAGTTCTCGCTGAGGCGAGCCCTTCTCGCCTGAGCGAGGCCACCCTTCGTCCAAAGGTGAGGTTCCTCGCCTAGGCCATAACTACAATGACGTGCCTCAAGCGCCCACGCGTTCTCGCTGAGGCGAGCCCTTCTCGCCTGAGTGAGATAGTACCTCGTTCAAAACGAGAGCTCTCTACCTGAGCAAGAGGTCGAGTGTGAATTTGGGCCTGTTTAGGCGAGACAGGCTTGCTTGGGTGAGAACATGAGATCTCGCCACTGTTCTCCCAAGAACAGTCATACATACATATCCACACAACATAACCAGGCATTTCACATGTTCATAGCAACATACAATCCATACAAACATGATACAAGACTGGAAATAGGTAGATTCACGAAAAGTATTAAAGACCCTAGCTTCCCTTACCTGGAAAGAGCTAGCCAAACGACTCTGACACTTAGGCGAATGAGCACGAAGGTTCTCGGAGCAGATTTAAGAGGTGAGCAGAATGATAGAAATGATAGAAATGAAAGAGGTTTGGCTGCCTTAGGGGCCTTGTACACCTTATGAGTCCGCCCTAGGCCCAACTGATTTGGGACAGGCCTTAGACATTGGCAGAAATAATAAGTGGACCTTACAAAAATAATTTATAATTACTTAATTAATATAATGTTTAAATATTATTCTCTAAATTAGTGCACATAAATAACTTTTCAACGTTAAATTATCGACTTGCTAATTAATAAATATTTTTGTCTGATACCTAAATCAATCAAATATAGGAGAAGTATATTTTGTGGTGAATAATAGATTTTACGCAGATAACAAAGACGCTTTTGGCATACAAGGCTGTGATGGTCCCCAAACAATGAATAGGTGCCAAGTTTAATGTAATGTGCGGCGAAAAGATGGATATTGTCTTGGTCCCAAACATCACAATCGTTCTGCGAATAATTTGCATACACACAATTTAGCCACGTGAAGGCTAATGTTGCAATCATTTCAGTTTTATCGGATGTTCTCGAAGGATATGTGGAACACTAGTTTTTAAATCATTTAGTAAGTATATATAAAACATTTGATCATTTTCATTTGAATTTTCCTTTTCTAACCTACTGCTTGAAATATAGATAATTCTTCTATTGAGAACATCATGTAACTAAAACACTTCTATATTCAGTATTCGTATTAAGCTCTCAAGAATTAGTTCCTTATGTCATTGAGTTCTTCGCTTCATCTTGTGAAAACATGTGTTAACTGATTGAGTTTTTAATCAAATGAGTAGTGTGGCTTGTTTTGGCTTAGGTTAATGTATCATCTCCTCAAAGTTATGTCAAATAGTAATTTTTCATGTTTCAAAATCATATGTAATTTTGAAGATCCACCCTTAAACATTTTTAGATCTTTATTTAGATCAAAATGTTCATCTTTTAAGTTTTTCAATTTCTTTATTTGAGTTTTGAATAAACTATTTTCATGTTTCAACTCCTCTTAAACTTGAGTTAAATCTGTTTGTATTTTTTTTCCATGATTTTACACTCAAGGTATATTTTATGAGAGTTAACAATGATTTCATCATAAGAAATTTCATCATCGTTTGATTCAGATATGTTTAATGGAATGAAATTGAACAAGTTGGAGGAAATAGATACAATTATTTTGGATCTATACTATTCAGTTTCAACAAAGACAAATATTATGTGTGTTCCTTATCTACGTTCTAAAATATCTTATTTTTCTGACTTCTTTTTATTGCATTCCCAATCCCATTATGTTGTAACATGTCCAAGTAGGTTTGAAGAGACATCATATTCAACTCATGACAAAGTCTATGAATAGGAGGATTGAAGAAAAATATGTCTTAAAAGAAGAAGGTTTTGCTGCAGAGGACGATAGATTGTTAGGACATTTAGTCTTGTACAAGTGTGTGTAGGTGTATTGTCTCGTTTCTTTTTTATTTAGATATAAGTCGGTCTCATTTGAGTCTCATTTCTAATTTATTATAATTATTTGATAAAATTAATTAATTGCATTATATTGTAATGTTAATTCTATTTATTATATTTAAAATTAAAATTATTATCATATCATTTAAATTTTTAAATTTTAAATTTTATTACTTTAATAATAACATTCACAATAATATAATTTAACTTTTATATCATTTCATTACATAATATTTTTTTTAATTTATTTTTTTAATATACAGAATAAAAAAATATAACCCGTAGATATACACGCATGAGTTTACTAGTAAGAACATAAAATGTAATACTCATCATCCAGTTATTTAGGTAACACTTTCACTCAACATTATTCTAGTTGATTGTTCTAGAGAACTATTTATATGACAAAAGTAACCAATTATTTACTATGAGGTCAATAACCAAGGAATGTAATTTTCTTTTCATTCAACATTTGTTAAAATTTTCTTTTCCATTATTTTGAGAAAATAATTAAATTCAGAATAAAACATTTTATTAAAAAATTTATTGATATTTTTATAATTAATAATATTTTTAAATATTTATTTTGTCTAGTTAAAATCTATTATTAATATTTTTTATTTTTAAATCTATTATATATATGAATGACGTATTGAAATGTTTTTCTGTTATTTAGTAATTTTAAATACGAAAGATTAAATAGTTAAATAAATAATATTTTAATAATAAATATTCATTAATGATTAATTTTTGTTCTTTATGTATTTTGACAATAAATTAGTTTTTATTATAAACGGTAACTAAATTAATTTATAATGGACTTGTGGTTTATAATAGAGATAAAAATAGTTGTTTCATAATTTTATATAGTTTAGTTATTCAAATTGCTAAATTTAAATAAGGGTTAAATATGTTTTTGGTCCCTTAACTTTAAGTGAATTTTGGAATTAGTCCATTTTAAAATTTTGGACAAATTTAGTCCTTCATGTTTCAAAATACGTGGATTTAGTCCTTTTAATCAAATTTTGTTTAGTTTATTTGACATTTCAAGCACGTTTCATAATAGTATTTAACTTGATATTAAAGCAAAGATGTATCAAACAATATAAACAACTTAAATACAACCTTGAAATACGTATGAAACATCAAATAAGCCTAACAAAATTTGAAATCTCTAATAATATGACATGGTAATTAGAAAAAAAATAATAGTTTACAATGAATTTAATCATTGAAAAAAAAATAATAGAACTAAAAAATATTTTCTAACAAAACATTAGATCTAACATCTAGCACATTTTCGGGATACTAATTAGTATATATATATATATATATATATATATATATATATATATATATATATATATATATATATATATATATATATATATATATATATATATATATATATATATATATATATATATATATATATATATATATATATATATATATATATATATATATATATATATATATATATATATATATAAATTTTGGGGAAAACAACAACACAAACAATATACCAGATAATGCAGGGGATATAATTTCTCTTAACTTGCAAGAATCTATAAAGAATAACAATCAAAGAGCAGCAATAATAAATCATTACAATCACAAATAAAGGCACCAAGATTTTTAACATGGAAAACCTTTCAAATCAAGGGTAAAAAACCACGAGTCGTCCAGACCAAAGAAATAGCTCCACTATGATCAACAAGAGTATAAAAGAGTCTCAATAAACAACACAAATTAGTGCCAACACCTAACCAAATAGCACAACAACAAAGCTTTCAAATAGAGAAGAACAAGACACTAGTGCAAAAACATAATTCCACGATACTGTTCCATGACGGCTGCCACGCAGGTGTAGTCGAAAGGAACGTGGTGGCAGATACGTAAAAAACGTGATCCAAATTGACGACGATTTTGCACTTAACCATCGACAATTTGAATGGCAGAGACATCAACGATGTCTATTAGTGTAGTCGTCGTTATTTTTGTAGTAATGTCGACGATTATATTGAGAACCGTCGTGGAAATGAGTCGACGGTTAAAAAAATAGTATCACTTTTCCCTGTTTTCACAGTTTCCTCTGCCACCGTCACACTATTTCCTCCGCCACCATCTGCGCGTCGCCACCATCGAAGGTTCTCTATTTGAGGTGCTACCACCGTCGAAGGTCCGCTGGCTGATGCCATTGGCGAAGATGCCACCACTACTCCCCTACTCACGCTCCAACTCTACTCTAGTATCCACCGTTGTCGTTGCTTACGCGAGGTCTGCTGCTACTGCTTGCGCAAGGTTCGCTGCTACCGCTGCTTGCGCGAGGTTCGCCGCTGCCACTGCTTGCACGAGGTCCACCGCTACCGCTGCTTGTGCGAAGCCCATTACCGTTGCTCGAACCACCACCGCTGCTTGCGCAAAGCTACAGCCACCACTGCTTCTGGTTTATTACTCCTCCCTGTCTCATTTAATTGAGCTTCGTTGCTACTCCATTGCTCCATTTCTAGAGGTAAGTTTTTTTAACTGAGTAATACTTTTAATTGTTTAATATTATAAATAGGTCTCTTGTTAAATGCGTTGGTATTGAGTCCGGGGGTGTTCGACTCCCCTAACCTGGTTTCCTTTGCATAAATAGCCTTTGATTCTCCCTTGCTCCTAATTGTAACACCTCATTTAATTTAATACGCAAAATTAAAGGAAGAGTCACATAAAGATAACGTAATGGTGCAATCCTTGAGTTTAAACTTAACTCCTTACAACCCAAGGCACACCATGATGTCCCAAAAGAAAACTAGTTAAAGAGTTTAACATAAAGTATATAAATCCAAGGACGGACAGGTACATGGGCCCTAGCCCTAAAGAAAAGCCCATTAAGAAATTAAAGTCCAGCCCATGCAAACTATGCAGCGGAATCATCCCTCCTTTGTTGACCGCGGATACCTCTCTCATCTGCTCCCATCAATAGATTGATGATCATCGCAAGGATAAAAGGACAACATACAAAGCAATCAACAAGCAAAAGGGTAAGCTAGCGCCAACAAGATTTCATTAATACAATAAGATATATTTTCACAATTCCATATATACATATCGATCAATCATGTTATGACCTTTCAATCAATACACTAAGACTTGACTCGACTCATCCGGATACATATAACCTGGTCGGATTCAGCGGATGCTCGCACTTGTGGTGGATACCTTTGCGCACCCCCGAGTTGCTCACCCCTGAGCTATGTGTTACAAGTGTTACAATGAATCAATTTCCCTCACACATAAGCTTAGCCCTTAATGAATTTCAGGCCACCTGCTACTCTCACCACATGAGTCAGTCCGCTCTAAGTGAGACTAACTAAATCCTTAGAGTGTCAGGATGCAATCCTTACCTTGAATCCTTACCAAGTTATATAGATGGGGCACCACCATAGACACACACTAATAGGGGCCATCGAATTACATCCCGACCACTGAAGCACGACCCTGGAATCTCACCTAGAGATTCCAAGGAATTACGCACTGACCACAAACCAAACATAAGCAACAACTAATTAAAAATTATCGCGCATATATACATACCCATACGTCAACTCTCATAACTAACCTCTTTCATATTCCAGGTCAAACCAATACCAGCACATCATGCTCCATTCATGAATTAGAATCTCAATCCATCTCACTACCATGCCACTTTCGATACCAACCATTTAATGCTCATTTCATGCTAATGATTTATTCAAGTTTGTCATTCATAACTCATACACCCTCCCACTCATGTATATTATATCCTTCATGCCATTATACAATAACTCCATCAATTACATGCCAAACACAAAAGAACAAGAAAGGAAACAACACACTAGAGCGTACCATCGCCCAGTTCGTCGCTCAGGCCGAAAGGGAATCGCTCAGGCGAGAGGGATTCTCGCTCAAGCGAGCTCCCCTTCGCCTAGGCGAGAGCTTGATAAAACTGGACAGGACCAAATGCGCTAGCTCACTTAGGCGAGCTCTCCTCGCCTGAGCGAGGTAGTCTCTCGCTCAAAACCAGAACCACCTACTTGGGCGATAGCTCGCGTAGAAGGCCTGGGCGAGCCTCCGCTAGACTCACTTAGGCGAGTCTGACTCGCCTGGGCGAGATTACCAGTTTTCGCCCCTGAACTCACATGCAGCAGATGCATTTTCAAACCCAAGCAATCACACAAGACATCCCACGCACCAAAAACAATGATCAATCCATATAAACATCAAGCAAGCTCAAGAACAGGTCAATCATAACTTAAAACTCGAAACCCTAGCTTCCCTTTCTTGGAAAGGGGTTTGTACGAGACTTTGACACTGAACCACAAAGCACAATAGCTCTAGAACCAGACTCGCAAAATGAGCAGAAATAAGGCCAAGCCAAACGTGAATCTGAGGGGACTTTGGAACCCTAGCAGAGCTCTGTTTTAGGTCCAAGGAAAGGTGACGGCTGATTTTTCTGAAAGAGTGAAAGTGGAAACGTTAGGGTAGACTTAGGATTCAGCTTTATCCTTTGGGCCAGCCCTTAGGCCCAACCGATTTTGGGGCAGCCCTTTTTGTTAATGGCATTATAAAATACAGGGCCTTACACTAATGGCTTGCTTTAGTTCTCTTCAATTCAGCCTCTTTATTCCACTCCCTAACCTTTGTTTTTCCTTAGAATTCGTGCTCCTTACACTCTTACAATTTTTCCAGTCTCAAAACCCTTTTTTTTGCCTTAATTTGTCTTTTTAATTTGAGTCTTAATTGTGGTTTAATGGCCAAAACGAAAATGGCATTAAAATGAATGTAATTGCCATTAAAAGTCCGTTATGGCTATTTTTCCCAGCATCTCTTGGCTGACGATTATCACTAGGGTTTCTCTACCCTTCCACATTCATGTCAAACTAAGTTTAGTAAAAAGAAAGTTTAATAAATGTCACCAGTGCAGTAAGGGCTTTTTGACCCGAGGCATATTGGGGTGAGGCCAAAAGGGGGTGCCTTTTGGCCTCTGTTATCACCCGAGGCTATAGAGGCACTTTTATCCCTTGGTTGCAAATGGACCAGAGCCATAGATAGGCTTTTTTGCCTCGGGTCTGTGAGAACCAAAGCCATAGGTTAACAAATTTTTTTTTAGCTAAAATTTTAGTAGAGCCTTTGGCCTCCGTTGTGGTTAGAACCGAGGCCATATACCACCTTTTGGCTTCAATTTTGGTAAGAATCGAGGCCTATTCTACTGTTTTTTTTAAATAAATTTTCGGTTTTATTGTAATTCCCACATTTAAACCTGCATATTATATTCACAGACCAACACAAACCAGAACAGAATATTTTCTCAAACATCCACCATCCAAAAATATTTAAAAGATAATTCAAATATCCACAATCCAAATACATATATCCTAATCAATACTATTGTACATTTGAATTATGAATTTTGCACATGCTATCCTACCAAACTTTATGGACTTCGCGGGGATTGGCAAAGGACTCTTGAATGTCTGTAAAAATAAGACATTAAGTTAAGTTAGTATATAGAAATACAACTTTAGTATACCAAAATTTAGTATATTGCAAAGTAATTGTTTTAATTCAAATATATATTACCGTTTCCCAATTAGTTGTAATATAAGCACGCACAATTGTTGTCATCCATTGCATTATATAGTAACTGCAATCATATTGGCCGGTTTGTCTATTACACTACATTATATCAACAACATTAAAATTAATTAAGGAAGAAAATCAAATCAAACAATTATAAATATATGGATAGAAATATCAAACCTGGAGGGAACACCATGCAAGACATTTTGCCTTAGCCGTTGATCTCCCTAACAACGTGTTATGTCCAATAATTAAACTATGATAAAGGGAATAAGTTAGGATACTTTTATATAACATGTCATATTCATAAGATTGATGAGGTTTCTTACCAATCTATCACTTGTCTAAGATGGTTGGGGGGAGAGCGATGCAAAGAGCAAAACCACACAACAAGGTTGTCCCTTAGGGAAACCACAAGTAATTGCCAATGACGTCTGAGAAGAAAATAAATTCATTGTTATGTATTAAAATGACAGATTATATTCATAAGTTAACAAAAATGACTTACCCAGCAACATAAGGGACAAAATAAATTTCTTTTCCGCATTGAAAGCATCCAATCACATATGATTGGATGTCATCAAACTTGTTGCCTTCATAAGTGAGTTGGGGGTCTACAAACCCATATACATCATTCAACCCCATAGTTTCAGTGACACCAGACAAATACCTAAACATAAAATTGATTTGATATAAGTAAATAGATAAATATATCAAATAACAATACATAATGGTTGAAAGACTTACATCATCCATAACTGAATAATGGTAATATTCAGTTCCTCTTGTCCTTGTGCAAGCTCCAAGACATCTTGGGAATGCAAGTAAAGTGGCATGTCAAGGTCTCTCCCAAAAATGTTAGCATCCCAAGGAACTTGCATCGACTTATCAGCTATGATTTCTGCAAGTTGGAGCAATGCACCAAGAGGATCGTCCAAAGAGAGAAGAATCTTCTTTGGCTGAGGTTTTTCCTATATTGATGAAATTTTAGTTAAAATCGAATATAATTTAAGTTTGCATATAATAAACATGTAAACTTAAAAATTTAGTATATTTGTGGCTTTAAGAGTCTGTACCGGGGGGGTCAGAAACAACCAAATCTCTAGGCCAAGCCAGGAAACATTGGAATGCCTGTCCCACAATATATACCTCATCTATTGGCACAGGAACTAAAACAAACGGCATGAGAACCTCCTCTACCATGACCTTAACCTCATCCTTTGATAACTCCATGCCATGAAGAACTGTGGCTGCCTTAAATACTTTTCCACGAGCCACTAGTGTCTTCTTTATACCATCCCAAATATATAGCTAACATGGATGAGTGTCATCCATGTCATCCCCGGGTGGAGCTGAACAATCCCCTTTCCGCTTCTACCTGTTAGAGTCAACGATTAATTAATGTTATTCAATTATTTTATTAAATAAAATTTATTCAATTCATAACTTATAGAAAAAAGATTTACCCGTGGGAGGCACAAATGGGTCTAGTTCTGGTGGAGGATCCACTGGCGAACGGATGCCATAACCCTCATAATGATTCTTTCCGTCAGTCTTTCTTCCTAATCAGCATTATGACTGCATGAAGACTGGCGAGAGGAGGAACCAAAAAATTGGCATATGCCGACTCCTGATCCAACACCACGCACATGTTCAGGGTGCTCAAGTCGTCCAATTGCAGCAGCAAGTATGTCATGACAACCTTTTGGAGTGAATCCTCCTTAGGAGCTCTACTCAACCAACGAATCCTGCCATGTAACAAAAAAATTTATAAAAAAAATATAAAACATGAACGAGTTATTTAGATAAGAATTGTATCTTACAATTTTCTCAGAGATTTCTCATGCAGATTCAGTAGTGTAGTTGCTAGATGTGCGTAGACAGGCTAACTTCCACTTTTGATGACGTGATGGTGGTGAATGAGGCTTAGTATCTTCACCTTCAGAAGGTGGGGGCCTAGATTTTTTGTTTTCTGACATTACCTTCTTTTCAAGTTTTCTATACCCACTACGAGATAATATGTGTGGGTTTTTATTTTGAGCACTTATGCTTTGAGCCTTTTTTCTCTTTTCTTGTAACATATAAAACCCACTTTATGAATTAGTTACAATTTTGCATAATTATCAATTGTGCTATTCATGATTTCAAATAAACATACCTACCATCCCTCAAATGTCTGAAGCTCAAGAAATTGACGCCATGTGTCTTCATCAATCCAAATTTATTTCAACAATGGATTTTCATCCTTTTTAGATCCAAAGACATACCTAGACGTCAACTTAGTCTTAAAACCACGAAATTTCTCAGTCACCGATGACAAACATTTTTGTTTAAGCATCGCCACATTTGGAATATCAAATGTTAGTTGCAATATAGAAAATGTAATCAATAATATTTAACATATTATCAACAAAATCAAAGTATAACGTTAATAACATTAATATTAGTTACCAATCAATCCTGCCATATCATTTCCCGATCAACTTCAATGACATGGTTAAGAAAAACATTAATAAGCAAAATATAAAATCATATATAAAACATTATTTAAGAAAACAACTAAATTTTAACAAGAACACGAAATTCATACATAAAGTTACTGATTGGTCATATGTATATTCCTTCATCGTGATCTTCTCGAATTACATGTACATCATCAACTAGGGAGATTTCATCAACATTGATCGTTCTTCTAAATGGGTGGGTGACAACAATATTAAGATCACTCAGATTCTCTTCATTAGGATCAATCTATTTTTTTCCATGAAGAGCGACAAACCAATGTTCAGACGCAGGATCTTTAACGTAGAAAACCTAAGATGCTTGTTGTGCCATGATAAATGCCTCGTCTCGATAACCTACTTTTCAAAAATCAACTAGAGTCATTCCTGATTCATCCATTTTGACACCACTCTTATTGTCAACCCACCTACATTTGAACAGTAGAATAGTAAACATGGTATAATCAACCTCCCATATCTCTTGTATTACACCATAGTATGTCATTGATCCAAATACATGATTTTGATATTTAGATGTAGAAAATTGTAGCGACTTAGCTTCAAGATTGACTCCACTATTTTGTATTGCGCTTTTATCATCCAAAGACTTCATATAGAATGTGCAATTATTGATTTCATAACCTGTACAACAGATGATATCAAATTTCAACCCATTCGCTAACCACATCAAAGTCTCAGAACATTGCGAATCTTTCAAAACCTCAGATTTAAACCAAGGCATGAATATTCTATTATGCTCCATCAAATGCCATTTCTCTGATTGTCTTGGATTGTTCTCTTTCACAATGACTTTGTGTGCAGATAAGTAAGGCATTACCTCATCTGTGTTGTTCAATATGTGTAGGAGTGCTTGCATCAACTCTTTGCGATCTTTGCTAACCACACTCACACCTTGAATGTTGTTACTTATAGAACACCTATTCAACCATGATTTCTGAGGAACTCCTATCGGTTTTGCTTTTGCCATGTAATCTGAACAAAACTCGACACTTTCTTCAGCAATATACCTTTCGATCATTGAAGCTTCTGGACGATATTGATTTTTCACATACCCTTTCAAAATCTTCATGTAACGTTCAATGGGATACATCCATCTTAATTATACTAGTCCACAAAACTTGATTTATCTCACCAGATGAACAAGTAAATGTACCATGATCTCAAGAAAGGATGGAGGAAAAAATATCTCTAACTGACACAAGATGATAACAATCTCGGCTTGAAGTTCATCTAACTTTAAAGGATTAATGAATTTGCTACAATTTGAAGAGAAGAATGCACACAAACTCCCTTGGTGCCCAGTCTTCTCAGATCTTCATTTCAACCAAATCCAAATGAACATTTACTCCATCTTTTGTCTTTCCCTAAATGTTAAGTAGTGTACCAATCAAGCTATCACACACATTCTTCTCTACATGCATGACATATATGCAATGCCTAACTTGTAACTTCGACCGATATGGAAGATCAAAGAATATTGATTTTTTTCTTCCAAGGGCTTGATGCAGATGACTTCTTGGACGTCTTACCAAATACATGATGTACTTTATTAACTTTTTCAAGAATTTGAATGCCAGTTAATGGAGTTGGTGCTTTGTCATTCTCTTGATGTCCATTGAATGCTTTCTTTAACCTTCGATAAAGATGATTAGCTTGTAAAAACCCCGACAAATTACCATAAGTCATTAATGGTGCAAAATAAAATTGCATGCATCATGAAATTTTCAGAAGCAATAACATCAAATACTTCAACACCATCAACCCACAACAACTTCAAGTCTTCAACTAGAGGATTGACATATACATCTATGTCATTTCCAAGCTGCTTTGGACCAAATATCATCATAGAAAACATCATGTATTTTCTCTTCATGCAGAGTCCAAGAGATAATGATGTGACCCCAACAAGCCCAAGCTTAAGTGCATCAACAAGCCCAAGCCCACATCAAGGCCCAATCACTAGAAGAATGATGAGAAAGATTCACATGGGCCTCTCACAAGATGATCAAGTCAATCATGGGCTTTTTACATTATTCATATGGGCTAAAGAAATCTCTAAAATATGAGATGATGCATGAAGGAAGTAGTTTAGATTTAAATTGGGCCATTGTTTAGGCTTTGCTTTCAATAAAATCTAGAACACTTTTTGGGATCGATTGGGCCCAACCCAATTTGCTACCTTTGGCCGAGAATTACTTGAGTGACTCTCCATTTGGATGCAAGCAAAGTAAGCAAGGAGAATGTGATGGAAGCATGGTGCATGTGACTTAGGCAAGGAGAGTGTGATATGCCACTTGGCATCATCAAGACTTATCTACTACATCACATGGTCTCCAATCAAGCTTCTTCTTCAAGCTACATTTTCATTTCATCTTTGTTGCATTTTCTCTTCATTTGGCCGGCCATGTGCCTATAAATAGAGCCACTCAACTATTGTAATGGTTACTCTTGAATTGCTAATAGATGCTAGTGTTTGAGATCACTCCACACTTCTATTAATTTGAGAGCATACAAGGCTAACCTTCTCATTCATCTCCTCTAGCCACCTTCCATACCATAGCTCCACTTCTACTATTCATCTTCACCAAATTCTCCATTTTTGAGTGCTAGTTACATCTCTTTCTCCAAATTCCACTGCACTCCATCTCCTCTTAATCATTCTCCATGGATTTCCTTCCTCTCCTCCACCAAGGACATTCATCAATTCGTATCTAGAGCCATCCAAGCCTTTGGTGCATCCATCCTCTTGGTTTGGGTAAGGTTCTTTGTCCATACTTGTGTGTTGTTTCAATTTTCGTCTTGTCTCTTCTTCTCCACTGTGTTTCTTCAAGTTATGTTCTTTTTTTCATGTTCTTGCTACTCTACACCGTTTGACATTGAGGCTACATGAATCTCCATTGATTCATCATGTAGTACTCCTTGCTTCATTGGTGCAAATCTGTTTTAGCTTCCATTTTCGTTTTCCAGCACTTGTTCTTTGTTTCTTTGAGTTTTCTTAATTTTTATTCGATGAATTCAGTTCTTCTTTTCATTTTATCATTCTAGTTATGTTTAAGTCATCTTCTATACTTTGTTTGTGTTTTAATTCCTCTTTTCCACCGTTTAATTTGATTGCTTATTGATCCTTCAAGGAAGTGTGTGGATGTTTAAGGTCTGAATTCTCACTGATTTTCATCTATTTCACCGATTGGATTGTGCTTTTTAGTGTCTAAGATATTCTTCTATGATTCATGCTTGATTTCAGTCCATAATCAAGTTCTTTAGCTATGCTTTCCATAGAACATCTCCTTCAATTTCAGAGCGCAACTCTACTCTAGTTTTCCTCTATTTTCTAGCGAATCACTACACGTACAGTCTCTGTTTTTGATTTATCGTGAGTAACTCAGTGCACCAAAATTCAATCTAATTTTTGCCTCATTTAGCTAACATCTAGACGAAAAATACAAAAAAAGAATCATTCAAAAATGTTGAGTACAAAAAAAAATGAAAAATCACGCAAGTTGAGGCTCATGTTTCCATTTTCTGGCACTACAGTTTCTGAAAATTCATTGTTCCATTGTTGTTTTGTGCGTGTTTGTGTGTTTTTAGTGCTCGTTTTCACCTGGATTTTGGCTTGAGTTTGTACTCTATATTGCTTCATTATTGATTTTCTTTGGAAGTCATTTCATCACTTCATTTGCTATTGCTTTGCAATGAGTACTTCAGTCATATGATTGAGCACTTTTGTTTTGCTGTTTTTGCTGTTTTCATCTATTCTAGTGCATTTCTAGGTTCATTTTGTGGTGCTTGCTTTTATTTACCAGCCTTTAATTTCTTGCTTGTCACTTCTTGAATCTCTTTCTAGTCATATTTTATTTCAATTCTCTTTTGGTTTAACATTTCTAATTAACTTTTCTTGCTTTCTCCTTTATTTGGGTTCATCTACTTGTCTCTTGGTTTTGGTTGATTAATGATGCTATGGAGTTTAGAATGGTTTGTATGATATGGTAGCATCTTAGGTGGTGGATATTGAAGTAGAATTTTAGCTTGTGTGCTTATCCCTTTCCTCACCTATTGAGAGTTTTGGACCGATTCATTTGAGAGTGTGTGTGCTAACTCCATTGCTTGGTATAATTTTCTTGCTGTTTTTTTTTTTTTTGCAGGTTTGGTGGCTGTTTTGGCCTTAAGGTGGCTTAAGGTGCTTAAGGTGCCTTACTTGGTGGTGGTCTTTGTTCAAATCAATAGGAGGCTACAAGCCAAGCTCTTGGCTCTTGATTTTGGTGCAAATTGGCAGCACATTTGGAGTTCTTTGTTTCTTAATTTTGGCTTTATATCTTTCTTCTTTGTATTTCTTTTTGCCACATCTTATTTGGTACCATTTTGAAGCCTCCTTGATTGTGAAATTGCATCTTTTGAGCATCAAAATTTGAGATATTAAGTGGCTTGAGATTGCTTCATTTTGAGTACCAAATTAGTGAACCAAAATTGCTTTCAAATTTTCAATTGTATCCATGGCCTACTTAGGTGTCTTGGGGAACCAAAGGTGTTCAATCCCATCTCCTAAGTAGAACCTTTTTCATATTATTGTGCAACATTTTAGCAAGTGAGTGTGTTGAAAGTTGTAAGTGCTTTCTCACCTTGGTTTTAGGCCACAAATATTATTCGCTTAGTGGTTTTTTAATTTGTGAGACCAAAGTCTCTAAAATTTTTGCCATTTAGGGGTCCGTTTTTAGTGTTAATCTTTTCTTTTCTTTGAGTCTTAATTGTGTTTGTTTGTGCTTAGTGTCTCAAGTGATTCTATTTACTTAGCATTGGACAATTGTGTGAACTTTGAAACCTTTTGCAAGTACATCTTGGCAAGGATTGGCCTTGGTACTTAAGAAGTCTTTTAGACTCACCTCGCGTAACCTGGAGTCTACTTGTGCTTGGTTTCTTCTTTCACCATTTTGTTAAAGTTCTAAGTTCTTTCAATCACCATGAGCACTAGAAGGGCTACTCACTCTAGTACCCAACATCAACAAAATGTTGATGAAAACAACCTCCACACAAGTGGTGATGAGGAGGTTGAGGTTGATCCTAGAGTCCTAAATAATCTCTCTCAAGAGGTTAGGGACCTTAAAATTCAAATGTCTTCCATGCAAGCCAATCTTCCATTAATTGCCAATCAACTTACCCCTCCCAATCATAATACCCGTGCCTCTCCTAGGCCTTCTCGTGCCCCTTCAAGGCATGAGTATGATTTTGAAGAGGAGGAAGATGAGCGCATCAACCCTAGACAATTGCCTCGTGTAAGAAGGCAAAGGCGCATACCTCCTCACCCTAACGAAGTCAAAATTGATTTGCCTCATTTCTATGGAAAGGATAATGTTGAGGTTTTTCTTGATTGGGTTGGAAAAGTAGAACAATTGTTTTAGAGTCATGTTGTGGAGGAAGAGAGGCGTGTGTCTCTAGCTACTCTTAGCTTTCAAGGGCATGCTCTTAATTGGTGGACTTCCTTAGTCCTCCAAAGAGGGAGAAAAGGGGTACATGATATTGAGTATGGGAATGATCTTAAGGAAGCCCTTCATGCCCGCCATGTTCCCTCCTACTACAAAAGAGAGATCTTGGACAAGCTCCAAAGGCTCCAACAAAGATCTTTGTCTATAGAAGAGTATAGACAAAATATGGAGCTATACATCATGAGAGCCGGGATTGAAGAAAAAGAGGACCTTACCATTGCTAGGTTCTTAAGTGGACTCAATTACAACATAAGAGATAAAGTTAAGTTACTCCCCTACCACAATTTTAATGATCTTGTTCAAATGAGCGTCAAGGTGGAGCAACAACTTTTGAGACGCCCTTCTCGAAAGGATTCTCGAAAGGATAACATGCTAATAATTGTGGTTTGTACTTAAATTACCAAATGGATGCATTCCATCGGTAGCTAAGCCAAAACGAATATTTCTACATACTTCACCGAACTTGGGAAATTCTTGATCAATATTTTTCCATTGCATTGAATTAACTTGATGATGAAGGAGTCTGTCACATCTTCTCTCAATTGCATGCCATCTAAGGTTTTTAGCGTCTTTAGGATTTGTAAACAAACGCTTAAGTCTGGGCACGATTGGAAGGTACCAGACTACTTTCAAAGCAGATCCTTCCTTCTCTATTTGACCACTATCTTCACTATTTCTTTTCTGGTTATACCATGATGACCCACACTTTGGACATTTTTTCAAATCTTCAAATTCTTTTATGTATAATATGCAATCATTAGGACATGCGTGTATCCTTTTATACTCCGTACCCATTGGATAAAGAATTTTCTTGGCGTCATAGTTTCGAGTGGGTAGAGGATTTTGCCTCGGGAAGCATTTCATTCAAGAGCACGAGCAATTCTGTGAAGTTTTTATCTGTCCAACCATTGCTCGCTTTCAAATTCACAAGTCTTAAAACCGATGATAATCGCGTGAACTTAGTTGAACCAACATACAACGAAGTTTCCGCATCAGCAGACATCGTCTCATACATATGCGCTTGTGTAAAAGCTTCTACGCCAACATCGCGTATCATGTCCTCCATATTGTCTTCTTCTACTCGCTCTTCATATCGCTTTTGTCGTTGCTCTTTCATGGTGGAATGGACAACATGTAGAGTTCGAGAAACAGTTGGAAAGTCTATTAATTCGCCGTGCCATGTCCATATTGTATAACTTCTAAGGAAACCATCACAAATAAGATGTTCCCTAACTTGAGTTGCATTCAATTTTCTCTCATTCAAACAATTGACACAAGGACATCTAAACTTCACCTCATCATCACTTCTCCCCTCATAACGTTGCATAAATTTTATCAATTCTTCTACTCCATTCTCATACTCAACGCTGATATGTGGTAAATTAATTCAATGTCGATCCATATTGAAATTGCGTGAACAATTTTAGTAATCTTTGAATCAATGCTCACATCGTAATCAAGGTTTGACCCTATCCCATTTCAGAAGATTCACTTTCTTTATTTTATTGGTACATATTACTTTTAAAATACATATCTTAAATTTCATGAAATTTTGCCAGCATTTCGCATTGGCCTTCAGGATACACAAAATGAAAGTGATTATAAACCACAATCAAATATGCACCCGAAGATCAATAGAAAACACAATTGACAAATATTCATGAATTTTAAGATATGTATTTTAAAATATATATGCACTAATAAACTACTAGAAAGTGATTAATCTTCTTAAACTATCCAATCAGACAATTCAAGATTCAATACATTTAAATTATTAGTATTGTATCCCCTTATATCTAATTTAAAAAAAATAGTTTCTTCAAAATGAAAACTCTGGGACAATACATAATTTTCGTATTGAATCTCAAACGGGAAACTAAGGCTAACTCGCATATAAGAAAAGCAAACAATATATTTTAATAAATAATTAATCACATATATAAAGCAAACAACATATTGACATCATAGGAAAATATTAGAAATAGGAACCTGGTAGCATAAAATGCAGATGAAAATGGAAGATGATGCAATTCCAACGCGTTTTGTAAATTCAAGACACAAAACGGAAAACCAAAGAAAAACGCGTTGGAAATTTACCTTGGAGAAACCGCAGCACGGGAAAACGGGGAAGGAGGTTCGCGAAATGGTCGTGTAAGAAATGGTCATGCTTGAAATGGAGGTGTAGGAAAAAGAGGTGCAGTGAACCAACGGAGGCGACACGGCAGTGGCCGAAGCAACGTGGTGGCAGCAACGGTGGTGCACGTTGCAAAGAGAGAGAGAGACAACGTCCAATCGAAGCGACGACTGGCCGGAGCAGCGTGGTCGGAGGCGAGACGCGACGGTGGCAACATAATGTTGGTGGAACAAGAAGAGGGGCTCACATGGTGGTGGAGGGTGGCCAGAAGAGTTGCAAAGGGAGAGGGAGGAGCGAAATGCAGCGCCCGTGATAGAGGTCGTACCCCACCAAATTAAAACACTTAAAATGCAGTATGTGACAGTTGAACCAAGTCGTCTCCCGACGACCAATACTTTTGTCCAAAGCTTCAAATTTCCAAATTCAAACACAACACAATAACAGAAGGGGGAGTTTGGCAGGTAGATTCAGAATGCTAATCAACAGATTAAATTGAATACGACAGTGATTAAAACCGTATTGACATCCTTGATTCAAACACAATTTCACTTATCATAGGCCACCAAATTAACACCTCTGCTTTCTCTCAATCCACTAGATAATAATCCACTAAGCAAAAATTACAATCTAGCTTTATTATGCAATTAAGCAATGCACACATCCTTAAATTCGTGACAACCAAGCTACATACATTAAGCATTAACATAACTTAACCCAAACACATACAATTACTCTGTAAATTAAGCACAAACAGATTCATCACATGCATTCTTAAATTCATAACAAAGAGACATGGCAAATTTCATAAAACAAGCATAACCTCAAAGCTTCATTACATTTTTCATCAAGGAGTCAATACACGAATTTAGCTAGACATGGAAAATGGAGCAAACAAACTCTTCAAATCTGGAATCACAAAAACAGAACCGAAAACCATAACTTCAAACTCTCCAAACGTGATTTCAACATCAAAAGACGAATTTAAGAGCTTCAATTGAATGGAAAACGATGCAATGGTATAAAAACATAAAACTCCATCAATGGGTGTTGTTCCAAATCAATAAAGTCTAAAAACGAGATGCCCAAGCTAGAAAATGAAATCAAAACATAAAACCCTCAATGGGTGCAGTCAAATGTGCATAAAAATGGTAAAAATGAGGCAAAAACGTGAAAAATTGCAAAGAGCACTTCCATGGAAGCTTGGAGAACAAAAATGGAGGTTGGAGAAAGGTAGAAGATAAAGTGTGCGGCTGGTCTCATGCATCCAAACCTAATTCTTGTGGTCCCATCACTCTGCCAGTATTATTTACAAAATTGCCATTATGAGCTACAGAATTACAAAAATGTCACTCTTGGGCCTCTAATGTTGGCCTATTCACTCAAATGACGTGGATATGATGTGGAAAAAATGTGGCAATGATATGGCAAGTCTTTTCAAGTAAATATTAATGTCCAAGCTCCAAAATTGCTTCACCCAAATACCTAAAAATAATTAAAAATGAAAATTAGGCCAAATAATACGAAATTAACCCAAATTCGAAACAGTGGCTCAATAAAGCCCAGCAGATGAAAAACATACTAAAGATGAACAATTAAGCACTGAACAACTGTCAAATGGGTACACAAAGGCTAGTGGAATGGAGGAAAATAATGACTCATCAAAATCGACCACACTTACCCTTTTGCACTCTTGGGCAAAATTAAAGAGTAAAGCAAAGCAAGGACATCACACACATAACAAGAGAGACAAAAAGACACAAGAGAAACAGACTCGACACTGACAAATGGAAACACATCTAACACAGAAGGATTCAAAGCTGCAAGGTATCCATGAACATCATCCAAGCAATTCAAAACATGTCAAGTACTCAATTCAGCTCAAAGAGAGAATTGAAAGCAACATAACCTCACGAAATATGCATTGTATCACTCAAATCTCTAGGCTATTGTTTACTCTCAAAGCACCCCTGAAAAACAAACATCAACAGACTTGGCAAGCCTCTAGAACCAACAACCAAACCAAAAACACATGCAGGTCAAGATTAGAAGGACTTTTCAAGGTTGTAATGGGGTTGAGGACAAGGTGTGGAACATATGGATAAGTAGCCAATACACAAAGGAAATAGAGGAGCAATGTGGAATAAGTCTCAATCAAGCATGAAAGTAATCCCAAACACCAACACTTCCAAATATGGTTCTCACACAATGCTTCAAACCCAAACTCCTTTTATTTCTTTTCTTTGTTTTCTTTTCTTTTCTGTTGTTTTTGTTTTTGTTTTCTCTCTTTTTCTTTTTTTTTTCTATACAAAGAACATGTAGAGAAACAACAATTTTGAAATTCCACCTGGGTATACAAATGAGCAATTCTAAGAACCAATAACAAGTGCGCGCACAACCACACTTGTTGTACACGACCACACTTAATTGAGCACCCATTCTCAAAACAATTCCAAAGCTCAAAAATTTCCTAAGGTAGTAATAATCGTGGTTTTTTAGGCTAAGAGCTTGTAATGAGCTATAGAACAATGAAAGGGTATGCTGACTCAAAAAGGGTATCAACGGAAACAGTTCAAGGTAGGCTCATCTGGCTGTAGGCCCACAGAACAAAATTGCCTAAATCATATCCCAACATGCATGTGAATCAGTAAAGCATCAGAAAGAGTCAAGCCAAGACCCTTGTGCAAGCATTCAAGAGGCATATATCACACAATCAAAGAGCAGAGAGTGGCTTAAATTCTCACACAGGGTAAAACAATTCCAAAAGCAACTTGACATGCAAAGAGAAAGCAAAGATATCAGTCCACAGAATAACCAACAACTCATCCTTCAAGAGTGAAGTAAGTGTCCCAAACAGAAAACAAAAACATCACACTAATTAACACAAATTAACAAAAAGGACAAAAACAAAAGGAAACAATAGCTAACAGACTTGGACAAGTGCAATAAAAGTAAAGAAGGAGAAAGAAAACTCCATGAATCATGGTGAAACATCAGTGTGGTCAAGTAGGGAAGTCTCCTCCACAACAGTATCCACCAAGGCAGGATTGCTGAGGAATGGTTTCAGGCGATGCCCATTCACTTTGAAGCTTTTATCGGTGGATTGGCTTTTGATTTCAACTGCACCATAAGGATAAACATTAGTGACAACAAAAGGACCAATCCACTTTGATCGTCGCAACTTACCCCCCATAGTCCAAGTCTGGAGTTATACAGTAAAACTTGCGGATCAACAATAAACTCCTTTCTAGCTATGGAGCTATAATGGAATCTCTTGGTCTTCTCCTTGTAGAACATAGAGTTCTGATATGCCTCCGGATGGATCTCATCTAACTCGTTCAGCTGCATCTTCCTTTCCTCCCCAGCTTGATCAAGAGAGAAGTTGCATGACTTGACAGCCTAGTAGGCTCGGTGCTCGATCTCCACTAGAAGGTGGCATGGCTTACCAAACACAACCCGATAAGGAGACATCCTTATAGGTGCCTTGTAAGCAGTCTTGTGAGCCCAAAGAGCGTCCTCAAGTCTATTACTCCAATCCTTCCTGTTGGGCTGCACAATCTTCTCTAAGATCCTCTTGATTTCTCTGTTTGAGATCTCTGCTTGCCCATTAGTTTGGAGGTGATATAGTGTACAAAGTTTGTACACAACTCCATACTTTTGAAGCAAAACCCCCATGGATCTATTGAAAAAATGGTTGCCCTGGTCACTAATGATAGTTATAGGGACTCCAAACCTGCAAAATATGTGAGACCTAACAAAGTCCACAACAACTTAAGCATCATTAGTTCCAGTGGCTTTGGCTTCTACCCATTTTGAAACATAATCAACAACAAGCAAGATGTAAGTGAAACCAAAAGAGACAGGGAAAGGGCCCATGAAATCTATACCCCAGACATCAAACACCTAACAAAATAGCATGGGTTGTTGAGGCATTTGTTATCTCCAAGAAATGGCTCCTCTTGCTCGTTGGCATTCCTCACACGTGTTACAAATCCTCCACGCATCTTTGAAGATGGTGGGCCAATAAAATCTGCAATCTAGCACCTTGCGAGCCGTCCTCTGTGTGCCTAGGTGACCACCAAGTGCAAATGAATGACAAAATTTGAGGACTGAGTCAATCTCATGGTTCAGAATGCATCTCCTGGTAACCTGATCAGTACACATTTTCCACAGATAGGGGTCATCCCAAATGTAATACCTAGCATCACTCTTGAGTTTATCACATTGAGCTTTGGATGCCAGGGGAGGAAAAACAGAAGCAGCAAGATAATTCACGATGTTAGCAAACCAAGGTGAGGAAGAAATATATAGTGTCAACAAACTTTCATCGGGAAAGTCATCCCGGATTGGTGAAGCATCATTAGTAGACCTCTCAATCCTGCTCAGGTAGTCTGCAACCAGGTTTTGTGCTCCGCTCCTATCACGGATCTCCAAATCAAATTCTTGAAGCCAGAGCATTCATCTTATCAGCCGAGGCTTTGATTTGGCTTCTTCAATAGGTACTTAAGAGTTGCATGGTGAGTGAACACAACAACAGGAGAACTGTAAGGACCATTAATTTTGTTATTCTTTTCTGCCTAAGTCCTTAAGGGCTGCCCCAAAGTTGGTTGGGCCTAGGGCTGGCCCAAAAAAGGGGAATGATACCCTAAGTCTGCCCTAACGCACTCCTCTCCTCTCACTTTCAGAAACAGTCGCTTTACTCTCCTTTCCTCACCAAAATAGTGCTCTGCTAGGTTGGATCTCTGGCCTCCGTCAAGTTTGCTCAAGCTCTTTTTTCTCAACGTAAGTTACCCTTCATCTCAGACCATCCCTTCCTTGGCATGATTTTCGTGTTTTCCTAACTAGGGTTCTGTAGTGAGCTCATCTTAAGTAATGTTCTTCTATTTTTCCAGCTTCTAAGTCTCTTCTCGGAGCTGTTGTGCGCTATGTTTGCTTCCCAAGGTCCCGTATTAACCCTTTTCCAGGTACGGGAAGCTAGGGCTCATCTGTCTAGGTCGTTTTTCTGCTTGTTCTACTGTTATTGTATGGTTCTGTGGATTATATGCTACTGTGATGTGATAAGAATGTCGTTTGGCCTTTGGGTTTGGTGTATGTGTATCTATTGTGTGAATGAACAGTGGCGGACACTGGTTTTCTCGCCCAAGCAAGCATGCCTCGCCTAGGCGAGACTAATAAGGGACTGGCCCAAAGGGTCGCCCAGGCGACTTGGTTTCTTTTTGAGTGAGGTGCACTCTCGGTTAGACGAGAAGGGTCTCGCCTGAGCGAGATGTCACGGAGCCCACTGTTCCCTTGTCGCGCCCTTGCCTAGGCGAGATGGGATTTGCCTGAGCGAGAGGGTGCCTCTCGCCTGAGCGAACCTTGTTAGTTTGAGCGAGGCAGCGGGCGAGTTTGATGTGATTATTGAATGGCTCACTGATGTGTGGCTTACTTGTATGATCTAAATACTTTACAAAAAGGGTTACTTGATGATGGCATGATTAATATATGAGTTTGAGATGGAGATGGTATGTTATTTTATTTGGTATGAATTGGAAGGCATGAGTTACATGATTTGTTACTTATGCATGATATTGATGTGATGAAAGTTCTTGATTGGTGGGTGAGACATGTATAAAGTATGAGTAGGGCATAATTCCAAGACTCTTGTAGTGAGAGATCTTGGTGGCGCCTCATTTCTAGGACATAATTCCACGGGGGGTCGTGGTGGTGCCTCAGGGCCAGGGCGTAATTCCACGAAGGCCACGTGGTGGTACCTCCTGTAAGGGTATAATTCCGCGAAGGCCTCGCGGTGACGCCTCATTTCTAGGACATAATTCTAGTGCCACGTGGTGGTGCCTCAGATACGTATCCGGATAGTCAAGTCTTGTAGTTTTGAAGGGGGTTTGATATATCATGTGGGGGTTCCCGTCATTTATGCTTGAATGATGATTATTATGATGTATGAATTCTGTGCACTAGCTTACCCCTTTCGCTTGTTTGTATGGTTGTGTGTGTGGTTTTCCCCCTTTGCAATGATCATCAATTCTATTGATGTGAGCAGATGTGAGGACCCAAGGTAGTGGTAATGGCGATGGAGATGCTATGGCTTGATGTCTATGGGCAGGTATGGGTTTACTATGGAGCCCTCAGCTGGAGAAGTTTGTTATCTAGATTTATCTTTCTGTACGAGAACCAGTGTTGTTGTGATTTATGTGTTTTGGGTTAGGTAGTGTAGTGCCTCTTTCTTTCGTTATGGATATGTTGGGGTACTGTGTACGCCATACCCCGTCTTTTCGCACTCTCTGAATATTTAATATATGTGGCATTTATTTAAATTGATTTTTATCTATTTAATTGGGACGTTACATTTATGGTATCAGAGTGGTCGACCCTTGGGATCTATGGTCTAGTGTGCCTACTTAGCTACCGTTGGAACTTGTGTGTTGTTAGCTAAGCTCTCAGCTAATCAAGTCTAACTCTTGTTTTTCCTGTGTGCCAGTGACATGGCACCTCAGCATAGGAACTCTCAGCCTTCTTAGGGTGACGCACCAGACATCGCCAGGGCGATAGAAGCGATGGTGGCTGCTATGGCACGACAAATTACGGCTATGATGCAACAACATGAAGCATCAATCCAGCGGCCGACGACATCACTTGAGCAGCAGCAGATGGTTATGCAGCATATGGAAGCTGCTAGGGTGGCTACTGAGGATGCTCACCGTCAACACATGGAGGCCCTCCGTCAATTGGAGGAAAACAAGACCACCGCCCCTGTCCACAGTCCTGTGCCAAGACCTCTCCATCGGGAATGGAGTTTGGAAGACTTTCTGAAGCACCATCTGACTAAGTTTAATGGGAAGACCAGTCCAGATGTCGCAGATCAGTGGTTGAAGGACATTGAGAGGATTTTTTATGCTCAAATGTGCCCCGAGGAGAGTAGGTTGGCCTTCGCGGTGTACATGCTCACGGGTGAGGCTGAGCACTGGTGGATCATGGAAGAGAGGCAGGAACCAGTTAGATGGGAGGTCTTTAGGAGAAAGTTTCTCTCCAAATACTTCCCCGACATCATCAAATATGCTAAAGAGATGGAGTTTTTGCAGTTGACTCAAGGAAGCAAATTTGTAGCTAAGTATGCAGAAAAGTTCAAGCATCTCAACCGCTTTTATACCATGCAACTGGATGAAGAGTGGCGACGCAGGAAGCTTGAGAATGGTCTCTACGGGGATCTTCGTTTGGTGGTGGCCAAGGCCAGAGTCATGGAAAAGATGAAGGTGGAAGTGGAAACTCAACACCCTCACCAGCAGAGAGTGGGAGGACAGTCTGGGTCCAAGCATAGCCATGAAGAGAGGAGGAAGCCCTATACTAGGCCCCATTTTCAGTCCTAGGGGTCTAGGGAGTCTTCCTCCCAACAGAGCAGGGTTCAGTGCTACCAGTGTGGGGGGACGAACAAGAGAAATGTCTGCCCCCAGCTTGCAGGCTTTAAGAGGTGTAACAATTGTGGCAAGGAGGGCCACTTCGGCAGAGATTGCCCCACCCTTGTGAGGATTTCGATGCGTACTCCAATTCCAGCCCCAGTCTAGAATCAGCAGAGGAGGGGAGGCAACAGGCCTCAAGCATCGGGCAGAGTGTACGCCATGACTGGAGCGGAAGCAGTAGGCTCAGGTAACCTTGTCATGGGTCGTTGTGTGATTGCTGGTAAATCTGCATGTGTTTTGTATGACTCTAAAGCGACACACTCTTTCGTGTCTGAATCTTATGTGCAAAGGTTGGGTCTGCCAGTTTGTGAACTGCAATGTGACCTTGTGGTATCTACTCCGGCATCGGGTCTGGTCAGGACATCGTCCTTGTGTGCTAGGTGTCCAGTGGAGGTAGAAGGTCGTAGGTACAAAGTAGTCTGATCTGCCTGCCTCTACAGGAGTTGGAAGTGATCCTAGGAATGGATTGGCTCTCCGCCAATCGTATCCTTATAGTCTGCTGCGAGAAGAGCCTGCTATTTCCCAACTCAGAGGAGCCTGAGTTGTTATCGTCTCACGATGTTATGAAGGAGCTACAGAACGGTGCTCAGTGTTTCTTGATCTTTACACACCTAGTGGTGGAGGGAGAAGGGATGATATGTGTGATATCGGTAGTACAGGAATTTGAAGACGTGAAGTGAAGTGAAGTCTACCCCCTAGTAGAGAAGTGAAGTTCTTGATTGATTTGGTCCCTGAAATCGGGCCAGTGTTGATGGCTCCATACCGTATGGCTCCGACAGAGTTGGTGAAACTCAAGAAACAAATAGAGGATTTACTGGGGAAGCAGTTTATCCGACCCAGTACATCACCTTGGGGAGCCCCGATGCTACTGGTGAAGAAGAAGGATGGGAGTTCGCGGTTGTGTGTAGACTACAGGCAGTTGAACAAGATGACCATCAAGAACAAGTATCCCCTCCCGAGAATAGATGACTTGATCGATCAGTTGCATGGATCCTCGGTGTTTTCAAAGATTGACTTGCGATCAAGATATCATCAGATTCTGGTGAAGGAGGATGATGTACAGAAGACGACCTTCAGGTCTCGGTATGGACACTACGAGTATGTGGTTATGCCTTTTGGTGTGACCAATGCTCCGGCGGTGTTCATGTACTACATGAACAAAATTTCCAGGCCCTTCTTGGATAAATTTGTCGTAGTCTTCATAGACGACATCCTTATCTATTCCAAGACTCAAGAAGAGCATGCCGAGCACCTGAGGCTAGTGCTTGGTATCTTGAGGGAGAAGCGACTATATGCTAAGCTGTCCAAGTGTGAATTCTGGATGGATGAGGTACAATTCTTGGGCCATGTGATATCTGCGCAAGGCATTGCGGTAGACCCAGCAAAATTCGATGCAGTGGTTAAGTGGGAAAGTCCCAAGTCAGCAACCGAAATCAGAAGCTTTGTGGGTTTAGCCGGCTACTATAGGAGATTCATAGAGGGATTCTCCAAGATAGTGGCGCCCCTGAGCCAGCTTACTCGGAAAGACCAACCCTTCGCTTGGACGGATAAGTGTGAGGGAAGTTTCCAAGATCTGAAGCGACGATTGACGAGCGCCTCGATATTGGTTATCCCGGATGTTGGAAAACCCTTTGAGGTTTATTGTGACGCATCCCACCTTGGATTTGGTTGTGTTCTGATGCCAGAAAAGAAGGCAGTGACATATGCGTCGAGGCAACTCAAGGTGTATGAGAGAAACTATCCCACTCATGAACTGGAGCTAACAGCCATAGTTTTTGCCCTGAAAATTTGGAGGCACTACCTCTACAGTGCTTAAGTCCGGGTATTCAGTGATCACAAGAGTCTGAAGTACCTATTCGACCAGAAGGAGTTAAGCATAAGGCAAAGAAGATGGATGGAATTCTTGAAGGATTATGATTTTGAGCTTTTGTACCATCCAAGGAAGGCAAACGTAGTAGCCGATGCTCTGAGTAGGAAGACGGTACACACCGCTCACCTCATGATCAAGGAGGTGGAATTGCTAGAGAAATTTAGAGACATGAAACTACAGGTGGAGTTGGAGTCAGGATTCATTAGATGTAGTAATCTGACCATATCTAGTGACTTCCTGAACTCGGTGAGAGAAAGACAACTGTTGGATGCTAGTCTGAACAAGGTTAGAGCGCAAGTGGGGTCAGAAGAGGCAAATGACTTTGCTTTGGGTAACAACCACATATTGAGATTCCATGGCAGAGTGTGTGTGCCTGATGATGCGGAGGTGAAAAGGCTGATCCTTGAGGAAAGGCATAAGAGTCGTCTTAGTCTGCATCCCGGCATGACTAAGATGTACCAGAACCTCAAGGGAAGCTTTCTAGTGGAAGGGGATGAAGAAGGATGTGGCACAGTTCGTGTCTGCTTGCCTGACCTGTCAAAAGGCAAAGGTAGAGCACTAGAGACCCAGCGAGATGATACAGCCCCTGGAGGTACCATTGTGGAAATGGGATAGCATCTCGATGGACTTTGTGACCCATTTGCCACGCATTTTTAGAGGGCATGACACCATCTGGGTCATAGTGGACCGTCTGACCAAGAGTCCACATTTCTTAGCAATGAACCTGAGGATGTCTATGGTTAAGTTGGCTCAGTTGTACATCAAGGAGATTGTGAGATTGCATGGGGTTCCTTCGAGCATTGTATCAAATAGAGATCCACGGTTCACATCGCGGTTTTGGCAAACCTTGCAGGGTGCTTTGGGAAGCAAACTCACGATGAGTTCAGCTTTTCACCCTTAGACAGATGGTCAGTCTGAGAGAACGATCTAGTCGCTTGAAGACTTACTGCGAACATGCATACTAGATAATTTGGGTGCTTGGGATGAAGTGTTACCGTTGATTGAGTTCACCTACAACAATAGTTTCCATGCAAGCATAGGGATGGCACCGTATGAGGCTCTTTATGGTCGGAGGTGCAGGACTCCCTTGTGTTGGTACCAGGACGGGGAGGCAGTGTTAGTTGGGCCAGAATTGTTGGAACAGACCACCGAGAAGGTGAGGTTGGTGAGGAATAGGATGCAGGCTTCACAGAGCAGACAAAAGGCGTATGCAAACCGCAGGAGGAGACCTTTGGAATTCGAGGCAGGAGATCATGTGTTCTTGAGGGTGACCAGAAGGGCTCTCCGTTCAAGAAAGCTTTCTCCTAAGTTCCTTGGCCCCTATCAGATCTCGATAAGGATTGGACTAGTTGCTTATGAGATAGCTTTGCCTCCTCAGTTGGCAAATCTTCGCCCCGTGTTCCACGTGTCATAGTTGAGGAAGTATGTGTTTGATCTGGCCCATGTGTAGGAAGCTGAGGATATACAGATCAAGGAGGACCTTACTGTGGAAGTGCCATCCATTGCTCTGCACGATAGCAAGGTGGAAGAACGCAGAGCAAAAATAGTCAGACTAGTTAAGGTCATCTAGGATCGGAGAGCAGGTGACTCTACTTGGGAGTTGGAGGAGGATATGAGGAAATCACACCCGCACCTTTTTACTTGGTAAGTTTTATTATCGAGGAAAAAAATTTTCTTGTTGAGGAGAATGTAAGGCCTATTAATTTTGTTATTCTTTTCTGCCTAAGTCCTTAAGGGTTGCCCCAAAGTTCGTTGGGCCTAAGGCTGGCCCAAGAAAAGGGAACCATACCCTAAGTCTGCCCTAACGCACTCCTCTCCTCTCACTTTCAGAAACAGCCGCTTTACTCTCCTCACCAAAACAGTGCTCTGCTAGGTTTGATCTTCGGCCTCCGTCGAGTTCGTTCAAGCTCTTTTTGCTCAACGTAAGTTACCCTTCATCTCAGACCATCCCTTCCTTGGCATGATTTTCATGTTTTCCTAAATAGGGTTCTGTAGTGAGCTCATCTTAAGTTCTCTTCCGCTATTTTCCAGCTTCTAAGTCTCTTCTTGGAGTTGTTGCGCGCTACGTTTGCTTGCCAAGGTCCTGTATTAACCCCTTTCCAAGTACTGGAAGCTAGGGCTCATCTGTCTAGGTCGTTTTTCTGCTTGTTCTACTGTTATTGTATGGTTCTGTGGATTATATGCTACTGTGATGTGATAAGAATGTCGTTTGGCCTTTGGGTTTGGTGTATGTGTATATGTTGTGTGAATGAACAGTGGCGGACACTGGTTTTCTCGCCTAAACGAGCATGCCTCGCCTAGGCGAGACTAACAGGGGACTCGCCCAAAAACTTCTGCACAAAGGGTCGCCCAGGCGACTTGGTTTCTTTTTTAGCGAGGTGCACTCTCGCTTAGGCGAGAATGGTCTCGCCTGAGCGAGACGTCGTAGAGCCCACTGTTCCCTTGTCGCGCCCTCGCCTAGGCGAGATGGGATTCGCCTGAGCGAACCTTGTTAGTTTGAGCGAGGCAGCGGGCAAGTTTGATGTTCTTGTTGAATGGCTCACTAATGTGTGGCTTACTTGCATGATCTAAATACTTTACAAAAAGGGTTACTTGATGATGGCATGATTAATATATGAGTTTGAGATGGAAATGGTATGTTATTTTATTGGATATGAATTGGAAGGCATGAGTTACATGATTTGTTGCTTATGCATGATATTGATGTGATGAAAGTTCTTGATTGGTGGGTGAGGCATGTATAAAGTATGAGTAGGGCATAATTCCAAGACTCTTGTAGTGAGAGATCTTGGTGGCGCCTCATCTGCTGGACGTAATTCCATGGACCCTCTTAAGGGGAGTTCCTAGTGATACCTTGACAAAAGGACGTAATTCCACGGGGGGTCGTGCTGGTGCCTCAGGGTCAGGGCGTAATTCCACGAAGATCACGTGGTGGTGCCTCTTGTAAAGGTATAATTCCGTGAAGGCCTCGTGGTGACGCCTCATTTCTAGGACATAATTCCACTGCCACGTGGTGGTGCCTCAGATACGTATCCGGATAGTCAAGTCTTGTAGTTTTGAAGGGGGTTTGATATATCATGTGGGGGTTCCCGTCATTTATGCTTGAATTTATGATTGAATGATGATTATTATGATGTATGAATTTTGTGCACTAGCTTACCCCTTTCGCTTGTTTGTATGGTTGTGTGTGTGGTTTTCCCCCTTTGCAATGATCATCAATTCTATTGATGTGAGCAGATGTGAGGACCCGAGGCAGTGGTAATGGCGATGGAGATGCTACAGCTTGAAGTCCATGGGCAGGTATGGGTTTACTATGGAGCCCTCAGCTGGAGAAGTTTGTTATCTAGATTTATCTTTCTGTACGAGAACCAGTGTTGTTGTGATTTATGTGTTTTGGGTTAGGCAGTGTAGTGCCTCTTTCTTTCGTTATGGATAGGTTGGGGTACTGTGTACGCCATACCCCGTCTTTCCGCACTCTTTGAATATTTAATATATGTGGCGTTTATTTAAGTTGATTTTTATCTATTTAATTGGGAAGTTACAAGAACCAAGTAGATAAGATCTAAACTTTTCAAGTGCAAAAACTACCGCAAGAAGCTCCTTTTCTATTGTGGTGTAGTTTGCTTGGGCAGTATCTAATGTCTTAGAGGCGTAGTAGATTACCCTCGACTGCTTGTTAATTCTTTGAGCTAGAACAGCCCCCAATGCATAATTGGATGCATCACACATCAGCTCGAACAGGGCTGTCCTGTCGGGCGCCTGAATGATTGGAGTGGTGGTTAAGGACTTCTTGAGACAATCAAAAGCCTCTTTGCATCCTTCATCAACGATGAAGTCAAAATCTTTTTGTAGTAAGTTGGACAGTGGAAGGGCCTTTTTACTGAAGTTCTGAATGAAGTGCTTGTAAAACCCTGCATGGTCAAGAAAAGAATGAACCTCTCGCACAGAAGAGGGCAATTGAAATCTTGGCAAGGTCAACTTCAATGCCCTTTCTTGAAATTATGTGCCCCAATACTATGCCTTGTTCTACCATTAAATGGCATTTCCTAAAATTGAGAACAATGATAGATTCGATGAACCTATTTAAAACTTTTTCCAAACTATCCAAACATGCATCAAAAGAGGACCCATACACAATAAAGTCGTCCATAAACACCTCTATGCATTTTTCAAGAAAATCACTAAAAATGCTAAGCATGTACCGCTGGAATGTGCCAGGGGCATTGGATAGGCCAAACGACATCCTCCTATAGGCAAAAGTGCCAAAGGGGCAAGTGAATGTGGTTTTCTCTTGGTCCTCAGGTGCAATACGAATTTGAAAGCAACCAGAAAAACCATCAAGAAAGCAATAGTGAGACTTACCTGCCAAGCACTCAAGCATCTGATCAATAAAAGGCAGGTGGAAGTGGTCTTTCCTAGTTTCTTGATTTAGCCTTCTATAGTCGATGCAAACTCTCCAACTGTTTTGCACCCTTATTGGAATCAACTCTTCTTTTTCATTCTTGACTATAGTAAGGCCTGTCTTTTTAAGAACAACATGGATGGGGCTGACCCATTGACTGTCAGAAATGGGGTAGATGATCCCAGCTAGTAGAAGCTTGGTCACCTCCTTCTTGACAACATCCGAGATGATAGGGTTGAGTCGCCTTTGTGGCTGTCTCATTGGCTTTGCTCCATCTTCCAACAATATCCTGTGCATGCATGTTGATTGGCTAATACCAGGAATGTCATCCAATGTCTATCCCATTGCCTTCTTGTGCTTTTTAAGAACATGCAACAACCTCTGCTCTTGTTCAGTAGTGAGGGAGGTGGAAATGATGACATGCAGTTTGTCCTCCTCCTCTAAGTATACGTACTTGAGGTTGTCTGGCAGGGGTTTCAACTCTGGAGTACTGAATGTTAGCTGAATATCAAGAACTAGAAGGGAGGGAGAAATGGGTTCCATAATCTGTACCTCAGCATAATATCATATGCATATGTACTTCCTGCAACATGGTTAGTGCAATCTGATCGTATAACATCAAAGTCAATAGGTACAACATCCAGAGAGTCAAACTCAATAGATTGAACATTATCCACATCATATTCAGCATCATCAGAATCAGAATCAAGAACATCAATGCATGCAAACTCAGATAACTCAGACACAGATGAATGTTTTAATGCATGCAAAGAGTGGAAATCAGAAATAAGTCCATCAACAACATCATCAATAATATCAACATGAAAAACAGAGTGATCCTCAGAAGGATGTTTCATGGCATCCAAAATATTAAATCGCAAACAATATCATCAAACTCCATGGACAAAGTAATTGCATGGACATCAATCTTGGTTCGTGCAGTTTTCAAAAATGGTCTACCTAAAATGATTGGTGCAGAACCATGTGAAAATCCTTCTTCCATATCAAGAATGTAAAAATCAGCAGGGAAAATCCATTTACCAACACGAACCAAAACATCATCAACCAAACCTACGGGGTGGGCAACACTTCTATTTGCCAACTAAATCACCACACCCGTAGGTTGTAAGGGTCCAAGAGAAAGAGATTTAAAAATAGACAGAGGAATTACATTTATTGAAGCACCAAGATCAAGCATTGCATTTTCAAATTTATTGTTACCTATGATACAAGGTACACAAAATGTACCTGGGTCCTTGCACTTCTCAGGAATCTGAGAAACGGATTTACCTATCAATGCTGACACATTTCTACCCATGCTGATCTTTTCGTTTCCCTTTAGCCTCCTTTTGTGCGTGCATAGCTCCTTCAAGAACTTTGTATATCTGGGAATCTATTTGATGGCATCCAACAAAGGTATGTTCACCTCCACCTTCCTGAATGTTTCTAAGATCTCCCTATCAACCTCTTCCATCTTTTTGCTTGGAATGGCTCTTGGAGGGAAAGGAAGAGGTATGAAAGGTGCAGCAGTAGAGGTGGAAGGTGTAGAAGTCACACAAGATGTGAAAGGACCAGTTGCATGAGCATCACGCTTTCTCTGAAGTGTGGCAGGGTCGACTTCCTTTTAAGGTGTAGGCTCATGAGTGGGAACTTCAATGTCTTCCCAAATCTCAATGTAATGGCACTCACATTTCTTGGATTCTCCACCGTTTGTGATGGCAACCTGTCAGAATTCTGAGCCTGTGACTGGTTTAGCTGAGTGGCCATATACCCTATTTGATTTGTCAAACTCTGGATTGAGGCCCTAGTCTCCTGCTGGAATTACATATTTTGAATGGTCATCATCCTGACCAACTCCTCCAATGAAGTAGAAGAAGAAGGTGCAGGTGTTGCAGCAGGAGCTGGTGTGGGTACATGTGGAACCAGAGCAGCTTGTGCAAGTGTAGCCCTTTGTTGTGGAGGTGGCTGCACATTTTGAAATTGTTGGTTTTGCTGCTGTTGGTTGCCCTGGTTTCCCCATCTCAAATTAGGGTGATTCCTCCATCCTAGATTATATCTGTTTGTTGACAAATCATGGTGGTTTTGTTGTTGACAAATGCACTAGTGTAGAAGAAGAAGCAGCAGCCTATTGTTGCAATGTTGGGCAAGAGTCTGTAAAATGATCAGAAGATGTACAAAGGCCATAAAATCTTATAGTTGGAGCTCTCTAATTAGAACCAAGTTGGTTGACTAGTGTGGTAAGAGCATCAATCTTACTCTCCAACTTCTTCGTGTATTCGACTACCCCGAGATCATTTACTCCTCTAACAATTGTGGCATCACTCTTTGTGCCAAATTGTTAAGAATTGGAAGCCATGTTTTCAATTAGTTGCCTGGCTACAGCTGGGGTTATGTTACCAAGAGCACCACCACTTGCGGCATCAATCATATTTATATCCATGTGGTGCAGGCCTTCATAAAAATACTATAGAAGGAGATGTTAAGAGATTTGATGGTGAGGGCAGCTTTATCAAAGATTCTTGAACCTCTCCTAGTACTCATAGAGGGTCTCCCCAGATTGTTTCTTGATGCTAGAAATTTCCTTCCTTATGGCGGTTGTCCTTGAAGCAGGGAAGAACTTGGCAAGGAATAATCTCTTCAAGTCATCCTAGCTCGTGATGGACCTGGGTGCAAGGTAGTACAACCAGTCTTTTGCATTGCCCTCTAAGGAATGAGGAAAGGCCTTCAAGTATACATGGTCCTCCTGGACATCAGCAGGCTTCATAGTGGAACACATGACATGAAACTGCTTCAAGTGTTTGCACGGGTGTAACAAGTTTATTAAGTTTTTAACACATATGGAACTTCCTCTTTAGGTATTGAATGCATAAACTATCATAAGTGAACTTTGGTGCAGTGAGCTCACTCATGGTCCTCTCATGAAGTGGAGGAGGTTGAGCCATGTTATCAGTATGAAAATGAGAATGTTCAGAATAAACAGTATGCTCAGAATGCAAAGAATGATGAAAATCAGAAGAGTCAGGAAAAGTCACTGAATATTCAACATTCAAGGATGGATTCCTAAGATGCCTACTTCCTCTGTGGAATGTCCTATCAATCTCAAGGTCAATGGGTTGTAATTCACTTGGGTTTTCTCTAGTCATGCACCAAAATACACTAATTCTAGTGATATTGGCATAACATAGGGTATACCTACAAGTATACTCAAACGAACTCCAAATGACTTAAAAATTGGTAGAATTGTCCTTTGAGTGCTCAAATAGAACAACAAAAAAGATCAGATCAAAACTCAAAGTACAAGTATTTTTAAAAAATTTTCAAAAGTAAAAAAATGAAGAAAAATCACAAAAACATTGCTGAAATGTAGAAAATGGCATTTTCTGGAGAATCTGAGTTTGCAAACTGGCAAAGCGGATTTCAACAAGGTAGGAAATTAAATTTCACCCCGAATGCATATAAAATAATAGTGATTCTGATAACCAGAGCAAAAGTTATGGTTCTCTAAAGTTTCACGAAAAATTAGTCCAAATATTTTTTGAATCTCTCAACTTAGACAATACCAACTACTCCAGCTATTTTTCCCATCAAGTTCAATGTCTTAGAAGTGGGGGGGGGGGGAAGTTTAAGTCAAAACAAGCACCGTAGCTAAAAGACCAAAAATCCAGAAAGGAAATGCCAAATTCGGATACTATTCATGCACTATTCACTACTACAAATGACATTATTCATGCGCGTCGCGACACTATTCACTCTACTATACAGACAACATGCACACTACACGAAAACACATAGAAACACTACCACAATGAACATACACCAACTCAACCACACTTGAACTACACACACACACACCAAAACACTGAACACAAACACACTGAAAATTTTACTTTGAACAAAACGATTGGGCCCGGCAACGACGCCAAATTTGATAGAGGTCGTACCCCACCAAATTAAAACACTTAAAATGCAATATGTGACAATTGAATCAAGTCGTCTCCCAACGACCAATACTTTTGTCCAAAGCTTCAAATTTCCATATTCAAACACAACACAATAACACAAGGGGGGTTTGACGGACAGATTCAGAATGCTAATCAACAGATTAAATTGAATGCGACAATGATTAGAACTGTATTAACATCCTTGCTTCAAACACAATTTCACTTATCATAGGCCACCAAATTAACACCTTTGCTTTCTCTTAATCCACTAGATAATAATCCACTAAGCGAAAATTTCAATCTAATTTCATTATGCAATTAAGGTTCACACATCCTTAAATTCGTGACAGCCAAGCTACATACATTAAGCATGAACATAACTTAACCCAAACAGATGCAATTACTTTGTAAATTAAGCATAAACAGATTCATCACATGCATTCTCGAATTTAGAACAAAGAGACATGGTAGATTTCACAAAACAAGCACAACCTCAAAGCTTCATTGCATTTTTCATCAAGGAGTCAATACACAAATTTAACTAGACATGGAAAATGGAGCAAACAAACTCTTCAAATCTGGAATCACAAAAACAGAACCGAAAACCCTAACTTCAAACTCTCCAAACGTGATTTCAACATCGAAAGACGAATTTAAGAGCTTCAATTGAATGGAAAACGATGCAATGGTATAAAAACAGAAAACTCCATCAATGGGTGTTGTTCCAAATCAATAAAGTCTAAAAAACGAGATACCCAAGCTAGAAAATGAAATTAAAACGTAAAACCCTCAATGGGTGCAGTCAAATGTGCATAAAAACGGTAAAAATGAGGCAAAAATGTGAAAAAACGCAAAGAGCACTTCCATGGAAGCTTAGAGAACGAAAATGGAGGTTGGAGAAAGGTAGAAGATGAAGTGCGCGGCTGGTCTCATGCATCTCGTGGTCCCATCACTCTGCCAGCATTATTTACGAAATTGCCATTATGAGCTGCCGAATTACAAAAATGTCACTCCTAGGACTCTAATATTGGCCTATTCACTCAGATGACGTGGAAATGACGTGGAAATAATGTGGCAATGATGTGTCAAGTCTCTTTAACTAAATATTAATGTCCAAGCTCCAAAATTGCTTCACCCAAATACCTAAAAATAATTAAAAATGAAAATTAGGCCAAATAATGAGAAATTAACCCAAATTCGGAACAATGGCCCAATAAAGCCCAGTAGATGAAAAACACACGAAAGATGAATAATTAAGCACTGAACAACTGTCAAATGCGTACACAAATGCTAGTGGAATGGAGGAAAATAATGACTCATCAGCGCGCAAGGAAGAAGAAGAAAGGTTCGCGATTTTGTGCCCTAATTAAACTATATGGTCTTGGTTCAATTAATAAATGATGCATATAGCCTTATTTGGCACCAGTTCAGTGCCACCCGAGGCTAAAGACGTAACGGCTAGTGGCAATTTGAAATATTCAGCCAGGTTTTTGGCTTCGGGTTTTAGTTTAACCGAGGCATAAAAGTTGTCTAGAATTGCAAAAATGCCACTGCGCCATTATATGCTTCGGTTCCTGGCCAACCGAGGCATATAAGGCGAGGTAAAAAATGGATTCTGCACTAGTGTGTATACCAAGGTTTGATCCCACAACCTTGCCAATGTCAAGTAAATGCACAACCAATTCATGTTTCATGATAATTCATATAATTCTATGATTATATTATCATTCAACCTGTTCAAGCATATTATTAAAAGTAATAATAATTTAAATAACACATAATTGGCATACATAGGACTTGAACCCAAGTCCTCTCACACAAAATAAAGTTCTCTCAACCACTTGAGCTGGTATTATTCGACGTCATACATGTTACAATTAAATGTCATAAAGGCTCCCACTACCCGCATTTATTAATTATTTATTTATTTAATAAATTAATTTTCACGGGTCTTACATTTGACAAAAATCGACTAATTATACCAACAACATGTGCAATATATGGTCTCGTGCACACCATTGCATTCATCAAACTGCCCACCGCAGATGCATAACGAACTCTACTCATATATGCCTTCTCAACTTCATTTGAACGACTTTGTTTAACACTTAGTTTAAAATGAGTAGCAAGAGGAGTGCTTACGACTTTCACATTTTCCATCTGGAATCTCTGCAAGACCCTTTTAATATAGTGTTCCTGTGACAGCCAAAGCTTCCTTTCTTTTCGTTCTCGAATGATTCTTATTCCAAGAATCTATTTAGCACCTCCTAAGTCCTTCATAGTAAATGACTCACCCAATTGCTTCTTCAACTGTTAATTTTGGAAACATTTTTCCCAACAATAAGCATGTCATCAACATATAATAACAAGATAATAAAGTCATCATTAGAAAAACTTTTAACAAAGACACAAAGATCAGAAGTAGTCTTCTTGTAGCCTTGCTCACACATAAAAGACTCAAACTTCTTACACCATTGCCTTGGAGCCTGCTTTAAACCGTATAGACTTATTCTTAGCCTACACACATAATCTTCCTTGCCTGCAACAATAAAACCATTAGGTTGCTTCATTGATATCTCTTCCTCCACATTACCATGAAGGAAAGTTGTCTTCACATCCATCTCCTCAACCTCCAAATCAAGAGTAGCAGCTAAACTTAGCACAGTTCTGATGGATGGCATTTTCACCACAGGTGAGAAAATCTCATTGAAATCAACACCCGTTTTCTTTCTGAAACCTTTCACCACCAATCTGACCTTGTACTTTGGAAATGTAGAATTAGCATCTTGTTTCATCTTGAAGATCCACCTGTTTTCTAAAGCCCTTTTTCCCTTAGGAAATTTCACCAAGCCATAAGTGTGATTATCATGCAAAGATTTCATTTCATCTTGCATTGCATCCAACCACTTTTGTTTTTCTTCACTCTCCAAAGCCTCTTCAAAACACTCAGGTTCTCCATTGTCAGTCAAGGTTATGTACTCATCACAAGAATACCTTGTAGAAGGTTGTTTCTATCTATTAGACCTCCTGAGTTGGACTTGAGGTGGTTCAGGTATATCACCAAGATCATCATCATCATGTTCCTCTTGAGCATCATCATTTGGAACCACTACTCCACTTCCAACTTGTTGATCATCAACATCACCATGTTGTTCATCATCTTGAGCTTCTGTTTCAACATTCTCCAGATTGTGAGCGAGCAACCTCATCGGATTACCATCAGTGAGATTACTATCTTTCTCGGGTGTGGTCTTCTCCACCTCTCAACCAAGGCACGAAATTCCTTGAATCACACTTGCAGACCAGAAACCACATCAAGAAAACCACCCAGAGGCACAAGAACACCCAAACCTGATGGTGGTTGTCCCTAGCCAACCATACATATGTTCTTCAAGCTACTCACAAGCCAAAATGCCTCCAAGATCAACCAAGATCTTCAACACACGAGTTCTAGGTGTGTATTACAAAGAGAGAGAGCTTTCCAAAGATGAATGACAAAGTTTGGTGCACAAAAACTCAGATTCACACCCGTTCTCGCGAAAACACAGCTTATATAGTTTGGTTGAAGTGAAAATAGTCGATTGAATTTTCCGTACAGTCAGCTGATTTTACCTAACTTAAGTGAAATCAGTCAATTGAAAAATAATTCAACTTACTGAATACATTCATACTAGAAACTATATACAACAAGCCTTTTAACCTGTTAAAACCCATTTTAACAGATTAAAAGAGACACATTAAGGCACACAAGACATCTAACCTATGTCATATAGCCTACCGACATTGTATAACACTAACACATTACATTTAACATGTTATTTACAGATTTAACACACTAATAACAAAATTTTCAAGTGGATCTTCATCAATCTTCATCAAACACTTAAGATCTTCATACACATGGCTTTATCAATTCTTTGCTTCAAGTTGCTTGTGCAAACAATCTCCCCCTAAATTGATGAAGCCAACATCCTCGAGTTGAATTGATGAGCTAAGATCCATACAGAAACTTGGAAGAGCTTTTGCACACAAGATACTAATATTCCAAATATACAACCAAGCAAAAGCACACAAGATTACATACATATCACATATGCATATGCTCCCCCTATAATTAATAACATGAATTAACTTCAGATTTTAGATTAAGTTTGTAGTATTATATGATTCCAGCAGATTTATTTCAGGTTTTCCAATTTTAACACCATTTTACTCATTTTAACTGATTTTCTCCCCCTTTTGGATTCATCAAATGAAAGTAAATGCATGGATCATTTTGGAAAGATGAAAATTTTCATTAAAGCGTTAACATAGGAGTGTATCAAGACAACTAATACATAATATAAATAGACCAGAGCAGAAACAGAAATGAAAAATACATCATGAACCTGAAAACTGATATAATCAGTCGACTGAAATAAGAAAATAACAGATTAAAAAATTGGAACAGACAGACAAACGCACAAAATGCAGCACGAAAATGCAATGCATGACCTATGAAGCATCCCCTTCACTCATTCCTAGGGTTGTCTCTGTTGTAGACATTAGAGAGGAGGTGATGAACATTATGCAACTGATCATCCAGGTCTTGGAACCTTGTTATGCAATAAGCATGATGTGAATTTTGTGCCATGTTGAAGTCTTGAAGCTCATTGAGAACCATTCTCTCAAATTTGGAGTATGCAGGTCCAGTATTCTCAAGAGGATTATACAATTCAATTGCCATTGGTTGTGGTTCATCTTCCTCTTGGTTTCCTCCACTAGTTCCCACTTCATGGTCATTTGCTCCAACTTCAGTATTTGCACCTTGATCTACTTCAACCAGCCAAGTGTTGCCTATCTTGGTGAATCCCATCTTGTGCATATTCAGTGTTGAAACATAATTGAGAAGACCAGTAGACTCCTCAAGCTCCCCTTCCACATCCACACCAAAATGCTCAATGAACTTGGAGATGAGCACCACATATGGAAGCTTGAAATTTGTGAGCCTCTTTGCCTTCATCATGTGGTCACGAATTATGTAGGTCCAATCCACCATCACACCATTTTGAATGTAATACATCACCACAAGATCTCCTTCATTCAAGGTTGCATGATTACTCCCCCTAGGCATGATGATTTTGGTCACCACCATAGCTAGCAACCTTTCCTCCACACGAAGCCTTCCCACATGGAAATTTCTAGTTTGCTCACCTTGATTTCTCACACATTGGTTGAAGTATTGCACTTTGTTTAATTCATCCACTGCACTAGTTTCACCTTTGCGGACTTGCACACCTCTTTTCCTTAGGCCAGCCACATCCTTCCATGTTTGCCTAGTGATTTCCATCTCCACACCTTTGACGCTTGTTTTGAGAACACCATTGTTGAATTTGAGGTTGACATAAAACACTTTCACCAAATCCGGATACACCTTGCTTGAAAGCTCAAGGAAAATCTTCAATTTTTTAGCTTTGAGATGTTGCTCAAGGTTGCCAAAGTTTTCTGCCCTTAGCCAAGACATGTGAATCACCTTAGGAAGGATGATTTGCTTCCTATTGATCTCAATCAAGAAGGTTTGATTAGCCAAGACATGTTCTTTAAACCATACCTCAAGCCTTCCTTGATTCATGGCATTTAGAGAGGATGGAGTAAGTGGGGTGGAGCTTTCATCATCTGAGGGGGTTGTTCGTGATCTTCTAGGCATGATGAAATATAGGTTTGGCTCTTACTAGCAAATAAGAATGCCAATGCATGATGCTTATGCAAGTATTTATAGAATCAGCATGTTGATTTTCAGAATCAGTCAATTAAATTGTGCAGATATTCTGGTTTCAATGCAGTACAGGAAATCACAACAATTAAATGTGTGGGAATCTATATTAGAGATGTAGTGATGTTTTTCCCATGTGTTTTATGAACAATTCACTCACAAACAGTTCATATCTAATGCATGATCATTGGAAATCATGTAATTAAAGCACTTTATGGTCAATGCAATCTGAAAAGTTGATTTTAGCTGATGTAATAGCTGTTACAGCAACTGCTACAATCCAAAAACAATCATGTTATAGAAACTTTGACTGGGTCAATCAATTAAGAATCAATTAAAGCAATTCCACATCAGCATAAGTGATTTTAACACATAAAAATACAGAGTTAGTCGACTAAAACTATACCATAAAACTGATTTTTGGTGCAATGACAAATTTAAGTGAAATCTATGTGTTAAATTTGCAATTTTACCTAACTAAAAATTTTAGATTACACGAAATTCACACCAGACCAATTTAAATCAAATATATGTGTTGTTTTGTGAGATTTAACAGATTTAACAGTTCTAGAACACAAATTATGCAGATTTTGACATTTTAAATGAAATCTATGTGTTGAATTTGCCAATTTAGCTTACTGAAATTCTGGCAGTTTTCAAATTATGGAGATTTTTATCATTTTAAATGCGGCACACACATGAATTAATAATATTAACAAGCCAAATAGACATCAACATATATTCCTCATGTCAAGAATACCTAATTCAGTTCTAAGCTTATTAAATCCATCACGCGCAAGTGGTTTAGTGAATAAATCTGCCAATTGATTTTCAGTTTTCACAAACATGATTTCAATATCACCTTTTTGAATATTATCTCTTATGAAATGATGTCTGATTTCAATGTGTTTAGTTTCAAAATGCTGAATTGGATTCTTAGTTAGGTTGATTGCACTTGTATTATCACAATAAAGAGGTACCTTCTCTAGCTTTACACCATAATCCATAAGTTGATGTTTCAACCATATGCTTTGAGCACATGCATATCCAACTGCTATGTACTCAGCCTCAGCTGTAGAGAGTGCTACACATGCTTGCTTCTTGCTATTCCATGAAATTAGGCTTGATCCTACTAGATGGCATGTACCACTTGTGATTTTCCTATCCAATTTGCCCCCTGCATAGTCAGAATCTGAAAAACCACTAAGAACAATGTAAGATTCATTAGGATACCATAATCCAACATTAGTTGTTCCTTTAAGATACTTGAGAATTCTTTTTGCAGTTTTGAAGTGTGATTCCTTTGGATTGGCTTGAAACCTAGTACACAAGCAAACACCAAATTGTATATCCAGCCTACTTAAGGTTAGATATAGCAAGGAACCAATTAACCCTCTATATTTGGTTGAATTAACTTGGTTTCCAGCTTCAACTACATCCATAAGGCAGTTTGTAGCAATTACAGTGGCAACCTCTTTTCAATCCTCCATTTTGAACTTTTTTAGTAGGTCTAAACAGTATTTTGACTGGCTTAAAAATGTTCCATGCTTGAGTTACTTCACTTGCATCCCTATGAGGTAGGTTAGCTCACCCATCATAGACATCTCAAATTTCCCTACATAGCTGCAACAAACTCTTCACACATAGAGTTATTATTTGATCCAAAGATTGTATCATCTACATATACTTGAACAAGTATTACATAACTTGCATGCTTTCTAATGAAAAGTGTTTTATCAACAACACCTTTAGCATATCCTTTAGATAAAAGAAAGTTACTTAACCTCTCATACCACCATCGTGGTGCTTGTTTCAAACCATATAAAGCCTTTTTCAATTTGAAAACATGATTAGGATAGAGGTGATCTTCAAAGCTAGGAGGTTGTGATACATACACTTCTTCATTTAAGAAACCATTCAAGAATGCATTTTTCACATCCATTTGAGAAAGTTTGAAATTACACATGCATGCATATGCTAATAATAACCTCACAGCTTCTAGCGAAGCTACAGGTGCATATGTTTCATCAAAATCAATGCCTTCCTCTTGATTACAACCTTTAGCAACTAGCCTAGCCTTATTCCTAACTATATTACCACTTTCATCCATTTTATTCCTAAACACCCATTTAGTACCAATCACATTCATTGCATCAGTTTTAGGAACAAGAGACCCCACATCATTCCTAGTGAATTAATTAAGTTCATCTTGCATAGCAACAACCCAATTACTATCACATAATGCATCATTCACATTCTTAGGTTTAATTTGAGAAACAAATGCAGCATGTTGAAAGAATGCAAGCTTGCGTGTAGTGGATACTCTCTGTTCTATGTCACCAATTATGTTGTCCTTTGATAATCCCTTTGGTTCAATCCACTCCTTGGGTAAGTTGTTGTGTGCAGCTTTTTCAGTCGATTGAATTTCCTTTTTAGTTGACTGATTTCCTGCAGCAGATTCAAGTTCTGCAATAGATTGCTTTTCTAGTGCTGTTTCTTCTTCATTTATCAAATTATGTTTCAACCCTTCTACCAACAACACATTCTTGATGTTGAAGGAGGATCCATTGCCTATGACTCCATTTCCAAGGATTCTTGCTTTGTTGTTGTCTCTATAGGTTACAAATCCTTCCTCCTTGAACTCCAACTTTGCAAATTTAGTCTTATCTCCTGTCATATGCCTTTAACAGCCACTATCTAGGTACCATAGATCCTTTTTTCCTATTTTATGACCGACAAAACAATATAGTATTACATGGTACCCTTTGATAGTTTGGGTCCAACATGGTTATGCCTTTCTAGATCCTTTTGGGATCCATTTCATAAATCCCTTAGGTACATCATGCTTTCTAACATGAAAATTCTTAAGAACATGACCTTTCTTCATACAATAGTTGCAGGAAATGAAGGGCATAACATTTGGCTCACTCTTGCAAAAGAAACTAGAGAACTTCTTGGCTTTCTTTTCATGGATAGGTGTATAAAAAAGTCCAAGAACAACTTCCAGATTTCCTTTTCCTATAGTGAACTTTGCACAAGTTTTCAAAAGATATTTCACTTGATTTTTCAAAGTAGAGCAGTTTTCACAAGATTTTCTAGTCAGCTGTTTTTCAGAACAATCGACTAAATCACTGTAAATCATTTCCAAATGTTCAAAATTAGTGTTTAAGTCGACTAATTCTTATTCTAGTTGGCTAACTCTATTTTCTAGTTAGCTATTTAATCCTTTTAACCGATTGTTCATGACAACAATTTTGTTTGCCTCACTATGCAACTCTTCAAAGTCATGCAACAATTGGTAATAGTCATTCTTATCTTTGGATGACAAGAACCTTACTTGGCTTGATGAGGATGATTCATATCCGGCCATGAGGCATAGGTTTGCTTCCTCACTTCCTTCTTAAGATGAAATGCTTTTTGAATCATCATTTTCCTCCCAAGCTTTGTAGGCATGTCTTTCCTTGCCCTTTTTCTCCTTTTTCTTATCATCAACCTTCTCCTTCTCTTTGTTAACATTAGGACATTCAATCTTGATATGTCCTTGCTTTCCACAATTATAACATGAGAATTTAGAAGAATTACTTGAATCATTTTGTTTAGAATTGTACCTCCTTTGATTACCTTTGTTGCCTTTCCTCTTGAGATACTTCCCAAACTTCTTTACTAGTAGATTCAAGTTCTCATTGTCACTAGATTCAACAACCTCTTCCTCGATTTCATCACTCTTCTTAGAGCTAGCCTTCAAGGCTATAGATCTTACCTTTTTCTCACTTGTTTCAAGCTCACTTAGCCTTTGCATTTCAATCTCATGCTCTCTAAGCTTGCTAAACAGTGCAGTTGTTGTGATGATGGATAAATCCTTGGATTCAGATATGGTAGTCACCTATGGTTGCCAATTTCTATCAAGACACTTAAGCACTTTGATGTTTAGCTCCTCTTTGTCAAATTCTTTGCCTAGACCCATGAGATGGTTGACTATGTGAGTGAACCTCTTTTGCACTTCAGCTATGGACTTTCCTTTTTGCATCTTGAAAAGCTCATACTCTTGAATCAAGGCATGCTTCCTTGCTATCTTCACTTCACTTGTTCCTTCATGTGTAACCTCTAGGACATCCCATATTTCCTTTGCATTCTTACATTGGGAGACCCTAAAAAATTCATTCATTCTTGCATTCTTACATTGGCATTGCAATCATATTAAGCTTTTCACCTTTCTTCATTAGTCCATTCACTCCAAGGCTTGTCCACCTGCTTATTTTCAAGAATACATTTAGGAGTATATGGTCCATTAACTATTGCATCCAAAATTCCCTTGTCTATAGATTCAATGAAAATTTGCATCCTTATTTTCCAAAACTGATAGTTTAGGCCACAAAACATAGGTGATCTATGAATAGTGGCATTTTTGTAATTCTAAGTGGTAGAGTGGCAATTTTGTAAATATGAGTGGCAGAGTGGATGTGACCATAAGAATTAGGTCTCCTTCCATGCTAGAGTCGCACACTTCATCTTCTACATTCTCTCCAACCACCATTTTCGTTCTCCAGGCTTCCATGGAGGTGCCCTTTGCGGTTTTTCACGTTTTTGGCTAGTTTTTATCGTTTTTATGCACATTTGATAGCACCCATTGAGGGTTTTACGTTTTGAATTCGTTTTCTATCTTGGGCAGCTCGTTTTGTGGGTTTTATAAACTTGGAATAACACCCATTAATGGGGTTTTCGTGTTTATATATAACAACATTGTTTTACATTTCATTGAAGCTTTGAAATCTCTCTTTTTACTCTTAATTTTCGTTTTCAGAATTCATAGGTTAGGGTTTCTGGTACTGTTTTTGTGATTCCAAATTTGAAGTGTTTAATTGCCCCATTTCCATGTGTAGCTAAATTCATTTATTGACTCCTTGATGAAAAATGCAATGAAGCTTTGAGGTTGTGCTTGATTTTTGAAATCTGTCATTTCTTTGTTCTGAATTCGTGGAATGCATGTGGTGAATCTGTTAATGCTTAATGTATGTAGTTGGGCTGTCACGAATTTAAGGATGTGGGCATTGCTTAATTGCATAATGAAGTTGAATTGTAATTTTCGCTTAGTGAATTATTATCTAGTGGATTGAGATGAGGCAGAGTTGGTGTTAATTTGTGTTTGAATCAAGGATGTCAATACGTTTATTTTTCACTATAGCATTTAATTTAATCTGTTGATTAGCATACTAAATCTGCCAAACCCCCTTATGTTATTATTGTGTTTATCTGGAAATTGAAGCTTTTAATGAAAATATTGGTCGTTAGGAGACGACTTGGTTCACTTTCATATACTGCATTTTATCTGTTTTAATTTGGTGGGGTACGGCCTCTATCACCCATATCCAATCTCTAAATGATATTGGTCCTATGTCTTCCTCAAAGAAGGGAATCTCACTATGAAATGTATGATGCAAATCATGACTACCATGCTTATGCAACCTAGGACTATATGTAGAATATGTACTCATGGTGATTGAATGAACTTATGAAACTTGAACAAAGTGTGGTAGAGGAAATCAATCACAAGTGGACCTCCAGGTTAGGCGAGGTGAGTCTTTAAGACTTCTTAAATACCAAGGCCAATCCTTGCCAAGATACACTTGTAAAAGGTTTCAAAGATCACGCAATTGTCTAAGTGCTAAGTAAATAGAATCACTTGAGTCACTAAGCACAAAACAAGCAAACAAGACTCAAAGAAATTTAACACTAAAAATGGACCCCTAATTGGCAAAATTTTAGAGACTTTGGTCTCATAAATCAAGCCACTATGCAACGTGAAAACATGAATCTAAACTATGCAGCCTAAGCGAAGGTGAGAAAGCACTTAGAACTTTCAACACTCTTACCACTAAAAACGTTTCACTATAGGTGAGAAAGGTTCTACTTAGGAGATGGGATTGAACACCTTGTGGTTCCCCAAGACACCTAAGTAGGCCACAATTACAATGAGGAAAAAACAAATAAAATTTGGAACACAAAGTAGGTGCTAAAATGAAGTATCCCGCAAGCACAATGGATGCAAAAAGAATGGCCAAAAACAAGTTTAGATACTCACAATTTCTTAGGCAATTTTACCAAAAAATTTTGCACACAAAGATACTTCAATTTGCACCAAATGAGTGACCAAAAGATGAAAAGAAAATAAAGCACAAAACTACAATGCAAACAAAGCAAAAGAAAGTATGGAATGGTGCTGCCAAAACAAGAGTTTCCGAGATCTTGATGGCAGTTTTAAGGCCTTAGTTGATGACCAAACTTAGAGCACCGATGATGTGATCCGAACAAGGCTTATAGCTTGGGTCAACGCCTAGGCCCAAATCATGCTCAAGGCCCAATACATGGCCCACATGCACCTTCAAGCCCAAGCCCATCAAGAGGCCCAATAACAAGGAGCATGCTCAAAAAGATCCAATTGGGCTTCTCATACTCTTCACATGGGCCAAAAGAGATGTGAAGATTTGAAGAGGTGTCTCAAAGAGCAATAAATAGCAATAATATTTGGCCCATTGTTTAGGCTTTGCTTTCTAGAATAATAAGTCAAACAATGAGTAGTTCAATTGATAAAATTGGGTTTGACTAAGCCCAATAGGAGATTTGGCCATGAGCTATCAAAAGAGCCAAGGTGGACTAAGTGGAAGTCAACACTTCTTCCTACACCTCATGGATCCAAAGCATCCAATGGCTCTCCTTTCTCATGTGTAAATTGCTTCATATAAAAGCCAAAATTCCACTCATTTGTAGACACTCTTGAAATTTTATGCAATAGATGCAACTTGAGTTGAGAGCACTCCTCCCTCTATTGCCTTTGAGAGTCACCACTTTCTAGAGATTTCCTCTCTCTACCTCTAGCCACCTTCCTTAGGCTAGCATAGATTAGGAAATCCTATCACCTCTTTCACCTTCCATTGCTTGCAAGTGCCTTCTAACTTGCCTCCATTCCTTCATCCATTTCTGCTGCCCATGGAGCTCTTTATGCACCTTTGGAGCTCCACCATAATGGTATCAAGAGCCATCAAACCACGGTCTCTCACGGTTTGGTAAGGTTCGTTCCTAGTCTTGTGTTTCCTTAATTTTTCCGTCTTGTTCCCATCTTCTTCTCCTTCTATTTTCTTTTTTCTCTTTCACATTTACCGTTCATTGTCTATTATATTGTGTTTCTTCATATATTCCATGCAACTATGAGACTACAAGAGTGTTCTACACTCTATTTGTAGATTTCCTTGTTTGTTATGGTTCACATCATTTACTAGCTTTCCTTTACATTTCAGCACCATTTTATTGCTTCCATTGTGTTTCTTGTCATTTTTTTTCGGTGATTATTTTTTCTTTTCAATTTCCACCATTCAAGTTGTGTTCTATGTCTTGTTCATGCTTTCTTTTACATGTTTCTTCAATTTTCCACCGTTTACAATCATTTTCTGCATTTGCTTGAGTGAAATCGTGCCAAACTCCACTCCAAAACGCAATGAAGCTTCATGCTATGCGTGTGGTTGTTTGAGTCAGCTTTCCTCACTATTTTAATGCCATTTCATTGATTGGTTTGTGCCTTAGAGTGTCCAAAGATGTTCATCTTCATCTATGCTTGATTATAGATCATACTCAAGCTCCAAATCGAATTGATTTGTCTATTGAACATCTTCCCCTTTCACTCCGCTTTTGCTTCTGTTTTCACCCTTTTTTTCCACTGCACACCTTCTGTTTGAGAAGTGTCACGAGTGACTCAGTGCACCAAATTTTAACCTGATTGTTGCTTCGAAAAGCTAAGTCATAGACGAAAATTCTCCAACAAGAATCATTCAATTATGTTGAGAATTGAATTCTATATAAATTTTTGAAGTAGAAGGAACTTTCTGCGTTTTTCAGTGCCAATTTGTTGCTGTTTTCACTTGTATCCTGACGCACACTTTTCTTGTGTGATTTAACTGGAACGATTCATTGCACCAAATCACCGTCTGATTTTTGCCTAATTTGCTTAACATCTGGATGAAATATTAGCAAAATTAATCATTCAAATATGTCCAGTACAAAAAATATGATAAATCTACAAAGTTAAGGCATCTGTCAGGGTTTTCTGGTGTTGTGTTTTCGGGAAAATCACTATTTAGTGCTTTTTGGTGTGTTTTGCTTCAGAATTTCAGTGCTCTTACTCTATACATTTGCTTGTTTATGTGTGTATTCCATATTGCAATCAATTGCTTTAATTTGGAGTGGATTACTTCCCTCACATTGGCACACATGCAATGAATACCATAAACAAGGGGTCCAAATATTCCTCCAAGTGGTGTATACTTCAAAGCCATCAACTGAGGCTTCATTTGGGACCAAAGTGCTATTGGGAGTGCATCACTTTGCTGTCCAAAATTGTGGTGTTCAAGTTGACCTCGGGAGTAGCTTCCAACACCAATTTGAAGACTTTTGATTGGCCATTGTGGCTTGTAATTGTTGCATCGTAATAGTTTCCATCTTTCTCTTCAATTTGGTCACTTATTTTGGCATTTTTGGAGCATCCTAAGTTACCTAATTTTCCTCCCAAAGTTCACTAAATTTTTGGTGTTCTCGGGATTGCTCTTTCTTTGCCATTCTTAGTGCACCAACTTTATTGCATTCTAAACTTGTAAGCTTGGCCTACTTAGGTGTCTTAGGGAACCACAAGGTGTTCAATCCCATCTCCTAAGTAGAACCTTTTGATACTATATAGTGAGCGTTTTAGTAGCAAGTTTGTTGAAAGTTCTAAATGCTTTCTCACCTTACATTAGGCCGCATAGTTATATTCAAGTTTTCATATTGCATAGTGGCTTGAGTTGTGAGATCAAAGTCTCTAATCTTTTGCCATTTAGGGGTCCGTTTTTAGTGTTACATTTCTTTGAGTCTTTTTTTGCTTGTTTTGTGCTTAGTGACTCAAGTGATTCTATTTACTTAACACTTAGACAATTGTGTGATCTTTGAAACCTCTTACAAGTGTATCTTGGCAAGGATTGGCCTTGGTATTTAAGAAGTCTTAAAGACTCACATCGCCTAACCTGGAGGTCCACTTGTGATTGATTTCCTTTACCACACTTGTTTCAAGTTGCATAAGTTCATTCAATCACCTGAGTACATATTCTACATATAGTCCTAGGTTGCATAAGCATGGTAGTCATGAGTTGCATCATACATTTCATAGTGACATTCCATTCTTTGGGGAGGATATAGGACCAATATCATTTAAAGATTGGATGTGGAATACAGAAAAATTAGTGCAACCAGTTTAGTAAATATAGTCAATTTGACATTCTTAGGCATGTTACTTCTAGGTTTATAGGACGTGCATCCGAATGGTGGCAAGAGAGGAAATATAGAGTGAAAAAGCGGAGAAAATCATGCATTAACACATTTTCTGAATTAAAAGCATGCATGTGGAAACATTTCATTCCCCCTTCATTTAGGATCACTAAAGAGCAACAAGCTAGGATAGAAAACTTCATTGACATAGGGATGCTTTCATCCAAAATCTTGCTAAGTTTTCTAGACTAGAAAAAGATTTTAAGCACAATTTGGACTTGCTCTTGAGTGAACAAAGAAAGAGAGAAAAACATAAGAAAGAGCAAGCAAAACTTAAAAAGCTTCGAGAGTATGAAAAGAAGAGAGAAAAAGAAGAGCTTGAGAAGCTTTGTGCTAAAAGAGAACAAGAGGACAAAGAGATAAAAGAGAAAAAGAAAATAGATGAAGAAGAAAAGGCAAAAGAGGAGAATATTAGAAAAGCCAAAGAAGAGAATGAGAGAAAAGACTTTGAAGCAAGAGAGAAATTAAAAACAGAGAGTGAGTTTGAAAGAAAATCAAAAGTGGTAGAGTTAAAGAGTAATTCAACTTCAAGGGAACTCATTGTTAAGGATTTGGTGTGTAATCTTTCACCAATTCCTTTCATGAAGACCCAAGTTCCAAAGGGTGTTTTCCCATCTTTAAACTCTTCTCACTTTTTCATTAAATCTCTTGTTTTGTTTCCTTCTCAAACTTTTTGTTCTCTATCTCATTCCATTATTTCATCCTCTTCAAAATATAGTGCCAAAATACACTTTGACTTTAAAATTCTTTTCAAAAATCATACAAGTCAAAGTGTGAAACACTCTTTTTGTGAAGTGGGCCTAATACCAACTTTTTCCAAATTTATAAGCCCACTTTCACACATTCCCCCATCAATTATATTGCATGGTCTTCGTGATTTTAATCCAATTATGTTTGATGACTATTGCAGATATACTTTTAATCCTAGCGGAACCCAGCTTTAGTTGCTGTGAGCCTTAAATAATCCTCTTGATCTGAGGTCAGATCCTCTTCAAGTGGGAGGGAATGATATCATCCCAACAAGGCTTATAGCTTGGGTCAACGCCTAGGCCCAAATCATGCTCAAGGCCCAATACATGGCCCACATTCACCTTCAAGCCCAAGCCCATCAAAAGGCCCAATAACAAGGAGCATGCTTAAAAAGATCCAATTGGGCTTCTCATACTCTTCAAATGGGCCAAAGAAGATGTGAAGATTTAAGGAGAAGGTTAGCCATGTGTGCTCTCAAATTAATAGAAGTGTGGAGTGATCTCAAACACTAGCATCTATTAGCAATTCAAGAGTAACCATTACAATATTTGAGTGGCTCTATTTATAGGCACATGGCCGGCCAAATAAAGAGAAAATGCAACAAAGATGAAATGCAAATGTAGCTTGGAGAAGAAGCTTGATTGTAGACCATGTGATGTAGTAAATGAGTCTAGATGATGCCAAGTGGCGTATCACACTCTCCTTGCCCAAGTCACACACACCATGCTTCCATCACATGCTCCTTGCTTAGTTCATGCTTTGCTTGCATCCTAAAGGAAAGCCACTCTAGTAACTCTTGGCCAAAGGTGGCACATTGGGCTCGGCCCAAATGATCCCAACAAGTGTTCTAGCTTTTATTGAAAGTAAAGCCTAAACAATGGCCCAATTTAAATCTAGACTACTTCCTTCATGCATCATCTCATATTTTAGAGATTTCTTTAGCCCATGTAAATAATGTAAAAAGCCCATGATTGACTTGATCATCTTGTGAGAGGCCCATGTGAATCTTTCTCATCATGCTTCTAGTGATTGGGCCTTGATGTGGGCTTGGGCTTGTTGATGCACTTGAGCTTGGGCTTGTTGGGGTCACATCATCCCCTCCCCCTTGAAGAGGATTTGCCCTCAAATCTTGGTGGTCACCCTCTTCATCAAAAATACCTACAAAAGGAACCAAATTAGTAATGTTGAAAGTAGGATGCACACCCTACAAAAGCATTATTATTGATCTTCCTGATGATTTGGAATGGACCATCACCTCGGGGACTAAGTTTGGATTTTCTTATATTAGGAAATCTTTCCTTCCTTAAGTGCAACCAAACTAAATCTCCTTCATTAAAAGACCGAACTCTCTTGCCCTTGTTTTTAGAATGAGCAATCTTTTCAACATGGGCTTGAATTTGGTGTTTAACCTTCTCATGAAAATCTTTTATGAACTTGGACTTAGAAACCCCTTCTTTATGAACAAAATCAAAAGAAGTTGGAAGAGGTAATAAGTCCAATGGTGTGAGAGGGTTAAAACCATAAACTACCTCAAAGGGTGAGAGTTTGGTGGTGCTATGGACCACTCTATTGTAAGCAAATTCAATGTGGGGAAGATACTCATCCCAAGATTTATGATTCCCTTTAAGCAAAACCCTAAGCAATGTGGAAATGGATCTATTGACTACCTCAGTTTGCCCATCAGTTTGTGGGTGACAAGAGGTAGAGAAAGAAAGTTTTGTTCCTAGCCTAGACCACAAGGTCCTCCAAAAATGGCTTAGGAATTTAGCATCCCTATCAGACACAATTGTTTTGGGTAAAACATGAAGGCAAACCACTTCTCTAAAGAACAACCTTGCTATGTTGCTAGCATCATCTACTTTGTGGCATGGTATAAAATGTGCCATTTTAGAAAAACGGTCCACTACCACAAATATAGAGTCAACACCCCTAGAAGTCCTTGGAAGCCCTAGGACAAAATCCATACTTATATCCTCCCAAGGGGTGGAAGCAACAGGCAAAGGAGTATACATCCCTACGAGCATTGCGCTAGACTTAGCATGCAAACAATTCAAACAACTAGCGCAATAGTTTTGTATTTCCCTTTTCATATGGGGCCAAAAGAATTTCTCTTTAAGCATGGCCAAAGTTTTGGCGACCCCAAAGTGACCCATAAGTCCCCCCTCATGCATTTCTTTAATCAAAAGTTTTCTATGAGAACCTAGAGGAATACATAGGCGGCCTTCTTTGAAAAGATATCCACTTGAGAGATAAAAGCCGCCTTGGGACTTAGTGAGACAATCATGATAAATGTTAGCAAAGAAGGGATCATGAATATACAATTCACATATGTTGTCAAATCCAAGAATTTGGGATCCATGCTTGGCTAAAAGAGTATATCTCCTTGATAGTGCATCAGCCACCACATTAGCTTTCCCTTTCTTGTACTTGATAACATAAGGGAATTGTTCCAAGTACTCAACGCACTTTGCATGCCTTTTATTCAATTTATGTTGGCTCTTCAAATACTTGAGAGTTTCATGATCACTATGGATAATAAACTATTTTGTTACAAGATAATGTTCCCAAGTATGAAGAGCTCGCACAAGAGCATATAGCTCTTTGTCATAGGTGGGATAGTTATGAGAAGGACCATTTAGTTTTTCACTAAAATAGGCAATTGGATGGCCTTCTTGTAACAAAACCGCACCTATTCCCACCCCAGAAGCATCACATTCTAGCTCAAAAGTTTTCTCAAAATTTGGAAGAGCAAGAATGGGAGCTTGGGTGAGCCTAGTCTTGATATCATCAAAAGCCTTTTGTTGTCTTTCACCCCACTCAAAAGATATGTCTTTCTTAACAAGTTCATTGAGGGGTGAAGCAATTGTGGAAAAGTTGGGGACAAATCTTCTATAAAAACTTGCTAATCCATGAAAACTTCTAATGTCCCCAACATTCTTTGGCACATGCCATTCTTAGATGGCCTTGATTTTTGCAGGCTCAACATGCACCCCACTCTTATTGACCACAAATCCCAAAAAGATGACACTCTCTAAACAGAAAGTGCACTTGTCAATGTTAGCATAGAGTTGGTGGTCTCGGAGAAGAGATAACACAACTCTAAGATGACCCACATGAAGTTTAGAGCTTGTACTTTCACCAAGATATCATCAAAATAGACAACAACAAACTTGCCTATACAATCTCGCAAGACATGATTCATTAGGCGCATGAATGTACTAGGAGCATTGGTTAGACCAAAGGGCATGACTAACCATTCATATAGACCAAATTTTGTTTTGAAAGCAGTTTTCCACTCATCACCTTTTTGAATACGAATTTGGTGATAACCACTTTTGAGGTCTATTTTTGAAAATATTTGTGCTCCATGTAATTCATCCAACATATCATCTAGTCTTGGGATTGGATGCCTATATTTTATGGTGATGTTGTTGATAGCCCTACAATCACAACACAAACGCCACTTTCCATCTTTCTTGGGCACCAACAACACAGGCACAGCACAAGGACTTAAACTTTTTTGAACCCATCCCTTGTCTAGCAACTCATTCACTTGAGTTTCTATCTCCTTGGTCTCAATTGGGTTTGTCCTATAGGCAGGTCTATTAGGAAGACTTGCCCCTGGGACAAAATCAATTTGGTGCTCAATCCCTCTAAAAGGTGGGAGACCATGAGGGCCATCCTTTGGAAAAATATCTTGAAATTCATGAAGGAGAGCACGAATGGAAGGAGGTAGATCCTTAAGAGAAGGATGTTCAAGATAAGTAAGGATTGCTTGACAAAGTAAGAGGAAGGAAGGTTGCTCATTATGAAGAGTGTGCAAAAGAGTTTTATGAGTTAAAAGAACTTCATGAGCAACATCCTTAGAAAAAGAAACTTCCTCTACCTTTGTCTTGTCCTTAGAATCTTTAGAAGCATTAGAGTTCTTAGAACTCTTTTCCTCTCTCCTAGCTCGCATTTGAACTTGATCACTAGCAACTTGGCTAGGAGTGAGGGGATGCAACACAAAAGTTTTTGAATGATGTTGGACGGTGATCTCATTGGTGTGGCCATTGTGTAAGGTTTTATGATCAAATTGCCAAGGCCTCCCCAAGAGAATATGGCAAGCTTCCATTGGGATTACATCACATAAAACTTTAAATTTCCCAATGGAGAACTTGACTTTCACTTGATGTTCAACTTTGAGATCCCCATCTTCATTAAGCCAATGAAGTTTGTAAGGTTTGGGATGGGGTAACAAAGTCAAATTCAACTTCTCAACCAATCTTGTGCTACAACAATTGCAACAGGATCCACTATCAATGATCAAAGAACAAGTGTTTTTCAAAACCTCACATCTTGTGTGGAAAATATTTTCTCTTTGATCATTGAAAGGAATGCTAGGTTGGTTATTGAGAAGCCTCCTAATCATCAAAAGTTTCCCTTCATTTGGATATGAATGTTCTTGAGAATTAATAGAATGAGAAGTGTCGGAGTCACTTGAAGATGACTCCTCTTGGCTAGTGTAGAGGTCTTTGCCCTTAAGCACAATGGTGCGTTTGGTAGGGCATTGAGCGGCCACATGACCTCTACCTAGACACTTGAAACATTTGATGTCACTACCTCTTTTGTTGGTGGAGGATTCACCATTGTCACTTACCTTTGTAAGGCTCTTAAGAGTGGACTCTTTTTCTTTTGAAAAATCTTTCTTTGGAAAATCACTTTTAGAAAAAGAGGGAGAATCCTTGCGAGAAGGACGTCTCAAAAGTTGTTGCTCCACCTTGATGCTCATTTGAACAAGATCATTAAAATTGCGGAAGGGGAGCAACTCAACTTTATCTCTTATGTTGTAATTGAGTCCACTTAAGAACCTAGCAATGGTAAGTTCCTCTTCTTCTTCAATTCCGGCTCTCATGATGTAGAGCTCCATCTTTTGTCTATACTCTTCTATAGGCATAGATCTTTGTTGGAGCCTTTGGAGCTTGTCCAAGAGCTCTCTTTTGTAGTAGGAGGGAACATGGCGGGCATGAAGGGCTTCCTTAAGATCATTCCAATACTCAATATCATGTAGCCCTTTTCTCCTTCTTTGGAGGACTAAGGAAGTCCACCAATTAAGAGCATGCCCTTGAAAGCTAAGAGTAGCTAGAGACACACACCTCTCTTCCTCCACAACATGACTCTCAAACAATTGTTCTACTTTGGCAACCCAATCAAGAAAAACCTCAACATTATCCTTCCCATAGAAATGAGGCAAATCAATTTTGACTTCCTTTGGGTGAGGAGGTATGCGCCTTTGCCTTCTTACACGAGGCGATTGTCTAAGGTTAATGCGCTCATCTTCCTCCTCTTCAAAATCATACTCATGCCTTGAAGGGGCACGAGAAGGCCTAGGAGAGGCACGGGTATTGTGTTTGGGAGGGGTAAGTTGATTGGCAATTAATTGAAGATTGGCTTGTATGGAAGCCATTTGAATTTTAAGGTCCCTAACCTCTTGAGAGAGATTATTTTGGACTCTAGGATCAACCTCAACCTCCTCATCACCACTTGTTTGGAGGTTGTTTTCATCATGTTGTTGATGTTGGGTACTAGCACGAGTAGCCCTTCTAGTGCTCATGCTGATTGAAAGAACTTAGAACTTTAACAAAATAGTGAAAGAAGAAACCAAGCACAAGTAGACCTCCAGGTTAGGCGAGGTGAGTCTAAAAGACTTCTTAAGTACCAAGGCCAATCCTTGCCAAGATGTACTTGCAAAAGGTTTCAAAGATCACACAATTGTTTAAGGCTAAGTAAATAGAATCACTTAAGACACTAAGCACTAACAAACACAAACAAGACTCAAAGAAAAGAAAAGACTAACACTAAAAATGGACCCCTAAATGGCAAAAATTTTAGAGACTTTGGTCTCACAAATTTAAACCACTAAGCGTCTAACTATGCGGCCTAAAAGCAAGGTGAGAAAGCACTTAGAACTTTCAACACACTCGCTTACTAAAACGTTGCACTAGAATATGAAAAAGGTTCTACTTAGGAGATGGGATTGAACACCTTTGGTTCCTCAAGACACCTAAGTAGGCCATGGATACAATGGAATTTCAAATCATTTTTGGTTCACTAATTTGGTACTCAAAATGAAGCAACCTCAAACCACTTAATATCTCAAATTTTGATGCTCAAAAGATGCAATTTCACAATCAAGGAGACTTCAAAATGGTACCAAATAAGATGCAACTCCAAATGTGTTGCCAAAGTGCTGCCAATTTGCACAAAATCAAGAGCCAAGAGCTTGGCTTGTAGCCTCCTTTTGATTTGAACAAAGACCACCACCAAGTAAGGCACTTGTAAGCACCTTAAGCCACCAAAATGAAGTGCAAAAAAACAACTATAGTCTTGGTTTTATGGCCAAAACAGCCACCAAACCTGCACCAAAAAACAAAACAGCAAAAAAAACTATACCAAGCAATAGAGTTAGCACACACACTCTCAAATGAATAGGTCCAAAACTCTCAATAGGTGAGGAAAAGGATAAGCACACAAGCTAAAATTCTACTTCAATATCCACCACCTAAGATGCTACCATATCATACAAACCATTCTAAACTCCATAGCATCATTAATCAACCAAAACCGAGAGATGAACCCAAACAAAGGAGAAAGCAAGAAAAACTAATTAGAAATGTTAAACCAAAAGAGAATTGAAATGAAACATGACTAGAAGGAGGTTCAAGAAGTGACTAACAAGAAATTAAAGGCTGGAAAATAAAAGCAAGCACCACAAAAGGAACCTAGAAATGCACTAGAATAGATGAAAACAGCAAAACAACAAGACAATAGTGCTCAATCATATGGCTGAAGTACTCATTGCAAAGCAGTAGTAAATGAAGTGATGAATTGACTTCCAAAGCAAATCAATAATGAAGCAATATAGAGTACAAACTCAAGCCAAAATTCATGTGAAAACGAGCACTAAAAACACACAAACACGCACAAAACAGCAATGAAACAGTGAGTTTTCGGAAACTGCAGTGCCAGAAAATGGAAATATGAGCCTCAACTTGCGTGATTTTTCATTTTTTTTGTACTCAACATTTTTGAATGATTCTTTTTTTGTATTTTTCGTCTGGATGTTAAATAAATGAGTCAAAAATCAGATTGAATTTTGGTGCACTGAGTTACTCACAAAAAATCAAAAACAGAGACTGTGCGTGCAGTGATTTGGTAGAAAACAGAAGAAAACTGGAGCAGATTTGCTCTCTGAAATTGTAGGAGATGTTCTATGGAAAGCATAGCTAAAGAACTTGATTATGAACTGAAATCAAGCATGAATCATAGAAGAACATCTTAGACACACAAAAGCACAATCCAATCGGTGAAATGGATGAAAAACAGTGAGGATTCAGGCCTTAAACATCCACACACTTCCTTGAAGGATCATAGTGTTTTGGCTGTGAGATGTGGCGCGGAAACTCAATCAATTCAGTAAGCAATGCAATTAAACGGTGGAAAAGATGAATTAAAGCACAAACAAAGCATAGAACATGACTTAAACATAACTGGAATGATAAAATGAAAAGAAGGACTGAATTCACCGAATAAAAATGCAGAAAACTCAAGAACCAAAGAACAAGTGCTGGAAAAACGAAAATGGAACCTAAAAACAGATTTGCACCAATGAAGCAAGGAGTACTACAAGGTGAATCAATGGAGATTCATGTAGCCTCAATGTCAAACGGTGGAGAACATTAAAAACATGAAAAAACAGCAGCAAAAGTGAAGAAAACAGTGGAGAAGAGAGACAAAACGGAAAATGAAAGAGGAGACAAGTATGGACCAAGAACCTTACCCAAACCAAGATGATGGATGCACCAAAGGCTTGGATGGCTCTAGATACCAATTGATGGACGTCCTTGGAGTAGGAGAGGAAGGAAATCCATGGAGAATGATGAGGAGAAGATGAAATGCAGCGGAATTTGGAGAATTAGAGAAAGGTTGCTCTCGGAAATTGAGAATTTGGTGAAGATGAAGAGTAGAAGTAGAGCTATGGTATGGAAGGTGGCTAGAGGAGATGAAGGAGAAGGTTAGCCATGTGTGCTATCAAATTAATAGAAGTGTGGAGTGATCTCAAACACTAGCATCTATTAGCAATTCAAGAGTAACTATTACAATATTTGAGTGGCTCTATTTATAGGCACATGGCCGGTCAAATAAAGAGAAAATGCAACAAAGATGAAATGCAAATGTAGCTTGGAGAAGAAGCTTGATTGTAGACCATGTGATGTAGTAGATGAGTCTAGATGGTACCAAGTGGCGTATCACACTCTCCTTGCCCAAGTCACACACACCATGCTTCCATCACATGCTCCTTGCTTAGTTCATGCTTTGCTTGCATCAAAAAGGAGAGCCACTCTAGTAACTCTTGGCCAAAGGTGGCACATTGGGCTCGACCCAAATGATCCCAACAAGTGTTCTAGCTTTTATTGAAAGCAAAGCCTAAACAATGGCCCAATTTAAATCTAGACTACTTCCTTCATGCATCATCTCATATTTTAGAGATTTCTTTAGCCCATGTAAATAATGTAAAAAGCCCATGATTGACTTGATCATCTTGTGAGAGGCCCATGTGAATCTTTCTCATCATGCTTCTAGTGATTGGGCCTTGATGTGGGCTTGGGCTTGTTGATGCACTTGAGTTTGGGCTTGTTGGGGTCACATCAATTTGGCCATGACCTATCAAAAGAGCCAAGGTGGACTAAGTGGAAGTCAACAATTCTTCCTACACCTCATGGATCCAAAGCATCCAAGGGTTCGGAATGCTTCCTCCTTTTCCAAGGCATCATCCAATGGCCAAGATCAAGCCTCCTTCTCAAAGCTTGATCTAAGGGCCAAGATCAAGGCCCACTCCATCCAATGGCTCTCTTTCTCATGTGTAAATGGCTTCATATAAAAGCCAAAATTTCACTCATTTGTAGACACTCTTGAAATTTTAAGCAATAGATGCAACTTGAGTTGAGAGCACTCCTCCCTCTATTACCTTTGAGAGTCACCACTTTCTAGAGATTTCCTCTCTCTACCTCTAGCCACCTTCCTTAGGCTACCGTAGATTAGGAAATCCTATCACCTTTTTCACCTTCCATTGCTTGTAAGTGCCTTCCAACTTGCCTCCATTCCTTCATCCATTTCCGCTGCCCACGGAGCTCTTCATGCACCTTTGGAGCTCCACCAACCAATTGTGACAAATTTGGAGACACCACACTCAAGTATTTGGACATTCAAAGAGCACCAAAACTGCACCCAACAGCTATAAAACAACGAAGAAAAACAGGAAGAAAACTATGCTAAAATAAAATGGTTAGCACACACACTCTCAAAGGTGAGGGAGAGGAAGCAATTATAATGAAAGCACAAAGCTAAAATTTTACTTCACATCCACCACCTAAGATGCTACCACTAGAATAATAACCAAGCTAAAATTCATACCAAACACCAAATCAAATCCCAAACCCGAGAGCCATTGCACTTGAAAAGAAGCAAAGAATAAGCAAGAAAAGCTAACTAGAAGTGCTAAACCAAAGTGAGTGAACATGTAACATGACTGAAAGATTAATGAAGGAATAACAAGCAAGAAATTAAAGTAAGAATGAAAGGCTAGCACAAGCAAAAGGAACCTAGAATACCACTAGAATTGAAGAGAAAATCTGAAAAAGAAATGCTCAAACATGAAGCTTATAGTACTCATTGCAACAGTACCAAATGAAGGGAAGAATCCACTTCAAATTAAGGCAACTCAAGGCAATATAGAGCACACACCTACACTACAAGAAAAACCGATATTACCGACGGTCAAAATCCGTCGGTAATCGTCAAAATCCGTCGCTAAATCAACATTACTGACAGATTATCGACAGTCAAAAATCCGTCAGTAAAATGCTTGTCGGTAAAATTTTATCGACAGAAATCATGTTCCGTCGGTAATTACCGACAGAAAAATCTGTCGGTAAATCTGTCGATAATTATCAATTTTTTCTCCCTTTTTCAAATTTTTTTCGTTCTTTTTTTCATGGTCGCCGTAGCCGTCGTCGTCGCTGCCACCGTTGTCGCCGCTGCCACCATCGTCGTCGCCACCGCCGCTGCCGCCGCCGTCGTCTTCTTCTTCCTCCTCTTTCTTCTTTTTCTTTTGCTTCTTCTCCTTCATCTTTATCTTCTCCTTCTTCCTCTTCCTCTTCTTCTTCTTCTCATTCTTCCCCTTCTTCTTCTTCTCCTCTTTCTCCTTCTTCTTCTTCTTCTCCTTCTTCTTCTCCTTCTCCTTCTTCTCCTTCTTCTTCTCTTTCTCCTTCTTTTTCTCATTTTAGAAATCATAAACAGTAGGTGTGCGTGCAGTGAAAACTAAAAATAGAGACTGGAGCAGAGTTGCTCACGGAAATTGAGAAGATGTTTTATGAAATTCAGGTAGAATGAACTTGATTATGATCTAGAATCAAGCATGAATCATAGAAGAACATCTAGAACACACAAAAGCAAGAATCCAATCGGTGAAATGGATCAAAAACAATGAGAACATGCCTTACACATCCACAAGCATCACTTTCAACAGCGGAACAATGTTATAACATAGGGGAGCCATGGCTCCCCCAAAAATGTTTTAAATTTATTTTTTATATATATTTATATATTTTTTTAAATATATTTATATATTATTATATTATTTATATTAAGTTTATATTATGGAAAATTATAATAAAAAATAAAATAAAGATAAAATAAAAAAATTTAATGGAGACATTGGTTTATAAAAGAGAATAGGATTTTTTTCTAGCTATAAAATTTTTTCACCGTGTAAGTTATTATGAAAGTGTGCGAGGAGAAAGAAATATTAAGATTTATGATTGAAAAACAAAGATTGGGAAACACATATATTGAAATTGAAGTATATATTCTCGCATGATCTCTTAGAGATCAAGGTTAGTATCGTATTATGACTTATGTATGATAGATTTATCATTCTTTTTAGGATGTTTCTCCCAAATTTATGTCAAATTAGTATAAACCCTAATTATGATTTTAGAGATTTTTTATGAAATTAGTATGAACCTTAATTATAATTTTTCTCAAATTATTATAATCTTTACTTATGAACTTTAGGGATTTTGTGTTTTCCACTACGTACGATAAATTTTTTAAAGTTTTGAATTTATACAGTGTTGCTTATTTAATTAGAGTGGTATGAATTTTGTTATGTTTTGCAATGTGATAATTGTGATTTGTGAAGATAAATTTTATCTTTTTCTAGATAGGTGAGAGGTGATAAATTTATATTAGAAAGATTATGATAAAAAGTAAAAGAATTAATTCTTTTTTCAAAGAGGAAGGGTTGTGATAAAGATGAAAAAAAATGCATTTGGTTAACTAAACTTGAGAAATTTCATGGGAACCAAAAATTCATGACAATGGAAAAACAAATCTCTAAAAATCCTAGAGTTACATATAATAAATTTAAAAATTCATTAAAATGCGATTCGGGAAAAGCGTCCTCAATTTGTCGATGCCCACTAAATCAAATTGATGAGGTACGAATAGTTTATCTAAAATGGTATTCGTGGTATGGTGTCTACTCTTATGTGTGTTTATTTTAAGTAGAGAAAATGAAGAGAGAGAAAAAATTAATTAAAAAAATAATTATATATAAAAAATTTAATTTGGCACCCCCGTATTTTTTGTCCAAGTTTCGTCACTGACACTTTGATGTTCATTGCTCTTTTGTGTGATGTAGAACTTTGTTCTCATCAAGAAAATGCAGAAAATAGCAAATGAAACAAAAATGGAGATGAAACAAAGCACTTAAACATGACTTAAGACAAAACACGAGATGATAAACTGAATATAAATGGAAACCACTGAATGAAAATGAAGAACACACACTAGGAAGCAAAGAAAATGCTACTGGAAAAATAAATGGAACTTAAGAACAAATGTGAACCAAAAATCATGGAGATCTACCATTTGAATCCATAGAATTCATGTAGACTCATAGATGTTCGGTTAATTTGAAGGAAACTTGAAGAAAACTCAAAGAAAATGGAAGAACAACACAAAAAAATGAAAGAACACAAAGAAAAATGGATGAACAACACGAGAATTGCAAGAAAAACACAAGAATAGACCGAGAACCTTACTCAAACTTGAGACTCCAAGAATGAATGGCTCTTGATACCAATTTGATGGAGCTCCAATGTGTGGTGGCTCGTAGGAACTCCATGGGCAGCGGAAAATGGCATGGAGACTAGTGTTTAAGGGTCTTGTAGCAATGGAATTTGGAGTGGTGAAAGGAGAACTAGACTAGAATGTGATGTGGAAAAGTACTAGCTCAAGTGGTTGAGAGTACTTTGATTGTGTGAAAGGACTTGGGTTCGAGTCCTATGTATGCCATTTTGTGTTGTTATTTTACGATTTATTTTAATAATATGTAAGAGTGTGGAATTTGAAAGGTAAGCTTATGTTGATTGTGTATATCACCAAATGTGATTGGGCATAGTGGTTGTGGTTTGGCATTGTGAATGGAAGGTCATGGGTTCAAACCTTGTTGGGCATAAAGTAGGCTTTATTTTTGCTAACTATTAGTTGTGGTATGAATGTGAAGGGGTAAAGAGAACCTAACAGAAGGATAACCATTAGGTGCTGAAAAATATTTCCACTAAGTGACTTGAATAGCTATTAAGCCCACACTTAAGTCCAATTCATTTTTTTTTGCATTAACCTACCTTGAGCCACTTATAAAAGGCAAAATTGAAGATAGAATAGGGTTTCTGCAATTGGTCATTGTGCCTATAGAGAGGAGAAAGAATTTGAGAGAGAGTGGGTGGAGTTGTGAGTGTGCAAGGGCTGGACCAAGCGGGGATTGCGAATCAAGGCTTCTACTTTTCAATTTCGAGCACTAATTCCAGGTTAGGGGAGCTGAACCTGAAATTGTATGCTTTAGGTCATACTTGATTTGTGCTGATTTTTGTGTGATGAATTTCATGTTGAGAGTGAGATGAATTTTGGGGTTTATGGGTTTGGTGCTGCTGTATTAGGGATTCTGACTCAAATGTATGAATACCATGGAATTATGCATTAGATATGATGTAACTGTGTGTGCTTGGTGTTTTGGGAACCAAATGTGGTCTAAATTGTGCATAAATGTTGTTGAAATATATGTAAACTAATCTGGTATGAATTGGAGTGCAAATTGGTATGTGGTTGTTACTGTTGCGTGCATAATCAGCGTAAGGACCTGCAATTCTCGCCCAAATGAGCCAGGCTCGCCTAGGCGAGATTAGCAGAGACGCAAACCCTGTTGCCACCAGAGCGTCTCGCTCAAGCGACGTGGATTGCGTTTGAGCGACACGTACACTCGCTCAGGCGAAAGATGTTCGCCTAGGCGAGATGGTGTTGAAGTTGCGTGTGTTAAGCGTGACTTCTTGTCCAGGCGAGGAGTTTAGGGGTTTTAAGCGAACCAGAGTCTCGCTCAGGCGAGATGGCCTCGCCTAAGCGAGATGTCTTGGTCATGTTTGGTGCTTCACGTGTATTTCAGCCCAGGCGAGTTTGAATTGTGTTTTTAGGCGAGAGATGAACTCGCCTAAGCGAGAGGATCTCGCCTAAGCGAGATAACTTGATGTTGTTGCTGTTTTAAGCTCGCTCAGGCGAGGTGAGCTAGCCTAAGCGAGGCTGAGGGCTTAGCTTGGGCGAGAGGTCCCTAGCTTAAGCGAGTTTATGCGAGTTACTATGTTCCTTGTGCTTGTGAGTGTGTGTTTTGGCTGTTTATCATAAGGAGAGATTGTATATGCATGTGGTGTGATGTTTGGGCTTGAAGGACTAAGTCCATTAGGGGTCTGGGATGTGCTCGGTGGTTGGACACATGATGGGCATGGAACTGGTTGAGTTCTCGTCGGCTACTAATGGGCGAGGAGTCCTTAGTATGGTGATTGCATGTGTCGGGCGCACGATGGGCATGGAACTGTTATGTTCCCGTCGGCTACTATTGGGCGAGGAGTCCATGGTATGGTGATTACGTGCCTGCCAGTGTCTAAGTGTGAGACTTGGATGTTTTACTACGGAAGAGGAGTCTATAGGGCAGGACTGTGAGCGGGATAGGCTCATAGGGTTGGACCATGAATGAGTTAGTTTCGTGGGAGCACAAGGAAGTCCCAAGACCTAGTTCATGCATATGACTCATGAAGGACTATGAGGTCATGGTTGGGTGATTTGGAAATTACGAGTTTTGTACTTATATTGTTTTGGGTGGGGAAGCATGTTTATTTCACATATATTTGTTTATGTTTTATTGTGCATAGCTCACCCTATTTGTGTGTGTGTGGCGATGATCGGATATCTTGTTATCCGGGAGCAGATGATGTGACAGGTGGGCCTGGAGACGCATAGACTCGGAGCGAGGGCTAGCAGGGGGATATTTTGTATATGTATATAGGTGTTTACATCATTTTAGCTTGAGAAAATTATGTAAATCCCCTTTGGGAGTCTTTGACTTTTAATTTAGTTTTTATGTATCATGGATTCCTGGTTTTTATGATCATATTCAATGCGGCATTTATTGAAATTTAGAATTTTATTTATTTTATATCAGTAATATTCCTTAGGGATGTTACACTAGGCGAATTCTCGCTCAGGCTAAGTTGTCTCACTTAGACGAGAGTGACTCTCGCTCAAGCGAGATTGGCTCGCCTAGGCAAGATGTCACACAGAGACAGGGGATGAGTTTCTGGTATTTTTGCTCAAGCGAGAGCTGCTCGCTTAGGCGAAAATACCAGATTCCCAATCTGTTCTCATATGCAATAGTAAAGAAATCTAGCACAATCCAAGCATACACTCAATTACACAAATCAAGCACTCATACAACAACCAATCATGCAATTCAAAGTCATCAAAATTATTTCTAGATGAAATTCTAGTAAAATAGTTAGCTTCCCTTACCTGTTATCCTGTTTAGACAACTTTATAAACGTCAACGCCTTAAAAAACGTCAACACCTCTAACTCCACAAGATGCTCTATCTACACATAGAAACATCACAATAACGATCAGGACATACCGTTATGATCATTGATCAGCAGAGACTCATACTGATGATTAAAACGTCACATGCAAGCGGAAGAGGGCTTGCATGCAACAGAAAACAGAAAAAGACTAAAAAAGAGAGCGGAAACTCAACTTACGCGAACGGAGAAATTGATCGGTCCAATTTGAAGAGCTCGCCGAGAGGATCAATCCTACGGTCTCGGTTCTTCAATCAGACGACCAGAGAGACAGAACCTCTAAAGAGAAGTTAGGGAACTCTAGAAAAGTGGTTTTTAGAGATATGGTGTGTTTTAAAATAATGAAACTCGTTTATAACAATTCTATTTATACTAAAACCTTTTAATATTAAAATAATCGAGTCTCACTATTTTTAAACCACTATCACTTTTAAAACGCCATTTTCTAGGGTCTTACAACAATTAAAGAGAAGCAATAATAAATCACCACAATCACAAATAAAGGCACCAATATTTTTAACATGGAAAACCCCTCAAATCAAGGGTAAAAAACCACGAGTCGTCCAGACTAAAGAAATAGTTCCACTATGTCAACAAGAGCACAAAAGAGTCTCAATAAACAACACAAATTAGTGCCAACACCCAACCAAATAGCAAAGCAACAAAGCTTTCAAATAGAGAAGAACAAGAGAAGAAAACCTATAAAATCACTATTGCAGTGCGAAATTAGTATCTCCCAACTCAGACCTTGTATCAACGATCTGACCGATCAGAATGAAAAACAATGTATTCCAAACCTGCTATAAACATTTCAGCCCGATCCAACGGTGAACGAATCCGTAGTACCAAATTTACGGTGGCAGCTCTGTGAAAAACGTGAACATAATTTTTCCTATACCTCTCCCTCTATGTGCTAGTATTCTCAGTGTGTTCTGACTCTATTGTTCTGCCTCTCTATTTATTTTGCAGCCCTCTCTCCACTAGGTTAAGTGAGACATGGACTTCTCAACATAGGAAGGGAGCCCAATACCCAACAATATATCACCAACTTTTTGGATTTTAATAAAACATTTAATTTGGTCAACAATTTAGTGACCGAAATTTTTTTACCATTAATTACCATATTACCCAAAAGTATTATATTACTGAAAAATATAAAATGCTAATACCATATTTTACATATTTAGCAAACACCAAATTTGCGGTCAATAATACAATATTAAAATTGGTTATTAATTTGGTGGCTAAAAATATTGTATTTAGCAACTGACAATTTTTGGTTTTTAATCACCATATTATATATATTTAGTGACTACCAAATATTCAATGGCTAATACAAGACTTATTTTAGACACTAAAAGCATTGCTTCAATTTTTCTATAAACAATGACTAATTTATCGACTAGAAGTTATTTACTGGAATTTCAAGTCACTAATTTAGTCGCTAATTATATTCTTGTCTCTAAAAGCATAATTAGTTACTTGGTCGCACATTTGTGACAATAATTATCTTATAGTTTATTTAAGAATAAGAACATAATTAATCCAATTTAAAATGAAAAATATTAAGACAAATTCTTAATTTATAAGACTTTCTAGTAAAAAAGTAAACATGAAAAATAGACTTAACTATGACCAGGCCACTTTGTACATGTACTATCCACAAAAATGAAATTCTCATTAACTTACCCATACTATTTTGTAGGTAACACACAACTATGGTCAATTCCATTATACTTATTGGCGGAATAATTTGTGAATAAGTTACATGAGCACAATTCTCTCAAAAAGTTTGCATGCAAATTTGTAATAATGTTTGTCCTGTTGATAATAACCAAGTACCAAAATACCTTTAACCAGAAATTTTGTCATCAAATTTTATCACCACAAAAGTTATAATAAAATAGACTAAATGAGTTGTAATTGACAAAAAACAAATCTTAAAAAAAGTACCAAAAGAAAAATATTATATGATTTCAACCAATAAAATCTTCATGAAGGTTCAAAATAAATTTTATTTATTTATCCTTTAAAAGAACTAAAAATTTATTTTTACACAATAAAATAAAAAATTGGTCATTATATAAAAATTGAAAAATATAAAGAAAATTTGATAGGCATAAAAAGAAAAAATATATATTTTTAACGAAGCAAAGTTTTAAGAAACTTATTTTAAAATAAATAGAAAAATATATCTAAATCTAATTACTATATATTGTCCCCTTTCATCTTTCTCACATGTTTAAAAGTTCTAAAGATATTTTATTCATTTTCATCCACAAAAGAGTTCACCTTATCACCGGGACGTAGCTCTATAAATATTTTCTTTTTCCAATTTTTCAGAACAAAGCATTTACAATCCATACATTTTAAAAGAGAAATAATGGGAATGCCAACGGACAGGTTGAGATCGGGTTTTGTTATCTCATATTCATCCCCATAGAAAAACATATTTTCATCCCTATACCCAAACTCAACGGTTTATCAAACTTTCGACCTATCTTCATCTCCATCAAGTAACTGATATATACTCGTACCCATATCCGTTTTCTTATTGTTTCAATATTAATTAATTACTTTTTATAAAATGTACCACACCTAGCCGACCTAGCCAAATAATAACCATAAAACTTGTATATGTAACCACCAAGGACGCAAATAATAACAATCACCATATATATGCTGAGCAACAGCGGCCTAAGCCACTAAAAGAGTAACTGGTTTAGGCCGATAAAGAGTAGCCGGTCTAAGCCGGTAACTTTGGGAAACTAAGCAAAAACTTGACAAATTCATAGCATTACTGATAAGACCCATAGGGCCCACAATGATCGAACTAAGGGACTTAGGCTAAGGACCAAACCCACCTACAACCTAAACAGGGGCCCAACCCATGACGTGGCAAAACATAATTAATAATCTATAAATTTACATGGACCCCACGAATTAAAGGTGCACATTCATTATCTCCTAATCATAAGATTTGACTTTGTAAGAGATTTTGCTGACTTGAGCATCGGAGAGTCTTCTGCACGTAACCCCCTTGGGTTCAAACCAATTCACACCGAGATATCCACAGGTTACACGTATCGACCGAGAGGAAACCTACTGAGGAGATTGCAGACCGGAGTAAGGTAACGTTTATGTCTGACATATCTTATTTGTTCTCTACAGGAACATAAAATAATAAAAAATTACGGTAAAGAAAACATAATATTATCAAATATTTAATATTAATTGTATACATTTCAAATTAGGATACCAAATAAAATTTCATGAGAACTAAAACATTTATTAAATTTGCAAACATTAATGAAACCTAGTTAATAAAATTTTAAAATAATTAAAAAAAAATTATAAAAGGAAAACAAATATTCAAATTAAAATATATTTTAAATGTTTGTTTATTTCAATTTTTTAAATTATGATGAATCTCTGTTTTATACATTAATAAAAGTTACAATACATTACTTGATCAAAATAACGCAAAGAACAAAAATTAAACTAATAATAAATATTGTTAAGATCTTATATCTTTTGAACTTCAATATAAGTTGCATGGTGATAAAAAAAATTCATGGCAATTACATTAAATTTTTATATTATAGAAAATAAAATTTATTTATACAATTATAGTGAAAAAAGTTACAGTATCATAATGAGTTAGAAAATAATATATATATATATATATATATATATATATATATATATATATATATATATATATATATAATATCAAAATAGTATTCTACATGATAAAAATAAAGAACATATAAAAATATTAAAAATATCAAAAGCATGACTTAGAAACAATTTCAGAGATTATTGAATGAAATTATACAAAGGGAAACAAATGTATAATTAAGGGTATGATAAGATGAAAAATATCTTAGAGATTTAAGAAAACTTTTCAAATATCAGCATAGTCAATGACTGAAGAAATAACAAAAATTGGTTTAGCGAAACAAAAGAGTTTTTTATATTACCTAGTAAATAAAATGTTTGTGTTATTGAACACTTAAATTGAGAGTGTTAAACATTCTCATGTGAAAGGAAAATAAACAACAAATAAAAGTATTAAAAAATAATATAAATATTTAAACAGGAGACATAAAAAAAATTAATTGACATACATTATTTGAACATAATTATATAAAGGTTATGATAAGATGAAAAAATATATATAAGATTACTTAATTGACTATGAATATTTTAATAATTTAAACGGGGTTAGGGATATGGCGGGATGGATATTATGGCAGGTATGAGGATAGAGACGGGACAGATATGTACATTCCCATACTCATCCTTATACCCAATTGAAAAAGTCGGGGATTCTCCGTACCCATATCCATATCTAGTCATTGCGAGGATTTTCCATCAAAACGGGAACGAGTTCGAACAATACCCACGAAGGCAGATTTTTTTGTCGTTCCTAGTTTCATCTGCCTTAGCGTCAAATTTGCTAAGATTTTATTTTCCATTATTTGGAACAAAGCAATAGATTTAGAACAAAACATTATTAAAATATATTTTATTATAAATTTAATATTAATTATGTGCTAATCTATTATATATTAAGAAAAGAAGATACCACTAAAATTACTATATTACCTATTCTCTTTTATTGACAAGTGTCATAAAAGTCAATTTTTTCGTCATTTTAAAACTCTAGTTAATTATAAAAACTTCAAAATAATTTTCTATTTTTCGTTATTTACTAATTTTAAATACGAAAGATTAAATAATTAAATAAATAAAATTTTAATAATAAATATTCCATGATTAGTTTTTGTTCTTCATATATTTTTCCAATAAATTAGGTTGTATATAAATGTTCACTAAATTAATTTATAGTGAACCTATAATTTATAATAGAGATAAAAAAATTGTTTTATAATTTTATAAATTTTAGGTCTTTCGATTGCTAAATTTAAATAATCCTCGCTTAAAATTGAAGTTTCTAATAATATGGTAATTAGAAAAAAAGGAAAAGAGTTAGTTTTGTTATGAAATAAAGTGAATAATAGAGAGAATAATAGATAATAGAGAAGAGAAGAAACAATAGAGAATATAGAATAGGGAGCAACTCATTTGTGTCTTATTATTGATAGGAAGAGTCCTATTTATAGATACAATATGTAATCCATAAAGGAAACAAACCAACTTAGTTAATACACATATTTACCATAAAGAGTAATGAATCATATGAGTAAATGTATCAAATCAATGGACAATCATTAATTCATTAATTCATTAATTCATAACACTCCCCCTTGCGTGTCCATTGATAAAAGAATGTGTCTCGTTAAAACCTTACCAGTAAAAACCCTTTGGGATAAAAAACCCTAGTGAAGGAAAAAGAGTACAACATTCTGTATTCTGTAATACAATATTGTTCATCACATATTTTATTTCTCCCCCTAATGTAAACTTACATCATTAAGGTGACAGAGTCCGAACTTGTAAAATAATAACATGTTATCAGCACGATGCTCCAACCAATTGAGGACTAGTGGAAGTTGTTTCTCTCTAACGACAGTGATCTGCGTGTCTCAATCCAGGCTCTTTCTAATCCTCCTTTCTCAATTTATAATTTTACCTTATATTCTTCCTCTTGTGATAAGAATTGTTTGACTTTATCAATTTTTCATCTCCGTCTTATTATTTATTTTTATTATGACGGTGATTATTATTAATATCATTATTTTGATTATTATTATTATTATTATTATTATTATTATTATTATTATTTTATGTGTTAATTTTAAACACGCGAAACGTTGCAAAATTTGGATTTGTGACCTTTGATATTGCAAGCAAGAATTCCTTATATTGGATTTTAAATGTTGAAATACATTTAGATGCAATGGATATTGGGATACCATTAAATAAAGAAATAAAGCATCTAAGCAACTAATTTGCTCATGCGACAAAAATTTTGTGAAAAAGGATTCACAAATATTATGAACTTATTTCATGCCTATGTATGGCTGGCTAGACAAAGCAATAAAGCTTTCGATGAAAAATCATGAGATCCGCCTAATATGCTCCATTCCCAGAAGTGAATGAAACAATAAATATTATGAATTTATTTCATGTCTTTGTATGGCTGAACAAAGCAATGAGCTTTTGATATTAAAATCAAGAAACCTGTCCAAATTGGTTCTGCTCCATTCCCATAAGTGAATGCTACAACATTTGATTTATATTTTCATAATCATGTTCGTGATATTGATTATGGACATGGTTATACAAAAAAATTAAAAGACACATTTTGTCACCAGAAGCGGCACAATAATGTGAAAAAGGAAAAAGGAAAATGTGAAAATATTGACAAAAAGATGAAAGTATATATTATCATTACGGTGGTAAAGGTCATTTGAGTTGTACTAATTGTACACCAAAGCATCTTACAAATAATGAGAAAAACATAGAAACACACTTTGCTTATGAAGATGGTGATTCTGATTATGGGGCCATATGGATGTTACTCATCTTGATATTATTATTTTCTTTGCTAAAGCAAATGGAAGCATTGATCACCTCATTGATTATGAGAGTGTTAAAAAAATAAATCTCATATTGATATTTACGTTTATATGAAAAACAAATGTTTGCACTAGTACCAAAGGATATGTGTCTTATTGATAGTGCAACAACTTATACAATTTTCAAGAGTAATAAATTTTTCTTTTGTTTGATAATGTGAGACAACGATGTTAGTATTATTTATAGTACTACAAATATATTTGAAAACTCTAGAAGAGCTATTATACTTCTACCAAGAAGTTGAATAGAAACTTATTAAGTTTCAATGATATTTGTCTAAATGGATATTATATTGAGACAAACAATGAAAAAGATATGAAATATCTTTATATCTCTATGATTGAGTTGAAAAAGAAAGTGTATTGGAGAAATTATCAACATTCTCTTATAATTTGTACTATAAGTTTATTAGTACAATTGAAATGCATGTCATGGTAAACCAGAAGTTTACAAATCAAAATGATTGCCTTGTTTGACATGATCAGTTATTATGATGCGAAAAAAAAGGGTTGAAAAACTCATATGAACACGTTTGAAGCGTGGTAGACCTATTGGTTCCAAAGATAAAAACTCTTAAATGAGAAAGGGAGCTAATATGCAAAATAACCTAATCGAAAAGGTTGAAATCCCAAAAGATTCATTTGACATAATTAATGGTTCGGTTCCAGAAGAACCTCAGGTACCTGAAATGGTTGAAAATGATGAGATCTCAATAAATTATGTCATGAATCATATAATATGGAACCAAAATGAAGTCAACATTGATGAAACTTTTACATATAATATAGTGATGAATGCTATGAATGACAATGAGCATCAATAACCAATGATCATTGAAGATTGTCGACAAAGACATGATTGACCAAAATGAAAATATGCAAAGAAGCATAATTGCTTGCTAAATGAAAGATTTTTGGACCTATATTTCGCACACTTGAAGGTGTGAAACCCGTTGGGTACGTATGGATTTTTGCGCAAAAATCAAATAAAGAATGATGAAATTGTTAGATACAAATCACAATTGGTTGCTCAAGGTTGTTCACAAAAACCTTGTATTGATTTGTGAAAAAACATATTCACTAGTATTGGATGCAACAACATTGCAATATTAGATTATCCTAGGCGCACAACAAGGTTTGCATTTACATCTAATGGATGATGTTACAACCTATTCGTACGATTCTTTTGAGAATCATATTTATATGAAAAATCCCTGAAGGATTTTATTTGCCCAACAAGACAAATTCTAAAGAGGGTTATTCAATAAAATTGAACATGTTCTTTTATTGATTAAAGAAATCAAGACATGTGTGACATAACCGTCTTATTGAGTACTTATTAAGAGAAGGATATTAAAATGATCTTATTTGGTCTTGTATTTATATGAAAAGATCCAGATAATGAATTTGCCATAATTATTGTTTATGTAGATGACATAAACGTCGTTGGAATTTCTAATGAACTCACAAAGGCAATTTATTACTCAAAGAAATAATTTGAGATGAATGATCTTTGAAGAGAAAAGTCTTATTTGAAATTAGAAATTGAGTATTTAAATAAAGGTGTTTTTATACGTCAAGAAGCTTATATAATTAAGGTGCTTAAAATGTTCTCAATGGACAATCATTAATTCATAACAAATTTATAATTTTATTCTTTTTATTGATTACAATTTAATCATTTGAATAAATTAATAGTACTAAAAAATATTTTCAAACAAAATATTAGATGCAGCGACCACTAAATTTTTTGACATTAATTATTACATTATAAATATTTAGCATCAACCAACTTTTTGACTACTATTACAATATTTAATTTGGTCGATGATTTATTCGTAGGAAATTATATTTATTCACTAACATTGTTTTAGCACTAATTATCATATCATACATATTTAAGGACTGTCAAATTTTTAAACACTAATACGATTTTAATTAAGTTGAAAATTTGGTAGCTAAAAAGTATTATATTTAGCAACAAAATTTTTTGACCACTAACTATCATATTATACATATTTAGCGACCACAAAAATTTTTTGCCTCTAATACAATTTTTAATTTAGTCCTTAATTCAGTGGCTAAAAATATTATATTTAGCAACAACCAAGTTTTGGTCGCTAATAATCATATTATACATATTTAATGACTACCAAATTTTCGGTGACTAATACAAGACTTATTTCAGTCGCTAGAAACATTGCTTCCATTTTTATATAAATAGTGATCGATTTATCAACAAGTTAGTTACTAAAATTTTTAATCATTTATTTACTTCGTAATTAAATTGTTATATTTAAAAGTGCAATAAATTGCTATTTTGGTCGAGATTTTTTGACAAATGTTATTTTGTGGCTATTTCAATTGCAAATAGGAACTTATTTATTTTTTTATTACTAAAAGACCTATTTCTTATTGTGTTCATCCATTCATTTTTAAAATATATGAACCAATATTTACTTGGCCTTGGCCTGACCCAACACATATACTAAAGAGTTTGACCCAACAAGCCTAACAATATTATTAACCTAAACTGACTAATTCATAAATATATTTGCTAGAAGAATTACTATATATTAATTGAATATATGGTCAAAATCGGTAGTTTTATTATATTCCTTACTATCGTATATAATATATTATAAGATATATTTGATTGGTTTATATTATCTTTATCATATTAATTTTACATACATGGTACGTTATTATTATTATTATTGATATTCCAAATTTTATAACCGATTTTCTCAGGATCGAGAAATCCTATAAATACTTATAGGGATTTCAACGGGTCAGGTAATATATGGGTAGTAGCTCTTGCGTATCCTACCTGCTGGATAAATATTTGCCCCACACCCATATTCATGCGGGTATCCATTATGCGGGTATTCACATATTTTTTTAATATCCATGGATACCTACGGGTATTTACAAAAAAAAAATTTAACAACAAATTTTAACCATAAATTCAAATAAAATATAATGCATAACATTTATAAATTTCAAACAAAGTGCAAATAACCCATTTAAATAATGTTAAATGACAGTTTACAAATAAATAGAGATTTTTTAAAACCAATTGATAAAAAATAACACATTCAAAATCAATGTGTTAATGTTTTAATTATTTTTAAAAATATTTTAATTTAAATTAAAGTATAGTAGGTACGGGCATCCACATGTACGAATATTATGATACTCGTACCCACCCCGTTAAAATGTGGGTATAAAAAATACTAGTATTTGTTACCCGCGGGTATCCATTTTCCAACCGTTGTGATTTTTATACGTGGATACCTAGGGGTACAAATTTTTTTGACATCCCTAAATATATCTCATATAGTTAGGGAATGACACACTCTCTGATATTCCCTCCTGCACTCATCAAGAGTTATCAAACCACTTAGATCTTGTTATGCTACAAATCTTGGTAAGAACAAACCAAACATGATCAAAGTTTTGGACAAAAGTAAATTAATCAACTTATAATTTAATAATTTAAGGACTAAGAACTTAATAATCCAATTTAAAATGAAAAATGTTAAAGACAAATATTCTTAATTTATATTTTAGTGCAAGAATCAGACTTTCTAGTAAAAAAGTAAATATGAGTTAAAAACTTAACTATGATTAGGCCGGTTTGTACTTATACTATACACAAAAAATTGTCATTAAGCTACCCATACTATTTCGCAGGTAACACAACCATGGTGAACTCCAGTTATTGTTGGAATAATTTGTGGATAAGTTACACGATCACAATTTCGTTAATATGCATGCAAATTTGTATTAGTGTTTTTCCTGTTGATAATAACCAAGTATAAAAAATCTTTAACCATAAATTTTGTCATCAGATTTTGTTACCAAAAAATTACAATAAAATAGATTAATATCCTTAATATGAATAAATGAGTTGTGATTGACAAAAAAAATCTTAAAAAAGTACCTAAAGAAAAAATTTATATGATTTCAACCAATAAAATCTATATAAAGATTTAAAATAAATTTTATTTATTTATTTTAAATAACTAAAAAGTTATTTTTACACAATAAAATAAAAAATTTGTCATTTTATAAAAATTGAAAAATATAAAGAAAATTTGATAGACATAGAAAGAGAAACTATATATTTTTTATCGAACCAAAATTTTTTTAGAAACTTATTTTACAGAAAATCGAAACATATATTTAAATCTAACTACTACTGTCCTTCTTTCATCTTTTTCACATGTTTAAAAGTTGTAGGATATTATATTCATTTCCATCCACAAAAGAGTTCACCTTATCACCAGGACGTAGCTCTATAAATGTGTTCTCGCATGTACGCTTATTCACACAACCGAACTCATCAAAGAAGAGAAAAACCATAATCTGTTTCATAGCCAGCCAAAGAAATGAGGAGTGCAACTCTCTTTGCTCTCTTCCTTCTCTCTGCCCTAACCTTCTACCCTCCTTCAACCACCGCTCAACCTGTCAAGGACGCCTATGGTAACAGCGTTAAAAATGGTGGCTTATACTACATATTTCCACGCTTTTGGGGAGGCGGCGGCGGTGGAATTAAACGAGCCATAACTGGAGACGAAACATCCCCTCTCTCTGTTGTTCAAACTCCCTTCGAGACCGATCCAGGAAACCCATGGCGTATTCAATCCTTAGTCGCTGCCCTTTTTGTTCCTGAAGGCAGAGTGTACATTAGCTACGATGTTCAACAACCAGGTGTCCGCTCTAACTACTGGACCGCTGTTGAGGGTGAGGCTGAAAGAACCGTCGTTAAATTGGGATACCCAAATTCCCACCCAGGCTTCTTCACTATTCACAAAACTTCCTCAGCCGATACCTATAAATTTCAGTTCTGTTCAAATGACGACGCCACCTCCTGCAGTAATGTTGGGATCGTTAAGGATGATGCAGGGAACAGGCTTTTGGCCACCAATCAAGAAAAACCATTCGAGTTTATTCTTGCGCCAGTTTCGTCTGTTGCATCTAAATGAAGCACTATCCATGAAAAGTCGTACACTTTGTCCTTGTGAGAGACGTGTCTACGATATGCTTTGGATGTAATAAACTACCCAACCCTAAATAAATAATATATCCAAAGCTTATGTTTTCAGTTTCTTTGGCCTGTTCATATTTATAGGGATAATGATATTTCAACAAAAGTTTTTGACAAGTTTTTTACAAAGGTGACGTGGTAGCGGTTTTTTTAAATTTTAATTACGAAAATTTTAGTTCACACGTGCAGCGGAAAGAGAAAAAAAACTGAAATTAAATGTCAGTTAGAGAGAGAAAGTGAAGAGAGAAAAGGAGGAAAGTGAGGTCGGGGGTTGCGAAGTGAGAAAGTGAAGAGAGAAAAGGGGGAATGTGAGCCCGCCGGAGTTTGTGGTTCAGTGAAAGTGAGATTCTGGCAAGCATTTCGCCGGGGGAGGTGGAGGATAGTTATCAGTGAAAGCGAAAAAGATAGAGAGCAAGAGGGATAAAGTGAGAATGAGAATGAGAGAGTGAGAGGAGTTAAGCATTGCAGATTAGTGGTGGATAATTGCAGTCATTGACGTCGTTTGGGTGGGTTACCGGAGACAGGTCGTAGAAGAAGTCGTCATCCCGAACGTACAATCGAACCTTTACCGGAGCCCATTTAATTTATTTAACCCAAAGGTAACGTATTTCGTTCGTATTACGCAGAGGATGTGTATAGAATGATATAATTTAGTTTTGCAAGTTTGAATGAATTGGGGGATGTGTTTGAGGTTGACCATGTTCAGAAACATTGCATCAATGGATCTATCATTATGTTGTTTGAACAATTCTCTTATCATTCAAAGTTAATTAGTTGTTCCGACCTTTTGGATCCATACATTTATGCAATTGGATTTATATTACAGGCTATGAACATTGCATATTGTCAATTGTGTCGTTTAATTTGAACTTGGATGTAAGTTAAATACCCTTGTGTTGAACTTGAAGTATTTAAAAAAAAAAAAGGTGCATTAACTGAAGTATCTGATTTATCTTTCTGTACAATACTGTTCCAAGAACTGACGCAAATGTGGGGACTAATGCATATGTAGATGGGGACTTAAAGCAAAGTTGTTGGCATAAAACTGCAAAAGCAGCCAAAAAACTCAACTTAAATTGTTCTACATAGATCATTCCTAATTCATTCATTTAGACACATATTTATTAATGTTATCCATTTCCAATTCAATTAATTAGGTGGGAGTACCTGTTACAAAAGCGGGGAGTTACTCCCACCTATGTGGGGAGTACAGTTGAACCTTATGATTACTAGTTCGACATGGTATAAAACTTATTTTAACTCTCCTTTTTACAGCATTGACCATCATGTTACTCAATCACGAAGTGCAGTGGACCAATTAAAATTTAATGAAAGGAATTATGTGGTTTTTATATGGACACACAACTGTATAAACAGCTCACGCCGATGTGGGGAGTAAGGACGCTGTATGTGGGGAGTTGGAGCAAAGTTTTTTGAATAAAGTTGTAGGACAAGCAACAAAACTATATTTAAAAGTGCTAAATATCTTATTCCTATTTCATTCGTTAAGAAAAAAATTACTTTGCATGACCCAATTCTAATTGAATTAATTAAGTGGGAGTAGTAGCCTCACAGGACCCCAAGTGTAAACCTAATACAAAAGCGGGGAGTAATTCGCAACTATGTGGGGAGTACACTTCAACTTTTCAAACACATTTGCCACATTGTACAAAACTTTGTTAAACTCTCGTTTTTGGACCATTGACCATCAAGTAACTCAATGACAAAGTCTAATGGACCAATTAAAATTGAATTAACGAAAGTATGTGGATTTAATATGTGCACACAACTGTATAAATAGTTGACGCCGATGTGGGGAGTAAGGACGCTGTATGTGGGGATTTGAAGCAAAGTTTTTTGAACAAAACTGCAAGACAAACCAATAAACTTAATTAAAATGTGGTAAATACGTTATTCGTATTTCATTACTTAAGAAAAATATTTGTATGCATAACCCAATTCCAATTCAATTAATTTAGTGGGAGTGTAGCCTCACAGGACCCCAAGTGTAAACCTGATAGAAAATCGGGGAGTAACTCGCAACTATGTGGGGAGTACACATGAACTTTTGCAATACTGCTTCAACATTGAATAAACACTATTCTTAAGTCGCATTTTTCGACCATTGACCATCAAGTAACTCAATCACGAAGTCTAATGGACCAATTAAAATTGAATTAAGTGAAGTATGTGGATTTAATATGTGCACACAACTATATAAACAGCTCATGCCCATGTGGGTAGTAAGGACGCTGTTTGTGGGGAGTTGCACCAAAGTATTTTGAACAAAGCTGTAAGACAAACCAGTAAACTTATTTAAAATTTGGTAAATACGTTATTCGTATTTCATTCGTTTAGAAACATATTCGTTTGCATAACCCAATTCCAATTCAATTAATTTAGTGGGAGTGTAGCCTCACATGACCCCAAGTAAAAACCTATTACAAAAAAGAGGAGTTACTCGCCCCTATGTGGGGAGTACAGTCAGACTTTTTCAATACTGCTTCCACATTGAATATAAACTCTTGTTAAATCGCCTTATTCGACCATTCACCATGATGTAACTCAATGACGAAGTCAATCACGATGTCCAATACACCAATTAACATTGCATTCGCTAAATTTTGTGCTTTTTCAACTACACAAACCGGTAAAAAACATTTGTGGCAGATATGGGGATTAAAGGCAAACTTTTTTAACAAAACTGTAGAAAAAGCGAACACAATTAATATAATGTGTAAACAGATCATTCGTGTTTGATTTAGCCCAACAAATATTCCTTTCCATTATCCAATCCCAATTCAAGTAATTTGGTAGGAGTGTAGACTTACTAGAGGCAAAATTCAAACCTGTAATGGTAAGTGGGGAGTTAAGTGCACCTACTTGGGGAGTGGAGTTCAACTTAATCAGTACTGCTTGCATATTTACACAACTTTATTTAAATCTCCTTATTGGAGCATAAACAATTATGCAAATTATTGACGAAGTCCATACCTCCAATTAACACTGCTTTCACTGAATTTTGTGCTTTTTAAACTCCACAATCATGTGTAAAACATGTCACGCAGATGTGGGGAGTTATGCATATATATTCGGGGAGTTTGGGCAAACTTTTCTAAGAAAGCTGCAAAAAAAAACCCAATACAATGATTTTAAATTTAGTCAATAATATTCGATTCAGTCAGACATATATTGCTTACAATTATCCAAATCCAACCCAATTAATTTTTCGGTAATGTAGGCAAAGAAGAACCAAAATAAAAAACCTCAAACCAATGCGGGGAGTTAGGACAAAATATGTGGGGAGTAGAGTTAATGATTATGATTACTGCATATGGATAGTCGAGACTTTCTATAAATTTCCTTTTACGATCAATGATGATTCATTCAATAAGTGACAGAGGCATTTCACTAATAACTATCCTCCACCCCCCCCCCCCCCACCCGGTGAAATGCTTGCCGGAATCTCACTTTCATTGAACCACAAACTCCGACGGGCTCACTTTCCCCCTTTTCTCTCTTCACTTTCTCACTTCGCAACCTCCCGACCTCACTTTCCCCCTTTTCTCTCTTCACTTTCTCTCTCTAACTGACATTTAATTTCAGTTTTCTTTTTCTTTCCGCTGCACGTGTGAACTAACCTTTTCGTAATTAAAATTTAAAAAAACCGCTGCCACGTCACCTTTGTCAAAAACTTTTGTTGAAATATCATTATCCTATTTATAGAGCCATAGAATTTTAGTGTTATCCCTTCCCGCCACTGCTCTGGTTTACGTCTTTCATTCCCTCAACATAAAACAACTTTTTTTCTAACATATAACTAATTAACATATGCGTATACATGTATATTTACTTTTATTATTTAGGGTAATAAAGATATTATTTTTTATCATAATTACTAAAAATAGATAAAATATTTATATTATGGATAATTAATTATATTTAAAAAATTAAATATAAAATTTAAAGTGTAAAATAATAAAATAATTTATTTTAATAATGATAAAATTGGTCATGAAATATGGGCAACAAAAAAAATTATAAGATGGTTAAAAAAATCAATTATGTATAAATTAAAATAAGATTATCACATACTTTTATATAAACTAGTGTGTTATTTTTTATGATAAGTAAAAAATATTATTATTGTTATTATAATTATAATCATAATTTTTGTAACTTTATTTTAATTAGTTTTTATTTATTTTTGTAATAAGATGGTTAAATTTAAAAAATGTCAAATGAAAAGAAAAACGAAAAAATTTAAAGGAATGGTCACTTGAAAAGTAAAATTGATCAACTAATTACTTTAATTAAAAAAAATCATTTGTTTAAAGAGTAAAATTGAAAAATAAATGTGAACACCAAAACAAGGAATCTCTTATATATAATACATAATAAAAAATTTATAATATTATTATTTTTTTAAATATTTGAAGACTAAAAAATATAAAACAATAAATGAAATATTAGTTAGTAATTTTAATTTAAATACATATTTATTTATTTATTTTAAGAAAAATTGTAACACCCCATTTAATTAATAACCGTAATTAAAGGAAATGTCACAACGAAATAGTATAGTGGCGTAGTCTTAGAGTTTCCACATAACGCCTTACAATGAACCAAGACATACAACGATGTCAAACTAATCCAGATACAGAAATTTAACTAAAATGAAATGGAAGTTTAAAGGACAGCCAATACATGGGTCGTGGCCTTAAAAGAAAGCCCAAAGTAGAAAATCCAGCCCAGATGGCTAAGCAGCAGAGTCACCGTCCTCCTATTGATCGCGAAGACCTCTCGCATCTGCTCCCATCAATATATTGATGATCATCGCAAAAGATAGAAGAGCCACATACAAGACAACCAGACAAACAAACAGGGTAAGCTAGAGCCGTAAAGATTTCATCAATGCATTCAGATATACTTTCGCAGTCCAATATACATACATCACCCAAGCATATTATAACCTTCTAAATCTACGACTCGACTCAACTCATCCGGATACATATAACCTGGTCAGATTCAGCGGATGCTTGCACTTGTGATGGATACCTCTGCTCACCCCCGAGCTATGTGTTACAATGAATCAATTCCCTCACACACAAGGTTAGCCCTTAATGAGTTTCAGGCCTCCTGCTACTCTCATCGTAGGAGTCAATCCGCTGTAAGTGAGACTAACTGACTCCTTAGAGTGTCAGGATACAATCCTTACCAAGTTATATAGATGGGGCAACACCATGGACACCCACTAACATGGGCCATGGAATTACGTCCCGACCACTGAAGCACGACCCTGAAGTCTCACTTAGAGACTTCAAGGAATTACGTATTGACCAAATACCAAACATATACAAACAACCAAGTAACAAATACATATATCATGCATAGGAACCTCACACCAGCATCCGTAAACAATCCTCATTTATCATATATTGAATCATTATCAACTCGTTATTCCCAACCATGAGTAAAGTGCTTCCTCTCATACCAATACCATGCATATATATATATATATATGTATGTATATATACATATATAGATATATATGTATATACATATATATATATATATATAGATATAAATATATATATATATATACATATATATATATATATATATATATGTATATATATATATATGTATATATATATATATATATGTATATATATCTATATATATATATATATATATATGTATATATATATATATATGTATATATATATCCAACCTTTCATGTATAATTCATATAAAGATCATGCCAAACTCACAATTCACCACACATAACCCTCTGCGCACACAACAGTGACCTCTGCGCATTCTCGCTTAAGCGAGAATCCCCTCGCTTGAGCGAGACGCTCGGTCGCTCAAAACTGAGTTGGTCGCTTGAGCAACCCCTTGCGTAAAAAGGTTTAGGCGAGTCTCTGCTCATCTTGCCTAGGCGAGACAGGCTCGCTTGGGCGAGATTATCAGATCTCGCCACTGTTTTCCTGCGACAGCCATCCATACCAAGCCAAACCAACATACTAAGATGTTCCAAGCATTCAGAATCTCATATCAACCATAGAATCTTAGCACAACAACAAAAATAGCAGCAAAACGAAAAACATGAGTAGGTTCTAGCTTCCCTTACATGGGAATAATCTACCACAAGACCTTGACGCCGAATAGAGGAACACCACAACTCTAGGAGAGGATTATGGAGCTGGAAAAAGAACAGCAGTGGGTACGTTACAGGAACATTAACATTGGCTACACAATAAGACTAGAGATTGGAAGCTATGCGTTGGGGAATACTTACGTGAGTAGAACGAGGTTGAGCTAGGCTTGAATCTGGTTAAACATTGAAACCCTAACGGAGTGACGACTGCAACTCTAAGCACCAAGGGAGCAGATTCTGAAGGTGTAGAAAGAGTGAATTAAGGCAGACTTTGAGGTGATTTTATCCTTTGGGCCAACCCTTAGGCCCAATAGCTTAAAAGCAGCCCTTAAAACTTTAGGGTAGAAAATTAGGCCTTACAAAAATTATGTTAGATATCATTATATATTTTGACATTTTAGCTAGTGCTCGAAACATGTCTGGTTAGGAAATGTGGTAGACTTTGTTTACATCAAGAGGTGATGAATTGACTTTAAACTGTCATATTTCAAAAACACATTATATATATATATATATATATATATATATATATATATATATATATATATATATATATATATTTAATTTAAATTAGAATATAGCGGGTATGGGTATCCACGGGTATGAATACTATGATACCCGTACTCGCCTCGTTAACATGTCTGTATAAAAATACTTGTACCCATTACCCGCAGGTATCCATTTTCAATATCCATTTCCTATTCGTTGCGGGTGTTATCTACGAATACCTACGGGTACAGATTTTTTTTGACATCCCTACATCCAACCTAGACTCGATCCCAATTGTACTCAATCGAACTTGACTCGACATGGGCCTATCCCAACTCGACTGAAGTAAACCTATCTCGATTCAGATTGACCCTGACCTGGGTTGACTCTGCCCAACATAGGCTAGAGTTGACTCAGCTCAACCAACCTGGGTTGACTTTGCTTGATCAAGGTTGGATCGATTTAGGACAACCCAAGCCAACTAAAATTCAAAGGAACTAATACTCTTATTACACTAACAAATGAAGGAAAAATGATATCATACAACTTCTATACAAAATAATTAATTTAATGAATTAAATGATATCTAACCTTGGGATATATAATTTGAACTTGCCTTTTTCAGATCCTTTTACATAAAATGTTTGTCCCAGCCACAACTCTACTTAAATTGAGACATGTTAGTCATAATTTTTATATAATTCGATGATATGAAAGTTATAACATTACACTTATAGTAAGTTCTTTGGTTTGTTGTTGGATTTAGAACTAGGCAATTAGGAAATGTCCAGGAATAAGGTTAGTTGAATAATTGTCATAACTTAAAAAAAGTTACACTCAGTAAGACTAACACTTCAATGTAAATTTGTGTTTGACATATAAGGGTTAGACATAAAACCCTCTTTTATGCCTGTCCCTTATAGGTGAGACATAAATACTGATTATTTATTTACAAAATTGTCACCATGCATTTTTTACGTTTGTTACCCACACATTAGATGTAAATTCAATGACGTGGATGAAAATTTTTTTTGTTAGTGTATATTTTGGATAATGCATTTACCATGTTTCTATATGAAGATATGAAAAGGCTAGAAGAATCATACATAATTTGATGCATATATCTTCAACAATAACTTGTTACAAATGGACTTTGTCAAGAAGCATCCTCTTCTTCACAACCTTATAACTGACCTTATCTGATTGTGATAGCAAGATTATCAAATAATTATTTTTTTACATCTACTTCAAAAAAAACCTATTTATGTGTGCAATATTCTTCAAAAAAAATGTCCACTTATATTGCTTGTTAAGAATAGCCTTCATCTTGATTATGTAGAGGTTGAAATTACTTTTTCATTAAAATTCTCAAACTTAGAAGTAATATATCCATCTTCATATAAATTTAGCTTTGATACCAATATGTTGTACACTACAATGCCAAAATTATGCTCAAGAACAATGTAAGAACTTGCGAAGAGGGAAAAAAAATCATACATTGGGAAATGAAGAACAAATACAGATATAAAGTTATAAATGCATTTTATAACGGTTTCAGAACCAGTATAGATATAGGTATTATAGAAAGTTTTCACTTTTTATACCAATTAGGTTATAACCGGGAAGTGTCACTTTTTATACTAGCCACAACCTTAGCTTCGCTCGCCGCCTAGCTCAAGCCACCACCGTCAACAGTCATTACCAATGTTGGTTATTGTTGGTTGTGCACATGCCCTCCAATTTCTAGAGGCTCAAAGAATTTAAGTACGAAAATAATGTGCATAGGGGAAAAGAATCAAAGTACTTATCTTGCAACCCTTTTTCCAACATTCTAGAGAAAAGAATCATAGTCCCTATCTTGCCGCCCTCTTTCCAGCATTTGAGATAAAAGATTCGAAGTCCTTATCTCGCAACCCCCCTTTCCTAGTTGCAGCGTCAGTGCCAAATATGTCGTCTTTAGTTGAGGCGGCGCTAGTGAGAGAAAAGAATGTGTGTCCACGACTGGAGGCGCTTTGAACATGATCATAGAAGATCAAAGGGAACCTACCCCTCGTGACAATAACCTGATCATAGTGACAATGGTGCAGCACGTCGATGATAACTCCGTCTAGAATTGCCGACGATTGCTCTGTCCCGAAGAAGGAGCAACGCACCAAGACCCGACACTACCTTTGGAGGTAATGAAGGATGACTGAAGATGGAGAGTGGAGAATGGTACTGAAAAAGTGAAATGATTTATGTTTCCAAAATCCTAAAAATGTCATTTTCTGTCTGTGTTCTTGTTTACAAATAAGAAAAATAATTAAATAAGAAACTATTTTCTATACCGATTATAATTAGATTATAATTAGAATCATATAGAAAGTTTTATTTTTTATTACAAAGGTACCCTTGTATCTATTCTTTATACCAGTGTAACCGATATAAAATGTTTTCTTTTTTATTAAGAAAATGTCACGATACCCATTTTTTATACCGGTGATAACTCGATGATATTTTTCAATTGGCGACATCTACAATCCTCAATTGATATAGGCTAGAAAGAGTTGTGCTACTATCCAATTCATAGTTCTATTCATCTAGTATTCCTAAACTAGTTAGTGACTATACCATTTTAGTCTTAACGACATTTAATCTGAGACTATAATTTTTGTATGAATAATTGAATATTTTCTTATGACTATTAATCAAAAAATATATATTTTCTATTTATGTTATAAGCTTTTAATAATAATAGAGAATAAACAAGAGTTAAATAATTTTTAATTTGTAAAATAATTTTTAACTTAATTACTATAATAATTGAATATTTTCTCTAAATTAGTTAGCATAAAATAATTTTTCAGCTTTAAACGATCAACTTGTGTACTGTATGTCCCATCGGTCAATCGGCCAAAGATAACTCTCAGGGGACCATCGGTCTTACGGTCGAACGAAAAGTCATGCAGCATCGCTAAAGCATAAGACCATTGGTCAAACGGATAAAATTTCGGAACATCGGTCAAACGGTTGAACATATAAGTCACGACTTAACCATATTCATGCCATCGGTTCATCGGCAGAACAACAGCGATGGACCTTCTAACCTCGAGGGCCCATCGGTTCATCGGCATAACAACAGCGATGGACCTTCTAACCTCGAGGGCCCATCGGTTCATCGGTAAAACAGCAGCGACGGACCTTCCTAAGCACCTGTCGGTTGATCGGTAAAACACAGATTGTTAGCTTGTTGGAAACATAACGTTATCAACCCAGCCAAGCGGCCGTCGGTCGCACAGTTAAATAACTTAAGTTAATAATTATCGGTTAAACGAGTCACTAATCTTCATTAAGGGGTCATTGGGCCGTGATTAAGAAACCCTAATTGCAGGCCCATGTCGAAAGCTATAAATAGGGCCCAAAGGTAAGTTGGTGAGGATCTTAATTTCGCATTTATTACAGCTGATATTCTGATATACCGATCGGCTCTTTCTGACTTAAGCATCGGAGTACTTTAGGCAGGTACCCCGATCGTCGTCCCAACCGATCGAGCTGAGGAGTGGATTTTGCTGAAGTTACTGGAGAGGAGAAGGATAACTTAAAGTGAAGAGGTTCTTCTAGTAGGCTCTTGGTCCCTACCCCGAAACATTTTGGCGCCCACCGTGGGGCCGAGCAGTCTCCTTTGAGAACATACCCATATGGTGACCACGAGGAACCGAAACAGCAACATGGACGGAGGAAGATTGGCAGATGATCAGGCGGACACTAGAGAGATGATACGGGCGATGCAGCAGAGAATGGATGAGATGCAAAGGAACTATGAAGCGCAAATGCAGATTTTACGAGAGGAGAATGCCATCCTAAGGCAGAAGGAAGATGGAATCCCTTCGACGCCTACCGTGCCTGACCCGAACAGGCTAAGTCGGGTACAACAACATCGGGATGCCGAACGGGTAGAAAGCCGCCTCCCCCCCACAGGACATGAGCAGTCACAACCAGCTCGGATTGAAAGGACACAAGCTTCGAGGGGAAATCCGTCACAAACGGTGGCGGAGAGTTCAGGAGCAAACAACGGGGGCCGCCCGTCGCGCCAACCGATCCCTGCGTCGGGGTCCTCCCCCTTTACTTCGTATATTTTGGAGACGCCGCTGCCGGAGAAGTGGAAAATGCCAACTTTTGACAAGTACGACGGTACGACCGACCCAGACAATCACATGCGGGTCTTCATGCATCAGATGATGTTTCACGCCGTTAGCGATCCCATCTGGTGCCGAGTCTTCTCGACTTCGTTGACTGGGGAGGCGTTGGAGTGGTTCTCCGAGCTGCCGACCGGTTGCATTGATTCGTTTGCCACTCTAAAGGCAAAGTTCAGCACGCAGTTCGCGCCCGTGAAACCGGCCATTCTGACGGTCGACAATCTGGTGAACATCCGACAAGAGGATGGGGAATCGCTGAGGAGTTACCTCGATCGGTATAATCGGATGTCGGTCAAGATAAAAGGTCTCAGCGACGAGATTGCGCGACATCACTTCTCTTACGGACTCCAGCCGGGAGTTTTTGCGGACAAGATAAGCCGTAAGAAGCCGCAGACAATGGAGGAGATGAGGGAACGCGCGGCCAAATTCATACAGATGGAGGACATGCAGGAGTTTAGGGTGAAAAAGAGGGAGAAGGAGGATGTTGCGCTCCCAAAGCCGACCGCCCCTAGACCGAGCAAACCTGTAGCCCGACCCACCGAAAGGAAGGCGCCGAAGTTCACAACCTACACTCCTCTGGCTGTTCCCCGAGCCAGGATCCTGCAGGAGGCCTTCAGTGCCGATTCGCTCCCAACGATTAGGAAGAAGCCTCCGCCACCCGACGCTGACGGGAGTAAACATTGCCAGTACCATCGGACAATCGGGCATACCACCGAAGAGTGCCATACACTCCGCGACAAAATAGAAGAACTCATTCGGCAGGGACACTTGAAGAAATACATTCGGCAAGATCATCCCCCGCGGAGTCCGATGAGGAACCGAAGCCCAATGAGAAGGGTCCCCCCAGCCCGGTCGGAGAGAAAAAGAGAGCCCGAACGCGAGAAACAAAGGAGAGGACCATCCCGATCACATCGGAGTCCAAGAAGAAGCCGCAGTCGTAGCCATGACAGACCCTTGAGGGGTTACATCAATACCATTTCCGGAGGGTTCGCCGGAGGAGGATCGAATTCCGCAGCTCGAAAAAGGCACGTTCGAGCGTTGAAGTCGGTTCATCTGGTCGAAAAGAAGATCCGCTCGATGCCTCCCATCACATTCACGGACGACGACTTCAAAGCGCCCGACCCAGATCATGACGACCCGATGGTCATCTCGATAGAAGTAGCCGAGTACGGGATCGGGAAGGTGTTGGTCAATCAGGGGAGTTCCGTCATCATCTTGTACTGGAAGACCTTCCGGAAGATGAACTTGTCGGAGGATCTGATCGTCCCGTTTAATGAGCAGATTGTCGGTTTCTCGGGCGAGCGAGTCGACACAAGGGGCTATCTGGACCTGCGTACCAGGATCGGCTTAAGAAAAGACGGTCGAGAGGTAAGGGTTAGATTCCTTTTAGTTGAAGCTAACACCTCCTACAATGTGTTGTTAGGGAGACCCTGCTTGAACGCTTTCGGAGCGATCGTGTCTACCCTGCACCTGGCCATGAAGTTCCCGTTGGACAGAGGGACAATTTGCACGGTACATGCGGACCAACAAGTCGCCCGGCAATGTTATGCCGCGGGATTGAAGGTCGCTCCTTATAGTCGCCCGCGAAAACAACACCAATCGGAAGTAGCAATGACGGACCTGGATCCCCGAACGAACACAGAGGATCGGCTGCAACCAGAAGGAGAGACCAAGGAGATCCTGATCGGAAGCCAACCCGGACAGCTAACGAAGATCGGGGGAGCCTTGAGCACGGAAGAGGAGGGGCTCCTCAGCGTAGTGATCCTAAAAAACAAAGATCTATTCGCATGGTCAAGCGCCGATATGCCAGGTGTCCACCCAGACGTGATGTCCCATAAACTAGCCATATTCCGGGAAGCCCGACCGGTCGCTCAGAAGAAAAGAAAGATGGGAGAAGAAAGAAGGAGGGCGGTCGAGGAAGAAGTGAGAAAGCTAGAAGGAGCTGGTTTCATCAGAGAAATTAAGTATACCACATGGCTAGCTAACGTGGTCATGGTAAAGAAGACGAGCGGGAAGTGGAGGATGTGCACAGATTTCACTGATCTCAACAAGGCTTGCCCGAAGGACGCCTACCCCCTGCCTAGCATCGATCGGCTGGTAGATGGAGCCTCAGGACACAACTTCCTGAGCTTCCTGGGCGCATACTCAGGGTACAATCAGATCCCCATGTATGGCCCGGACAGATCCAAGACGGCGTTCATCACGGACCAAACTAATTTTTGCTACGAAGTCATGCCTTTCGGCCTGAAGAACGATGGGACAACCTATCAGCGGCTAATGGATCGGGTCTTCCGCGGACAGATCAGTCGGTCCATGGAGGTGTATGTGGACGATATGGTCGTGAAGTCGCAGACTGTCGGAGATCATGTACGCGACCTCGGCGAGGTCTTCCACCAGGTGCGCAGATATAACATGCGTCTCAACCCAGAGAAGTGTGTCTTTGGGGTGCCGGCGGGGAAATTCCTGGGTTTCATGCTGACCGCCCGAGGCATAGAGGCGAATCCGGACAAGTGTGCTGCTATTGTTGAGATGAGAAGTCCTAAAAACTTGAAGGAGGTTCAACGGTTGATGGGGCGGCTGACTTCTCTGGCACGTTTTCTACCCAGGCTGACAGAGAAGGTTAGGCCGATCCTGAAGATCATGAAGAAGCAGACTACGGAGAAGTGGGATGATCAATGCGAGGCGGCATTTCAGCAAATAAAGGAGATGATCAGCAGCCCACCAATAATGAGTCGACCGGTAGAAGGACTACCTCTGTAGTTATACCTGTCGGTATCAGACGACACGATCAGTGCGGCCTTAATACAAGAAGTCCCGGAGCAGCGACCTGTTTATTTCATCAGCCGAGTTCTACAGAGTGCAGAAACGAGGTATCAGCTGATAGAGAAGATAGCCTTGGCACTATTGACGGCCGCACGCCGGTTGCGCCAGTACTTTCAGAGTCACCAGGTGATCGTCCGAACCGATCATCCCATAGCCAAGATACTCCGGAAGCCCGACTTGGCTGGTAGAATGATCGCCTGGTCGATTGAGTTATCGGAGTTCGGTCTCAAGTACGAGCCTAGAGGATCGGTCAAAGGGCAGCATTTGGCCGACTTTGCAGCCGAACTCCACGGACCGGTCCCTTCGTCCGAGCAAACGTGGGTCCTCTTCGTTGACGGGTCGTCGGACAAACGAAATGCTGGAGTAGGAATAGTCATTGAAGGACCGAACGGCTTCACGGTTGAGCACTCCTTGCAGTTTAAGTTTAAAGCCTCCAATAACCAAGCGGAGTATGAAGCGCTGATCGTCGGGTTAAGACTAGCAAAAGACTTGGGCGCGACGAAGTTGAAGTGTAACACTGATTCGAAGCTCGTGGTCGGGCAGGTGCAGGGTGAATATCAGGTTAAGGATCATTTGCTGCTTCAGTACTATCATAAGGCCGTTGAAGCCATGAAAGAATTCGAAGAGGTTACCATCCATCACATCCCCCGAGCGGAGAACGCCAGAGCCGATAGGCTATCCAAGCTGGCGGAGGGAAAGGAGAAGGGCCAATTGAAGACAATTATCAGGCAAACCCTGATGAGACCTTCAGCGGGAGAATGTGCTGCAGCGGATCGATCGGCTGATTGGACCGGCGAGGTACGAGAACTCTTAAAGAGGTGTGAGGCTGGAGAGGAGGTCAGGCCGACGGAGAGAAGGCGAGCACTTCGGTTCGTGATCATCGGAGAAGATCTATACAAGAGAGGCTTCACAGCGCCGCTCCTCAAGTGCCTATCAGCAGACGAAGCGGAGTACGTCATGAATGAGGTCCACAACGGCATTTGCGGAATGCACACCGGTCGGAGGACGATGAAAGCAAGGATACTCCGAGCGGGATATTTTTGGCCGACCATGGAACAAAACTGCGAAGCCATGATACGCAAGTGCGAGGGATGTCAAGCCCATGGAAATGATGTGAAGAAGGCTCCGACCGAGTTACACAGCTTAACAGCTCCATGGTCGTTCGCTCAATGGGGCATGGATATCGTCGAACCTTTCCCGGTTGGCCGAGCGCAAAAGAAATTCATACTTGTAGCAGTAGATTACTTCACTAAGTGGGTCGAAGCAGAGGCTTTGGCTAATATTACCGCTCGGCAGGTTCACTCCTTCGTCTGGCGCAACATCATATGTCGCTTCGGCCTCCCCCACACGATCATCACCGATAACGGTCGTCAGTTCATCGACAAGAAGCTAAAGGACTTCTATAAGCAAGTGGGGATACGGCACGTGACCAGCTCGGTCGAACATCCACAAACCAACGACCAGGCTGAGGCCATGAACAAGGTGATAGTGGCTGAGTTAAAGAAGAGGTTGGGAGAAGCCAAGGGAGCGTGGGTCGACGAGCTGCCACAAGTCCTTTGGGCCTATCGGTGCACGCCTCACGGGACGACGGGGGAATCTCCTTTCAACCTGACATACGGTACAGACGCCATGCTGCCGGTCGAAGTAGGGGAACCGACCCTTCGGCGGGAAATGCAAGACTTGGAGGTGAATTGTGGACGAATGCGTGAGGAGTTAGATTGGACGACCGAGCGAAGAGAACGAGCAGCCGTGCGAGCTGAAGCGTGCAAGAGAATGGTGGCAAGAAGGTATAACGCGAAGGTCAAACCAAGAAGTTTCGTCAAGGGAGATTTAGTCTGGAGAAAAACCAATGACGCCCGAAAGAAGTCAACACAGGGAAAGCTAGCACCAAACTGGAAGGGCCCGTTCCGCGTGACCGAGAGCTTGCAAAACGGAGCCTATCGGCTGGAGCACTTAAGCGGCAAAGAAATACCCAACACATGGAACGCGTCACACCTCAAAATGTATTACAGTTAATTATCAATAAAATGAGCGTTTCATCCAACTTCATCTAACAATCTGACCGACGGGGCTCCCTACGGGACCCAAGCAAAGCCTGACCGATCGAGACAGGGACCTCCAAGAAGAGGTCCCGCTCTGTCAGCACCGATCCAAGCGATCTAATTACCCTACGGGTAAACGAGTGACACGAGCTGTCCTAACCGATAGGGGTATAACACCAACGACATGAAAAACAAATTTAGCGCGCTAAGGTCAACCGCACGGAACAGATAATCAAGATAACAAGTGTTTAACGTTTGTGCACCGATCGTCCGGTCAGTTCAATATTAAGCGCAACCAAACAGAATTAACAAGATACGCAATTACACGGCCGATCGCCAACGCTGGAAAACAACAAAAGTACGGCCGATCGCCAACATGAAACAATAAGCGAATAAAAACATGAAAGAGCTACCAGATGAAATAAAGAAGGAGCTAAAAGTTTACATAAGTGTTTGTCAAAAAATAACTTAATAACCGAGCGAACGCGATCCATCGAACGGTCGATCGGGTTCGATCGGTTATATCAAAATATACAAGTAAAAAATTAAAATAATCTTATACAGGTGGGTCATTGACCTCGTCCAGCCGGTCGAAGACCCTCTCAACCTTCCCGTCAACCACCCCCATGTGCACGTCGAAACGGTCGGGAGAGCAGTTATAATAGAAGACCGCCAGGTCGACGACACTCTGGAAGCCCGCTTCATATTGAGCAAATACTTGCTCGTCGGCCACTCCCAGCTCGGCCTCCAAATCCTTTGCCTTCTTCTGCCAATCTGAAGCTGAACCGGCGGCGGCCATATGCTCCAGAGTAAGATCATCGAAGCGCCGCTGGAGCTTGCGTAGTTCATCAGCGGCTTCACCTGCTTTCGCTTGCTCCGCCTTGGTTCGATCGTCTGCAGCCTTCAATAGACCAGCACACTTGGCGTGCTCGGCTTTGATGCCGTTGAGCCGATCGAACAGAGCCTTCAGGTCAGCCGCCGATGCTTTCACCTCGTTGAGCTCAACCTTGGCCGCTGCAAGCTCCTTCTCCAAATCCTCTATCTTGCTCCGCTCGGGGCGAGGAAACTTAGTATACAGGGCAGCCAGCCTAAGGGTGAGCTCCCCGGCGGTCCGAAGGGCATCCTCTTCAGACACGTCCTTCAGCGCCTCAGTCATTCGAGGTCCCAGCTGAAGGAAGACCTCTTCATCAAGGCGTACGCCGCCGCCGAGGAAAGCGTCGGCCAGGGATCCAGAGGTCTCCCCCTTCTTTTGTTTTTTCGGTGGACGGTCGGCCGGGGGGTCGTCTTTCTTGGACTTCTTCCCCTTGTCCCCGGCAGCGGCAGCAGCAGCAGCACCCGAACCAGGCGGCTTCACAACAAAACAAGGCCGGGAGACGGTGCCCAAAGTCCCGGCAGGAGCGGTGGTAGCCGGAGCCCGACCAGTAGAAGGGGCTGCAGGGACGGTCGCCAGCGGCACCACTTCCTCAGCAGTATCCTCTCCCCTTCGTCGAGTCTTAGCGCGAGCCAGAAACTCGGCGTTAGGAGCGGTCGACCGAGCCATTATATCTGCAAAACAGCAAAGTAAATAAGTTAACTGCGATCAATATGACGATCGGTAATATCAGAACAACTAACCATAAACCGCCCTCGGTAAGTCCGGGGAACGGAGGCATTGGATCAGCGGCCGCGGGGGGATCTTGTCGGGCAGGGTCTTGAGGACGGCTAGGTCGGCCCGCTCGGCCGAGGTCAACCGCTCTTCAGCCCATGCATCCGTGGGAGGTGGGAACGCCGTCCAGTAAAGCGGGAATTTAGGACGATCCTGCTCGTCGAAGATGTATCTCCTCCCCTTGCGGGGAATCGCGACCTTAAAAAATCCGGTCTTGAAACCCTTGTAGGAGGCAAGGTAGAGGGTGAGCAAACTCTTGTTCGCCCCGAGGAACGAAACCCAACCCTTAGACGCCGTCGGTCGAGTCTTATAGAAATGAAGGAACAGAGGCATGGTAGGTGTCAGGCCGGCCGCCCGGCATAGGACGTCGAACGCTTGCATAGACGCCCACGCGTTCGGATGAATCTGCGTCGGTGCGCATTGGATCTGACGGAGGACTGCCATCTGCCAATCGGCAAACGGCACGGTCAAGCCCAGATCATGGAAAAGGCAGGCGTACACATAGAAGAAGTCTAGCGTCGCCTCTCCCTTCCCATGGCACACTCTCTCGTTACCCGCACATATCTTAACCCGAAGGTGTCTATCCTCTACTTCCTCGCTGAATATCCTGGTCCGCTCGACCAGATCCCCCAGGTCGTTGCCCCATCGAAATCTGGTCGCGAGGGTGCGCGGCTCATAGGGGGCCCAATCATATCCCGATATTTCCGGCAGATCGGCGCCGTCCCCCTCGTCGCCAACGTCGATCCCTATGATGTCCCCGCTGTCGTCGGAAATATAGACTTGCTCCGCCGCTTCCACGACCGGTGGCTCGGCCTCAGAACTGCCGCTTAGGAGAATTGGGGAACTTGTTGCGCCCGACACTCCCCCGAGCGAAGTTCCCGATTCAGACGACTCAAACAGGGCGGAGACCGACCCAGCGCCCCCAGACCACCCGACCGCTTCACCCGACAGACCCTCTGAACCCGATGCGCTGGAAGACATTTTTACCTGCAGATAGAAGAAAACGATCGGAAGCTCGGCTAGAAAGAGAAAGAAAAGCGTGAAAATAACGACAGCCACACAAACTTATTTATAGGGGGGACCATATGACACGTGGCAGCCCCGGAACCCTACGATCATATTCAGATCGACGGTCCATGCTTCGTGACGCTTCAAATCATAACTGTCAGGCACGATCCACGAGGCAATATAACCGTTGAGAAACGCCGGCGGTCAATCGGCACCACGGTCTTGGTAAAACCTCCTCGATTCATCTCCATTGCTCGAGGCTGGGGGGCTTGTGTACTGTATGTCCCATCGGTCAATCGGCCAAAGATAACCCTCAGGGGACCATCGGTCTTACGGTCGAACGAAAAGCCATGCAGCATCGCTAAAGCAGAAGACCATCGGTCAAACGGATAAAATTTCGGAACATCGGTCAAACGGTTGAACATATAAGTCACGACTTAACCATATTCATGCCATCGGTTCATCGGCAGAACAACAGCGATGGACCTTCTAACCTCGAGGGCCCATCGGTTCATCGGCAGAACAACAGCGATGGACCTTTTAACCTCGAGGGCCCATCGGTTCATCGGCAGAACAACAGTGATGGACCTTCTAACCTCGAGGGCCCATCGGTTCATCGATATAACAACAGCGATGGACCTTCTAACCTCGAGGGCTCATCGGTTCATCGGTAAAACAGCAGCGACGGACCTTCCTAAGCACCTGTCGGTTGATCGGTAAAACACAGATTGTTAGCTTGTTGGAAACATAACGTTATCAACCCAGCCAAGCGGCCGTCGGTCGCACAGTTAAATAACTTAAGTTAATAATTATCGGTTAAACGAGTCACTAATCTTCATTAAGGGGTCATTGGGCCGTGATTAAGAAACCCTAATTGCAGGCCCATGTCGAAAGCTATAAATAGGGCCCAAAGGTAAGTTGGTGAGGATCTTAATTTCGCATTTATTACAGCTGATATTCTGATATACCGATCGGCTCTTTCTGACTTAAGCATCGGAGTACTTTAGGCAGGTACCCCGATCGTCGTCCCAACCGATCGAGCTGAGGAGTGGATTTTGCTGAAGTTACTGGAGAGGAGAAGGATAACGTAAAGTGAAGAGGTTCTTCTAGTAGGCTCTTGGTCCCTACCCCGAAACAACTTGCAAATTAATAAATATTTTCATCTGATAATTGAATTTTAATAAACCAACTCTTAAATCGATCAAATATAGCAGAAATAAATGTTGTGGTGAATAATATACTTTAAGCAGACAATGACGCTTTTGGCACGTGGTGGTCCCAAACATTAAATAAGTACCACGTTTAATATAATCTAAGGGAAGAAGATGGATACAATCTTCCGTGTTAATGTCATGGTCCCAAACATCACAATCGTTTTGCGAATAATTACAGAGACACAATTTAGCCATTTTGCAATTCAGTTTTTATGGGATGTTCTCGAAGGGATATGTAAAAAGGTAGTTGTTAAATCGAATTAATTGTTTTTACCCAGGAAGTGTGAAATAAACATTAGAGCATTCAGAGGTCTCAATTTCACATAAGAAAGTAACTGGCACGGCACTACAAGAAATTCTTTATCTTGCCAGAGAAATTAGCTACAATTTTTTTTTTTATTAATTCTTCTCTAATTTGCAAGAAAATTGTAAAGAAATGAGATGATAATTAATTTGTAATAAAACAATTATAAATTTGCTAGAACATAAATTTATCACTAATTCTTTTTAATTAAAAAAATATATATAAATATTTTTTTTAAATATTAATAATATAAATAAATAGTTATTTATTATTTAATATTTATATGAAATATTAATTTAAAGAAAATAATGCGATAAAAATATTAGTATTTGATATTGATATTATCAAATTGAAACTTACTCTATTAATTATTAAGTTTATAAATGAACAGTAATAATATTTATGAAGAAATTTTTCATAAAGTTTTTAGTGTGTTTTTGTATTCTCACGGTTAAAATGCACATGACAATAGACGCTTAACATTATGTGAGAATATTTTATTTAAATTTTTGCTCGCTAATCAAATTCGTTCATCTCTTTTTCGCATCACCTTCTCATCAAAGTTGTATACTGACTCAGTGAAGAAGATGTAGAATCTGCTTTCGTGCTGTTCATTATCCATCTCTACATTAGCGAACACCACCATTCGATCATCTCTCTGTAGTGAGCCAGAGAAGTCGTTCTTCCATCTCACTACTATTCACTATTCGATCATCTCTCACCACTATTCGATCATCTCTCTCACTGTTGTTCACTGTGGTTCTACCTCTCACCATTGTTCGAGTAGTTGCATCTACTACTTGCTCCTAATCGGTAATTTACTCTTCTCTTTTCTATTCCATCTTCCATATTCCACTCACTCATGATAATACTTTTCGTTTAAGAGCTTATGGCGTGTTTCAATCTATGCACGATGTCAGTTGATGTCTAAGGTTTCAATCTTCCACTCTAAATCTGAAATTCGTTGGGGCCTTTAATTTGATTAATTTAAACAAGTATTTCGTTAGATTTTTAGGGTTTGAAATTATGTTGAATTAATCTTCCACTCCCAATTTGAAATTCTGTTGGGGCTTGTATGATTTGTTGTTCTCCCATGATTCCTCTTTGTGAAACAGAAAAATAAGAACATTGTGTGCTTAGAAATAGGTCATTTGGGTGATTAGAGTCAAGAAGGTGTGAATTCATTGTTCCCTCTTTGTTTGCTTCACAGTGCTTAAGCCATTCAAACTTTCAGATGGAGTAGATTTTTAGTTTCAAAATTTAATTACTGAATTTTAGTTTTTTGATTCAAAAAGCTTATTAAGAAGTTCCAGAAATTTGAGAGATTTAATAATATATTAAGACATATTATTATTAACCATAGAATTTGCATCATTTGAGTTCACTCAACCATCAAAATGTCTATTCTATTTGATTAATCAACGATCACCATCTATGAGGTAAGATAATTATCTTAATAGCTGATTTAAAAAAAGTGCTAAAGTCATTTTACTAGCCCTGGTGTGCTTACTTGGGCATGCCTTGTTTTCTGCTAACATAATAATAATAATACGACTCCAACTACATAATAACTAATATTATTTTTTTATATATTTCGTTAGTCAAAAAATTATAACAGAAATATTAGTCTTATTTCTACGTAGAAAAATTGCAACTAGAAACTATAAGAGTTAAATTTAGAAGAAACCTAAGTCTTTTTGTTTTGGATTTAGTTTTTCAAATGATTGAAAACATGTCACCACATGCCCGTGGAAAGAAAAATCTGTTTTCATTAAATTAATAGGGTGATGTGATAGTTTTCTTAGTTTAGAAGGTATAGTAAACCTTGACTTTATATTCAGTAATGATAAAAAAAAACTCCAACAAAAACAAGCTACGTAGCGGAGTTTCCATCACCCGATGACCACGAGGAGATCCCACATTTGCTCACATCAATAAATTGATGATCATCGCAAAAGGAGAAAACCACACATAGAACACACAAGCAAACAGAAAGGGTAAGCTAAAGTAAAAAGGTTTTTATCATGCAATTGGACATACAAAATTTAAAAGACATGAGTACATAAATAAACCAATCATGTAATGACCGACAAGCAAGCCACTAAGACTCAAATATCTGGATACGTATAATCAGTCGGATTCACTAGATGCTTGCACTTGTGGTGGCCTCCACTGCTCTACAAAGCCATTGCAATTGGGTTTCACCCTACCACGCACAAGGTTAGCCTTTAAACATCTAAGGTCTTCTACTACTCTCACCACTTGAGTTAGTACGCTCTACATGAGACTTACTAACTCTTTAGAGTGTCAGGATGCAATCCTTACTTGAATCCTTACTAAATTATATAATGAGGCACCACCACAAAACCTCCGTGGAATTATGTCCTAACCATAAGGCACCACCATGACCACCCACTAACAAGGTTCATGGAATTACGTTCTGACCATGAGGCACCACCACGAAACCTTCGTGCAATTACGTCTTGACCATGAAGCACAACCATGAGATCTCGCCTAGATATACATGGAATTACGTCCTAAACCATACCAAAATCATGTTTTGCCAACCAAACATAAAGTTATCATGCGTACCAAGTCTCATGTAATTAATCAACCAACCCATGAACCAATTCATACTTTCCATTTCATATTCAACATGGAAACATCCCATCCTTATTTGATCTCTTGCAATATACATGACATCACACATCAGGCTTTTGTGGTAAAACACTCTATCAAGCAAACAAGCAACCATATCAGAGAACCAAACAGAACTAGAGCACGAACCTGCCCCAGTCTCGCTAAGGCTAGAAGTCCTCGCTCAGACGAGCCCTTCTCTCCTAGGCGAGAGCTCGAACAAGGGAACAATGGCTTCTACGATTTCTCGTTTAGGAGAGACCTCCTCGCCTGAGTGAGATTACCCCTCACTCAAAATGAAGGCTCGTCGCCTAAGCGACAACTTGAGCAGAAAACCTGGGCGAGTTGCTGCTAATCTCGCCTAGGCGAGGCACGCTCGCTTGGGCAAGAAAACCAATGCCCACCACTGTTCTCGCATGCAACAGTCAAGCATTTGCAAACCACAACACATTTATCCATAATCCAAGCAATCACAACAACACCAAAGCATATCAAACACGAAATAAAGCTAAAACGAAGCAGATATGAAGAACATACGAAACCCTAGCTTCCCTTACCTTATCAAGAGCTACTTTGAGGGGGTTTTAAGCCAGCAGAATGGTACCATAACTCCAAGAACAGCTTCGTAAGCTGGAAATACTAACATCAGACAAGGACGGGTTACTACGATGAACCCTAAATGGAACCACAAGAAAATCTAGTTGGAGGAGAAAGAGTATGAGCTGAAAATAACTCACGTGCGCAGAAAAATGGGTTGAGCTAACTTGACGACTAATGGGATTCAAAACCCTAGCAAAGAACTGTTGAGGGAAAGGAGAGAGAAAGGAAGCTGGTTCGTTTCGGAAAAACAGAAGAATGAGAGAGTTAGGCTGCTTTAGGGGTTTTGGACACCCTATGACCGACCTTAGGCCCAACAGATTGGAGTAGAATTAAGTGAACCTTACAAGAATGACATCAATACTAGACATCTACAATTATTTTTGATGATGTGGAACGAACATCTACAATCTTAAAATAACATTATCCTAGAAAGAGTGTCATTCAATCTACAATTTCTATGCTTAGCTCCATTTACTATTAATAAATCTGTACAAAACAAGAATGGTGAATTATTCTTAGACTACTAAACAAATAATGAGGTATTTAGGTCTTAATAATATCTAATTTGAGACTATTTTTAATAAATAAATAAATATTTTCTTATGACCATTAATAACAAAAATGTAGTTTCTAGTTATATGATAAGTTTTTATTAATAATAGAGAGTAAACGACAATTAAATAATTTTTAATTTGTGAAATAGTCTTTAATTACTTAATTAATAATATAGTGATTAAATATTTTTCTCTAAATTAATTCACATAAAATAACTTTTCAGCTTTAAATTTTCAACTTGCAGATTAATAAATATTGTTATCAGATAACTAAATCAATTTAATATAGTAGAATAAATTGTGGTGAATATACTTTTCGCATGATAATTAAGACGCTTTTGACATACGGGCTATGATGGTCCCCAAGCATGGAATAGGTCAAGTTTAATATAATATGAGGCGAAAAGATGGATACAATCTTACCTAATGTCATTGTCCCAAATATCACAATCGTTTTGGGAATAATTAGGTAGACAATTTAGGCACGTAAGAGCTAACATTGCAATCTTGTAATCGGATGTTCTCGAAGGGATATGTAGAACAGTATTTTTTAAATCGACTTAATTGATTTCACCAAGCATTCAAAAGTTTTAATTTCACACAAGAAAGTAACAGTAGTGCTTGAAAAAAATCATCACATTAACAATTACTTCATTTTATATACATTTGCTTCTATTTTATTTGCAATGTAAATGTAAAAAAAAAAAAAAAACGTAGTTTAAATGTAATTTAGAGATGACAAATTGTGGATACAATTTTATAGAGTTTGATAATGTCTTAAACAAGAAAAATATTAATCCAGTATTGATTGTAAAAATTTATGTCACCTCTTTTGTTGATTTACTTTACCTGTTATTGTTCTATCCTTGATAATTTACTTTAGAACAATTTACGTTTATGCAAAACCTTTATATTCATTCTCTTCACCTATTTGTTCTCCATTTTATCTTTTTTATCCATCTACCATTCAATCTTTAAAAATAAACTTATAAAAAATACGATTGTTGGAGAAAAATGTCGAATTATTGATTGAGATTTACGTTAAGAACTCAATAATTTTAAGATATTTGTGGTTTTAATTCATAATATAGGTGAATTGTTCATCAACTTTATCTTGTTGGTGGATTCATAAACACTCTTTAAATCGGTTTGTAAAACATAAGTTTGTTAACCCACTTCTAGTCAAGTTGATTTGGTTCATTGATTAACATTGAGAATAATACCAAAATTCGTGAGAAGCAAATTGATACGCCTGGTGAGACCACTTGTGTTGGAAAAATGTTATTCCTGGAAGAAAAGTGTTAAAGAGTGTATGAGATTAAGAAGTGGAAAAATAAGCATGTCTTATAACACATAAATTACAACAGCGTCCACAAAGAATGGGTTTGTGGTCCCTAATGTGGGGCAAACTGTTAGAGTTACTAGTAGTCAAATGGTTGGTCAAAATGTTTCTTTAATGCAAACCATGAGTAAGTTGCTTTAAACATACTAACAAATGTCTTTATCCTTTATGTCCCAACTATACCACGAACCAAGTACGAATATATGCAGTAGAGCCGCTTACTCTATGCTGAGAGGACCCTAAGAACACAGTAAGCGGCACCAACCTCACAAGGTCGCTTACTCTGTGCTAAGAGATCCCTTAGTATACAGTAAGTGTCACCAACGTCACAAGGCCGCTTACTCTGGGATGAGAGACCCCTCAGTACAAAGGAAGCAGCACCAACATAGTAAGACTGCTTACTCTGTGCTGAGAGACCCCTCGGTACACAGTAAGCGGAACCAATGCCAAAAGGACGCTTACTCTGTGCTGAGAGACCCTTCAGTACACAATAAGCAGCACCAATGCCAAAATAGCGCTTACTTTATGCTGAGAGACCCCTCAATACACAGTAAGCGGCACCAATGTCAAAGGACGCTTACTCTAGGCTAAGAGACCCCTCAGTACATAGTAAGCAACACCACTGCCAAAAGGCTGCTTACTCTGTGTTGAGAGACCCCTCAGTACATAGTAAGCGGCACCAATGCCAAAAGGCCGCTTACTCTATGCTAAGAGACCTCTCAGCACACAATAAGCGGACACCCATGGCCCTCTAAGCCGCTTACCCCTCAATGCGTAGTAAGAAGTGCCTGACCATGAAAATGGCTAAGCGACCAAAAAGTACCCAGCCATTCAAACCCACATGACCCCTTACTAGGTACCGCTTAGTCATAATACCCCATGGAGTATGCGGTATCTGACATTATTGACTCAAGCCGCCTACTAGCAACTATCAAGGGCTTTTCTCGTAATTTCACCTATTGTCACTTGATCTAGAAATAGTTAAAAGAGGTATTTTGGGGCTGAAAAGCCCACTTTAGGTAGGACCGACAAGTAAAAAAGGTATAAATAGCACATTGTTCTATGCATTGATTACACATTAAAATATTCCCTGAATCTTTGACATCACCAGTGCTAACTTAAGCATTGGAGTACCTTTTGCAGGCATCCCTACGCTGTCATCAGAGCTTCATCGAAGTAGGAAGACATCTAGCCGACTTGTGGAGTACAACTTGGTCCCCTAAGAAGAATTGGCGCCCACCATGGCGCTCGAAGTGTGTTTTTCAAGTCCACGACCTACTAGTTTTGGTGCAATGGTGTCCACGAGAAGTAGAGCAGCCGAAGTCCCCACCATACCCTTCACAGCCGAAATGGGGGACGCAGGTCCCTCATCTGACATATCATGCATCCTAGAGGCTCAAGCCAGAATGCAACAAGAATTTACAGAATATAAGAAGAGGAACGCGGACGAAATGGAGGCCTTGAGGGAAGAGAACTGCAGACTTAAGAGGAAAATTGAGGCGGACAAGGCAATGAGAGGACCCAGACCCAACCCATCCAGAGTAGAACTTCCCACCGCCACCAAAGAGGAGAGCAAGTACAAGCCCACAAGCCACACAACTGGTGGCAACTACAGCTCTTTTGCCTCTCGCAGAACTCGTAGACTCTCTTTCGTTGATGGAATCATAGAAACACCACTCCCTCACAATTGGAAGGCGTCCACTGTTTAATGCCTCCCTTTTGTATCTTGCCAATTCTTCACATAATGCAATTTTCTCACGTTCAGACAATGCCACCGTTTTCTTCTCTTTGCCTTTCAAAGCTAGCTCTTTGCTAGCTGCCTGAAGATCTTGTTGTACTCTGAAGTGATGGTTTCTTTCCTCTCTCTGCTTCTTTATTAATACATCACAAGTTCTGATCCTGGCTTCATTGTCATGTTTGAGATCTATATATTCATGGTGAGCTTTCTGAAGATCATTAACAAGCTTAACATTTTTCTACTTCATCTTTTCTATTTCTTCCTTAAGGGTTTTTACTTCCTCACTCTCCACATCTTGTTGCTCTGGTATGAAGGTAACTAGTTTGAATGGTAGCTTCACCACTTTAACCCTATCCATTACCCATTGTTGATCATTCCATTATGTAATTTAGCATAAAAACACGCCCATTCTTGTGCTCCTTTAGCTGTTGGCTTGTAATTTGGACTGACATGAGAAGTAAACCATTTATATAATACTGGCAAGCAACATGACAACTTTTTCTTCTTAGATTCATAACACATTCTAATTTCCATAAACATCAGCTAAAATTGTTGTGACTGGGTTTTCTGCATTGATCTTATATGCTATGAAAACATTGATGGCTGAGAGATCAACAAAGTTATCGATGCTTGGGAAAATCATGACGCCATAAAGAACGAGCGCCAGTACATCCATGAAGGTTTCCCCCATGTCTTTATCAGCCAATTGGCGTAGATGTCCCTCTAGAAACCCCTAAGGAATGCCTATGATGGTTCCCTTCATAATCATTTTGCCTTCCAACTCTGTAGGGTGTATCTTCAAGATTCCTGCTAGTGTTGAAACAGATCCATTTTGCATTGTATGCTTGTAAGGAATCTTGCCTTCTAATGGTAGATCTAGAATATCCCCAAATTCCTCTACTGTTGACATTAATTGAAAATCCTTGAAGGTGAAGCACCGGAGCGGCGAATCATATTATTGGACCAAAGTAGTAACAATTGGAACCTGAGTATCAATCTCTAGAAGTTTCAGTAAATTCCCATACTTCCTTCGAAAATTATTCCACTGGATAGTCTTCATCTTCCCCACCAACTCTCGAAGATAATTCAAGTTTCCTTCCTTTGCTCTAATTGACTACTTCTTTTTTAGTGACTCTGAACCAGAATGCTCTCCAACTCTAGATTCCCTATTAATTTCCATTTCTTCTCCAAGGAAATGACACAGCTTTATGATTTTCTACCTAGAATGAATACAATGAAAATGTACAAAAAAAGAAAGAAAAATTGCAGACTACATGATGTTATGAATAATTTACATAACTTATTACAACCCAAAGAAAAAACACAAAGAAAGAAATACAAATAAAAATAAAATAAAAATAAAATAAACAGAAAAGGAATTGTAGTATTACACATCTCCCTTTTGTGCCTTATAAGGTTTAAGCGTGTCATAGGATTAAGGTAGGTATATGTGTTCACCAGGATAGTGTCCTATTTCCTAAGGATAAAAGGTCACTAGAGCATCACAATAGTTGGTAAACAACACGATGTAAGAGTATCAAATGAAGCAAACAGACTCTAGTTGGGGTTCTCATAATGACTACTTGGGAACTACATCCATTATGACACTGCTACAAAAATGCAAACCTAAACCCCCACCTGCAAAAACATATTTTCTACCCTAAGGTTCAATATCCACAAATATGTCATACACCAACAAGAATATATAATATACATAAATCGAGAAGGGAAAAACAAAACATCTAAATTTAACACATCGCTTTCGCATATTCGATTAAATAGGCTTGACTCTCAAGGGTCCCTAGTGAAGTCGCCATTTGTCGCAACCTAAACCGCGACGGGACGACGAACTTAAAAGAAATTAATTTAGAAGTCGCCACCATAGTTTATTGAGGAAAACTATGGAAAACCATAGTTTATTGATTAAATGATTTAATTTTTGAAAGTTGTCCTTTGACATATTTGAAAAGGAGTGTCATGCAACGCGAGCGGCCGATTAGACACCAAACACATTTTTTATAGCTTATTTATTAAAAAATAAGATTGTCGTGTGATGTGAGCAGTCAATCAGACACCAAACACATTTTTATAACTTATTTATTGAATGTCGTGTGACGCGAGTGGTCAATTACACACCAAAATAAAATATAATAATTTTTGCATTTTTAAAGAAAGTGTCATACGATGTGAGCGGCCGATTAGACACCAAAACAATTTTTATATTTTTATTTTAAAAAGAAGTGCCATGTGAGCGGCCGATTAGACAAAAAAAAATAATATTAAAATTTTATTTATTCTTATTTTTATCATTTTTTTGAAAATTATTTTTATTTTTATTTCAATTTAAAATATTTTTATTATTTTTGAAAATGATGTGATTGAAATGTGAAATTTACTTAAAAAACGTGGAAATGTGGTAGATGAAGAGAAACACGGGGTGCATAAAGTAAACGCAGGGTGCATATAGGAAACGCGAGGTGCATTAAAGTAAAACGTGGGGAGCATTAAAGTAAGCGCATCTTAGCCTAAGAAGAAAATAAAGGAGTGGGATGTGTGCTTAGTGGAAACGCGGGTACATAAAGTAACATAAAACTTCATGTATGGGAGCTAGGATTATTACATTGGGGAGGGCATAAAGTAAAATAAATAAATAAAATCCAAATTAAAAGCTAGGAGTGCGCGAATGAATTATGGTGGTGCATGAAGAAAAAAACTAAATTTACTAACCATAATTAAAAACAGGGGTGGTGCGCGAATGAATTGTGGTGGTGCGTCAAGAAAAAAAACTAAATCTACTAACCATAATTAAAAACAGGGTGTAGTGCGTGAATGAATTCTGGTGGTGCGTGAAGAAAAAAAACTAAATCTGCACTAAAAATGCATAACACAAGTTTAAACAAGAAACCTAACCCTTACTTCATCTTCTTCCTTCCCGCGAAACACCATTGCCGCCCTAACTTGAGATCTTGACCGCCAGCAGCGACGCGACCAACAACAGCGTCGATTGCCATCGCGCCACCACCAATAGCGGCGACACCACCGTTCGTCTCCAAAATCCAAGATTGTTTCAACTATGACTCACCTTTCCCTTGTCGTGCACTGCGAACTACCTGTAATAAAGGATTCTAACACAAACCATGGTTGCCCCACGATTTCCAGAATAGCAGTGCGCACTGTCGAACCTCTATTTTTTTACAATGAATCAAACCCTTTCTATTTCCTTTCTATTTCAGATTATTGAAACCCGATTTTCTTTTATTTTCAATTTTCTAGTTTTAATTCACTGATTAACAATTTCAAGCAGCATCAGATGAAGCGATTTCACGATTCATACCATTTACCGCATATCAATAAGTAGAATGGGCAGAACATCGTATCAAAATTTTGAAGATTGAAGATTTTGCGTACCTTATTTAATGTCTCAGCTTTGTTTTTCTATCATTGTTCCCTCTGTTCTTGATTCTGAAAGTTGTTGTTTATATTCCTTGTTGCACTGTTGTTTATATCACTGCTCCATTCTTTTTTTCTTCCCTGTTGCTTGTTCTGTGAACCAAAGTAGAAGAAGTTTTAGCTTCTGTTTCTTAAAATGAAAAATATCCCCCCTAATGGAAAAAAAATGTCTCCACCCCCCAAATAAAACAAAACTGTATATATGAATGTTGGTTTCAATTTTTCTTCACCATCCCTCCACTTTGTGCCAACGAAGTCATGAATAGCAGTTGAAGTAGAAGTTGAGATAACAAAGAAACCGTTCCCTTTAATCCTGCAAACAACTTTATTTTCAATTTTAATTTTTAATTTTTTGAAATTATTAATTAATTAAAGGACAAAAATATATTAATTAATTAACAATTTATTATTTTTTTTATCTTTTTTATGTAACACTTATTTTTGAATATATATATATATATATATATATTATTTCATTTTACTTTATTATTTTATTTATTTTTTATTTTTATTTTTATTTTTATTTTATTTTTATTTTTATTAATGTTATTGTTGCTTTTTTTATTTTTATATATTTTTATTTTTAAAACAACATTATTTGCCCGGACGAAATTGGGTGTTAACAACTGTACCTTCAGAGTCGATGGGGGCAAGTTCCTAGGATTCATGTTGACCCGACATGTCATCGAAGCCAACCCTGAAAATGCCAAGCTATCATTGACATGTGCATCACAAAGAATGTCAAAGAAGTGCAAAGGCTAGTTGGAAGGTTAACAACCATTGCTCGTTTCCTACCAAAGCTAGCAAACAAAACTAAACCCATGGTGAAGCTACTAAAGAAGTCTGCCAAGTTCGAATGGAACAAAACATGCCAGAACAACTTCGACCAACTTAAGTAGCTACTGGCTACACCACCAATCCTAAACAAACCCCACCTTGAACTACCCTTATTACTTTACATTGCATCATCTTCCAATGCCGTGAGCGCAACACTTGTACAAGAAGTAGACGACACTCAGCAACCAATATACTTCACTAGTCGCATACTCCATGACCTAGAAATAAGATACCAGATGCCAGAAAAAATAGCACTCGTAATAATTACAACAGGACAGCGCCTCCGGCATACTTTCAAACACACCCAATCACCGTCAAGACAAATTATCCTGTGCAAAAAATTCTCCAAAAACTAGACCTGGCAAGAAGACTTTCATACTGGTCTGTTGAACTCTCCGAGTTCACCATCCAATACAAGCCACATGGCCCCATAAAGGAACAATGCCTTGCAGACTTCACAAATGACCTACAGGACCAAGAGCCCTAGCACGAATGGTGGACCATGCATGTCGACGGATCGTCTAACCCTACAGGCGCCGGAGTTGGCATCATCCTCGAAGGCCTAGGGGGCGTACTCATTGAGCAATCACTATGTTTCACTTTTAAAACGTCAAATAACTAAGTTGAGTATGAGGCCATCGTTGTAGGGCTACAGGTAGCCATCGAGATGGATGTCAGACGCCGAATATGCAAAACCAATTCCAAACTCATTGTCGGGCACCTCACAGGAGAATACCAGGTCAAAGATGACCTCTTGTCACAATACTACCATCTAGTAACCAGCTTGGCAGAAAAGCTAACAGAGTTCAAAATTGAACACGTACCTAGAAGCGACAATGCATGAGTTGACGTCTTATCAAAGCTAGCATGCACGAAAAAGAAAGGACAATACAGATCTTTCCTACAATAGGTACGAACCACCCTATCAATCCAAATACAAGTAGAGTGCCTCCAAGTAACCACCGAGGGATCTTGGATAGACCCTTTCATCACAAAACTCGAAAAAGGGCAAATCCCCACAGACCAAGAAAAAGGATGGATGAAGAAGGCCACACTTATAGCGGGAGAGCTCTTCACAAGGGGCTTCAACAAGCCACTACTCAAGTGTATCACAAATGACAAAGCCTCATACATCATGAAAGAAATACATGACGGGACCTGTGGATACCACTCAAGACCAGAAACAATGGCGGCACAAATCCTGTGCGTCGGATATTTTTGGCCAACAAAGGAACATGATTGCACAAACATCATTAAGAAATGCCAACCTTGCTAAAAACACAACCCCTGCTCGCACCTACACTAGGAAGAACTTCATCACATATCATCACCTTGGCCTTTTTCCAAATGGGGAATGGACATTGTGGGACCTTTCGCGCCAGGAAAAGGACAAGTGAAGTTCCTCCTAGTCGCAATTGACTATTTCTCTAAATGGATTGAAGCTGAGCCACTTGTAACCATTAGAGCCAAACAGGTACAACATTTCATCTGGAAAAACATCATTTGTAGGTACGACATCCCACACACTATCATCATGGATAAAGGGGGACAGTTCATCAACAAAGCATTGGCAGAATTCTACCGCGACCTTCACATTCAGCTTATCACGAGCTTGATAGAACACCCACAAACCAATGGCCAAGCAGAAGCCGCAAACAAGGTCATACTAGGGCAATTAAAGAAGAGACTGGACGACGCAAAAGGGAAATGGCTAAAAGAACTAATAGAAATACTTTGGGCATACAGGTGCACCTTATAATCCTTAACCAAAGAAGCCCCCTACAGCCTGGTCTGCGGCATAGATGCAATGATACCAATAAAAATCGAGGAACCATCCATTAGATAGACGCAGTACGATCACGACTCAAACGAAGAATGTATGAACACGAACCTAGACCTACTCGTCAAAAGAAGAGAATGATCACACATCCAGGACATGGCGACCAAACTTCGAGCGGCAAGAAAGTATAACTCCATGCTCAACTCCCAATCTTTCCACAAAGGAGACCTAGTTTGGCGAATGGCAAGTAAGGCTAGGAAACATGACGGCAAATTCTCAGCCAACTAGGAAGGACCATTCCGCGTACTACAAGAGTTACGCAACGGCACATATCGGCTGGAGCGACTATTAGGAGAACCAGTTCCCAACACCTGGAATGTCTCACATTTGAAATTTTACTTTAGCTAAGTTGTATACTCACTAACAATTGTAATCCCAAGATGCACTCTTTCCTAATCTGCCATATTTTCCCTAAGGAGGGTTTTGGCCAAGCAGGTTTTAACGAGGAATCTACCCCCTAATGAAATACAAGGATTACAAGTACATATCTTTAATTATTTGCATGCACTACCAGCCTCTAATCTAAGAGCCACTGGCCAGATCCTAAACTACCAGCCTCTAATCTAAGAGCCATTGGCCAAAGTCTCAAGAAACGAACTTCCTAGCCTTTAACCAAAGATTCGCTGGTCGAATATAGACAAAAACTTCCCAACCACTGCCCAAAGTGTCGGTGGCCGAAGTACGACATCATAATCACTTCCCAACCCACTACCCTAAGCGTCGCCGAAGGAACCCAACGAAAAAACTATAACCAACCACGACATAATTCGTCCAATGTAAAATGTTAAGAAGAACAACAACGACAAATTTCAGTATCCCCTCTTAAAACAAATTGCGCATAAAAGCAATACGGCCAAACCAAATTGAAAATAACGAGGAATGAAACGAAAGCCAATTTTCATTAAGTACCCAATGTCAAATATCCATCTTTACAAAGATACCAAAATACACAGTTCCCACCCAAAACCTATTAACAACAATAAAAAAGTCGGCATCCTCGCCCCAATTACAGAATTTTAACTAAGATCAAAAGAAAAACAAAGGTCGACGTCCTCGCCCCCAATAACAAGGAAAACAAAAGATCAACATCCTCACCCCCAGTTACAACAAAATGTAAAACAACAAATTTGGCGTCCTCGCCCCCAACACCCAAATAAGTTACTATTCGGCGCCCACGTCATTAGCATCCTCGACAACCTCCTCTGCATCATCCACTTCCTCCACCTCTTCCTCCTCATCCTCCGTTTCCAACACAACCCCATCAACATTCGTTGGTGGAGTTATCACCATTGTCCCCTCACTCCCCAATATCGTCGCCTCCTGCGTAGCTTTCAAACAACTAATCTTAAAAAATATCCAACATGTGATTGTCATACACATCGAAATTAACGTTGAAATGGTAGTCGGCCACAAATACCTCCTTGTATAAAAAATATGCCTGCCTTAGCGCCTTCTGGAAACCATTCATATGCTCAGAATAAATCGACTGTTGGAGACCATAAATCTCACTCGCCGTATCTTTTGCAATACGGATCTTGTCAAATTCTACCTTAACCTCTGCCTCTAATTTCTTCTTCTCATCAGCCCAAGCCTATTGATCACGGTCCCTCTGTCCTTTCAAAGCAACAATCTCTTCACTCAATTTTTTCTTGTCACCAGCAGCCACCTTTTCTTGTAACATGGTTGTTACCCACCGGCTCAACACGAGCCCTCGGGCCAAGTACTCGTTCATGTCTCACATGATCAATCCCGGATACACAACTTCCACCACCCTACCTCAACATCGCTAAGTTTGATCTCCACACCTTTCCTCACCTGCACTTTTGCCTTCTCAAAACCACCAAGATTAGGGTTACTAGACCCACTGGAACCAACACCCCCGGTCTTGGCAAGCGCCCTCAATCTCTTTCGGTCCTTCCCAATCCCTTTCATCTTCGATGGCGTTGACCTCTTAGCTACCGGGGGACGGTACGTGTCAACAGCTAGGCCTACCAAGTTTGGAGCCTAAGACTGCCCCTTAGCCTTCACTGCGTTCTCCATCTTTTCTCAAATCTTGGCAAACAAGTCAACCTCTCCACCAACTTTCTTCACATGATGCGCCATCACACTTGCTCAAAACAACTTTTCAGATTAGTTCAACACAAGAATAAGTAAAACACAAAGAACATACCACAAACATCTTTGCCCGGGTTATCCGTCAAATAACAGCATACAACCCACTTCCTAGAAATCTTTGTCGGTAACCTCTCTAACACGTCCCCATCCGCTTGCTATCAACATCCAACATCTCTTTAGACACTGCATCCAACTGGACAGGTGATTCCGTCTAGTAGAATGGAATCTTAGGAAACCCACCATCATCATAATACGATGATCGTCCACCCGCTAGCACCCTCACAAGAAAGAAGTCGTCCTTAAATTTCTTGAATGATTGCGTAAAACCATCCAACAAACTGATCTTGGGTCTGCCAACCAATGACAACCACGACATGGGATCCCTCGAACGTGTGACGTAAAAGTACAAGAAGCTCACAAAAGTCGGCTATAAGTACAAGGCCTTGCAGATCAACCTAAAAGCTTGTAAACTACCCAACTATTCAGATGAAGTTGAGTAAGTGCCACATAAAGCATGCGAAGGACCCCCATAGTAAACTCATCAAACAACAACCGCACATGAAGCTTCATAAACATTCATGCACACATATAAAAGAAGTCATCCTCCAATCCCTCACGGTTGTGAGACATGGTCTCGACGCTACTTACCCGCTCACTAGAAACCACACTCGGATCAGTCCCCCTTCCAAACAAATAAACACTCCTCAGTGAAGATCTCATGAGGCGACACCACTTATATTTCAAGAAACAAGTCCTAACACCCTCAACTACCTACTCGTACCTGTCCCTCTTTGGCCAAAGCGACTCAGCATGCTAACTAACCGGATCTTCGCGGACCTCCCTCTTCGTTTCAATATGCAAAGACTTAGATGAAATACTAAAAAAATCTAATCTAAGACCACCAAAACTAGCACCAGAATCACCGAAATTGGAAGCACTAGAAGAAGTCTACATACCTCAGTAATCGGCAAACAGCAAAGCAATAAAATCGCAACAAAGTCAATGAGAATTCCATAAGAGCTTCAGAAACGAAATTATGATTAAGTTCAAATGAGCGAAACCATATTTAAAGACTCTGCTTAAGACCCTTCAACTTCAGTTAAGAGTGTAAAAAGCCCAAGGCCCAGCTGCCAAAAATCGCTTCGAAAAATGCACCCTGACACCAAACAGTACAATCAATAGTCATGTCACTTCAATGCACCTGACATCCCATCAACTATCAGAAGCACGTACACGACAAACAAACCCCATAAAATTAATCACACCAGGAATGCACATAGCGGCCCAAAATGCACCACGAATTAAAAGGGCAACCAAAGACAACATCAACAGAGATAGCGGCCCAAACACACCAACAAAGACACATGGTGGCCAAAATACATGGTCAACAAACATAGCAGACAAAATTTCTAAAAGCAAAGGCAATAGGTTAAAATTGCAAACACAAAGAACAATCCTATAATGAGTCTATACATCACTACATTCCTTAAGACTAGGCGGCTGGTATACGTCATAAATGAAAATTGCTAAAACAACAAACAAACAATCCCATAGTGAGTCTATACGTCACTACGTTCCTCAAGACTGGGAGGCTGATGTCCCAACCATATCACGAACCAAGTACGAATACGCGCAGTAGAGACGCTTACTTTATGCTCAGAGGCCCCTGAGTACACAATAAGCGACACCAACCTCACAAGGCTGCTTCCACTTACTGTCATACCCACATGACCACTTACTGGGTACCGCATACTCAGAATACCCCATGGAGTATATGGTATCTGTCATTATTGACTTAAGCCGCCTACCAGCAACTATCGAGGGCTTTTCTTGTAATTTCACCCATTGTCACTAGATCCAGAAATAGTTAAAAGAGGTATTTTGGACCCAAAAGCCCACTCCAGGTAGAACCCACAGGTAAAAAAGGTATAAATGGCACATTGTTCTATGCATTGATTACGCATTAAAATATTCTCTGAATCATCAGTGCTAACTTAAGCATCAGAGTGTCTTTTGCAGGCACCCTTGCGCCGTCATTGGAGCTTCATCAGCGTATGAAGACATCCAGCCGACAACCAAACACTAAAGCAATTCAGTAGACTTGTGGAGTACAACTTGGTCGCCTAAGAACACTTTCTAACCAATTATGTGATTTTATTAACAAGAATCCTACAAAAGTCAATTTCATTGCAATAACTACTCCCTTTACGGCTCTTTACACTCACAATACTTAAAATTTTAAAGTCTGGTTTTGCTCTCATGTTTGAAAAAGGACAAAATATCATATCATCATACCAAATTATCTTTCACTCAAAGCATATCACAATATTTCAATTAGTATGCACAATCAAGATGTAAAACAGTCAATGCTCATGTCTATTTCATTTTAGTTAATCATTACATCAATTCGCAATGCACGTTGAGAACATGATTAGCTCAGATGAAGCTTCAGATAATGGCAGACACACAAACAAAATACAATGTAGAACCAAACGACAATAATTAAAATTCCTCAAAGCAACAATACAAAAGAAGAAAACACCCTGCTTTAAGTCCATGAACTTTAACCACCATCCTACTGCTCTTGTGATCCAATTTCTTGTTTATCACCATCACCACTATCTCGGTCTTCCGACTCAAAGCTATCAAATATTGGAGGATATGTAACTCTTGCCAACGAATGTTGGCTTAAAACATCTCCTGGGTCATGGGCTTCCGAGGCGGTTGCAAGAATTAGCCATGGCCTTTAATGATGTTCACCTGCCCCATCCTGAGGGCTTCTTCTCTAGTAGTTTGCAATTCCATGGCAACCTTGAATGTTTTCTCAATGAGATAGGGTGAAGCGAATCATGAGGATGGCGTTGGTGCCCTCTAAAATGATCTCGTGGAATGCCGAGAAGTTCCTTCATAAGGCACTAGAAGGTTAGGTGCAACCCTTGGCGGTTGCCCTTCTCTCGAAAAACAATGGGTCCTACTGTAGGTCTTGGTGATGTCAGCTTGTGGATGTTGTAGCTAATGGGGTTATAGTCAAGCCCCCTTGCCTTACACAAAGTAGTCAATAGGGCATGAAACCTCAAATTGCCCCTTGTATTGGAGGTTATGTTGGCCATCTCCAAAGATATTTAGGCACCAATGTCAATCTCCATGCTAGTTATTATCCGACAGAGGAGATAGGCCATTTCCAAAGTTGCATCAAAGGTATGGGAGATGGGTTTGAAATTACCATAAGAACAAACTCCACATCTGAGCTAGGGGATTTAGATTCCTCCTTGCAATGCTGATGGGCTGGCAATTCTCATCCAACTCAAATCCTGCCCAGGATTGCACAAAACAACAACTATTTTTTCATAATTCTTGTGTCCTCTCAAGAAAGTGTTGAATGTTGTGGGCCTTGTTGGGCCAGACAGTCTTAGACACTCATTTATTACCCGTCCATCAATAGGCACAATTTGTTCCCGAACCTTGGCTTGTCACCAAAAGTGCCCCCGTGAATATGGGTCATATGCATTTGCGTACACCTCACGAATAAGAACTTCATCAATATCATCATCAAAGTTTGCCAAAACATGATTCCAGCCACGTACTCCCCAAGGTATAACTTGATGTTTCTTTTGGAAATGATAGACCTTTATTTGTTCAAATCATACTTTTCCACAACATTTGTAGAAGCAAATCGATGTTGACCAAACCTTACTAGATAGTCTGACATTGCATCTCTTGGTGCTTGAGAGGAAAAACCATCAGTATATCTCCTCTTCCTTGTAGATCCATGGGCATTGCATGGCGGAGCCATCTTTTTCAGAAGAGATGAAAACGAATAAAGAACAGTACTTTCCTAAATTGCAAGCGAGAAAATGGTAGCAGATGAGAGGCATCGAGAGAGAAAGCAAGGTCGAAAATTTGTGAAACTGTGAAAATGTAAAATGCCTCTACCATTTTTAACTCCATTCACAAGCACTCATTGACCGAATTGGTCATGACTCGTTGGACAAATGAACGCAAATCTTTTGAAATTTGAACTGACTTCTAACATGTGCCACTCACTGGGTAAGAATACATGGCTAAAATCTTTAAAATTCTGAAAAATGTCTCTTCCACGTCAACGTCGTTCAACGAATTAATGTTATTCATTGGGATAATGGTTTAAATTATCCCGCACAAGTGTTGTTGACTTCTCTTGCTGGATGAGTTTTGTCCTATTCGTTGGGCGAGTTGATTCATTGCACAAGAAAAAAAATACAGAGAACGAGTTGGTTTGCCAAGCGAGTGTAGGTTGCAAGACGGATTGCTTCGATGGGAGAAGTTGGTTGCTAGGCGAGCTATTTTGTTGGACGATGTGAAGCTCCATGGTCGTTGGACAAGTATGCTTCGTTGGGCGAGTGAAAAACAGAGACTAATTCGTCGTTGGGATACTAGACTCACCTAACGAGTAGGATTGTTGATTTTTGTTTTTCAAAATTGAATATACTAGGTTGCCTCCTAGTAACCGCTAGTTTAACGTCTAATAACTCGACCCTTGATAATCATGATTCATGATCAGTTCTACGTGTGTGATTCTTTTCTTAACACATATATTGTTGTTACTTTTTACTAATCACTAATTTTGTTGTTTCAGAATGTGGCTTTTCAATCTCTATATCAAGTATGACGAAATCTATTGGAAAAGTGAACTTGTCCACCTACGCAAGTATTGATCGATCCGCTAGTTATAAAGTCATGTTTGTTGGTTTGACTTCAAGGTCTTCAATTTTCTTGAGCATAAATAAGGACATCAAATTAATGCTTTCTCCCAAGTCGATCAGTGCTTTCCCAATAGTTAAATTTCCAATTGTGCAAGGAATAGTAAAGTTACCAAAGATCTTTAAAATTTGGAGGGAGAGTGATGAGTACATATTTTTGCCCTCATATAATGTTTAATTTTGGGTATTTAATTGATTTTTTGTCCTTAAAGAGTGATTTAATTACGATTTGTGATAATGAGATTTATTGAACTTGTGCAATAAAAATGTCTTAAAAAATGATTTTAGTTGCATCAAATATTCTTGGATATTCTAAATGTTTGTTGATGCAACTAAAGTCAAATTTGGTTCTTTAAAAGTGTGAAATTGAATTGTTTCAAGTTACAAAATAAGGCCAAAATCAGTAAATTCTAGAAAGAAATAAATTAGGAGCTAAATACACCCCTAGTTTCTATTTTATGCAATCTCTTTTTAAGAAATGGGCCACACAATCAGCTTTCACTGATACACGTCCCTATTTTTCTATTTTCACCCTTCATACAACTCTCAAAGCAGCCCAATTAGAATCCTAGAAATTTATAGCACTGTGAAAATAAACCAGGTACTTGAGAATGTTATTCATTTGAGTTTCTTTCCTTTTTCTTTGGCAGGGAATGCAATGGTGTGACTACACTCTTTCCCTAAAAATAGCCTGACTGAATGGAATGATTTGGTAAAAAAAATTCTACATAATTTTTTCCCTTAGTCTAGGGCTAATTAGGGAAGGTAGGAGATAAAATCGTTCCAGCAAGACTATGAAGAATCAATGAACCAATCAAAGCGCTGTTGAGGAAGACCCCAAAGCATGGATTTGATGATCCAACTCAAATTAACATATTTTTTAGGGGACTTAGTGTGCAAACCAACTTGATGTTGTATGCCTCAGCTAGAGGCATGATAAAATCCAAGACACCTGCAGAAGCTAAAGCATTGATAGAAAATATGGATTCCAACGATTACGAGGTGCGAAACGAGCGCACTCAAGTGCAGAAAAAATGAATGTTAGAGCTCCAAACTCACGATGCGTTGTTAGCTCAAAACAAGGTAATGACACAACACATGAAGGCACTTAGGAAGAAGTTGTCATCATTACCATAGGAAATTCAGAATGCTTCCCAAGTGCAACACCAGCAACCAACGTAAAGTTGTGTGTTATGTTGTGGAGATCATGTTAATGAGCAATGTGTTGTGTAAAGTTAGCTGAATGAGGAAGTTAACTACATGGAAAATCAAGGCCGCCAAGGAAATTATAGCAATTTCAATCAAGGATAGAAGTTTCATCCAAGCATGAGACAAGCTGGACCATCCAACAGGAAAAACCAACAACAACCCTCCTTAGATGAGAGGTAAACGAAATTTGAGGAGACACTTAAACAATTTATACAAGTGTCTCTTTCAAAACACAAGAGAACGGAAGCCTCGATTTGTAATTTAGAAACATAGCTTGGTCAATTGGCAAAAAAGGTACATCAGAAACTGTACGAGCCGTAAAATTAATTAATTAAATAATTAATTAATTAATAAATGCGAGTAAAAAGAGCCTTTGCAGCATTAATTGTTGGTTGGTGTGACGTGGAAAAGTGCTAGCTCAAGTGGTTGAGAGTACTTAGATTGTGTGAAAGGACTTGGGTTCGAGTCCTATGTATGCCAATTATGTGTTGTATAGTTTATTATTATTTTGTTTTGGTAATGTAATTGTGAGTGGTGAGTGATGGTATAATCATAAGATTATAATGGTTATCATCAAATGTGATTTGGCATGGTGGTTATGCTTTGTTCTTGTGAGTGGAAGGTCACTGTTTTTATCTCGCTCAGGCAAGGTGGGTTAGCCTAAGCGAGACTGAGGACTTAGCTTGGGCGAGAGTCCCTAGCTTAAGCGAGTTTATGGGAAATTCCACGTTTGTGTGTGCTTGTATGTATGATTTGGCTAATTTATCTTAGGTATTGGATATTTATGCATGTGATGTGATGTTTGGGCTTGAAGGACTAAGTCCAATAAGGGTCTGGGATGTGCTTGGTGGTTGGACACATGATGGGCAAGGAACTGGTTGAGTTCCCGTCGGCTACTAATGGGCAAGGAACTGGTTGAGTTCCCGTCAGCTACTAATGGGCGAGGAGTCCTTAGTATGGTGATTGCATGTGTCGGGCGCACGATGGGCAAGAAACTGTGATGTTCCCGTCGGCTACTATCGAGCGAGGAGTTCATAGTATGGTGATTGCGTACGTGCCAGGCTCCAAGTTATGAGGCTTGGATGTTTTTACTACAGCCGAGGAGTCTGTAGGGCAGGACTATGAGCGGGATAGGCTCATAGGGTTGGACCACGAATGAGGCTTCGGTTTTATGAATTATGGACTCCTGGTTTTATAGCTTTGTATATTAAAGTTTTGAAATTTCCCATGTTTTGAGAAATAGTTTATAATAAATGCGACAATTATTGTGTTTTGAATTTTTATTTATTTAATATCAGTAATATTCCTTAGGGATGTTACAGAAACTGTAGTGCTATCATTCAAAAGACTCTCCTTTCAAATTTCAAAGATCTTGGTAGCTTTACTGCTTATCTAGAACAACTTCAGTATTAGTTAAGAAGCTAGTCGACAAAATAGAAAGGGTAAAGTAAACCCTAAGTCATTTCTTAACGAACACGAAATTTCTTTACAAATTAGTTCTTATAAAAACTATACAAAATGTTAGTCAAATAAAATAATAAAAATATTAGAGCATTAAGATACACAAAATAATAAATGAAAGAAATAAATAAAATTGAATAGATAAAAATATATAAAAACAATAGTAAAGAAAACAAGTTGATTTCACTACTTTTTCAAAATAGGATTCATCATTGGTTTTCTACACATTATTGTTATTTATTTCTTATTTAATTTTTCAAATTAATCAATGTGACTTCCCAATTCATTTGTTGGCGTCCTTATTTTTAACCAAAGTAACTTCTCAATTAAATATTACTATGCCTAATGATGTATATTCTTTTAGCTCTTGTATGTAGTAAAAAGCTAATTAACCAAAGTAACTTCTTGATTAATTCTAGTCAAAGTTTTCACCTTTATTCAAAGTAACTTCTCAATTATTAGCAGAAAACTCATTTAATCATATGAAAGTTTCTAAATTTAACCAACGTAACTCTCTAATTAAAATTTAAAAACCCTTGGACTCATATGATTTTTACGTTATGTAGATTTAATATTGGGATAACTTGCTTCAATGTAAAAGTTATTATTGTTACTAGATTAAGAACCAAAATACATAGATGAGAATAAATCACAACAAGAATCAATAGAACAAACAAATTTATTCATCTAACCTCAGAATCCAATTAAGAAAATACAATGGAAGTAACCCATGAAGCTTAGCCCTCCATGGAATGCAAAAGTAAAATAAAAATAGAAAAAATAGAGTGGAGAGAGAGAGAACAAAATTAGACCCCCTTAAGGGTTCCTAATCTCTGAAGTTATGAGCTTGTTCTTTCAACTTTCCCTAAGTCTCTTTATATAGGCTTTGATTAAACTTGGACTTTATCTTTTCTTATTGCTAAAATATTTTATATGTTTATATAATATCTTTGAAATAATTAATAAATTTTAGTAGTTCTAAAAATATTTGAAAGATATTCTTTGTTGATATTGTAACACCCCGCCTAGATATTACTGATTTTAAGTAAATAAAAATAGATAAATCATAAAGACAGCGCATTTACGAATAATTCCTCATTTCCCAAAAGCCCAAGAAATTTAAAATTTTAAGTATCCAAAAATCCATGATTACAAAACTGAAAGTCTTATCAAATAGGCCATGAGCCTTTACAATTTATTACAAATCCAACGATATAAAAACATAAACAGGAAAGTCCCATGATATCCCCGCTCCATGGCTAAGCCTCACTAGCACCACCTGCATCAACATCATCTACTCACGTGTACCGCATACACGATGATCGCCACACACAAGCAGATAGGGTGAGCTTAACAATTAAAGCATATAAAAACTATATACACATATACCACATATCAATATAATCAACACAATCATTCCAAAGGGCTTCCATTCTTTTAACTCATACCACTTGGCCAAAACCAGGTTATTCGTGTTCTACATCTTCTAGTGATTATTTCAAGATGACTTGCTGCCAAACCTATCGACCACAACCAATAGAGCACGTGCGGGAAACCATGCTACGGATCACACACCGTAACGCCAGGTGGAGTTCCAAAATACGAACATAGTTCATAACATCCCAAGACTACCAAACTCGTCAGCTAATCATTGACGACGGCAATCCATCTGAACCCATCCGTACTGGCCACAACCAGCACACTCACACCGGTAACACTCGCCAACCCAAGCTCAACTCAAGGGTTCCTCGTGTTCATCCGCTATCCTGAGCTCAACTAGAGAGATGCCATTCCGAGCTCAACTCGAGGAATGCTATGTGTTTAACCCTTATCCCGAGCTTAACTCAAGGGATACGTTCCGAGCTCAACTCAAGGAACCCTGCAATCCCACCTTTGAAGCATCACCAAAATCCTTGTAGATCACGCCTGCAGAATCTAACAACTAAGACTTACAGCAGCCAAATCGCCTAGCGGGGGACACGTACCGCTAGGCGCTACTAGCTTCCAAACCGCCTGGCGGGGGACACGTACCGCTAGGTGCTACCAGCTTCCAGACTGCCTGGCGGGGGACACGTACTGCCAAACGCCAAGTGCCTTAGAGCTCTCAAACTCAGCAGCCACCGCCTGGCGGGACAGCCCACATCTCCAGGCGCCAACACTCCAGATGCCCATTATTTTTGCCTCTATCACCTGGCGGGACCTCCCACTCCGCCAGGTGCCACTCGCCACCAGGAATCCCTTGTATACTCACTATCGCCTGGTGGTTCGTATATTACCGCCAAGCGCCATGACAATATTTGCGCAATACTGGTTTCTGCTTCAGTCCAGGCACAATTGCTCTCATAATATTCATTTGATCATTTCCCCAGATTCCTATAACTTCAATGGCTACTAACTCAATTCGGTTTAATCATCACTCCTTAACTTGATAACAATACATATTCTGCTAAAAGCATCACTATTACAAAAATCAAGCTTCCTCATTTCCATCCTAGTATTACGCTTGGATTCCTTAACCTTACGTTATTGCAAAGCCTATTACCACTATTATGGAGAGCTCTTCACAGTCCAGTGCCAACGCTACTGATATCACATAACTTATTATATAATCCCATGTATCTCAATGCCTTGTTCAATTCCATGACTAACAACCCAAATTTTCCCACGGACTATCGTACATATATGCGCTGAAATACCTAATACTTATCTCACAAATCTTTTACAGTTTTGTTCTGAATACTGTATCATTAACTATCCTTCCAAAAATACCATTTTACAATCACTTATGTCCTAACCATTCCAAAAATTCTAGAATGTATAAGCTGTTAACAACATTTTCCAGTTTAGACCACTTCCACTCAATTTCCCAATCTCACTATTATATAACATCTGACCCTACATGGCTTTCCTGATGCATATAAACACTTAATCTTGCCACTCTGATGCGGCGCCTAGTGGTAACCTATGAGCCGCCAGGAGGTTCCTGTAGTCTCCAGGAACTACCATTTCTCCACGCCTTGCGAATCTTAAGTCTTGCAAAAAACTCTGATTTGGTTCCATGGCTCAACCCCCTAGCTTGTGAATCTCGTCCCAATGCATTCGTTCAATTATCGCCTACAATTTTCCTTAAGATTACGACCCTATTTCGTCTATCAGCAAAACCCTCAAAGTTCCCCAACCTTAACACTGTTTCATTCGAATTAACTATCCATAACATGAAATTCGAAGACAATTCAACATGAAACCGCACTCAAATGAACAACCCTGGTTTCCCCCGATCAAAATCGCCCCAGAACCCGAAAATCATCCAAATCAAACCAAAATGACTCATGCCGCCTGGCAGGTATTCATCACTGCCAGGCAATTCATCCAAAAACTCAGAAAATTGGGTTGCAGGCTTGTGTCGCCTGACGGTACAGGGCTTCACCGCCAGGCGGTTCCTCGAGGGAACCCAAAAACACTAAAAATGGCATACACCGCTTGGCGGCTATGAACATCCCGCTAGGCGATTTCTGGAATTTTTCCAGAAAACACGAAATTCAACATACAACAATATGAGGTCATGCATGTTCACGTCACACATCATACAGTTAATTAAAATTATAACTCTAACGAGGTAAATTCCCCTAACCTAGAATTTATTGGCTTAGAATATAGAGTATCCCTTTGATTCTCCCCCTTACCTCCAATAGCTTTCCTTTGCTTGTAATTCAGTTCAAAGACTCACTCAACCTTTCCATTCTCTAATTTTTGTGCCCTATATTCTGAGTGCAATTTTAGCCTTGCCAAAACCCTTCTCCTAACCCCATTTTTGCCTTTTAAATGGTGCCTTAAAGCTAGGTCAATGATAAAAAACGAAAATGCCACTTAATTTATTGTTAATGGCCATTTATTGTCCCATTATGGGTTGTTTTACAACCACTCTTGGTTGCTAGTTCCTCTAGGGTTTACATTAACCCTCCACATTCAAGCCAAAGCTAAAAGTAGCAAAAATAGTTTAATTTTTGTTTTACAAGGTTTGAACCCACAAACACGCCAATGCCAAATCATCGCCAAACCATCATGCCAAATCATGTTTCTTGCTAACTAATATAATTCAATTTCTATATCATTCCACAACATGATCATATATATAAAAAATAGAAAATCACACAAATAACACATAAATGGCATACATAGGACTTAAACCCAAGTCTTCTCACACATATAAAGTACTCTCAACCACTTGAGCTAGCACTGTTCCACGTCATACAAATTAAAATTTAATGCCATAAAGGCTTCTACTACCCGCATTTATTAATTAATTAATTAATTAAAAGTTTAATTAATCGTATAATACCCAGTTTGGGGCTAGTGTGTCAAACAGGTACCTAGTTTTAAAAAAGTATCAATTGCATCCCAACTTTTGAAATTTGCTTCAATTAGGTCCCTCTCAGACAGAGTTGACTAACGTCGTTAGTCAACGTGCCACGTGTCAATCTGTGATTTTTTTAATTTTTTTTTTAAAAAAATTAATTTTTTTTTAAATTTTTTTAAAGAAAAATTAAAAATGCCACGTGTCAAGTCCTTGTGTGTGACACGTGGCATTGTCAGTGCCACGTGGCATTGTAATGCCACGTGTCAGTGTCACTATCAGATGCCATTGTGATGATTTCGATTTAGTCCCCATTTATGTTTTTTTGTTTCAATTTAGTACCTACTTATATGTATTTGATTCAATTTTAACCTAATAATTTTTAATAATTAAAATATTTTTTAATAAAATTAAAAGTAATTAAGTATAAAAGTTTTAAAAAAACTAAGTATTTGATATTTATATTAAAATTTAGTGATAAAAGTCATTTTATTAAGTCATTTTTAATAAAACAAAAATAACATAATATTCATACCAATAGAAATTTTGATTTAAAATTAGTAAGAGACAATATTGTTCTATTTTGAAAAAAAAATTAACAAAACATGAGTACTTAATAAAAAAATAATTAATAAAGTAATATGTTAAAAAGTCGTTTTTAATAAAAAAATATTAGTATAACATTTATACAAATAATAAATTTGGTCTGAAATTGAGAGAAACATTATAAATATTAGTACTTAATTTTGTAAAAATATTTATACTTAATTATTTTTAATCTTATAAAAAATGGATTACAAAAATATTTTAATTATTAAAAAAAAATTGGGACAAAATTTAATCAGATACACATACTTAGGTACTAAATTGAAACAAAAAGACATATGTGGGGACTAAATCGAAATGAACACAATGACATCTAATAGTGACACTGACACGTGGCATTACAATGCCACGTGGCACTAACAATGCCACGTGTCACACACAGGGACTTGACACGTGGTATTTTTAATTTTTTGAAAAAAAAATTAAAAAAAATTAAAAAAAATCAAAAAAACCACAGATTGACACGTGGCACGTTGACTAACGGCGTTAGTCAACTCTATCTGAAAGGGACCTAATTGAAGCAATTTTCAAAAGTTGGAATGCAATTGACACTTTTTTAAAACCAGGTACCTATTTGACACACTAGCCCCAAACTGGGTACTATACGATTAATTAAACCTTAATTAAATTCCGCGGATCTTACAGATATTATTCAATTAATTATCTAAAGATATCTAAATAATTATCAACAAATGAATCTTGCTCAAAAATCCAATTCAACCCTTTTGTGATTGTGTGGTCCAAATTTGCATAGGAATCCAAAAATATAAATAATTGCATTTCAACTCTCTTTTTTATCAAATATTGACCAACGTTTAACTATTTGACTTGGTGACTACCTAATGAGAAGCTGCCATGTGGCACTCCCCCTCTCTCTCTCTCAAACTAGGGTTTCTTCCTCCAACATGGTTATTGAACTTGCATGTGTTGTGATGGTAGCGCGGTTAGGTTCAATGTTCCACTATAGGTGCATGAAATTCACAACTCCAAAGGGTGAACAAATTGGCGTCGCGGTGTTCGCGTTGTGATTGAGCATGGCTATTTTTGTGAAGTGGCTAGGACAACTCACGGTCATCTCATGGTGCGGGTTGTGTCGTGTCTTCGTCGCATTGGTTTCGTTGGCTACTAAGAGATCTCGTGCTTGCTAGTGTGTGGTTCGTGTTTCGACCTGCATCTAGTGGTGTTTCAACTGGTTGTGCGTCGTCAGCAGTGCGACTTTTGATGTGGGTTTGTGGTGGTTGATGGTTGAACGATGACCCAATCTACCTAGGGTTTAAGAGCTTGAAGGTGATGAGGTGGTAGGTGTTCATCCCTTGTAGATTTCAACGGAGGTGTCTTCATCTCTTGTGTGATTCAAGAGAGGTCTTTTCTAAACCCTAATCTTTCTTATCATTGATTGTAAACTTCATTTATTTTAGTGATTGAGTTAATCTCATTTTTGAGAGATTAACAATTGGACATAGGATCTTTTGATCCGAACTAGTATAAATATTTTGTGCAATTTTCTCTTCCCTACTCTCTTTATTTTATTGTGTTTATTAAAATAAGGAAAACAAAATTAATTTAACTTTGATATTAAAATGGGAAAAAATTTAATAGCACAATTTTTATTAAGATCCCAATTCACCTTCCTCTTGGTTTTTGTCCAAACGCTAATCATTTCGCTACACATTTTCAACATGCTCGCCAGGAGGTTTGGAGCACATGTTCGCCTGGCGGCGCCTCGATAGTGTAAGACCCGAGGAAATTAATTAATTAATACAAGTAGTTAGAACCTTTATGGCAATTAGTATTAATTGTTATGATGCGAAAAGTACTAGTTAAAATGGTTGAGAGTACTTGATTATGTTGAGAGGACTTAAGTTGGAGTCTTGTGTATGCCATTTGTGTGTTATTGAATTAATTATTATTTTAATAATAAAGTGTTTGATCATGATGAGTGATAATATAATCCTAAAACTTTAGGAATTATTACAAAACATGAATTGGTTGAATGGTTGTGCATTGACTTAACATTTGCATGGTTGTGAGTTTGAACCTTGGTAGTCATAAACTAAGCTTTCTTTTTGCAAAAATTCTTTTTGCCATGAATATGAAAAGCTAGAAACCCTAGCTGACAAAGGGGCAACCAAGAGGGGCTGGAAAAACAACCACTAATGAGTCTTGAATGGTAATTAAGGTCATGCTAATGCCAATTTTCGTTTTTGGCCATTAAACACAATTAACACCCAATTAAAGAAGAAGTTAAAGGAGTGATAAAGGGTTCTTGAGACTGGTATTCGTGAAGGCTGTGAAGAAAGCAGTTGTAAAGCAAGAATTGAGTTTAAAGAGGAAGAGTCAGAGTTGTTCGTGGAAGGAGGAAGGAGGCCATTGTTGATCAAGAAGGAGTTTGGAATTCTCACAATTTAAGCAAGGAAACCAGGTTAGGGGAGTTGGATCATGTTAATTTTGTATTTTGATTAACTGCATGATGTATTGCATAATTGTGTATGACTTTCTTTTCCATTGCTGTGTTCTGGAAAATTTCCAGAAACCGCATGGTGGGCCTTTAAAGCCGCCAAGCGACTCATACCAATTTTAGTGTAATTCTGGGTTCCTACGAGGAATCGCCTGGTAGTAAGCTTTGTGCCGGCAGGCGACATAAGTTGTGCCACCCGGTTTTTCTAGGTTTTTGGCATGAACTGTCTGGCGGTGATGAACACCTGTCAGGCGATGCAAGCAAGTTTGCTCGAATTTTGTTTTAGATTCTAGGCTGACATTGGATAGGGGAAAGGGTAGCTTTAATCGTTATTTGAGTATTAGAGGCATGTAGTCGTTGAATTACATTGTGTTTGGAAGTTAATTGGATGAAATCATATGAACATGTGCTTAGGGTTTGGGAAATTGGGAAATTTCAAGTTAGTGAAGATTGATGCGCGATTTGTATTGGGAACTTGTAGGCACACTTTCAAATTAATATTAACTAGCGTTGGATGTACAATTAGCCGTTGAATTACGAAAATCAATAAAGGAATGCGTTCTAGAAATTTTAGAGAGCGTTGCATGTGTAACAGAATCTAGGATTCCCAAAAACTGATTCACCGCTTGGCATCCTGACAGGGGCAGATTGGTGGTTGACTTGACAGGGGCAGATTAGAGAGCGGTGTGGAAGCGTACTGAGTAGTGAATCTAATTGTAAGGACAAATATATAGTGGGATCAATGTGGTATTGGGAAGGGACTTTATGGCTTATGAGATTAAGAGTGGAAAGCCATAGAAGATGTCTAAGTATTGAGATGAATTGGACAATACAATGACTGGATTCATATCAGTAGTGATTTTAAGTGAGTGAGATGTTGTGTTCCTAACAGTTGTATAATGCCTATTTTGAACTTAAGGGTAAATGTTGCTAAAAATTATAAATACATGATTTAAATGGAAATTCCTTGAGGTGGTAATTATGCTGGTGGGAAGGCACAATAGGCACTCTTAATCTGCAAAGAAATGACAATTAAACTGGTTGAGTGCCATTGATTTGTGTTCAGCCTAGGGGTTGCATTCTTAGGGGAAATTGAAGGATATCATATTTTTAAGTTATGAATGACGGTGGATATTGTATAAGGTGATATAAGGTGATATATATATATACATATATATATATATACATATGTATATATGTATATATATGTATACATATATACATATGTATACATATATATACATATATACATATGTATATATATGTATATATATATATACATATATATACATATGTATACATATATATACATATATACATATATACATATATATGTATATATATATATATATATATGTATATATATATGTATATGTATATATATATATATATATATATATATATATATATATGTATACATATATATATATATATATATATATATATATATATATATAAATAAGGATTTAGCAACATGGATGCATGATGTTGTAGGACTAAAGTGTTGGAACTTGGTTAAGAGTGTTCATAACTAGTAATATTCGTGTTACTAGTGTAGCGCCTGGCGGTGGTGTTCGACCCGTCATGCAATAGCTAGACTTACAGGGGCTCTGGAAGCATGTGGCGCTTGGTGGTAAGGGTTGTCCCACTAGGCGACACCTACAGACAGTGGCATCAGATATGCTTGGCACCTAGAGGCACGTGTCCTCACCAGACAGTCTAGAAGCGAGTTTCGCCTGGCGACTCTAGAGTAGCACCTGGCAATAATGTAGAGGCAGACGACTTATTGTTTTGATGTGTGTGGTCTACAAGGCTTTGGTGATACCTTAAAGGTCGGATTGTTAGTTGTTCCTTGAGTTGTGACTCAGAACGTATCCCTTGAGTTATGGCTTGGGATATGTGTTAAACACGTGGAATTCCTTAAGTTGTGGCTCAGAATGACATCTCTTGAGTTATGGCTCGGGATGGCGGATGAACATGAGGAACTCTTGAGTTATGGCTCGGGTTGGCGAGTGTTGTCGGTGTGAGTGTGCGACTTATGGCTTGTATGGATGGGTCCAGATAGATTGCCCTCCTCAATATTCAGCTGACGAGTTTGATAGTCTTGGGACATTACGAACCATGTTCATATTGGGAACTCCACCTAGCATTACGGAGTATGGTCCGTAGCAGGTTTCCCGCACGTGTTCTAAGGGTTGTGGTAGCAAGACATCTTAAGATATTCATTTAAAGAAGAAGATCATGGATGACATGATGGTAGCCATGTGGGATGAAAGCAAAGGATATTGTCCATTTGATGTGTTTGTGCTGATATATTTGAATTGTAAATGTATTTTTTTACTATTACCTCACCCTATCTGCTTGTGTTTGGCGATGATTGTATATGCGTTACAGGGAGTAGATGATGTTGCAGGTAGTTTTGGTGAAGCTTAGCATCAGAGAGGTGCTAGATGGGAAAGGCTTTATGGAATTTATTATTATTTTCCTTTTGTGATTTTTGTAACCTTTATGTTACCCGACTTTGATATTGTATTGAGGTTTATAAATTATGGATTTTAGATATTTTTCCATGTAATAAAGTTTTAAAATTTCTTACGGTTTTGGGATATGGAATTATAATAAATGAGGTTTTAATCTAATTTATTTATTTATACTAAATAAATTCGTAATATTTGGACGGGATGTTACAGACAGTGCCATGTGACATTATAGGGGTAGGGAGTCCTTTGTAGAGGGTTTTGCAAGGATGGTCTCGGTGGTTTGGTCTGGAATATGTTTGATTAAATTATGAGCGGGGAGGTTCGTAATGTAGCTGGAATACATGATTGATGTGGACGGGGAGGTTAGTATTTGTTGTACGCTTGTGTGGGGATATAAGCGTAGAGGTTCATATGTTTCGTGCTCACACTTTAGGCTGCTATGAGCGGGGAGGTTCATAGCAAGTGTTCACATATGTTGGACTACGAGCGGGGAGGTTCGTAGAATTGGACTACAGGTGGGGAGGTCCGTAGAGTTGGACCACAAGCGGGCAGGTTCGTGGAAGCTTGATAATCTCTAAGGACCAAGGTTGTGTGTGAATCCTTCACATATAGGTTATGAGATTAGGGTGGAATGGTATAAAGGAGGCAGTGAACCAAGAGTTGGCTAAGATAACTTGGGTGGGTGTTAATTCTCATTATTTATTATTTATGGTTGTTTTTCTTTTTCATCTCACCCTTTTTGTTTGTGTTTGGCGATGATTGTGTGACTTGTCATACGAGAGCATATGTGAATCCAAGTGAGGACGTTGATGCCTAGAGATGGAGCGGGGCGTACTGTGGGAATTTACTTTATGTTTTATGTACAAACATTTTGTAATAAGCCTCTGTTATGTTTTTCTTAATTATGGATTTATATTAAGGATGATATAGTGTATTTGAATTTCCGCGATATAAGTTGTAAATTTTTCCCACGCTTGGGAACTTTATATATTATTTAAATTCTAAAAGTTATAAAAAAATTACTTTATCAAGTAATATCTGCCTAGGGTGTTACATTTGGTATCAAAGCATATGATTTCAAAAACATTTTTAGGCCTTGGAGTAGTGAGCTTATCGTGATATGACTACATGACTTGTGTAAATCTATTTGGTTGTAGACTTTCCTTGAATGCATTATTGTGTTATATGTATTGTTAATGCTTTGCTTGAAATGGATTTTAACGGTGTATGATACACTACAAAACTAGGAAATGGCAGGCGGAAAAGGGAGACTAAGTTGTGCTAATAACTCAACAAATGAAATTGCCTAGGCAATCGACCGACTGGTTGACGCTATGCAGCCACAACCAATGGTGCTGCCACAACATGCGCTTCGAGTGGCCACCATGGACGATTTCATGAGGCACTCCTGATGACGTGGATGCGTGGATTAAGGAGTGCAAGAAAATATTCTATGTAATCGCTTGTACGGAGGCACAGAAGCTCACATATGCCACTTTACAAACATTTTGTAATAAACCTCTATTATGTTTTTCTTAATTATGGATTTGTAATAAGGATGATAAAGTGTATTTGAATGTCTGCGACATAAGTTTTACTTTTTCCCATGCTTGGAAACTTTATATACTATTTAAATTCCAAAAGTTATATAAAAATTGTTTTATCTAGTAATATTTGCTTAGGGTGTTACAACCCTCCTACTACTAAAAAAAAAATTGATAATTACCCAACAATAACTACATAGAAATTTGGATCCATAAATAGACTAGAATGTACGTACAAATATTATCTATGGATTAATATCTTTATGTAAAATAAAGTTGCATGCGAATTTTTCAAAATGTAAAAGAGAAGTATTTTTCGAAAGATATTTATGTACCTAATGTTATATGAATTCGTGGTAAATATACCAATAACACATCACAATATACTCCTTTATGCTAGTGAAACTCTGAAAATTTAGTTGCATAACCAAAACATTCCTCCCTCATATGCTGGAGAATGCATATAATAAGAAGACAGAGTGAAGCTAAATTTGAAGATGATAAGGGAAGGACAACCTTTAACTGAACCACTACAAAGTTCTTTCCTACGCACAAGTGAGTACCCAACCCAAATGATTCATAAGCATATGGAAACTTGCATGCCTTGGAATAAGGGTTAGTTAGAGGAGGGAGAGATGGGAGTTGATGGCCCAATGAGGGTCCACAAGGAGGTGGTAACTAGATCAATAGTCTATAATTTGACTCAAAGTTTGGCAATGGAACAGTAGATGAGTTTTGGTTTTTATATTGTTAAAGATAAATAAAACTATATTTGAGAGAGATAATGCTGATAAAAATGTTTGGATTGAACTTGACCTCTTAACTTTACTGTATTACCCTTAATTATCTATATATGAAGTTCTTTATTTCTATTGTTCATGGAGGTACGCTTAACTTGTAGACAAACCACATGTCTGCGAGAGTGAACCTAAGGGTGTCAGATGCAGGATTTCCCAATCCAGGTGGAAGAACCCTTGCTTTGAGAATAAGACTCTTTAAACTATTTGATCATGCATATCCATGTGTGGTATTTACCAAGGGTCAATATACTTGATTGGGTCTAAACACTAGACTAGATGTCTTTGTATCTAGTGTTGATGAGGTGTGATGATTGGCCAAATCACCACAGAATGAAATACAAACCAAGTAACCAACACGTAAAACAAGATCACAACATATATAAAATCAAGTGCAATACATAGAGAGTTTAGAAGTTACATTTAATCCCAACTATAGAGTAATTACTTGCTCATGATGATGAATACAAGATGAACATAGAGTAGCATCCTTCCTTCCATAACTATACACTACTATACTATATAGGTCCTAACTAACTAAGAGTATCTCTCTCAAGAATGGTATAAAACCAATATACAAAATCAACATTAATATAATAAGGTTCATGCCCTTTATTTATAGATTTTCAACTGCTGCTCTAGTTTCCAAATCTTGAAGTTTAACCATGGAGGTTCCCTTCCAAAGTGGGTTTCTTCCCAAGTTTGGGCGTTCATCTTTTGTGTTTTAGCAATGAAGGTTTCCTTGCCATGGAGGTTTCCTATTCGTGCTCAGCTTCAAATCTAGAGCTTCACGTTTCTTTGTAGTAAAGTTTTCTTAAAATGTGGCTTCAGTGCCAAATTTCGCTGCTCAGTCGCAACTTTAAAATTTAAATTTCTTAGTTCATCTTTTGGCTTGAGCTGCAAATTTTGGGGCTCAACATCAACTTCATAATTTACTTCATTTTACTTGTATAAAACACAAAATGTATTAAATTCCACTTTTTCTATTTTCTCACTACTTCATTCTTTAATTTTGTAAAATTAGAGAAATTCTAATGATTTTTATATTGATTTAATACAAGATAAGTGTCTAAATAATATGTAATTTAACTAATAATTTTTTATGTTATAAGTATCAAGTGTGGAGAGAGGAGACAGTGCCTTTTTTGGTTGGTATGTGGAAATAGAAAACCTTGTTGGGTACTCTGGAGGAGCATAACTTTAGGCAGTATGATTGTTATCTTGATGTATTTTCCTTTTTGCCAATAATTCTTAAAGTTGTTGCATATTTCAGTCATATATTCTCTTTTTCTATTTGTTCTTGGTTTGGTTTTGCATCAATTGGTCCGACTTGTTGGATACCCTTCATCGATCAGTGAATGCTTCCAAGGGAGAAAGGGAACAAGGATAAACGTGGAGAACCAAGATATATAGTCGCCATGGAATCGAGGGTTAATCTCATCGAAGAGGAACTGACGAAGATGAAAGCAGTAATAGAGGAGATTCATCTTCAAACAATTCAGAATCAAAATGCGATGGAAGTAATGAGGAAGGAAGCTACGGATAATCAATCTAAATTGATCCTATGACTCGCAACTTTAGCAAAAGTATAAACAGGGATAGAGAGGGCTCAATTGGTTCAAAAGTTCAGAAAATCATGAAGAACAATGGGAGAATGTCATTCGGGTTGAAATCCTTAGAGGGGGATTATCTCAACGAGTTTCGTCAATCAATTACAAGAAGATCATGCAGGCTCGATATCTAGAGCTGAGATTTATTTTAACTTACAAGAAACCAATGAAGCCATGAAAGTGAATCTCGCTGAGTTGTACATAGAAGGAGAAACCATACACTTTTTCAACTCTCTATTGAACGATTAAAGTGATCTAACATGGGAAGAACCAAAAAAAAAGAGTTGTTGGACAGGTACAGTGGAATGGGAGAAGGGAATGTCTTTGACAAGTTGACAGCCCTTCGTCAGACATGGACCATGGAGGAATACATAAGTCGATTTGAGTGTTTAATTGCACAAGTACCTCACAAAGAACAATATTGTTCATATTTCACTTATAGACTCCGTGATGATATCAAAGCGCAAATTCGTAGTCTACACGTTGCAAATCCTATATAGCAAGGCGTAGGTTAATGAGTGTCACCAATAATATTGACGTAGAATTGTCGGGACCTACAAGATATACCAACTACAATAACATTTGCTTAATCACATTTGTAAAAAATGTTACTATATAGATAATATAGTTATATTTTCTTAAAAAGGTTACTATAAAAAATATTAGGTTTAATTATGCGTTTGGTTCCCATTTTGGAGTTAAAATTTCAAATTGGTACCCGAATTTTTGAAATTCTCAAATTGATCCCCTTTTTAGTTTAAAAGTCTCAAGTTTGCCTTTTCCGTTAAGTCTGGCTAAACATCGTTTGTGGTTGCTGAGGTGGATTTTTGTTACTGAAATGTGTCAATTACAGGTGGAATGACGTGCAAACATTTATTTATTTAAGCCAACAACAGCGTTGGATCTAGAATCCCTAATTTTATTGTCATCTTCTCCTATCTTCTCTGATGAATCCAGCCAATTGTGGGTCTTGTGGGTCCTGTTCAAGTTTAAATCTTGGAGGAAAGCAAAATAGTAGCGTCAATTTTTGCAGTGCAAGTGGGTGTAGAAGCGTCAATATCACACCAAGTTGTTATTGTGGTGATAAGGTTGTGTTGAGAACTACGAAAACAGCCAAGAACAAAGGAAAAAGATTTTGGGGCTGTCCAAACTTCAAGGTAATGTTATTTGTAATTTCTGTATTGTTTTTGTGTAATTTTTTGTGTTTTCTGATAAAAATAGATGTTAATGGTATATTTGCATCAGAGTGGAAGTGAAGAGTGTGGTGGGTGTAATTACTTCAGCTGATTTGATCAGTATAGGATCGGAGAAGGGGGTTCTGCAAGCACGATTGTGATTGAAGATAAATGTTGTGGGTATGTGAAGAATGAACAAAAGGTTGGTGGCAATGTGAAGATTGAAGAACATGTTGTTGGTGGCAGTTTCAATTCCCAAGAAATGACAAGAAGTTACGTGATGTCCTAAGAAGTAATTGCTGATATCAAAATATGTATTAATTCGTTAGAAAAAAGGATTAAGGTGTTGATTAATGTGTTTTGTGTTTACGTTGTAGTGAACATGATTAGTGTGTTTTTGTTGTTGAATTAGAATGACTGTGTGACCTGCCAAAGGTGTTATTATAGTGTGCATGGGTAGATTTCGTTGTATCTTATTGAAACTGACCTTTAATGTAGTAGATTGTTTTGTTTATGTAAGGATTAAAAAGTTAATGAATGATATCAGTAACTGTTTTACAAAATTTGGCACCACACCTTTAATGCACCTGTACTGAAACATAAATTCCATATGCAAAAGTTGAAATTAATTTAGACCAGGACATGAAAATTGGACATCAAAACAAATTTTGATATATAATTAACGTGTTTTGCCAGTAAATGTTTAACATGTGTGAAGGAAGTGGACTAGTACTACATAACTGAAATGGACAAAAAATTAACCCCCATCGTACCTAAATTGTCTTTCAAAAAGGTAATTACAGACCAAAGCTACAAAAGTTTATAATAAGGAAAGCACATGTAGTCATGGTTTCCATATGTGTCCCCTCCTTGCATTGAGTTTTGGCCTCATCATTGGTCTTCCACGCCTACGTGTTCCTTGTTGAGAATGTTGAGAAGAAGCCCTTGGTGCTGTAGTAGAAGGTTGTGCAACTTGTGAATGTGGGTGGGATGGTGCAAGGGTTGACTGTGTAGAAGCCTGGGGTGCAGGGGTTGGTTATTGTGATGGTGGCTGGGATGGCTGAGTAGGTGGTTGAGCTGCAGGGGTTAGTTATTGTGATGGTTGCTGGGATGGTTGAGTAATAGGTTGAGTTGCAGGGGTTGGTTGCTGTGATGGTGGTTGGGATGGCTGAGTAATAGGTTGAGCTGCAGGGGTTGGTTCTTGTGATGGTGGCTGGGATGGCTGAGTAGTAGGTTGAGCTGTAAGGGTTGCTTCCTGTGATTGTGGCTGGGATGGCTGAGTAGGTGCCTGAGGGCAATGTCTCCTGTTATGGCCAAGTTCCCTACATATACGACACCTCTTGCATAACCCTGCTTTTGTCATTTGTGTGTCATCTTTTCTTAGCTCCCATTCTTGCAATCTCCTTTTTTTTTTTGGTCTGCCTGGTAATGATATTTTTGGAGGAGGCTAAATATCTGGATATGGTGTAACCTCCCACACCCTTTGGCCATTGATTGGGTTATATGTAGGATGCATATGTCTCTCTTCATGCGTGGACTTCTTGTACCAACTGAAGATGAAATCTTCTCCATTTATATTTAGAAACCTCATGGCTGCTAGGGCATGACAGCATGGTATCCCAATGATGCTTCACTTCCTGCATGTGCATGATGCTTCATCGATATTGACCACAAACTTCTCCCCAACATGTGATGCAAGCCTCACCTCAAAAATTTTATCTGCTGATAACTACGTCAAATTTAACAATAGACAACGCACTTTAGACAACGCTTATTTAATTAAGCGCTATAAATGAAAATATGGAACATTAGACGACGCTTTATTAGATAAATGTTGTCTAAATGGGTACCCATAAATAGGGCTTTTTCAAATAAACGCTATTTATATGTAATTATTTTAAAAATAAAATTAAATATTTTAAATAGATCAAACAGAAAGCATTTAAATAAAAAAACGTAGTCTATGTATTCAAAATAGAGAGTGCTTAAGTATAATAGCGCGTATATGTATTAAAGAAAATTTCCCCCCGTGCCATAAACTTCACGTTTTCTCTTCTACAACCCTCACGCATCATATGTATTAAAGAAAATATTCCCCCGCGCAATAACTTCGTGTTTTCTCTTCTACAACCCTTACGCAGCAGCACCCGCGGCTCCAACTCTAGTAGCATTTGCGTTCTCCAACCACAAGAACATAGCCCTTTCCAACCACAATAGCTTTCATTCTTCAAGCAGGTGTTGTCGATTAAGGGTTTAGGAAAGTATTCCGTGTTGCGACAGCGAGTGGGCGCTCTCCATCAATTTTTGCAGCGGCGGACGACTTCTCTCATATTCTGGCAGCGAACAGACGACGACGACCAACAACCACTGCAGTGAGTACCAAACTCTCTTATTTTTCTCCTTCTACCTCTTATTTTGTTCATTCTTTGTTCCTTTTCATCTATTTTGGCCACTGTTGTCGTTGGAAAAAAAACTTGGATACCAAACTTTGTAATTTAGGGCATAAATTGGAAGAAAAGCATAAAAATTAGAAGGAAGAATGAGAGGAACGAATAACCATTCTTGGGGGACTCATTATGATCAGAGAAGGGGGAAAAGAAAAGTAATTATATGATCGTACTCTCATGATTAGTGTATAAGAAAGGTGAAAGCTTAATTATATGAAATCAAATATATATTCAAATCAATGCATCCATCTTTATTTGAGAGTACTTAGGTTCATTTTAATATTCATATTCATAGTTTATCCATGCTATTTGATCTGCACTCACATTCTAGATCCACACCACCATATTTCAAGTAGTTTAGGAACTTTATGCAGTTTAACCAAAACGAGTTTCCTTTTTAGAGCTTTCTATGCATATCCACTTAAGTCATACATCGTATATCAAGCTTTGGCATTGCATCTAGAAGTGGATGAGTTGATTAAACTCATGTTCACACCATATTGTGATTTTCATATTAGTTTGATCAAGAGATTTATCTCATAGGAATTTCAATGGGTGCACATAATTTTATTACATTTATAATTGCATGATAGCACTTAAAGTTTATTCCATTCACGGTGGGATGCTTAACATATGAATACAGTTTTGCAGCATAGATTGGATTACTTTCATGCATATGAATTAGTGGGAGGTGCATTCTATCCGTGAAAAAAATTTATTCATTTAGGCGTTGGAATGTTTATTTAATTACATATAAATTGTTTTGAACTCATTTTGCATATGCTACGGTCTGGTATGAATTAATGGGGGTGTGCTCTGCTGCTGTAATGTGATAAATTCACTATTATCTTGTGTTATTTGCCACTATCTTGCACTAATTGAATACTATCATGACATTCCAAGCATTTTCTTATTTAGCTTAGCACTACATCTAGGTTAATCTTCTTCTCAATTAGTTTAATTCATCTTTTCATTTTTCTTCCATCATTTAGCATTCCATTTATCATGTTGATGCATAAATATGGTTCTCAATTTAATTATTTCTCTGCTGCCAAAATTTGATTCTCTGCTAGCATATAAAATTTGGACTTTGATTTTCTTGTCATGTAGTAGCACTTTATCACAACAAATCTAATAATGCATAGTGAGTTTAATTTGGTATTTTGTTGTTGTCATGTGTTTAATTGTTATTGCTATATGTTATATACACTCTCTGCTATAATTTCACGCGACATTCCTGGTGAAATTAATATTCTGCATTTTATCACGTAGCACTTTGCTATAATTTCATCTATTGTCACACAGTACTTAAATTCATTTTAATATTTACATTCATAATCCATCCATGCTATTTAATCTGCACTCACATTTTGCATCCTCACCACCATATTTCAAGTAGTTTGATAAGTTTATGCAGTTTAACCTCTGTGAGTTTCTATTTTAGAGCTTTCTATGCATACCACTTAATTCATATACATGGCATATCAAGCTTTAGCATTGTATCTAAAAGTGGATGAGTTGAATTGGTTTGTTGTTGTGATTTGAATCCCGAATTCGTCTTGGCTCTTGTATTATGTCTTGATATGAATTGGATTAGGTAGGTTGGCATTGTAGTTAAGTCTAAATTTGGTCCAGTATATTAAACTCATGTTTACACATTCATTCTGAATTTTATATCAGTTTCATCAAGAAATTAATCTCAAAGGAATTCCAATGGGTGCACATAATTTTATTGCATTCATAATTGCATGACAGCACTTCAAATTTATTCCATTCATGATGGGATGCTTAACATGTGAATTCAGTTCTCCAGTAGAAATTGGGCTACTCTCATGCATATGAATTAGTGGTAGGTGCATTCTATCCGTGAAGAAAATTCATTCATTTAGGCACCTATCCATTCTTGTTTTAATCATGCATTTAGTTTAACTTTTGATTGAATAAATTATTCATCTTCTTTCTTAATTCTTTTCTTAATTTACTTTTAATTTTATTTTCTCCCATTTTAAAGTTTCATTTCATTTTTAGGAAATCTGTAAAAGGAATGTGGCAAAAATGGTTCCAAATTTCTATGGTAATATTCAAGTAGTACATAAATATGTTTTAAGTTGTTAGTTGTCAGTGGAAAGCGGAGATAGTTAAGTTGTGACACAATCCAACCATGTGCTTTATTTGCAATTATAGCCACATAAAATACTAATTACATCATTAAATTTAAAGTATTACTTCTTATATTTATAAAAGAACACTTTACTTTTAAATTTAATTGTATTTTAAAAGACTAATTAAAATAATAAAATAAACTAATTAAAATAATAAAAGGTTACTTTTAAAATTAACTAAAGTACTAATATATATTTAAACTAAAATGTCTTAAATACTAATATATATTTAAACTAAAATGTATTCAACACTAATATATATTTAAACTAAAATTTCTTCCGTTAATGTGTTGTTTTTTCATGTGTGAGTTATTAGTTGTAAATACTATATGGATAGTGTATTTAAAAATATAATTTGACCAAATGCTTAAACATTCTAAACATACGAAAAGAAAGTATTATCTTCCGTTTTTCATTTTTACTAATTGTATTCTTATTATTGTTTTAAATTTGTAGTTGTTGACTTTGGTACACACAAATCACAGTGTCTTCAAAATTGAGGTAACATGAATATTATGCTATAGCTTCTTATTGTAAATGGTGTTAGTTTAAGGAATATATGTATGCATATGAATTTTCCTTAGCTCTCTTTTTTAGAAACTACAATTATTAGATTAGGAATAAGAGTCATATTATTATATTGTATCTTGACCTTTATATACCTAATATTATAGTAACTAACATGATAGATCAAGAAAATATGGACTAGAAATGGATGTTTGCCAGTCGATTATCAAAAGAATATGAAGATAAGGTCAAAGATTTTTGTAGATTTGTTGTTGAACATGCAAAAAACCCTAATAGAATCATTTGTCCTTGCTTGAAGTGTTGTCATTCAAGAGTAGTGAACGTAGATGAGTTAGCAGAGCATTTAGTATGCAACGAAATTGATAAAAGTTATTCATGTTGGACTAAACATGGTGAAAATCAAAATAATGATATAGCACATAACGAGCATGATAGTACAAGTTATGCACCAAAAGATATTGACACAACTTATGAGTTATACATTGAGGAGATTGCAAACGTTATCGAAGAGGATATGCGAGATTGTCCTCAGATGTTTGATAGGTTGGCAACAGATGCAAAGACACCATTGTATAATGGTTGTACTAGTTTCACAAGACTATCAGCAGTGTTAAAATTATTCAATTTGAAAGCAGGAAATGGATGGTCTGATAAGAGCTTTACAAAATTACTATCACTTTTGAAAGATATGCTACCACAAGATAATGTGCTTCCTTATCGAATGTATGACGCTAAAAAAATGTTAAGCTCTATTGGGATGAGCTACGAGAAGATTCATGCTTGTCCAAATGATTGCATTCTTTTTCGAAATGAATATGCACCATTAGATAAATGTCTTAAATGTGGAGCCTTGCGCTATAAGAAAAATTCAGCACCAATGAAAGTGGTATGGTATTTTCCTATAATACCAAGATTTAGGCGCATGCATCATAATGCACAAGACGCAAAGAACTTAAGATGGCATGCGGAGGAAAGGATATGTGATGGGAAGCTTCGACACCCTGCAGATTCTCCTCAATGGGCAAAAGTTGACCATGATTACCCTAATTTTGGGAAAGAACCAAGAAACCTACGTCTTGCTTTGTCTACTGATGGAATTAATCCGCATGGTATGCAGAGCAACTCGCATAGCATGTGGCCTGTGGTTATGATTATATATAACTTACCTCCATGGTTATACATGAAAAGGAAGTTCATGATGTTGTCCATGTTAATTTCAGGTCCAAAACAACCAGAGAATGACATAGACATATACTTGGCACCTTTGATTGAAGACTTGAAGGATATGTGGAATGAAGGTGTACAGGTGTATGATGGATATATGGAAGAAACTTTCCAGCTAAGTGCAATGTTGTTTGGCACAATTAATGATTTTCCAGCATATGGTAATCTATCTGGATATAGTATCAAAGGGAAATGTGCATGCCCTATATGTGAAGATAATATAGATTGGGTGCGATTGGAACATGGTAAGAAAAATGTTTTTCTTGGTCATCGTAGATTTTTACCTTCACAACATCATTATTGAGGGTGGAGAAAAGCGTTTAATGGACGAATAGAAGAGCGTAGACCTCCAGGATTGTTGTTTGGTGATAAGGTTTATCATAAAGTAAAGGATATAAACAACAAATTTGGTAAAACTTTTGCAACGAATTTAGTCACACATGGGTGGAAGAAAAAGTCAATCTTTTTTGAATTGCCATATTGGAAGTCCTTGTATGTTAGACATTTCCTTGATGTGATGCATATTGAAAAAAAATGTATTTGATAGTGTAATTAATAGGTACATTGTTGAATGTTCCTGGAAAGTCTAAGGATGGCATCAATGCAAGGTTAGACCTACTTGATATGGGAATTAGAACATAATTGGCACCAATAAAGAAAGGTAAACGTCAATATCTACCAGCGGCAGCTCATACTCTTTCTATAAAGGAGAAAATTATGTTTTGTAAGTTTTTGCAAGGAGTTAAAGTTCCAGAAGGGTACTCATCAAACATCAGAAGCCTAGTATCTATGAAAGATCTAAAATTGAAAGGGTTAAAGTCTCATGACTGTCATATTCTGATGGAGCATTTGCTACTGATAGGCATACGTTCCATTTTGCCTAAAAAGGTAAGATGGACCATAACAAAATTATGCTATTTCTTTAGAGCCATTTGTAGCAAAGTGATCGATGTTGGAAAATTGCAAGCACTAGATAGAGAAATTATTGTAACTTTGTGTGAGCTTGAAATGTTTTTCGCACCTTCTTTCTTTGACATAATGGTTCATCTTACCATTCATTTAGTTAAAGAGACACAATATTGTGGACCAACATATATGAGATGGATGTACCCAATGGAGCGTTATATGAAGATATTGAAGGGTTATGTCAAAAACCGAAGTCGACCAGAAGGATGTATAGTGGAACGATATATACTTGAAGAAGCTATTGAGTTTTGTACTGATTACCTCTCTAATGTTGAATCAATAGGACTTCCAAAGTCTAGACACTTAGCGAGAACCACATGAGAAGGGATTACTGGAAATACCATAGTGACCATATTGAGGAAAGATTGGGAACAAGCTCAATTGTATATTTTACACAATGACGAAGAAGTTGAACCATATGTTAAGAGACACAAAACCATGCTAAAAAGATTAAATCCAACTAGGACTGACAATTGGATAAGTAGAGAACACAATGCAACTTTTATACAATGGCTGAAAAGCCACATTTTTGTAGAGCTAAATGTGAAATCCTCTAATATTTCCGACAGATTGAGATGGTTATCAAATGGCCTAACTTTTCAAGTCTTCTCTTACACTGCTTATATGATTAATGGGTACACATTTTATACCAAAGAACGAGATAATCAAAGTACAATGCAAAATAGTGGTGTAACTTTGGTGGCTGAATCTATGCATATCTCAAGTGCTAAAGATAAAACTCCTATATATGGAAATATGTCATATTTTGGGGTAATTGAACATATATGGGAGTTGGATTACAAAACATTTTGAATTCCCATATTTGGTTGCAGGTGGGTTGATAACAATAATGGAGTTCGACAAGATGTGGCAGGGTTTATGCTTGTGAATTTTAATAAAGTGGGGTACAAAGATGAGCCATTTATTTTAGCATTACAAGCGCAACAAATATTTTATGTCATTGATACTATTGAAGAAAATTGGTCAATTGTGTTGTTGACTAATAAAATAAATGATCATCACAATGAAGATATAGAGGATGAAAATACAAATATTGAGGATGATCCTTTGTATAACATGTCGTATGATGATGATTCAATAAGACATGATATCTTGTATAAGAGAGATGACCATGAGGAAGGGATTTGGATAAATCCATCATTTTGTATCAATAAGAAACCTAAGCATTTAAAGTTGAAAACAAAGAAGAAAAGGTTAGTTTACACATGTTTTTATTTTTCTTATGTTGCATTTATAACTTTATATTTGTACGTTTTTCACTTTTTCCAGATGTTAACCTTTTTATTTTGTGAAACCCTTTTATTATAGGTAAATGGCATCTCCTAGTGAAGATGATAATCTTCCTCTGGAGGAAGCAAAATGGAAGAAAGGTGTAGTGATAATGAAGAAAATTATTCGTGCTAGAAGTGAAGGAAAAAAATTAGATGTAATCTACCTATTTGATCCTTTCATATTTTAGATATGCTACTTTCAAGAAAATTATAATATGTACTTATTCATGTCATTAATTAGGTTTCATGGAATGCAAAAGGTCAACCAATTGAACCTGGTGGCACAAATTTCATTAGTTATCTTGGATCCATTGTTCGTTCTAATGTTCCTATAACGTTTGATAATTGGAAAGAATCAACTTTGAGTTCCTATAAGGACATTATTTGGAATGATATACAAGTAAAATACACTATACTTACTTATTTTAAAGTATGTGTTATGGTTAAAAAAGTTCTTTATGCTATTTTTTTTTTCTTACAGCTAACTTTTAATCTTGATACATCTCGAAAGAATTATGTATTTAAGGAGGCAGGTAAGTTGCTTAGGAATTTTAGAACTAACTTGGCCAATAATTATCTAAAGGATGAGAATGGAAATTATATAGAGAATCCTCCTACTCAACCACCTGAGAATTATGCATCAATGATTAGTGAGGATATTTGGAGAGAGTTTGTTGCAAAACGTATGGATACAAGTTTCCAGGTAATGTATAATATCTAGATGCAATATATTTATCTTTTTGATTCATGTACATATGATTTGTTTACTATCTTTCTATATAGGAAAAAAGCCTAAAAAATAAGGAAAGAGCATCACACTCTAAGTACCCTAATAGAGGCTCGCGTAAGGAATATGCACGCCTAGAACAACAAATGGTAAGTCAATATATAAATAAATAAATAATATAGAATTTGCTAAAGTTGATTTGTAACTAGGTTGATTATATTTCACAAAATTTAGATAAAGGAATTGGGGTCAAATGTTAGTAACATTCCTCGTCAAGAATTATGGAAGCATGCTCGTGTGAACAAGGCCGGAGAAATTGAAAATGAAGAAGTTCAACAAGTTTGGGACAAATGTGTAAGTCATATCTTTTCATATTATATTTGTGTGTCATGTGACAATAAGTGTGATATGTTATATTATTGTTTATTATAGGTGATATTGTCACAAACTATACAACCAGAAGAGATCAGTAATGCTCGCTCAGACATTCTTGCTTAAGCTTTATGTGTCCCAGAGTATCCATGTCGTGTTAGGGCAACAAGATTTGGAGTCACTCACAAATATTTTTTTCCTAGAAAGCATTATACACAACAAGAGCATGATACATTAACTACTCAAATGAAAGACATGGTTCAAAGGATGGCTCGGATAGAGAATGAGATTAATTCACTTCAAAAAAAGGACACATCAAATAATATAGAAGAACATGATATTGGTGTCAATAGTGGCCAAGGGAGTTGCACAATTTCATCAAATAGTTTTCCTGAGGTAACTAACTTTTCTACATTAGCCTAACTTTTTTACCTTAAATTTGCAATAACTCTCTACATTTGCTCACTTTAAACATTATATCTTATAATTATATTTTATAATGTAAGGGGTATCAAGTTGTAAATTGTTTGTATCATCGCCATTACTTTGCTTGGTTGCCCATGGGAAATTGCATAATGTTAAAGGTGATACACTACATGGTAGATCTCTACCTAATGGACATGTAAAAGTTAGTGTAGATATTGCTATTGAGCCAAATGTATCTTTGCTTATACCTAATGTTGATGATGACATAATGACAATAGGACAAGCAATAGGTACATTTGTGGCATGGCCAATCAATCTCTTACAGGTTGTTGATCTGGTATGTTTATACAACTATATTAATTCATAATTATTTATGAAAATATTTTATATATTACTTAACTTGTTTAATTGATGATGTTTTAGGATTCCACTCTATCTGAAAAGAAAAGGATTAATAATACAAATGAATCTGTCGAACCTAAAAGAAAATGTCAAGGTAAAATGGCCATTCAACATACTCCTCGTAAAGTGATTCATCCCAATCTTCCTCAATGGTGCAACTACCTCTCTTCATACATGAAATTAAAGCCTACAGAGTCATTTTCCCCAATAGAAATAGAGAAAGACATATTTGGACTAGATGAACATAAAGAAATCGTTAATGCAGAAATTATTGAAGAAGTTATTGACTATGCATGGCTTGGTGCAACTACAATTTCTATATATATTGGGTACAACATACTACTTTTTGTCATTTACTTTAATCTTTGATTAGTAGCTTATGATTTTACTAACTTTTAATTCTTATATATTCCTTTTTTAAGGTACCTATATCAAACATTCATTAAGCCAAATTTATAAGGAATTCTTCTTTTTATCACCCCAAATAACAACAAATGAATTGCCAATGAAAGAGAGAATGCAAAAAATAGTGAGTATATTTCTTAATAATGGGGTGATTGATAAGTTTGTTCTTGCACCTATCAATACAGGGTAATATCTTCTTTCCCAACTTTATCAATAATGTTCTATTTTCAAAGTTAGATGCATAAAATCTAATTTTGTTGATTCATTTCCAATTTTAGCCAACATTGGATCTTGATCGAAATCAATCTTAAAATGGAGATAATTTATTATCTTGACCCATTGGCGAAGGACATTAATATGAGGCAAGATTTGAAGAAGTTGTTTGACATGTAAGAATTTCCTTTATGTGATTCACACACACACACACACACACACACACACACATATATATATATATATAGTTTTAGTTGTATATTTTTATACTTACATATGCTTTATTTTTATTTATTAACTAGGATTATAGAAACCTACCGAGCTCAAAGAGGATCTAAAGTTTCAAAGTCTAAGTTAAGCAATATCAAGTGGACACCAATTAAGGTAGATTACAATTGTGTATTTGAAGATCAAATCATGTTTTATTTAAAGGTTAATACCAATTATATAGATGTTTTCTTATTTTGGTTTTCTAGTGTCCAAAACAATCCAACGGTCATGATTGTGGGTATTACATTTGTTGTTATATGAAAGAAATTGTCACATATTGTGAAGTAGGGACAATTCCAATAGATGTAAGTTATTTTGATTGTATATATAATTCATTTATAGTAGGATTTTGATTGACTAATGTAATTTTATTTTTGTTTGTTGTAGTATTTTCCTAGTTGCAGATGTCAACAATATTCTGACAATCAAATCATTGAAGTGAGGGAAGATTGGTGTTTTTATCTCATTAGTAAATGTTTATAGTTTAGTTGTATATTGCCTTATACCTAAATAGGGGAGGTTAGGAACAATGTTTTGTATGAAGTATTTTGGCCCCACAATCTGCCAAAAATGGGATATGATGGATGAGAACCAAAAATTTTAGCTCTTCCTTATTTTTTCATGTACTAATTTCATACTTTTTTTTAAATATATAAATTTCATTACATTTTGTGTAACTATGTGAGAATTTTCAATTCTGCTTCATTTTAGTTACTCTATAATCTGAATCACATTTGGTTAGTTTTTTATTAGTTGTTATAGTTGTAATAAATTTTTTCTACAGGTAACATTATAATGAGAAGGAATAAACAAAAAGTTAAATAATTATTAAAAAAAATCAAACCAATACACAGGGCTTGTTTCAAAAAACACCATCTATTGATGAATTTAAAAACGCCTCCCATTAATAAAGCGCTATCTATTAATGGAAAAGTGCTCTTATAGATAGCGCTTGTTGAGTCAAGTGTTGTCTATAAGAGCCCCGATAGATAACACTTTTTGTAGAAAGCGTTATCTGTTGGAAATTATATAGATATCACTTGTCTAAACAAGCGTTGTGTATAAGGTGTCATTAGACAACGGTTTTTTACAAGCGCTATCTATTGATAGACACCGCTCCAATAGACAACGCTAGAAAAGCGCTATCTATTAATAAAAAAGCCGTTGTCTATTGACAATTTTGGCGTAGTAGTTATACAAAACTTGTTTTTACAATGAAAAGCGAACTATAGCAAGAGCAAATTTACCTAGGAATCCAATGCCTTGTCAAATGTTCTTCCAAGTTATATCTTGTCAGGATTTTGGGACAGATGTTCCCTTCATATGATGCAACTTTCTTTCTGTTCTTAGCCCACCCGTGCATCATGTATAGTCTTATTTCCTCCAACATTGTGATTATTGGCTTGCCCCTAGATTCCACTAAGACACTATTAAATGCTTCAAAAATATTGTTAACCAATGTACCATATTGGGCAGTTGTTGTGAATCTAGATCGTGACCAAAACCTGCTCCACAATAATGACATTATTACTATCCCAATTGTTAACCACAAGAACAGACAATGATAGTGTTCAAAACATACCTTGGTGGAATTGCCAACAAGTATTTGAAGGAATCTTCGTTCACATCTTTGATGTTCCTCATTTCTTGCTCCCAGCCTTCTGGATGTGTGCAAGTAGCTGCCTTCCACATCAATCACTTCAAATTTTTACCTGGGAATTTTTTCCTAAAATTGGCATAAAGGTGCCTAACACAAAATCTTTGATCTACTCCAAGAAGTAGATCCTGAATAGCTGGTAACAGACCCTAATGCTTGAATGACACAAAATAAATGTTAGTAGGGAGATAATTTATAAAATTAGATATAAAAGCTTATTGAACATATCAGTGTACCTTTTGTTGGTCTGAAATCCAAGTACATCTTGTACACAATTGTGTTCCACCTATGTCCTCAATAAGGAGCTCTAAAAACCAGGTCCAAGAATCCTTATTTTCCACCTCCACCACAACATAAGCAATAGGTAACATTTAATCGTTCCCATCTCTTCCAACAATAGTTAATAACTCTCCTCCATACTTCCCTTTTAAAAAGCATCCATCTAGTCCAATTATGGGTCTACACAACATGAAACTGTCTTTGCATGCTTTGAAACATGCATAAAACCTTTGGAACATAGCTTGACCTTCATTCCCATTGACCTTTAATTTCACTGTTGATCCAGGATTAGTTCTAAGAAGTTCATGTGCATAATCATACAACCTCTTGTATTGTTCTGCAAAAGACCCTATAGGCCATACACCTAGAAATACCTATGTTATATTTCCTGTTAACCTTTTCTCAAATTTCCACAGCCTTGGTTTTTGGATTAGATCTAACAACCTTCTCAAATCTCTTACTTAGCCATTTAGAATTAATTAAATGAATATTAAATTCTCTACTGCAGGTGTGTTGGTCAATGATTTTCCTCAATTGCCACATGTTGACTGAATTCATATATCCACAGTATGCATACCACGGACATTTTCCATTTGCACCCAAACATTTAACTCTAACTCTTCTTTTATCACTTTTAAAAATTTTCAGACTTCTCCCATTTTCCAAAGCATAGGTTCTAATGGCTTCCACAAATTCCAGCTTCTCAGCGAAATATGTACCAACCTCCCACTTATATTCACTCATGGATTTGGGCATTGAAAATGTTTCAAATTTCCCATAACCCTTTTCACCATCATCTGTTTCATCAAGATCACCTTCATAAATAGGTTGATCACTGTCCAATTCCTCTGAATGCCACTCATTATCTAATAACCCTCTATCTTCTATCACAGGCGGGATGTCACTCTCCTCACTTGCTGTATCAGAACCCATGTTAGTGGTGGATGCGCCACCCAATTCCTTTCCAATGCTTCCCACCTCAACATGTACACTACCTTGCCATTTATGAGCTTCATGCTCCATATCCGAATCAATGGAGACATCTACTAATCCTTCATCATGATGATCGTGAACACTCTCTTCAGTACTTCCATGAGGTCCAGAGTCACTCCAACTGTCCACATGAGCAACTCTATCACATATACCAACATTGTCTAAACCAACTGTATCTTCCCCATCAGGTTTAGCTTACAAAGGTTCAACTTCTAAAGGTTCAGGTTCAACAGCTTCACCTTGAACAAGTTCACCTTCAACACCTTCACCTATAACAGGTTCACCTTTTATAAGTTGACCTTCAACAGGTTCAGGTTCAACAGGTTTAGGACCAGCCTCTCCCACCTTATCTAACTCACAGTCACCCTCAACACAATCATGGAGCTAAGGTCCTTTTTCTGACTAACCTTCATCTCCAACCATATTATCCAAAACAAACTCAGCAACAACATCCTGTTTTTCACCACCCAACTCACCAACTTGGCCCACCTCACCACTATCTGCTGTTCCAAAATTATATTCCAACATTTCTATTATTTCTTGTTCATCATACATCCTATGCACCACAAAAAGATGAACCTCCCCAATTATCCTAGCAATGGTTACTATGTGCATGGCCCTACGATCATCACTTAAAAGCTCTAACCTATCCTCCAAAACTGAACCACCTCCCACACAATACCACAAATCATTCCCCCTAACATATCCCATCTCCCTCAAGATACTTAAGACCTCAAAATAACTCCAGCGATCTGGGTCACAAGACATGATTGTAGTTTCCCTATAATCATATATAAGTTTCCCCTCATTCACAAATTTCCCTTCGTGATGGAACACTACATCAAAATTTTCGTCCTCCATTTATAATATTCACAAAATACACCTATATAATATTCAAATATCGACAAACATTAAAAAAAATTTAAAATACAAAGTACACTAACACACAATATCACTTTCAAAAGGGGGGACCACAACGAAAAATAAAGGAGCACATGGTATGACACAGACCCATGCTAAAATAAGCACAATATTCCATAATACACTACTATTGACCGACAAAACTAACAACATTTGCTTTCCAAAAAGCACACTTTGCAACAGAACAAATACAACACCGAACAAAAACACTGAACCAAAACGGGGAAATCAACTAGCCTGCGAATGCTCCAGCGATTCAAATCAATGCGCGCAATCCAATCACACAACAAACCCATGTGTGATGATGATGGAGAAGCAGACGGATGAGCGCACTCCAAAGGTTCTACCAAACGCACAATCCCCAAATTTTCCCAACCTTTCTTATTTTAAAACTCTAAACCTAATTTCAGTATTCTCATATTTTTGAAAAAAAAATTTCCTAGCGTAAATTATAAAATACCTAAACCTAATTTAACAATTTAACTTACCCTAAACCTCATTTAATTACACCTGCCATTCCACGTCACTGTTTTCCTGCCAAATCATTGTTCCAGAACTGGTCAACCTTGCCATGTCACTATACACCTAATGCCGTCAACCCAGACTTAACGGAAAGGGCAAGCTTGAGACTTTTAAACTAAAAAGGGGACCAATTTGAGAATTTCAAAAATTCGGGTACCAATTTGAGATTTTAACTCCAAAATAGGAATCAAAAGCATAATTAAACCAAAATATTATCAATAATATCGTAATATGTTTTTTAAATGTCACTATAGATCACTATAAAAAAATCTTTATTTCTGTTAACTATTTTTTAACCGTGGCTATTTTTTATTATTATTTCAAATATAATATGTGTTGCATTAAATTTCACTACATTTTTACTATGTAGTCTCTTGCTTCTCACCCATGTTTCCTCCATTGACCTCTTTCATCAAGCTCTTCCGTCACGCTCCTCCGTCACGCTCCTCTTTATTATTTTTTATTATTATTCAATTAAGCCATTTTCAATTTAATATCATGGTTTGTAAATTCCAATTCCATTGATTTCGTTCATTTTGTTATCAAAACCTTAACTACGTCTAAGTATTGGTCTATGGTAATGCACTATGAGTCAGATTCAACAAGGTAAGGTTTCATATGATGGTGAAAACCCACTAAATGGTCTAATATAGTGTAGGTGAGTATATTGCTATCTACTTAATTATATTCTAGAACTTACTAAATGATCTTACCTAAGGAACTAACTTGATATTTTGTTTCATTTGTCTGCTGCAAGGGCATGATGAACTCTCTTCATATACTTACAACCATGAAACAACATTTATACATTCTCCAAAATGTTAGTGGAAAAATAAAGTTTGACAGGTACTAATGTTATGTTTATTGATATGTCTTTGGAGGAATGAGTAATGACTAATTGGTTGGTCTTTTAACTCATAATGATTAGGCTGTAGCATCTGAAGGCCAGAAGGAAAACATGATAACATACTATGTACTGAGGGTAAAATTTATACTTTAAAATCCATCTCTTATCATTGTTAATCATGTAATATTTTGTAATATTTCGTTTAAATGACTGTTGTTTCTTGGATATGCATTTGCAGATTTTCACACACACTCTGCTATTGCTCCTGCTGAAATGCAATTTTCACACACATAAATACTAACTCATCATTTCAAAAACATCACTCATAAATATATAGTAGCTAGCCTCACTTTTCTCTCCACTTCTGCATAATTTCATCTTCTATCTCTTAAATTCATTATTATTCATTCCTTGCTTCCATTATCCCTATTATTTATGCTTTCTGTGCTTTGAAAGAATGTTCATGTGCAACAATGCATTTATGATAAGTTTTTCGCTAATTTAATTTGATGGATTCTGACAATTAATACTCACAAGTAAATGAGTTTATTACTTTTTCACACCTATATATGAGTATGATTTTTAGCCTTTTACTTATAGTGTGTTACTCTCTTTTTCTGTCCAAGTACATTAGTGTAACTGCATTCTCTAATAAAGTTATGCTTGGTGGATATAGTATAGTTTAGAACACATACTAAACTCACGCATTCAACAAGTAATAAAAACATCACAGTGACTGACTTATTTTAGGTTCAAGGACTGGTTAATACTTTTGAAGATCTTCGTGGAAATTTTGCTGCTGTTAAGAGAATCTACTCTGTTTTTTTTCTGGAGTTCAAGTTGATGATGCCCTGGCCTATGGTTTAGAAAGAGAACTGAGACAAAAAAACAGTGGATGATGAAAACTATAAATTGGTCTTATCTAATATTTCTATCGAGAATAACAAAAAAAATTATTTTCACTTTATGGCAGCTCTTAAAACATCGAGAAATTTATTTAGCTTAGCTTGGTTCGAACATATTTGCCTTGAAGGTATCTTTTGCAATTTTGTTTGTTTCCCTTGTGATGTGTTGTTTTAATGTATGACTCATCCTTATCAACTGTCATGTTTGGTAGTGTTCTTGCAATGGAAGCTTCAATGGTAACATAACATTTTCATAATAATCTGATTTATTTTGTAATGTATACTTCTTTTATTTTTTTCCTTCTATTTCAATTATGCTCATATTATACTGCAGATGTATATTTCTCTTATCCATTACGGCCAGATGTTGAAATCTTATCCATCTTCAACTATATTTCACTATATTTTTGCTTTATGAATTGCAGTCTATTTTTTTTTCTTTGAACATTTGGTCCTTAACCAAGCCATATGATGTTATGTAATTCATGACCTCATTATAGTGGGATAACACTTTTGTTGTTTGTAAGAGCAGTTTTTTGTTTTTTCAAATTAGTATGGAAATTGTTCATTATAGTGCTGGATTTCTCTTTGTGAGAACTTCCTAACAATTGTTAACATCTTCCCTTTAGTAAATTTTTTCCTAGATATATGTACTTACGGAAACTTAAATTCATATGTTCTCAATCTAGTGAAATTTTGAATGAGATGGTTATTATATGTATTTTTAAAATATTTTATATTAAAGGATGTTTTATATTAGTAACATTTTTATAATGTAACGCCCCATTTAATTTAATAAACGAAATTAAAGAAAGCATCACACTAAAATAATATCTCAGTGCGGTCTCGGAGTTTAAACATCACTCCTTACAATCCGAGGCACACCACGATGGCCAAAAAGACAGACAAGTACATGGACCATAGCCCTAAAGAAAAGCCCAAGAAGGACAGGAAGTCCAGCCCAAGAAGACTATGCAGCGGAATCATCTCTCCCTTGTTGACCACGCGTACCTCTCACATCTGCTCCCATCAACAAATTGATTATCATCGCAAGAGTAGAAGAACAACATACAAAGCAAACAAACAAGCAAAGGGTAACCTAGAGCCAAAAGATTTTAGCATGCAATCAGATATACTTTCGCAGTCAACTATACATACAACACCCAAGCATGTTATGACTTTCAACTAATACACTAAGACTCGACTCCACTCATTCGGATACATATAATCTGGTCGGATTTAGCGGATGCTTGCACTTGTGGTGGATACCTCTGCTCACCCCCGAGCTATGTGTTACAAGTGTTACAATGAATCAATCTCCCACACACAAGGTTAGCCCTTAATGAGTTTCAGGCCTCCTGCTACTCTCACCACAAGAGTTAGTCCGCTCTAAGTGAGACTAGCTGACTCCTTAGAGTGTCAGGATGTAACCTTACCTTGAATCCTTACCAAACCATATAGATGGGGCACCACCATGGACACCCACTAACAAGGGCCATGGGATTACGTCCCGACCACTGAAGCACGACCCTGAAATCCCACCTAGAGATCTCAAGGATTTACACACTAACCATCGACCAATCAAGTTTATTCAATCAAGAAAGGCCTATCATGCATATATATATACATTATATCAATCTTTATGACCAATCCCTTTCATGTTCCAGATCAACCATCACACTGCCCTCGACCAGCTCCTCGCTTAGGCTGAAGGGTCTCGCTCAGGTGAGAGACTCTCGCTTGGACTCTTGCTTGGCCTATTGGAGGTAGAGGGACGCAGGTACATAGTGAACCTAATCTTCATGCCTCTACAAGAATTGGAGGTAATCTTAGGGATGGATTGGCTCTCTGCCAATCACATTCTTATAGATTGCCGAGAGAAGAAGTTGTTGTTCCCCGACTTAGTGGAATCCGAGTTGTTATCATCTCACGGACTTATGAAGGAGCTACAAGGTAGTGCGCAATGTTTCATGATCTTCACACATCAAGAGGTGCAAAGGGGAGAGGCGACGTTAATGATACCGATTGTGCAGGAATTTGAAGATGTATTTCCGAAGGAAGTGCCAGGATTGCTTCCTAATAGAGAGGTCGAGTTCACAATTGACCTAGTACCTGGAACGGGTCCGGTATCGATGGCTCCATACCGCATGGCTCTAGTAGAACTGGTAGAGCTAAAGAGTCAGATAGAGGAGCTGATGGAGAAGCAGTTCATCTGACCCAGTACTTCGTTGTGGGGAACACAAGTGTTGTTGGTGAAGAAGAAGGATGGGTCACGCCTATGCGTGGATTACAGGCAACTGAACAAGATGACCATCAACAACAAGTATCCCCTCCCAAGAATTGAAGATTTGATGGATCAGTTGCATGGGTCGTTGGTGTTTTCGAAGATCGATCTAAGGTCGGGATACCATCAGATTTTGGTAAAGGCTGAAGATGTGCAAAAGACGGCCTTCAGGTCCCGGTATGGACACTACGAGTATGTGGTTATGCCCTTCGGTATGACCAATGATCCGGCTGTGTTCATGGACTACATGAACCGGATTTTCAGACCCTTCTTAGATAAGTTTGTCGTAGTCTTCATAGACGACATTCTCATCTATTCTAAATACTCAGGAGGAGCATGCCGAACACCTAAGGTCAGTGCTTGGTGTTCTAAGAGAGAAATAGTTGTATGTCAAGTTATCTAAGTGTGAATTCTAGATGGACGAGGTGCAATTTTTGGGCCATGTGATATCTGCACAAGATATAGTTGTGGATCCAACAAAAGTTGAGGCAATGGTAAAGTGGAAAGTCCCAAGTCTGCAACAGAGATAAGAAGCTTTGTGGGTCTAGCTGGCTACTATAGGAGATTCATAAAGGGATTCTCCAAGATAGCGGCGCCTCTGACACAACTCACACGGAAGGATCAGCCTTTCACTTGGACGGATAAGTGTGAGGAATGTTTTCAAGAGCTGAAGTGGAGATTGACCAGTGCTCCGATACTAGTGATTCCCGATGTTGGGAAGCCGTTTGAAGTATACTGTGATGTCTCTCACCTGGGACTTGGCTGTGTGTTCAGAGATATTATTTTAGCGTGATGCTTCCTTTAATTTCGTTTATTAAATTAAATGAGGCGTTACATATAACATCACCTTTATTAAAAAAATATATGACTAAAACCTTTTAGTAACAATTTGAAAATTTCTCTATATTTAAAAGAAATGTCATTAAAGATTTTTAGTAACATTTTTATAGTGTTACTCTTTTATACAAAAAATATCACTAAAAATATTTAATAATATTGTTTAAAATGTTGCATTTTCATTTAATAAATGTTGTCAAAAGTATTTAGTAATATTTTTGTAAATGTTTCAATTGATACGTCAACATGTTATTAAAAGTCATTAGTAACGTAGAGTATACATAACATGTAATGTTACTAAATCATGTAATGTAATGTTACTAAATCACTTTAGTAACAATTTATGTAATTTAGTTAAATTTTTTTATTGTTACTAATAATCATGAATGTAGTAAACAAGGGGTGGCAGTGGAATGGAGACACGCGTGGAGAAGAGGAAGCGAAGCAAGCTATAGATTTGGATCCAACATCTCGGGTAGACCCGCTCCAAGGCAATTTGGGGGCAGTGGAGGTGTGAATGAGCCTGGCCCAAGTATGAAGGGAGACTATAATGAAAAAAAAATGGAATGGGTATAAGGATAAAGGAGTGCAACATCTGGCTTACCAAGATCTATTGGATATACGTAAGAAAGGGTTATGCTTTAAGTGTAGTGGGCACTATAGACCAATGCACCAATGTCCAATCAAGCAATTGAGAGTCATCATTATAAATGATGAAATCCTAATGACATGCGATGAAAAGGAGCCCGAAGTAGAGGCATCCGTTGTTGAAGAAAAGGAAGAGACAAATGGTGTTTGCAATGCCCTCAATTTAAAGGTCTTGGGAGTAGAAAGTAAAGAAGTATCCAAAACCCTTAAAATCAATGGAAGGGTGGGTGAGTTTCCATTTTTTATCTTGGTGGACAATGAGGCTTCCCATAATTTCATTTCAGAAAGCTTGTTGAAGCTATGGGTTGCAAGTGGGAAAATACCAAGGACATGGAGATTCTATTCGGGGACAGACATATTTCGAAGAGTTGTGGTGTTTGTAAAAGACTCACAATTGAATTAGAAGCAAGGGTGTTCACTGTTGATGCTTATTTGTTTGATTTCGAAGACATTGATATGGTGCTAGGAATGTCCTGGCTTGGGGAGATGATTATTGTTTGGAAGAAACAAATAGTGAAGATAGAGACGCCTCAAGGGTTCAAGGTGTTTAACGAGGTATCAAGAGAAGAGAAGAAGCATTGTGTGTTGTTATCTGTGGAATAATATGAGAAGAACCGAATTCAAGGAAGAAGATTTTGGGTTCAGGACAACAAACCTCTTTAGAAGGGATTTTATAGCAAAGGAACATAGAATCATTCTCAAACCTGTGGGGTTACCTACTATTTCAGCAAAGGAACATAGAATCATTCTCAAAACTAAGACTACCCAAACCCAACACCTAAAAAACATTTAGAAAATTTCTCGTGCAGATATTGAAGCAAAGCATGGCAGTAATACAAATATGAACAAAGATACTAATAAGAAAGTCAATATAAAAACAGGAAACAGATATTTAAAAAGAATAAATATTTTGTACACTCAACTAATAAGGTCAATTCTCAGAAGTCCCCTATATAGGTGACATTGTTGCAACCTCAAAAATGCAAAGAGATGATGACAAAAAAAAAAAAACAATTAAAAAAAAGTATTTAAGTAATTTTTAATTGAGACTGACAAGATGTTTAACCTTATTTTTATGTATTCTCATTCAAAATAAAAAATCAAGATTGTGTAATTCTTTTAAAAACAAACTATTTAGAAAAACTTTGATTTGATTAATATGTTTTTTAATTTTAAATTTTAATATACTTTTTTAGTTATCAAAGGAATTTGAGATTCAAGATGATAAAAAGTTATAATCAAACAAGTCCGAGACTAGATATGATAATTATATTTTTTTAATTATGTGAAAAATTCAATTATTAAGTAAATTCGAGACTTAATCAAATTTTATTTAAGAATTAAATATTTAATTATTAGGTAAGTTCAAAAGGGGAGAGATCGATGTCCTTCCCTTGCAGACATTTCGTACCTGGGGCAAGCTCCATTTCAGCCGATGCCAGTCTTAGTTCTTCTCCCTTACCTAGGAGGTTTAACATAGATTGATTACCTGGGGAGCCTCTAGTCTCTAGCATGATAATTAATTTTATTTAAGGGTTAAATATTTAATTATGAGGTAAATACGAGGTTTAACATGATAGTTAATTTTATTTAAGAGTGAAAAGGAATTCGAGTTAGAGTGTGATGTGTTAGGAGTTGGAATTGGCACAATTTTAATGCAAGATAGAAGACCTGGCGTATTTCAGCAAAGCTTTGAGCCCTAGAAATGTTTCTAAGTCAGCAAGCATATGAGAGGGAGCAGTGGCGAAATTTGAACCAAAAATTTAGGAATGCCAATTTATATTTTTTTTATATATAATTTATTAATTAAAAAAATTATTTTTTTACTTAAACCATTCTCATACGGAAATTCACACTTTTCAATTTTGAATTTTTCTAATAGATTGAGTTCATGCAAAATAAGTATTCTAATTTCTAGTCCAATTCAAGATTATTCAAATAATTTATTATATGAAGTGAAAAACATAAAATTCCAATATTTTATAATGTAGGGTAATACTAATTTGAAAAAATATAATTAGGGTTCGTGCCAACTTCATAAAAAAATCCCTAAAATCAAATTAGTTTTCATACTAGGAAAAACTTAATTTAGAAGAAATATAGTAATGAGATAATCATAAATCTAACATACATAAATCATACTAAGATACTGATTAGGAGATCTTGTGAGTATGAGTTATTCAATCTCTTTACTTTCCAATCTCGTTTTCTCAATCTCTCTTTCTTTATTTTTATATTTTATTAATGGTTTGCTCTAAAAAAATGTTACAATCAAATACAAAACCTTAATCGATTTATTAATTAAGGTTTATAAAATTAGTTTTTATTTTATTTTTTAAAGATATATACATAACTTAATACATAATATATATATATATATATATATATATATATATATATATATATATATATATAATTTAATAAAAATAATGTATAAATATATATAAAATATTTAAAATTAAAAACTTAGGGTAACATGGCTTCCCTTGGTCCTATCGTAAGTATGCCCCTGAGAGGGAGTTAGTGGCTGTTGCTTTAGCCATTCAACATTGGAGACACTATTTAATAGGGAGGAAATTTAGGGTTTACTTAGACCAAAAGAGTCTGAACTAGAATTGAAGAGTATGATATATATATATATATATATATATATATATATATATATATATATATATATATATATCCCTATTTGGCTGGATTGGCAAGAGCTAGTTGCAGAAGTACATGAAGATAATAAATGGAAGAAGGTGATAGAGGAGTTGCAACACGGAAATCATGATAAGGTGTCCACGGTGGTTGCTTATAATTCCAAGGCTCTCAGAAGAGTTTCACGTCTCCCCACAAGCAGGGCACTCAGGTTTTTATTGCATGTACAGGCGGAGTGGCGACAAACCTGTATTGGAAAGGGATGAAAAATTATGTTCTCAAATTTGTCCAAACTTGTGAGAGAGACAATGTTTTCTGTTATAAGTATCAGGTGTGAAAAGAGGAGATGGGCCTTTTTGGGTTGGTATGTGGAATTAGAAAACCTTGTTTTGGATACTGTAGAAGAGCATAACTTTGGGTAGTAGGATTGTTATCTTGAAGTATTTTCCTTTTTGTCGATAATTCTTAAATTTGTCGCATATTTTAGTCGTATATATATATATATATATATATATATATATATATATATATATATATATATATATTTTTTTTTTTCTGGGTCCGGTTTTGCATCAAACAAGAAACTAATAACCAATTTAATGGAAATCAGCCCCTTTTCAATACGTCTAAAAATTAATCTTTGACTTTTAGATTAAAGATAGTCGATGTTCACTAAGGTCAAAGAAATTATAAGTATGTACAAAGAAAGAGAGCAGCTTCATAATATAATGACAACATGCAAGACTAATTATATGACTTTTCAAAACCAAACAACATATCATTTTCAACAAAGAAAAAATCCGGATCTCGTATGGGCAAAGTTTTATTGAGCATCAATCAGTAATAGTGCAAGTATTCAAAACTAAAATAAAAATGAAAATAAAAGAAACAAAACAGATAATAGATAAAGAAGATAATAGATAAAGAATGTAATTTTATTAAAAAGGAATAAAAGTTACATATTCTTCTCTCTAGTTCAAAAAAAAAAAAACAATGATGACAAACTTTCTTACGAAAATAGGAAAAACAAATTAAGGAAAACCTCAAAGAAGAAAAGTAATCTTCTGTCTTAATTTTTTTTTTCAAAACAATAACCAAAAATAAATAGAAAAAAGGTTTTGGAATGTTTTCCTAAAAAACACTAATGTGAGGCTTCTTTTCTAATAACTTCAGCCACCTGAGCCTTGTACAACTGCCATTCTCTGCCAGTATAAGTAAATGTTTTTTCCGTTGTCCACAATGAAACTTACTGCCATTATAATTAATAATCAATAAGCTTTTTGATTTTTGATGTGCAATTTTTGATCCGGTTGGTTCACATGATGCTTCATCACTGTGGTTCACATGATGCTTCATAATGCACGACATTACGTACAAATTTTAATCATAAATTAATGATACAGAGACGTGATGTTAGTCCTTTCATTAACATCACATTTTTTAGTGTATTATTATTTAAATTTGTTGGAAACTATAGAACTATCTGAGTTATACCTTTTTTTAGAAATACATTTAACCTATGATAGACAATATACTAAAAGGAAATATGATATGCGATGCCAAAACTCTTTTAAATTGGATAGGTATATGTTAGTATAACTTTCTGCTGATAAAGAAAGAAAAAGACGACCAAAATATGCGATAAAATAATCCATAGGATACATAAATGTTAGAGTTGCTATATAATCATTACCACAACTGGACTGGAGCTTCATATTGTATCCTAATTAAAATCTGAACTGTAAAATAGGTTAAACGCTTATTTTATTATTGAAGATATACATAAGAGTAAACAAATGCAACAATTGGATGGAAGGAGGGGTACTAAAGCAAATCTCAATCGGTGACAAAGCATAATATGTAGAATGATCACAAAATTAAAATTAATAATTATAGCTTTGTTAATATTATTGGAATCTTTTTCGACACATATCTCATCATGCTGATAATTTATTTACATGATGAAAGATATTTTTATTTCTTTATGCTGCATTACCATGGGAGTGGCAAAGATGGTTACGTTAAATGACCTTTAGCTATTATCTCACTAATCTTTATCAGTTGTTTGCTGACATTTTCTGTAGAATTTTGTGTAAAAGATATTATATGAAATAGAAAAACGTATGGAAGCAATTCCACAGACGTAAACCAAAATTCCACCTTATTTTTGGACATGTGGGTTTAAAAAACTCAATAAATGAAAGTGTGTTTTTAAGAATTTGACAAGATGTCCGAAATGTAATTTTAAAATATCATATTGTTGTATGTTTGGACCCTCGTGAAGTTTGACCTTGATAAAGTTAATGAAATTGAACAACTCCCAGATATTTAATTCATTATAGAATTGAACACTTGAGTTATACAGGATGAGAGAGGAGATATTCACTGCTAAATATATAGTAATTGAAAGAATAAAAGATCGTTAAACAATTTTCCTGTAGAAAACTTAGCAGGAAATTTTTAAACCAAGTTTTCTGAAGGTTTCAAACCCTCAAGATGTTTTTGCGTTTAGTTTATAGTGAAACATTAAATTTTAGTCATTCTTACGACTCTATTACTTTTTGTAACAATGATCCATTTTCTCCTTTTATTTTGTAGCAACCATTACAATGGAAGTGTCCTTTTATTTTACTTTGTAGCACTGAACTACACTTATTTTGTTGCACTGGATTTGTTGTTTCAATATTAGAAGATGTGTATCGTTTGCTGTATTCTTTTCTCTTATTATTTTATTTCAATTAAGTATTTTTGGTGTGTATGATATTTAAAATATTTGGAAGCATAAAACCTTGATCGTATGCATATGTTGGTCGTTATTGTTTTGTATTGCAATTATTTTACTGACTTTTGAATCTGTCATTGCAGTTAATAAAATTTGATGTTAGAATATTGATCATAAGAAGAGACTTATGCTACTTTCGTCTTAGTGTTGATGCTAGGATTTGTTTTGGTATGTTAAATATTGTATAGTGTAATTTAAGTTTTATGGTTTAAAAACACAGAACCTAGAGTGATTTCATACCAATCGAAATTGTATATACGATAGTGATTGAAGACGTTTGAAGGAACTTATCTGAATGGGGTTGAAGAGTTTGTCATCAAATTTTGTTAACAAGAGTCTTACATGAATGAAATGCAAATCTCTAAAACTTTTAATGACTTGAGTATTAAAAAGGCTTTTACATGTGAATTTTTCTCTTTATTTTCCAAACCAACGCTTAACCATACAGAAGTAACAGCTCAACAACCAAAAGTAACCCATTTCAACTCAAATATCTCGACGCAATTCGATAAGAACACCACGTTAAAGACTTAAAGTGAAAAAAATTAAGACACAACGTTGAAGACTTAAAATGAAGAATATATTATCCAGTGATAAATTGTCACTAACTTACCCATAGAGCATTTTGTAGGTAAAACAACCACGGACATTTCCATAACTGTTATATATCCACGGAAAAATTTGTGGATAACTTCCCATAAACACATGTAAGTCTGCATGCATATGATATGACCATGTTTTTTTCCGGTTGAAAAAAACATGTATTTAAATCCAACTACTACTCTCCTTTCTTTCATCTTTTTCACACGTTTAAGACTTTAAGGATATTATATTTATTTCTGTCAATAAAAGGGTTATCCTTATCACTACGACGTAGCTGTATAAATGTATTCTCCATCTTCGCATATTCCTGAAACTGAACTGAACAAAGAAGAGAAAAAGCTTAATCTGTTTCATAGCGAGCCAAAGAAATGGCGAGTGCAACGCTTTTTGCTCTCTTCCTTCTTTCTGCCCTAACCTTGTACCCTCCTTCAACCACTGCTCAACCTGTCACTGACGCGAATGGTAACATCGTTAAAAATGGTGGCCGATTCTTTATATTGCCCCTCTTTTTTGGAGCCGGCGGTGGTGGAATTCGACGTGCCAGAACTGGATACGAAACTTCCCCTCTCTCTGTTGTGCAATCTCCCTTGGAGACCGATGACGGGCAACCATGGATTATTACTTCCATATTCAAATCTGGTTTTATCCCTGAAGGCTCTAGAGTGTCCATTAGCTACGAATATGTTGAACTCGGTGACTCTGTTGAGAGTAATGAGTGGAGCGCTGTTGCGGGTCTTCCTGAAGGAACTCTCGTTAAAGTTGGCTACCCAAATACAATCAATGGTTCCTTCTCTATTCACAGAGCTTCCTCAGCCAATAGCTACAAGTTTTTGTTCTGTTCAGCTAGCAGCAGCGTGTGTGGTAATGTTGGGATTGTTCTGGATAAAGCAGGGAACAGGCTTTTGGCTATCAAACAGGAAACTTCATTCGAGTTTGTTCTTGTGGAACTTCCTTCTGCTGTATCTAAATGAAGCACTATCCATTGAAAGCCGTACACTTTCTCCTTGTGAGAGACGTGTCTACGATATGCTTTGGGATGTAATTAATTACCCATCACTAAATAAATAATATATCCAAAGCTTGTGTTTTCGGTTTCTTTGCCCGGTTCATATTTGTAGGACATAATTTGTTTTAGTTTTATCCCTTCCCCGAAGCCATTGAATTAACTTTTCTATTCAATTAAATTTTTAAAAAGATTTCAAAATCAACGTATTTAATTTCAAATTTTATATCATTGTAAATTTATTAAATATAGTATAATAAAAAAATATTAATAATACGTTAAAAATCTCACATCGACTAAGAATAACATTATAAGAAATATGATTATTATCTATGTCAATATTTTGTAGGTAGTGAACATTTTTCATAAGTAATTTGCAGTTATATAGGATTGCAAACGAAAAAATTTTCGTACATAAAATATTGGTGATAACTTTATCTACGAAAATGTGTTTCATAAGTAATTTACCTACGATCATTATGTACGAAATTTGGGTGACCATAATTATCTATGAAATATTCATTGAAAAGTTTCTCATTCAATATTTGAGTTACCTACGAAACATCTCGTTGATAAATTACCAACAAAACATTTCATAGATAACATTAAATATAAAAACACATAATTTTTTAGAAGCCCTTACAGGTTTTGCGAATCTTTGCAACATTAATAAATATTTTAAAAAATCATTATTTTTTATGTCATCACAAAATAATAATTACATGTAAAAATCTATAATCATTTTTTTATTTTTCAAAAAAATTGATTGATGTAAATCATATTACAAAACAAACAATAACATTCATAGTAATTACTCTAATATATAGCGCCTTCAAATATAACAACAAAATTTTACAAAGGTTCATCAGCATTTATATCATCACATCAACTAAACATTTAGCTATAAATAAAAAGTAAACATGTCATAAAAAAATGAAATTCATAATATTTTCATATATTACAACTAAAAAACCAGCTAATTTTAGTCCTAGGTTAAGTCCTGTAGTTAAAAATATAACTAATAATCAACATACTTGGGAAAAGAGTTTTGTCCACGATGTTGGTCACCGTCCTGAGCATCATCCTGGTTTTGGTCCTCATTTTGTGGTTGTTCATTGACGTCTTGCAAAATTGTTTATACGACGGAAGAAAGAAGAGGGAGAACAATACACTAGTGCAAAATAGGTATATTAGATCGGTTCTAGAGCACATATTAAATCGTTTCTACAACTAATCTAATATACACCGATATAATATGTTGGAGACATATTAGATAGGTTCTGCAACAACCAATCTAATACCCAAAAAAAGCATTTTCAAAACATTAGCATATTCATTAACGCCAGTTTCCAAATCTTCATCGTCCTCGTCTTTGATCTTAGATTCCAAATACACTTCAGATTCGTCAAAAAAAGAATAATAATGGAGTCGTTGGGAAGAAGACTCTACATATTTGATGAGAAAGAAACAAAACAAAAACAAAAAACTCAAATGAAATGCAAAAGAGATAAAACGATTTTTGGTTGTGGTTCTGTAGAAAGAATGAAGCTAGATCTAATACCTGGGCTGAAGTTGTGCGGTGTGGGATGGAGTGGTGCGGCAACACACGGCGTGATGGCGGACCAACGGAGGAGGTCAAGTGAAGCTTCAACAATGGAAGAAGAAGAGATGAAAATGACAGTCGAACGTGACGATAGCGAAGAAAAGCCTTGTATCTACAACCCTAATGACGAGCGGCAACCGTGGTGGTTAAAATGAGAATGAGAGTGCCTGGAAGAGAAAAAGAGAAGTGGAGGCATGATGGAAGAACGCAAAAAAAAGAGTTTTCGCGTAGAATATTAGACCGATTGTTTATTTAACCGATCTAATATTTACATATTAGATCAGTTCTCCTTGTAACTGATTTAATATGTAAATATTAAATCGGTTAAATAAACAACCGATCTAATATACTTCCTTTTATTTACAAAATTTCCATTATATTTTATTTTATATTAATTCCCTTACAATTGATTTAATATTCTATTCTAATATGTCTATTTTGCACTAGTGATAGATACTAGGGATTCTAATTTTCTTTGCAATCGTTAATTCTCTTCCCTAGATCGATGAAACACCTCCCTAAACAAATGAATCTCTTCTTCCAACCTTAGGATATGTTGTGATTCCACTGTCTTTGGCAGGTCAAGAGGCGCACTAAAAGCCTTACCATGACCATGATGAGGGAAATGCAATTGACTGAACATTGACCAACATATTTGCCTGCACAAAATAAACATAGACTCATAGAAGAAATATAAAAGTGTTATCGATGACACATGCTTATTCTTTAGTAAACCCCCCAAAATTTTCATTTCTCAAGAAATACTTTGCTATCAACTTTAAATTTTCTCGATGCAAACTTGTGAGAATAACAAACAAAATTAATTATTCATTAAAATTGTAATCCTTAACTCTATATATGCTGCAAGCATAACTATATATTTAGCTTATCGTATGAGCCAAGATAGAGATTTTTATTTCCAAAACCCTTCCTATTCTTGCTTCCTATCTACCATTGTGCGTGTGCCTGCAAAAAAATTACCATTCAATAATGTACTAGTAGAAATATAAAGTTGATACACAAGTACTGATAGGATTTCATTACTTCACACTACAAAAAAAATGCGTTTCAGTGACCATCCTTTTTGGTCGCTAAATGACCAAAAATCGGTTGCAAACCACTTAGAGACCGAAATAGAGACTAAGCAGAATTAGTAACGAAAACCCTAGTCGCAAACCACTTAGCGACCGAATCAAAATTTGGTTGCTACATAGCCAACAAAATTATAGTCGTTAATCGGTCACTAAAAGGATTGGTCACGTTTAACTCTTGGAGACCAATTTAGTCACCAAACAGTTGGTAGCTAATTCGGTGGCTAGTACTAAAAATTTAGTGACCTTTTTTTTTGGGTCGCTAACAAAAAAAAAGAATATATGATTTTAAACTAGTTTGGTCACTAATTCGTCACAAATATGATAAAATAACGTCCATTTTTTTCGGTTACTAATAATGAACGGTGTTTTTTCTATTTAAATTTTGTTTTGGTCGCTAAATCGATGGCAAAAACTAGAAATGTATAACTACAAATATATTTCGGTGGCTAAATCGGTGACTAAATCAATGACAAAAAAATCATCAACAATATCTTTTATGGCTACATTCGAATACATAATTTTACCTGCTTATACACAATATTAAACATTTAATTATGCTAAACAACAATCAAGTCAGATATCTAATGTATTAAAGACTAATATAAAAATTAAAAGTATATATATTACATGATCCAACATATTCTAGTCACAAGAACCATTTCCAAAAAGAAAAATGGATATAGTTGTAAGCAAATTTGAAGTCATCATACAATTAAAATTATAACTAATGATCCTATGGTCCACCATCACAAGATTGGTCTACTATATCATCACTACTAGGAGGATCAGGATGAGGAGTTGGCATAAGACTCTTCAATTGGATGTGCTGCAAAATAAATTTCATTTGCTCATTTTGTTGATGCATCTACTCATCTTGTTGGCACATGCGTTCACTCTATTGCTTGTGATTTTTCATCAAGTGCTTCATCTTTTCTTCAAGTGTCCTCTTCTTGGCATCCTTTGCCAAAAGTTCAGCATTTAATTTTTGAATAGTTTCACACATTTCTTCTATTTCATGAACTATTGGAGTTTGAGTAGTACTAGAGTAAGCACCTATAGAAGTAGTAAACCTTTTACTCAATGCACCAAGTCCATACACATTACCTTTTTTATTTCCGCCTCCAGCTATAGTAAAGTATATTTCATTGTCATCAATGGAGGCAACATGAGAGTTCTTTGAAGATGATCCTTCCAGCATTTGATTTTGTTGGGCTTCATCTCGTCGTTGCTTATATTTGTCCTAAAAATGAAGTAAAAAATGTTATTATTGTGAAGAAAACTTGTAACAAACATTAAATTATAAGTTAAAGTTTAAACTTACCGCAAGGTCACGGGTTTTATCATTGACCAACTCTCCAGTCTTTAATTTTTTTGTTCTTTCTACAACCTCCCATGCAGTTGGTGGTTATTCTGACTACTTAGTCTACATATATTTAAGCACAACATAAATTGAATACGTAAGTCTAATATATTGTATTTAAATTAAATATAAAATATAAATAGATAATAAGATTAAGATTTTCTCAAAGTAAGTTGTTGTAGATATAAAACCACCACAATATGCAGAGGCTCCCTTCTCAACAACTCGATTTGCCTTGGCAATGACACTTTTGTTTTAGAATTCTATAGAACTCCAATGTAGGTATAAGGCTGCTCGAACAGATGTTGGAATTCAGGTCCCTTTATCCTGACAAGTCCTAACTTAGTTCATTGTATTTTTTAGAATACGTTAGTCTTTTGTATCAAAAATTGATCTTATGACTCGTTCTTGTTCAGGATCCCACTTATACTCTTTCTGCATGAAAAATAAGTTAGGAAACAAACATAGTAGAATAATAAAACTACATTTTAAACGTAAACATAATTGGAATTACCTTAAACTCTCCAAACCATCTGTCTCGAAGTTCAATTCAAATTTTCTTCCAATTGGGACTAGGTTCATCAAATTGTTGTTTAATGATGTGTGAGATTATAGTAGAAGGACCATTTGTTAGTGTAAATCTATGTTTAAACATATTGTCAAAATGGAATATGCAAATAATGACATCGAAGAATAACAAATAAATTAAATTTTACTTACTCTCATTTTTCATCATGAAGCCACGACCTTTGATCAATAATATTGTCAAATTCATACTCAGTTGCAACTGACCCATGTATTGGTAAAGGTTAATTCATAGTAGGCTCTGTAGAAAAGGCGACAAGAGATGATTCTCCTACAAAATGATCAACATGATTCTCATGCACTATAGGAAGTGGGGGTCCTTCATAGGTAGGACGTGTAGATTCCATAGTTGTTGGATGAGTAGAAGAAATAGGAGAGTTAGTGTTGGGTGAAGCTCTCTCACCAACATGAACACCTTGACCACCACAATTAGGTGGTGTGCGACCACCTCTCCATCTTAGTGTCATCTACAAGTGAAACTTATTGCACATATAACATCTAATGGAGTAAACATGTTGGATTCATCAATTTTCAATAAACAAATTAGCTAATTATGATAAAAGGCTCAAACCTGATCATGTTTCCTACATGCAAATGTGAGTTATCTTGCCCCTCATTCACTACAATTATTAGAAATCACAATCATATTAATGTAAAAAAAAATTAACACAGGATATAACATCACTTTTAATGCATTAATTACCGAAGAAGTATTTGTGTCATCACTATCGATGTCACCCTCACTTGAAATATATTCTTCCTCCCTTTCTTCTTCTATGTTTGTATCATTTAGTAAGTGTATATCGATTTCTTCTCCCTGCCACTAACATGAGCAAGAGAATCTTAAATGAAGTCTGAATCAACATGTAACACGACTTGAAGTTGAATAATAAACTTGCTCTGCTTGTTGTGCAAATATGAATGGATCATATGCTTTGTTATATCTCCGTGATTGCTTTACTTGAACAATTCCATACTTATTATCTACTTTGGTTCCTATATTAGGAGTATTATCAAACCATTCACATTGAAAGAGAATTAAATTCATGATTGGCAAGCCATTATACTCCAGTTGAATAATATTAGACAATATCCCATAAAAATCCGATTCTAATTGACCGTCGCTTCCCCGTACATAAACACCATAGTTAGAGGAATTCATTCCTTCACTCCAAAGAACAGTGTGAAATTTGTATCCATTGATAACATATATAGGCCATGATTCAACTTTTTTCTTAAGACCCCATGCCAAATTAACCAATAATGGTTCTTGAATATTATTTTCTGGATTGAGAACCTAAATATATAAAAGATTATACATTATACTATGTCAATCTAAATAGAAAATTTGTATAACTGGCAAGTATAGGATGAAATGTATGTAAATACCTACATATTGTTTGAACCATGTAGCAAAATAGGATGAAATGTCCTGACCAATTTTAGCTTCAGAAGTTGTAGGATTAATCTCTCGTAAATATTCAACATAAATACTGCAAAGAAGAAATCAAATTACTCAAACCCCACAAATTAACATAATTAACATGGGTGTGAACATCATCTTACTCAATGTATGGTTGAACCTCTTCACAATTTTGAAGAACATACAATTGGGCAGCATCAAAGTCTTTTTGGTTTAGATAATATGTCAAGCATTTTCCAATTTCTCTTCCTGGATAATTGAAAATTGAAATTGGAGGAGTACATGAAAAACTTTCACCTACTTCAAGGTTACGAGGGATCCTAGTCCTTCTTGTTTCAACATGATGAAGATAATAAAATGAGGCAAATGTAGATGTTTCCTCCACCAAGTAAGCTTCACAAATAAAGCCCTTCACCCTAGCTTTGTTTTTTACTTTCTTTATTAGAGAGTGTAAGAACCTAATAAAGAATATAAACTGCATTGCTTAAAAAATGAAGGCAAAAGCAACAAATGTTGTAAAAAGTGATTAGTAATTTTATACTTCTCAAATGGATACATCCAATGATATTGGACTGGACCACCAACTTTTGCCTCATAAGGAAGATGAATTGGAAGATGTTCCATGAAATCAAAGAAGCTTGGTGGAAATATTTGTTCCATTTTACACAATAACACAAGTATATTTTCTTCCAGAATTCTTAGGTGTTCAACATTTAGTGTTGTGGAAGTTAATTCTCTAAAGAAAAGACTTAGCTCAACAACAACTTTCCAAATTGGTTTTGGTAATGAGTCAAATGCAATTGGAAGCAATCGTTGTATGAAAACATGACAGTCGTGACTTTTCATCCCATGTAACTTTCCTTGACTAAGGTCAACACATCTACCTAAATTGGAAGCATATCCATCTGGAAGAGTATGTTCTTTAACCCATTTACAAATAGATACTCTTTGAGATTTGGTGAATCCATTTGCTGCCTTTGGTTTGATAAGTTTTCCACGACCAATGTCTTTCAATTCTAGCTCTTTTCGATTGCATATTTCTGCTACATCCAATCGAGCCTTGTTTGTATCCTTAGTTTTTCCTTTGATATCCATCACAGTGTCAAACACATTCATGAACACATTTCTTTTTGTGTGCATAACATCAATATTATAACATAAAAGTTGAGTTTTCCAATATGACAACCTCCAGAATATACTTTGTTTCTTCCAATTATGTTTTATACCATATTCAGAAATATTCTCTTCTTGTAATTTAATGCATAGTGGTAATCGAGCAAAAGTATTCCAAATATCAAGGCTGGACAAACGCAGAGGAGTGCGAAATTCTCAACAAACTTCTTCTTGAATGCCTTTTTATCCTTTCTAAATGGATGATCAAGTGAAAGGAATAGACGATGACAATCAAAATAGGAGATCTTGTGGCTATGATTAAGAGGGAATGTCTTTGTTCTTTCCATACATATAGGGCAAATGAGTCTACCCGAAGTCATCCAACCTGAAAACGTACCATAAGTTGGAAAGTCATTAATTGTCCACATCAAAGCAGCTTTCATTGTGAAATTTTGCCTCAATGACACATTATAAGTTAATATCCCTTCAATCTAGTTGTTGCAAAAACAAATCAATCTTATGCTTTGGATTTGAAGGGCTTGGAATTAAGATAGTCAATAACATAAATTCTATTTTCATGCACATTGAAGGTGGAAGATTGTATGGAGTTAGTATAACCGGCCAACAAGAATAACTTTTTCCATATTCACCAAAAGGATTAAACCCATCTGCACATAAACCTAATCTGACATTTCTTAGGTCCTAACTACACTCTAGGTGCATTCTATCAAAATGTTTCCAAGCTTCCTCATCATATGGATGACACAAAATAGACGGTCCCTTTGATTCTCATTATGCCATCTCATGTGAGGTGCAGTGGCCATTGAAGAATATAGCCTTTTTAGTCTTGGGATAATAGGAAAATACCACATTTTTTTAACAACAATCTTTTTTCAATTCATTTCCTAGTTATTGTCTTATATCGATCCATTCCACAGATAGAGCAATTAGTTAGACTTTTATGAGAATTTTCCTTATAATACAACATGCATCCTTTTGGGCAACAATATCAATTTTTGTACAACCGAAACCTAATTTTTCGACTGACTTCTTAGCTTCAAAAAAATTATTAATCATTCGATGATCTTTTGGCATAGTCTCCCCCATAAGTTGGACCATTCTATTGAAACATCCTTCAGATATATTGTAATCAGATTTCAAGCTTAAAGCTTCTAAACATGCCAACAATTCTGAGTGATTGTCACATCCTTCCCACAAGGTGCTTGTGCAGCACCAAGCATGTCAAAGAACTTTTGAGTTTCAAGATCAGGGTCTTCGTTCATGTACTCTGATCCAATTACACCATCTTGTTGCATACAATAGGCATTTGAGGGTCCAACATGATCCATGATCATTTGATGGAAATGATCTAATTCATCTCGTTGCTCACAAGTTCGATAATTGGTACTTTGAACATCCACTTGGGCGAATTATGGCAATTCTTCACCATGAATTGTCCACCAATAATAATTAGGCATGAATCCCTCTTCATAAAGATCCAACCCAACTTGATCCACATACTTGAAAACTTTACATCTACATTTAACACAAGGACACCTTAACATTTCACCTTGTTCTAAAAACTTTTCTTGACCAATAACATATGGTAGGAACTCATACACTCCTTCTCTAAATTCATCTGTCAAATGTTTGTGGTGGTTATGGTGGAGGTGGAGGTTGTGGTGGTGGTGATGACAGTGATAATGGTGATGGTGGTAATGGTGGTGGTGGTGGTAGTGGTGGTGGTGGTGGTGATAGTGGTGGTGATGGTTGTGGTGGTAATGGTGGTGGTGTTGATGTTGGTGGTGGTAATGGTGGTGGTGGATGTGGTGTTTGTGGTGGTTATGATGGACGTGGAGGTTGTGATGGTGGTGATGGCAGTGGTGGTGGTGGTGGTGGTGGTAATGATAGTAGTGGTGATGGTGGTGGTGGTGCTGATGTTGGTGGTGGTAGTAGTTCTAATGGTAGTGGAGTATTTTTTAAAGTAGGATATTATTTTTCTTTTAAGTGTCGGCAAAATGTAAAAATACATAATTTAATTAATTATAATTTATATTAAATAAATAATATTTTAGTTATCAAAAATATTAAGTGACCACTTACTATATTAAATATATTTTATAATATAATACCTTATTTGGTTCCAGGCCTTCTGCTACTCTCACCATTCGAGTCAGTACGCTCTACGTGAGACTAACTAACTCTTTAGAGTGTCAGGATGCAATCCTTACCTTGAATCCTTACTAAATTATATAGATGGGGCACCACCATGAACTCCCACTAACAGGGCCATGGAATTACATCCCGACCAACTGAGGCACCACCATGAGGTCTCACCTAGAGGGTCATGGAATTACGCCCTAACCAAATGAGGCACCTCCACGAAACTATCATGGAATTACACCCTAAACATACCAACATCATGTCTCATCCATTAATATAGAATCATATCTCATACCAACACCATGCCACTTTCATTACCAACCATCTCATTTGTTTTACATGCCAAGATCATACCAACACATCAATAAAATTCATAACCTTAGATTTTTCATGTATATTCACATGCCTCATACTTTAAATAGAGCAAACCAACCAATCAAACAATCAAAGACAACCATGTGAGGAAAACAGTGTGGCCTGCAACAGATCTCGCTCAAGCCAAAAGCCCTCTCTAAGGCGAGAGGAGTGCTCTCGCTCAAGCTACAGACTCTCGCTTAGGCGAGATCACGATAGAGGTCCTGGAGGCTTTGCGAACGCTCGCTTAGGTGAGGCCATCTCGCTTGAGTGAGGCCACCCCTCGCCCAAAGGTGAGGTTGTGGGCTAAAAGTGTAGTGCCATGTTGAAGGTGCACGAGAAAAACTACCCTACGCACGATCTAGAGTTGGCTGCTGTAGTGTTCGCTCTTAAGACATGGAGACACTATTTGTATGGCTCCCAATTTCAGGTATTTAGTGATCATAAAAGCCTGAAATACCTATTCGATCAGAAGGAGCTAAATATGAGACAACGACGCTGGATGGAATATCTCAAGGATTACGATTTCGAGTTGCTTTACCACCCTAGTAAAGCTAATGTGGTTGCGGATGCCTTGAGTCGGAAACGGATGCACATCTCAGCTATGATGGTGAAGGAGTTGGAGTTAATTGAGAAGCTCCGGGATATGAATCTGGGTATGCAGCTGAGTGAGGATTGCATCAAATGTGGAGTGCTTACACTGACTAGTGATGTACTGGGAGTTATCCGAGATCGACAGAAGGATGATATTGAGTTACAGCAATTTGTGAGTTGGATCGGGACTGAGAAGGGGAAAGACTACCGGATTGGGACAGATGGTATTCTGAGGTTCAGAGATCGAGTCTGTGTGCCTGGAGATTGGAGGTTGAGGAAGCAGATTCTAGAGGAGGGCCATAAAAGCCGTCTTAGCATACATCCAGGTATGACTAAGATGTATCACGACTTGAAACAGTCCTTCTGGTGGAACGGGATGAAGACTGACATTGCTGACTTCGTGGCATCATGTTTGGTATGCCAGAAGGCCAAGATTGAACACCAGCGACCAGGGGGTACACTGGAGTCATTGGATATTCCTCAATGGAAATGAGACAGTGTAGCTATGGATTTCGTCACTCACTTGCCGAAGTCCGTGAAGGGGCACGACTCAATCTGGGTAATAGTGGACAGGTTGACAAAGTGTGCTCATTTCCTTGCTATTAATCAGAAGTGGTCAATGGACAGATTGGCGAAGTTGTATGTGAGAGAAGTGGTCAGATTGCATGGTGTGCCGGCAAGCATAGTGTCAGATAGAGACCCGAGATTCACATCTCGTTTCTGGCAGTCATTACAGGCAGCGTTGGGGACTCAGTTGAGGATGAGTTCTGCCTACCATCCTCAAACTGATGGTCAGTCGGAGCGTACCATTCAGTCTTTGGAGGATCTGTTGAGGGCTTGCGTATTAGACCATATGGGTAGTTGGAGTGAGATGCTTCCCTTAGTGGAGTTCACATACAACAACAGTTATCACACCAGCATCGGTATGGCTCCGTATGAGGCATTGTATGGGCGGCGGTGTAGGACGCCACTGTGTTGGAACCAGGATGGGGAATCCTTGGTGTTGGGTCCTGAGTTTTTACAGCAAACCTCTGAGAAGGTTAGGGCAATCCAGGAGAGAATGAGGGCTACACAGAGCAGACAAAAGTCCTATGCAGACAAGAGGAGGCGACCTCTAGAGTTCGAGGCTAGGGATCATGTATTCCTCAGAGTGACACCAACGGCTGGTATTGGGAGGGCCATCAAATCGAGGAAGTTAACCCCGAGGTTTGTTGGGCCTTATCAGATTCTGAGGAGAATTGGGGTTGCAGCTTATGAGATAGCCCTACCACCACACTTGACGAATCTGCATAACGTGTTCCATGTCTCCCAGCTGAGGAAATATGTTGCAGATCCGTCACACGTACTGGAGTCCGATGATATTCAGATTCGGGAGGATTTGATGGTGAGCACTGGGCCAGTGCGAATTCTGGACTCACAGGTGAAACAGCTGCGGGGGAAGGAGATTAAAACTGTGAAGGTGTTGTGGGATGAGACTACCCAAGAGATGACCTGGGAGATGGAGGATCGCATGAAGCAATCCTATCCGTACTTATTCCCTGGTAAGTTTTATTTTCGAGGACGAAAATCTTAAAAAGGGGGGTGTAATGTAAGATCCGGGAAAATTAAATAGTTATTTAATTAATTATTTAGTTAGGACGGATAATGAGAATATTTAAAGCAATAAATGCGAGGAGCTATGACGTGGAAAAGTACTAGCTCAAGTGGTTGAGAGTACTTTATTGTGTGTGAGGACTTGGGTTCGAGTCCTATGTGTGCCACTTGGATGTTATTTAAATTATGTGTTTTTGTGTGATTATATATTGAACTCGTATGGATCATGTTAAACTCTTAAAATTGTAGGATTTAGCATGAAACATGTGTTGGTTGAGTGGTTTGGCCTTGGTTAGGTATGTGCATGAGTGCGGGTTCAAACCTTGTTGAGAACTAACTTACTTTTCTTTTTGCCAAATTTTCTTGTGCATGAATGTGGAAGGGTTAGAAACCTAGCAGCCAAGAGGGAGGCAACTTAAGGGCTGGGAAACAGAGGGTTAATTAAGCAAACTGGTTAATCTTTGTATCATTTTTAATTAAAAATTCGTATAAACCACTAAATGAGCAATTAAGGGAGAGAGATAGTGGGAGCAAAGGTTAAAAGAGAGGAAATAGCATTTAGGGTTCGTGGTACACATAAGCAGAGCTTTTTCTGAGAATTGGGATTGATAAAGTAAGGTATTGGGGCTGAAAAACGCAAAGGTTGAAGTGGAAAGCAAGGGCTAGGGAGGTTTGGTGAGAGGATAAGCACATCTACTCGAATTTAGCAAGGAATTCAGGTTAGGGGAGTTGTCTGTTGTGTTTTATTTCGTGTTTGATTAGTATGTGTTGTTGTGTAAGAATGCATGAGTTTCCCTTTCACTTTGACGCTGTTTCGCGTAAAATTCTGGGAATCTGCCTAGAAACTGCCTGGCGGGCATGAAGGTGCCGCCAGGCGGCACATCAGTTTGACCTAATTGTGTTGTTTCTGCTATGAACTGCCTGGCGGTGGGATTGAGCCGCCAGGCGATGTACGCTGTATTGACACTGTTTGATTGCACTGTGTGTATGTTGTTTTGTGTTGATTGTAATTAATGGCTATAGTTGCGAGGTCGTAAAAGACCCTGATGTTTCTGGTATTGGCACGCGTTAAATTGACATTGGTGTAGGAATCGTGGGATAAAAGAGGGAATTCGTTGATTATTGAAATGGGGTATGTAATGCGATGTTTTGAAACCTAATGGAATGGGATGAGTGATATGAAGGAGAGCGTGTGCAATAAAATTATGTGAAATTGATGATTATTGTTAGAGGCAAAAGCGGAAATCAGATTCTGGAATTTTGGGTGTTGAGCGCGTGTGCAGAAAATCTGGGTATGATACCCATGAACTGATGCACCGCCTGGCGGTGGACGATTGGCCGCCAGGCGACAGTGTCCTATCAGGGTGGTGTGAGAAATCTGGAGTGTGTTGGGGGGGAAGTAAAACATGAGAGGAGTATAAAGGAAATGTAGTGTAGATTGATGATCAAATAAAGGAAAATGTGAGCAAGGGTGGGGAATAGGAAATGTTAGGTATTGGAATGTTGGTCAAGGATGAATGGAAGATGGAAGAAAGCAAAAGAGGGAAGGAGTATATGGTTTGGGTATGAGAGAAGTAAGGAACTGGGAGTTGACAAGAGCATGCAGTATATTTAGGGGTGTGATGACAGAATATTTGAAATGATAGCAGCCCCTAGGATGGATGGAGTGGTTATTCTATGTCTGCGATTTTGTGAGATGAAAGAGAACTTAAGGGAGTGGATTGATAGAGGTAAAAGCACATGTATTTGTTTACATATGATATTTGTAGGCTTGCTTATGTGAGGGTTGAGATTGGGGTTCTTATGCGATCTATGGAAGGGATTTAAAACAGTAAACTGGATTAACTGGAGTGTCATAAACCAGAAAATGTTGTTCTGGTATGGTGCCTGGCGGTACGCTGATAACCGCCAGGCGATGGACTTAACAGGGGAGTGCGCTGCACTGAGTGGCGCCTGGCGGCAAGGTGTGCTCCGCCAGGCGGTGACGAGAAAACAGTGGGGTTGGGAGGTTCGTAGAGGCAGGACCACGAGCGGGCAGGTTCGTGTGAGCATCAGATTCCCGAGTCCAAGGCTAACCAGTTATATGAATTGAAGACTGTTAAGTCTTGGGGTTAGGGTCTTGGCCAAGATTTATAGATAATGATTAAGATGGGTATATGATCTATCCTGTGATTACATGCTTATTATTTTATTTTCTCAGCTCACCCTTTCTGTTTGTGTGTGGCGATGATCGTGTAATTCGTTACACGGGAGCAGATGTTGATACAGGTGGTGCTGAGGATGCTCAGATGGCGGAGTGAGGGCTAGCATGGGAGTAGTGCTAGGATTCTTACTAGATTGTAATTTATGTTTTAAATGAAATTTTTGGGAACTTGTAACATTTTATGAATTGGTTATGAGTTTTGGCGCGCTAACTTAATGAAATAAAATTTTCCCGCGTTGGGATTTTTATCGAGTTGGCTATTAATGCAAATGTTTATTTTAATATTTATTTTTAAGTAATATTTCCTAGGGATGTTACAATTGCTTTACTTGAACAATTCCATACTTATTATCTACTTTGGTTCCTATATTAGGAGTATTATCAAACCATTCACATTGAAAGAGAATTAAATTCATGATTGGCAAGCCATTATACTCCAGTTGAATAATATTAGACAATATCCCATAAAAATCCGATTCTAATTGACCGTCGCTTCCCCGTACATAAACACCATAGTTGGAGGAATTCATTCCTTCCCTCCAAAGAACAGTGTGAAATTTGTATCCATTGATAACATATATAGGCCATGATTCAACTTTTTTCTTAAGACCCCATGCCAAATTAACCAATAATGGTTCTTGAATATTATTTTCTGGATTGAGAACCTAAATATATAAAAGATTATACATTATACTATGTCAATCTAAATAGAAAATTTGTATAACTGGCAAGTATAGGATGAAATGTATGTAAATACCTACATATTGTTTGAACCATGTAGCAAAATAGGATGAAATGTCCTGACCAATTTTAGCTTCAGAAGTTGTAGGATTAATCTCTCGTAAATATTCAACATAAATACTGCAAAGAAGAAATCAAATTACTCAAACCCCACAAATTAACATAATTAACATGGGTGTGAACATCATCTTACTCAATGTATGGTTGAACCTCTTCACAATTTTGAAGAACATACAATTGGGCAGCATCAAAGTCTTTTTGGTTTAGATAATATGTCAAGCATTTTCCAATTTCTCTTCCTGGATAATTGAAAATTGAAATTGGAGGAGTACATGAAAAACTTTCACCTACTTCAAGGTTACGAGGGATCCTAGTCCTTCTTGTTTCAACATGATGAAGATAATAAAATGAGGCAAATGTAGATGTTTCCTCCACCAAGTAAGCTTCACAAATAAAGCCCTTCACCCTAGCTTTGTTTTTTACTTTCTTTATTAGAGAGTGTAAGAACCTAATAAAGAATATAAACTGCATTGCTTAAAAAATGAAGGCAAAAGCAACAAATGTTGTAAAAAGTGATTAGTAATTTTATACTTCTCAAATGGATACATCCAATGATATTGGACTGGACCACCAACTTTTGCCTCATAAGGAAGATGAATTGGAAGATGTTCCATGAAATCAAAGAAGCTTGGTGGAAATATTTGTTCCATTTTACACAATAACACAAGTATATTTTCTTCCAGAATTCTTAGGTGTTCAACATTTAGTGTTGTGGAAGTTAATTCTCTAAAGAAAAGACTTAGCTCAACAACAACTTTCCAAATTGGTTTTGGTAATGAGTCAAATGCAATTGGAAGCAATCGTTGTATGAAAACATGACAGTCGTGACTTTTCATCCCATGTAACTTTCCTTGACTAAGGTCAACACATCTACCTAAATTGGAAGCATATCCATCTGGAAGAGTATGTTCTTTAACCCATTTACAAATAGATACTCTTTGAGATTTGGTGAATCCATTTGCTGCCTTTGGTTTGATAAGTTTTCCACGACCAATGTCTTTCAATTCTAGCTCTTTTCGATTGCATATTTCTGCTACATCCAATCGAGCCTTGTTTGTATCCTTAGTTTTTCCTTTGATATCCATCACAGTGTCAAACACATTCATGAACACATTTCTTTTTGTGTGCATAACATCAATATTATAACATAAAAGTTGAGTTTTCCAATATGACAACCTCCAGAATATACTTTGTTTCTTCCAATTATGTTTTATACCATATTCAGAAATATTCTCTTCTTGTAATTTAATGCATAGTGGTAATCGAGCAAAAGTATTCCAAATATCAAGGCTGGACAAACGCAGAGGAGTGCGAAATTCTCAACAAACTTCTTCTTGAATGCCTTTTTATCCTTTCTAAATGGATGATCAAGTGAAAGGAATAGACGATGACAATCAAAATAGGAGATCTTGTGGCTATGATTAAGAGGGAATGTCTTTGTTCTTTCCATACATATAGGGCAAATGAGTCTACCCGAAGTCATCCAACCTGAAAACGTACCATAAGTTGGAAAGTCATTAATTGTCCACATCAAAGCAGCTTTCATTGTGAAATTTTGCCTCAATGACACATTATAAGTTAATATCCCTTCAATCTAGTTGTTGCAAAAACAAATCAATCTTATGCTTTGGATTTGAAGGGCTTGGAATTAAGATAGTCAATAACATAAATTCTATTTTCATGCACATTGAAGGTGGAAGATTGTATGGAGTTAGTATAACCGGCCAACAAGAATAACTTTTTCCATATTCACCAAAAGGATTAAACCCATCTGCACATAAACCTAATCTGACATTTCTTAGGTCCTAACTACACTCTAGGTGCATTCTATCAAAATGTTTCCAAGCTTCCTCATCATATGGATGACACAAAATAGACGGTCCCTTTGATTCTCATTATGCCATCTCATGTGAGGTGCAGTGGCCATTGAAGAATATAGCCTTTTTAGTCTTGGGATAATAGGAAAATACCACATTTTTTTAACAACAATCTTTTTTCAATTCATTTCCTAGTTATTGTCTTATATCGATCCATTCCACAGATAGAGCAATTAGTTAGACTTTTATGAGAATTTTCCTTATAATACAACATGCATCCTTTTGGGCAACAATATCAATTTTTGTACAACCGAAACCTAATTTTTCGACTGACTTCTTAGCTTCAAAAAAATTATTAATCATTCGATGATCTTTTGGCATAGTCTCCCCCATAAGTTGGACCATTCTATTGAAACATCCTTCAGATATATTGTAATCAGATTTCAAGCTTAAAGCTTCTAAACATGCCAACAATTCTGAGTGATTGTCACATCCTTCCCACAAGGTGCTTGTGCAGCACCAAGCATGTCAAAGAACTTTTGAGTTTCAAGATCAGGGTCTTCGTTCATGTACTCTGATCCAATTACACCATCTTGTTGCATACAATAGGCATTTGAGGGTCCAACATGATCCATGATCATTTGATGGAAATGATCTAATTCATCTCGTTGCTCACAAGTTCGATAATTGGTACTTTGAACATCCACTTGGGCGAATTATGGCAATTCTTCACCATGAATTGTCCACCAATAATAATTAGGCATGAATCCCTCTTCATAAAGATCCAACCCGACTTGATCCACATACTTGAAAACTTTACATCTACATTTAACACAAGGACACCTTAACATTTCACCTTGTTCTAAAAACTTTTCTTGACCAATAACATATGGTAGGAACTCATACACTCCTTCTCTAAATTCATCTGTCAAATGTTTGTGGTGGTTATGGTGGAGGTGGAGGTTGTGGTGGTGGTGATGACAGTGATAATGGTGATGGTGGTAATGGTGGTGGTGGTGGTGGTAGTGGTGGTGGTGGTGGTGATAGTGGTGGTGATGGTTGTGGTGGTAATGGTGGTGGTGTTGATGTTGGTGGTGGTAATGGTGGTGGTGGATGTGGTGTTTGTGGTGGTTATGATGGACGTGGAGGTTGTGATGGTGGTGATGGCAGTGGTGGTGGTGGTGGTGGTGGTAATGATAGTAGTGGTGATGGTGGTGGTGGTGCTGATGTTGGTGGTGGTAGTAGTTCTAATGGTAGTGGAGTATTTTTTAAAGTAGGATATTATTTTTCTTTTAAGTGTCGGCAAAATGTAAAAATACATAATTTAATTAATTATAATTTATATTAAATAAATAATATTTTAGTTATCAAAAATATTAAGTGACCACTTACTATATTAAATATATTTTATAATATAATACCTTATTTGGTTCCAAGCCTTCTGCTACTCTCACCACTCGAGTCAGTACGCTCTACGTGAGACTAACTAACTCTTTAGAGTGTCAGGATGCAATCCTTACCTTGAATCCTTACTAAATTATATAGATGGGGCACCACCATGAACTCCCACTAACAGGGCCATGGAATTACATCCCGACCAACTGAGGCACCACCATGAGGTCTCACCTAGAGGGTCATGGAATTACGCCCTAACCAAATGAGGCACCTCCACGAAACTATCATGGAATTACACCCTAAACATACCAACATCATGTCTCATCCATTAATATAGAATCATATCTCATACCAACACCATGCCACTTTCATTACCAACCATCTCATTTGTTTTACATGCCAAGATCATACCAACACATCAATAAAATTCATAACCTTAGATTTTTCATGTATATTCACATGCCTCACACTTTAAATAGAGCAAACCAACCAATCAAACAATCAAAGACAACCATGTGAGGAAAATAGTGTGGCCTGCAACAGATCTCGCTCAAGCCAAAAGCCCTCTCTAAGGCGAGAGGAGTGCTCTCGGTCAAGCTACAGACTCTCGCTTAGGCGAGATCATGATAGAGGTCCTGGGAGGCTTTGCGAACGCTCGCTTAGGTGAGGCTATCTCGCCTGAGTGAGGCCACCCCTCGCCCAAAGGTGAGGTTGTGGGCTAAAAGTGTAGTGACATGTTAAAGCTCTCACGCATTCTCGCTTAGGCGAGCCCCTCTCGCTTGAGCGAGATGTCACCTCGCTCAAACGAGAGCTCTACACTTGAGTGAGAGCTCGAGTACGAACCTAGCCTGTTTCTACAAGTCTCGCCTAGGCGAGACAGACTCGCTTGGGCGAGAGTATCATATCTCGCCACTATTCTCCATCCAACAGCCACATTTTCATACCCAAACAGCAATACAAGGCATTCCACATTTCAACAATAGTACACAAGCCATAAATCGTGAAATAGCGGCAAAGCAAGCAAAAATCGAAGTAAATAAGCAAGCCCTAGCTTCCCTTAAAACGAGGTCACCCAAACAAAATCTTAGTTGGAATCACGAAGAGTTGACTGAATGGAAGAGTACAAGTTGAAAACGACTTACATGGAGCAAGAGGACGGGATTAAGCTAACTTGACGAGAACCAGGGGCTAAACCCTAGCAGAGCCTTCTGTAAGGAAAATAGAGTGTTTGAGCAAGATGATGTTTGCAAGTGAGTGCAGAATGGGGGACCCTAGCTGCTTTAGGGGCCTTGGCACCCTATGGGCCAGCCTTTAGGCTCATCTTCTTAGGATAAGCCCTTAAAATAAGGCAGGAAAATAAACAAGCCTTACAGTTTTAGCGACCGAAAATATTCGGTGGCTAATTACCATATTAAATATATTTTATAAAATAATATTTCTTTCGGTCGTTAAATCGGTGACTAAAACATTACATATTAAATATTGTTTTAGCGACCAAATATATTTGGTGGCTAATTAGCATATTAATTATATTTTACAAAAATAAAATGTATTTTGGTCGCTAGATCGGTGGCTAAAACATTGCATATTAAATAATGTTTGGAGGCCAAAAATATTCAGTAACTAATTACCATATTAAATATATTTTGCAAAATAAGATTTATTTTGGTTACTAAATCGATAACTAAAACATAATATTTAGAGACTAAAAGTTTTCGGTGTCTATTTCAGTTGCTATAGTAATAAATATTACTGTACAAGTATCCAATCGCTAGATCAGTGGCTATTTCAAACACAATTTGCGACTAAATTATTTCGGTGGTTAATATCGGTGCTAAATTACATTTTTCTAGTAGTGTCATTTTGCTAATGAAGTGTAAGTAATCAAACACTTGGAAGCCATTCAAACAGGAATTATTTTGGTATATTTTGTAGTGGAATATAGTACTCCAGAGAAATACAATGGTTGTTGTAGTATACAGATTATGAGTCAACGGTTGAAAGAGTTTGAAAACATTGAAGTAAAAGATAAAGCTTATCAATTTCTATACTAAAATGCTCATCAATTTTTTAAATAAGAACCATGCAATTTCTCATATTTAAAAATCTCCAATGTGAAGAGTGGCTATCAGGAAAAAATCAAGTAAAAAAGTTACTTAAAACTAAAATTTAAGAATGGTTTCAACGGGATAAATGTCAAAGTAAAATGGATAATATATTTAGTTATCTTTCATATAATAAATAAAATCGCAGATCAAACACAGTAAAAATAGCTTATGTTTCCGCTAGTATTTACAAGCTTTGTTTACTCCCTTCACATTCATTCTTAAGTGTATGCTTTATCATAACTCATTAAAAAAAATTAAATTAACGTCTTCCTCCTATTTTCTACACTTTACACTCTTGAGTATAATATTCTTAACTTTGAGAAAATATAATATTCTTTTATATACCAAACTAATTTCTTTCATAACTCCTTTTAGAAAAAAAAATTAAAAAATAAAATTAATCAAAAAATTCTTTCCCAACAGACACATTCCCCCTATTCAATTATCACCAACAGCAATGAAGATTGATATACAAGTCTATCTGATACCTTAAAAGGAAAGAGGGAAAAGTGTAATAAATATAAATACATCACTCAGAACTATAATATCAATGACTCATACAAGGCCTAAGCAAAAAATAGTTTTATTCTTGACCCAAAAATATTACCGTACACTTTTTAATCCATGTTTTTAACTTTTTAACTGCATATCAACTTTTTAACTTGTATATTGTTGATTACTTCATTCTCCAGATTTAGTGAATGTACTAGTAGGAATGTCATTCTATATCTTGTTAAGCAACACTTCATATGAATAAAAGCAGTAAAATGGTGCTTAAAGTAGATGCATACCACCAGTAACTTTCGAGGAGATACTCTACACAGCTTCAAAAACATAACTTTCGAGCAGAACGGTCTTGACCTTACCAGAAAGTGTATACACTCATTCACTCTTAAATTCTCAAGGTCTAGTGTTTACACTTTGCACTAGTTATAAAATTGCACTTCCTATAGGCGTGTAAATCCTCTAACATCCACCAATTTGCCTTGAACATTCTTAGAATCAATAGGTCTTGAAATTAAACTTGTAACGTGGTCTGGCTAAGGGTGGGATAAAAATGGTCGCAGAGTTTTGAGTTTAAGAACAGTGAAACAGTGGTGATCTAGGTATGTGCGTGCCTCAAGTCTATTTTGACCTTTTAACATCACACCATCATCACTAGCTTTACTCGTTTCCTTTTCCAGATTTTCACTTTTTCTTAACATGTATTCTTTTTATGATTCTTTTCTCTTTTTCATAATTTCCAGCACGTGTTTCTTTTTCTTTTGCTTTTGTTTGCTGTTACAGCTTTTACACATCATATTTCCACTTTAAAACACCTTAGCACCTCCACATTTGAGTCACACACACTTTCTCACTTTAGCTTACTGTTTTCACAAGTATCCACAAGTTCTTCTAGAGTGCAGTAATACAAGTGAATCACACATGAATCAACATTAAAGCTCAAACCTCTCGAGCTGTAAAATGTGTCAAACTAGAGCACAATGTGTCTAGCATTTTCACTGTAACAACCGAGAAAATTGAATAATTAAATGAATAATTATTTAATATAAATGTGGATAATGAATATTTATGACATTTAATGCGAAAAGATATGATAAGGAATATTACTAGTTTAAGTGGTTAAGAGTACTTGGTCTTGTTAAGAGGACTTGGGTTTGAGTCCTGAGAATGCTAATAGTATGCTTGATAATGGTTCATGAGATTATATTCCTAGATGTGTATGAATTACTATAGAACATGAATTGGATGAATTGGTGATGCATTGGCTTAACAATTGCATGGTTGTGTGTTCGAACATTGGTTAATGCAAAATAGGTTCATTTTTGCCAAAATTCTTCTTGACATGAAGGAGAAGGGACAAAAAGCCCTAGTCGTCACATAGGAGTAGCTGGAAGGGTTGAGCAAACTACCAATTAATGGAAATTAATGGCCATTAACGTCCCTTTAAGCCACATTTTCGTTTATTTTTTATTTAATTAAATTAATAGCAGAAAAGTGGAAAAGGAATGGTTAGTGGAGAAGGAAAGGGATCAATTTTCATGTGGCAATAGGAAAGCAATCTTGGGATTTTCAATTGAAGCATGGATTACCAGGTAAGTGGAGCTGCTCTGGTTTTGTTCATTTTATTAGATATTATAGACATTCATAATTGGATTGGGCCTAAAATTTAGATTTGATTTTGTACTTGAATAAATTGTATGAGATAATTCTTTATATATATCTTTAAATCTTTCGAGAATCCATATCTTTGAATTATTCTTTAACTATTTTGACTTGTAATATGAGTAACCAACTTTGTTGATAATCTTTCACGAATAAATATTCCAATTATTATGTTGATAATCTTCCAAAATCTCTGGATCATACTTTATTTGAAAAATATAATCCACACATGTCAAATCCTCAATTTATAGACTTTCATCATTGAACAAGGCCTAAAATTTAGATTTGATTTGGTACTTGAATAAATTGTATGATATAATTCTTGATATATATCTTTGAATCTTTGGAGAATCCATATCTTTGACTTATTCTTCAATTATTCTGACTTGTAATTTGAGTAACCAACTTTGTGGATATCTAATATTGTTGATAATCTCTGACTAATCAATATTCAACTTTTATTGTTGTTAATCTTCCCAAATCTCATATTTTCCTTTACTTCCATAAAATAATCAACACATCTTAGACCCTCAATTTATAGACTTTCATAATTAGAGTGGGCTTAAGTTTAGATTTGATTTGGTACTTGAATAAATTATAAAACATAATTCTTGATGTATATCTTTTAATCTATGGAGAATCCATATCTTTGAATTATCCTTCAATTATTCTGACATGTACTTTGAGTAAACAACTTTGTTGGCATCTAATATTCTTCATAATCTTAGACTAATAAATATTCTGCTTATTCTATTGATAATATTCCCAAATCTTTGAGATTTTCCTTTATTTGCATAACATAATCAACATGTACCACTCCTAGCCAACTCAACCAAATAATAATAATAAACCATCACCACATCTAATTCAGGTAGCTGGCCTAGGCTGACCTAAGCCTAACCGACCTAAACCGATAACCCAAGCCGCTATAAAGGAACAGCCAGCCTAAGACGACATGCGAACAATAGCGGCATAAGCCGCTAAATAGGTAATCGGTCTACAACGACCACTCTAAGAAACTTGACGAAATCAAAACACTCCTAAAAATCAGTAAGCCCACAATAATCAGGACTAAGGGCCTAGGCTAGGGTCCAGGCCCACCTATGGCCCAAACCAGGGCCAGCCCGTGGAATGGTTAAACACAATTAATAATCTATAAATATGCTTCGACCCTACAAATTAAAGGTACGCATTCATTACTTCCCTAATCATTTGATTTGACTTTTTGAGAGATTTCGCTGACTTGAGCTTCGGAGTCCCTTCTGCAGGTAACCCCTCCCAGGTCCAAGCAGACATATGTCAACCGGGAAGAGGCCTACTAAGGAGATGACAGACTATGGGTAAGGTGTTACTTGTGCCTAACTTATCTTGTTTGTTCTCTACAAGAACAATCGGCACCCACCGTGGGGCACGAGATAGTACTTTACTACCCGCCTTCTCTGAAAATGGTTTCTACCCGCAGCAGAGCAGAAGTTAACAAGCAGGTTGAAGCTGGACCCTCAAGACCCGCTAACATCACCCCAGATCTGGCCGCCATCCTAGACGGTCAAGCCAAAATGCAACAGGAGCTGGCTGACTTGAAGAAGCGCAGCGCTGATGAGATGGAAACACTGCGACAGGAAAATTCTCGCCTAAGGCAAAAGATCGAAGTCGATCCCACTCAAAAGGGAAAGGCCAAGGAAACATCTGAAGCTGCAGGGTCCTTGGCTTTCCAGCCTACTGAAGAGGAAAGCGAGTACAATCCTACCCCGCACACCTTCACCACCACCCAACAAACTCCCATCCTCTCAGCCCACCTTACTCACTTCCACTCCACCCTCCCCGCCACTCATATTGCGGCTCCCACTCTCGCCACCACTCTCCCCACCACTCATGTCCCCTACAACATGCCCACCACCCTACATACCACTCATGTCCCACCCTACAACCTTCACAACCTCCCTACTACCCACATCCCTCCTCACAACTTCACCTCCACTTTTCCCACTCTCGTCCACCATCCCAAACCTCCTCACCCGCTTCCATCCCACCAACCCAGACGTCGTCACCCTTTCACCGACTTCATCCCCAACACCCCCTCCCCACCCAGTGGGAACCCTTCACACTAGAACGCTACACAGGTGAAACCGACCCCGACGAACGCCTCAAAGTCTACATAACACACGTAGCCCTCTACACTTCTCATGACGGAGTCTTTTGAAAAGCTTTCCCTACCACCCTCAAAGGCCCCGCCCTAGAATGGTTCACCACCCTCCCACCATACTCTATCGACAGCTTCGACACCCTCTCACACATGTTCACCACTCACTTCGCTCGCAGCCGCCCACATCAAACTACTACAATATCACTCCTCGGCGTCAGGCAAGAACAAGGAGAGACGCTCCGGGCATTTATCGATCGCTTCAGCAAGGCTGCCCTTCGCACCTCACACCTCAATCAAGAGATGATACTCCAGTGCATGGCCCTCACCCTCCAACCCGGCCCCTTCGCCAATAATGTTTACCTCCACCCACCTGCCTCTATGCATGAGTTGAAGCTGCGGGCCGTCGATTACGTCCGTATGGAGGAAATGCAAACCTTCCATACAAAATTTTGCAATGATTACGCACCCTCTACCGCTAACCCCACCCCACAACCCCCCCGTCCTGATCCGAGACCACGAGAACCCAGACAACCCCGCTTCACCAGATATGCTCCCCTAAATGTACCCAGATCCCGCCTCTTTGAGGAGGCTTTACAGGCCGACCTCATCCCACCACCACACAAGACGACCACTCCCCCCAACGCAGACATGACTAAATACTGTCGTTATCACCACAACCATGGCCATACTACAGAGAACTGTAAAGCACTCCAGGATAAAATTGAAGAACTAGTGTGTGTTGGCCACTTTCACGCTTTGTCCGCAAAGACGATCACTCTTCTCGATCCCATCATCCTCCTCGTCCTGACCACCGACGCCCTCCCCGTGACTCTCGCCACGATAAACGCCCACACTAACCTACAAAGCATGACCCCCAACTGGCTTGCACCGAGGTCACCCTTACCGACCCTCCCCTACGCGGCACTATCAATACCATCTTCGGTGGTTTCGCTAGTGGAGGCTCTACCACTTCCGCCAGAAAGCGACACCTCTGCCATATCTAATCCATCAACCATATTAACCATTCCCATCACAAACGTCACATGCCTCCCATAACCTTCACGGACGACGACTTCCACGACCTCGATCACCAACAAGACGACCCTATGGTCAGCACTGTCGAAATAGAAAATTATGCAGTCAAAAAATTCCTCGTCGACCAAGGCAGCTCCATTGACATCCTTTATTGGGTAACATACCAGAAACTTCAACTCCCAGACACCGCTATGGTCCCATATGATGAACCAATTTATGGCTTTTCTAGGGAAAGAGTTTCAACCCACGGCTACATTGACCTCCATATCGTCTTCCGTGACGGAGCCCAAACAAAGACCATTCCTATCCGCTTCGTCATCGTCGATGCGCCTACATCCTATAATGTCCTCCTAGGTCGCCCTTCACTCAACACCCTTGGCGCTGTTGTCTCCACACCACACCTCGCCATGAAATTTCCCTCCCCATCAGGTGACATCCTCACCATCCATGGCGATCAACGTCTTGCACGCGAATGATACATGGCCAGCCTACACCCACAGCTCTCCATCCTGCAAACTAATCACATAGAGCGACCATCCGGCTCTGGGATCGTTTTGTCTAGCGATGATCTAGACCCTAGAGTGGGCCGAGATGTCCGCCTTGAACCTGTTGAAGAAATCACCCCCTTAGAGCTCCCTAATGACCGCACCATCAAGCTCGGTACTGGGCTCGAATCCGAACAACGTGAAATCATAACACCCACCATTTTCGACAACTCGGACGTCTTCACTTGGTTAGCTGCTGACTTACCTGGAGTTGACCCTCAAGTGGCATCCCATAAGTTATCTATTTACAAGGAGGCCCGATATGTCTCCCAGATAAAACGTAAACTTGGCGAGGAGCGACGCCTAGCGGCCAAGGCCGAGGCCGATAAATTACTAAGCGCGGGGTTTATTGAAGAAGCCCACTATACCACTTGGCTCTCTAACGTAGTCCTGGTCAAGAAAGCCAATGGCAAGTGGCGAATGTGTGTTGATTACACCAATCTCAACAAAGCCTGTCCGAGAGATGCCTACCCATTACCCAATATTGATCGACTTGTCGACGGTGCCGCCTAACAAGGTCCTCAATTTCCTTGACGCATATTCCGGTTACAACCAAATTCCCATGGCCGCATCTGATATGAACAAAACCACTTTCATCACGGACGACGCCAATTACTTCTACAAGGTCATGCCGTTGGTCTTAAAAACGCAGGAACAACCTACCTACGACTGATGGATAAAGTCTTCAACCACTTAATGTGTAAATGTGTCGAAGTGTATGTTGACGACATGGTTGTCAAATCCCCCAGCCATCACCAGCACGCTCAGGACTTATCGGCAATTTTCTCTACATTGAGGCAATACAATCTCTGCCTCAACCTCGATAAATGCATTTTTGGTGTCGACCGTGGCAAGTTCCTTGGATTCATGCTGACCTAGCGCGGCATAGAGGCTAACCCTGAAAAGTGCAATGCGATCATTGAGATGTGAAGCCCAACTAGCATCAAAGAAGTACAACGCCTCATAGGCCGCCTCACGGCCATGTCCAGTTTCCTTCCCAAATTAGCTGAACAAACCCAACCCATCATACAACTACTCAAAAAATCTACCAAGTTCATGTGGAATGACGATTGTGAACAAATTTTCCAAAAGCTGAAAACCACCCTCACCTCACCAGCTATCCTCCACAAACCGGATACTCATCAACCTCTACTGGTCTATATCACAGCTACGGATCAAATCGTCAACGCCGCGCTGGTTCAAGATGTAGGCGGCACGCAACATCCTATTTACTTCGTTAGTAGAACCCTGCAAGACCCCGAAACCAGATACCAGATGATGGAAAAGTTGGCCCTATCCTTGGTACACGCAGCCTGCCGCCTACGCTCATACTTCCAAAATCATAACATACACAAGGCATTCATAGTAGCACAAAAGTAAGTACTGTACGGATTATTACAAACTTAGAATAATTAAGCAAATTGGAAATATTAAAATAACGTTTCTAAGTTGTCTCCTGCTCGACATCCTTCGCCACCACTCCATCACCATCAATATCGGCATTCTCCGCCCCCTTTTCCCCATCCCCCTCGGGACTAGATTTAGCCTCGTCCACAAGTACCCCATCAAGCACGTCCTTATATACATCAAACCTTGCGTCGTTAACATCAACATTCTCATAAAAAAAGGCCGCTTGCCGCACACCCTTCTGAAAACCGTTGATATGTTCTTGTATAATGCAGCTCTTTAGATCCTCCATTTCCACCTCCAACTCGTCATGTTTCTCCTTTATCTCATCATAGTCGGCCTCAAGATCTGCAATCCGGCCCTTCAACTTTTCTTCAGAATCAAGGCAACGCACCTTCCATATAGCCAGCCTCTTCCTTTCCTCTTCCCATTCCTCCTTTTCCTTCTTCCAGCCTTCTCTTTCCTCTGCATACTTGTCCACCTTCTCTTGAAGTTCATCAACCTTCGTCCGACTCCCATCCTTCAGCTGCCTCTGATACAAAGATCCCACACGCCGACTCAATATCAATGTCTTGCTGCTGAATTCAACCATAGCCTTCACCAAGGCGTTCGGCTCCATATTATCAATTGAATCTATCAGCAATTCTGGCATGTTGATCTCGATGTCCTTCCGCAAGGTAGTCTTTGGAAGCTCAATCAATCTAGCTTCCGGCCCCTTCACTCCACTTGATGAACCCGGCCCCATCAAGACGGCCTACACCATCTTCACGTCTTTTCCTTTGCTAGGTCTTGCCGGCAACTCTGCCTTTCTTTCGGTTCCTCCATGCACATGCACGTCTACCAACGAGTTCTGCAGGTTGGGAACCTCAATGCTCCCAGCGGCTTTAGCCTTTGTTGCTTCTCCTTTCGCAAGGTTTGGAAAAGCGTCAAGTTCTTCTTGCCCATTTGTGCCATATGTCCTGCAACACACAACACACAAACCATCAGAATGCTCGAACATAAAATAATGCTCAAAATTATAGAAAGATACCTTCAATATCTATAACCGGGAGAACCGAATTATACACCCTAACTAAGCCCTTAGTGGGCATCTTATCGCTAAACTACATCAAGGTATCCATCACCTTCTTCTCGACCACCGACAAATCCTCCCTCGAAATCACTTTATACCTCCAAGGGTTGCCGGTCCAGAAAAACGAAAACTTAGTATTACCATCAGCTGTATAAAAATGTGACCGGCCAGCTTGCTTCACCACCACCTTGTAGAACCCATCTTTGAAGTGCTTAAATGACTGGGTGAAAGCATATAGTCTGTTGAAACCAGGCCGACTTATGAGTGACAGCCACGTTGTTGGACTTTTCGGCCTCGTAACAAAAAAGTACAAAAATGCTCACGGAGATGGCTCCAAATATAATGCCATGCACAGCAACCGGAACGCTTGAAAGTATGCCCAACTATTCGGATGCATCTGACTAGGAGCGACATTCAACAACCGGAACACTCCCATGGTGAACTCATCAAATGGCAGCCAGATGTGTAGTTGTGAGAAATGACACATGTACATATAAAAAAACTCTTTGGCAGCTCCTTCTCGACCATGGCAAACACATTCCACAGCAGTTACCCTCTATGGCACCACTATGTCCCTCCGAGCACCTTTCTCAAAAAGTGGCATGCAGTTCAACCACGATTTCAGTAACCGCGACCACCGAAACAACGACTGTTGTGTTCGCACGTCTGCCGCTACCCATTCGTACCTGGCCTTTGCCGGCCAACTACTTTCCGCCAACTCCTCGGGTGGGTCTTCCCTAACCTCAACTACCCTCTCCATTGGGATCCTCCCTACATTTCCTATTTCCTCCCTATCACTATTATCGGCTCGACTACTCCCGCTACCTCCAGACCTCTCACTACTCGAACTCGACAACGAAACCCTATCACTACTACTAGACATACCTGATTCTTTTTAGGATGACGAAGTAAGTAAGGAAGATATCGCACAACTCTAACGCACACGAAGTAACTAATCCCATATTTTTGCAAATGAAACAAAATGGGTGCACTACCAACAATATCTTCATTTATAGACACGAATCTCAAACGTCACAACTCCTTCCCGCCAAAAGTCACAACTTATTCCAATCGTCACAAGGTACACTAAAAGTCATGAAGCATCAAAATGACGACGCAAAACCTCTCTGGATTAGACTTTTGACACCCCTTCACCTGCCACAAACCCCTTCACCGGCCATGAACACCTTCACCTGCCACAAATCCCTTCACGCTTTCAGCCTTCACACTATTCATCACACTTAAAGTCTAGGGGACTGGTGTACCACACCTAGCCGGTCTCGCTAGCACATCAGCACATATCATCCTTCACCGACATACTTATATCGACAAAGGCTGGGGGACTGGTGTTCCACACCTAGCCAACTCAACCAAATAATAATAATAAACGATCACCACATCTATACGGAAAATAATTCAGGTAGCTGGCCTAGGCTGACCTAAGCCTAACCGGCCTAAACCGATAACCCAAGCCGCTAAAGAGGAAATCGGTCTACACCGACCACTCTAAGAGACTTGACGAAATCAAAACACTGCTAAAAATCAATAAGCCCACAATAATCAGGACTAAGGGCCTGGGCTACAGCCTAGGCCCACCTATGGTCCAAACCAGGACCCAGCCCGTGGAATGGTCAAACACAATTAATAATCTATAAATATACTTCGACCCCACGAATTAAAGGTACGCATTCATTACTTCCCTAATCATCTGATTTGACTTTCTGAGAGATTTTGCTGACTTGAGCTTTAGAGTCCCTTCTGCAGGTAACCCCTCCAGGGTCCAAGCAGACATATGTCAACCGGGAAGAGGCCTACTGAGGAGATAGCGGACTATGGGTAAGGTGTTACTTGTGCATAACTTATCTTATTTGTTCTCTATAGGAACACAACACATATCAGACTATTAATTTATTGACTTTCATAATTGGACTAGGCCTAAAATTTAGATTTGATTTGGTAAATGAATAAATTGTAAGAGATAATTCTTGATATAAATCTTTTAATGTTTGGAGAATCCATATCTTTGAATTATTCTTCAATTATTCTGACTTGTACTTTGAGTAAACATCTTTGAGGGTATTTAATAATGCTGATAATCCTTTACTAGTAAATATTCAACTTGTTCTATTGATAATTTTCCCAAATCTCTGAGATTTTCCTTTATTTGCATAATATAATGAACACATATCAGACTCTCAATTTATTGACTTTCATAATTGGACTAGGCCTAAAATATAGATTTGATTTGGTACGTGAATAAATTGTAAGAGATAATTCTTGATATATATCTTTTACTCTTTGGAGAATCCATATCTTTGAATTATTCTTCAATTATTCTGACTTTTACTTTGAGGAAAAAACTTTGTTGGTATTTAATATTGCTGATAATCTTTTACTAGTAAATATTCCACTTATTCTATTGATAATTTTCCCAAATCTCTTAGATTTTCCTTTATTTGAATAATATAATCAACACATATCAGACCCTCAATTTCTAGAATTTCGTAATGGAACTGAGCCTAAAATTTAAATTTGATTTGGTACTTGAAAAAATTGTAAGAGATAATTCTTGATATATTTATATATATATATATATATATATATATATATATATTAATCTTTGGAGAATCCTTATCTTTGAATTATTCTTCAATTATTCTGACTTGTACTATGAGTAAAAAACTTTTTGGGTATCTAATATTGTTGATAATCTTTGACTAAATAATATTCCATTTATTTTGTTGTTACTCTTCCAAAATCTCTGAGATTTTCCTTTATTTTCGAAATATAATCAACACATGTCAGACCCTCAATATATAGACTTTCATAATTGGACTGGGCCTAAACATTAGACTTGATTTTGTACTTGAATAAATTGTATGAGATAATTCTGGATATATATCTTTTAATCTTTACAGATTCTATATCTTTGGATTATTCTTTAATTATTTTGACCTGTAATTTGTGTAAAAACCTTTGTGGATATCTAATAGTGTTGATAATCTTTGACTAATCAATATTGCAGTTATTTTATTGTTAATCTTCCCAAAAATCTCTGAGATTTTATTTTATTTGCATAATATAAATAACACATGTCATACCCGCAATTTATAGACTTTCATAATTGGACTGGGCCTAAACTTTAGATTTGATTTTTACTTGAATAAATTGTATGAGATAATTCTTGATATATATCTTTTAATCTTTGAAGATTCTATATCTTTGAATTATTCTTCCATTATTTTGACTAGTAATTTGAGTACCCAACTTTGTGGATATCTAATACCGTTGATAATCTTTGACTACTCAATATTCCACTTTTATTGTTGTTAATCTTCCCAAATCTTTGAGATTTTCCTTGATTTACATAAAATAATCAACACATGTCAGACCCTCAATTAGTAGACTTTCATAATTGGACTGGCCGTAAAATTTAGATATGATTTTGTACTCGAATAAATTGTAAGAGATAATTCTTGTTAGATATATCTTTTAATCTTTGGAGATTTTATATCTTTGAATTATTCTCCAATTATTTTGACTTGTAATTTGAGTAACCAACTTTGTGGATATCTAATACTGTTTATAATCTTTGACTAATCAATATTCAACTTTTGTTGTTGTTAATCTTCTCAAATTTTTGAGATTTTCCTTTATTTACATAACACATGTTAGACCCTCAATTTGTAAACTTTCATAATTGGACTGGGCCTAAAATTTAGATTTGATTTGGTACTTGAATAAATTGTAAGAGATAATTCTTGATATATATCTATTAATCTTTGGAGATTCTATATCTTTGAATTATACTTCAATTATTTTGACTTGTAATTTGAGCAACCAACTTTGTGGATATCTAAAGCTGTTGATAATCTTTGACTAATCAATATTCAACTTTTATTGTTGTTAATCTTCCCAAATCTCTGAGATTTTACTTGATTTACATAAAATAATCAACACATGTCAGACCCTCAATTTATAGATTTTGGTAATTGGGCTGGGCCTAAAATTTAGATTTGATTTTGTACTTGAATAAATTGTAAGAGATAATTCTTGATATATATATCTTTTAATCTTTGGAGATTTTATATCTTGAATTATTCTACAATTATTTTAACTTGTAATTTGAGTAACCAACTTTGTGGATATCTAATACTCTTGATAATCTTTGACTAATCAATGTTCAACTTTTATTGTTGTTAATCTTCCCAAATCTCTGAGATTTTACTTGATTTACATAAAATAATCAACACATGTCAAATCCTCAATTTATAGACTTTCGTAATTGGGCTGGGCCTAAAATTTAGATTTCATTTTGTACTCCAATAAATTGTAAGAGATAATTCTTCATATATATATCTTTTAATCTTTGGAGATTTTATATCTTTGAATTATTCTCCAATTATTTTGACTTGTAATTTGAGTAACCAACTTTGTGGATATCTAATACTGTTTATAATCTTTGACTAATCAATATTCAACTTTTGTTGTTGTTAATCTTCTCAAATTTCTGAGATTTTCCTTTATTTACATAACACATGTTAGACCCTCAATTTGTAGACTTTCATAATTGGACTGGGCCTAAAATATAGATTTGATTTTGTACTCCAATAAATTGTAAGAGATAATTCTTGATATATATATCTTGTAATCTTTGGAGATTTTATATCTTGAATTATTCTACAATTATTTTAACTTCTAATTTGAGTAACCAACTTTGTGGATATCTAATACTGTTGATAATCTTTGACTAATCAATATTCAACTTTTATTGTTGTTAATCTTCCCAAATCTCTGAGATTTTACTTGATTTACATAAAATAATCAACACATGTCAAATCCTCAATTTATAGACTTTCGTAATTGGGCTGGGCCTAAAATTTAGATTTCATTTTGTACTCCAATAAATTGTAAGAGATAATTCTTCATATATATATCTTTTAATCTTTGGAGATTTTATATCTTTGAATTATTCTCCAATTATTTTGACTTGTAATTTGAGTAACCAACTTTGTGGATATCTAATACTGTTTATAATCTTTGACTAATCAATATTCAACTTTTGTTGTTGTTAATCTTCTCAAATTTCTGAGATTTTCCTTTATTTACATAACACATGTTAGACCCTCAATTTGTAGACTTTCATAATTGGACTGGGCCTAAAATATAGATTTGATTTTGTACTCCAATAAATTGTAAGAGATAATTCTTGATATATATATCTTTTAATCTTTGGAGATTTTATATCTTTGAATTATTCTACAATTATTTTAACTTGTTATTTGAGTAACCAACTTTGTGGATATCTAATACTGTTGATAAGCTTTGACTAATCAATATTCAACTTTTATTGTTGTTAATCTTCCCAAATCTCTAAGATTTTCCTTTATTTATATAAAATAATCAACATATGTTAGACTCTCAATTTGTAGGCTTTCATAATTGGACTGGGCCTAAAATTTAGATTTGATTTGGTACTTGAATAAATTGTAAGAGATAATTCTTGATATATATCTATTAATCTTTGGAGAATCCATATATTTGAATTATTCTTCAATTATCCTAACTTGTACTTTGAGTAAACATCTTTGACGGTATTTAATATTGATCATAATTTTTGACTAATAAATATTCCATTTATTATATTGATAATTTTCCCAAATCTTTGAGATTTTCCTTTATTTGCATAACATAATCAACACATATCATATCAGACCCTAAATTTCTAAACTTTCATAAATGGATTGGGCCTAAAATTTAGGTTTGATTTGGTACTTGAATAAATTGTATGAGATAATTCTTGATATATATCTTTTAACCTTTGGAGAATTCATATCTTTGAATTATTCTTTAATTATTCTGAGTTGTACTTTGAGTAAACATCTTTAAGGGTATTTAATATTGCTGATAATCTTTGACTAATAAATATTCCATTTAATCTATTGATAATTTTCCCAAATCTCTGAGATTTTCCTTGATTTGCATAAAATAATCAACACATGTCAGACCCTCAATTTCAGGACTTTCATAATTGGAATGGGCCTAAACTTTAGATTTGATTTTTACTTGAATAAATTGTATGAGATAATTCTTGATATATATCTTTTAATCTTTGAAGATTCTATATCTTTGAATTATTCTTCAATTATTTTGACTAGTAATTTGAGTAACCAACTTTGTGGATATCTAATACCGTTGATAATCTTTGGGTATTCAATATTCCACTTTTATTGTTGTTAATCTTCCCAAATCTCTGAGATTTTCCTTGATTTACATAAAATAATCAACACATGTTAGACCCTCAATTAATAGACTTTCATAATTGGACTGGCCGTAAAATTTAGATTTGATTTTATACTCGAATAAATTGTAAGAGATAATTCTTGTTAGATATATCTTTTAATCTTTGGAGATTTTATATATTTGAATTATTCTCCAATTATTTTGACTTGTAGTTTGAGTAACCAACTTTGTGGATATCTAATATTGTTTATAATCTTTCACTAATTAATATTCAACTTTTGTTGTTGTTAATCTTCTCAAATTTTTGAGATTTTCCTTTATTTAAATAACACATGTTAGACCCTCAATTTGTAGACTTTCATAATTGGACTGGGCCTAAAATTTAGATTTGATTTGGTACTTGAATAAATTGTGAGAGATAATTCTTGATATATATTTATTAATCTTTGGAGATTCTATATCTTTGAATTATACTTCAATTATTTTGACTTGTAATTTGAGCAACCAACTTTGTGGATATCTAAAGCTGTTGATAATCTTTGACTAATCAATATTCAACTTTTATTGTTGTTAATCTTCCCAAATCTCTGAGATTTTACTTGATTTACATAAAATAATCAACACATGTCAGACCCTCAATTTATAGACTTTCGTAATTGGGCTGGGCCTAAAATTTAGATTTCGTTTTGTACTCCAATAAATTGTCAGAGATAATTCTTGATATATATATATATATATATATATATATATATATATATATATATATATATATATATATATATATATATATATATATATATATCTTTTAATCTTTGTTGATTTTATATCTTTAAATTATTCTCCAATTATTTTGACTTGTAATTTGAGTAACCAATTTTGTGGATATCTAATACTGTTTATAATTTTTGACTATTAATATTCAACTTTTGTTGTTGTTAATCTTCTCAAATTTCTGAGATTTTCCTTTATTTACATAATACATGTTAGACCCTCAATTTGTAGACTTTCATAATTGGACTGGGCCTAAAATTTAGATTTGATTTGGTACTTGAATAAATTGTAAGAGATAATTCTTGATATATATCTATTAATCTTTGGAGATTCTATATCTTTGAATTATACTTCAATTATTTTGACATGTAATTCGAGCAACCAACTTTGTGATATCTAAAGCTGTTGATAATCTTTGACTAATCAATACTCCACTTTTATTGTTGTTAATCTTCCCAAATCTCTGAGATTTTTCTTGATTTACGTAAAATAATCAACACATGTCAAATCCTCAATTTATAGATTTTGGTAATTGGGTTGGGCCTAAAATTTAGATTCGTTTTTGTACACGAATAAATTGTAAGAGATAATTCTTGATATATATATTTTTCAATCTTTGGAGATTTTATATCTTTGAATTATTCTACAATTATTTTAACTTGTAATTTGAGTAACCAACTTTGTGGATATCTAATACTGTTGATAATCTTTGACTAATCAATATTCAACTTTTATTGTTGTTAATCTTCCTAAATCTCTGAGATTTTACCTGATTTACATAAAATAATCAACACTTGTCAAACCCTCAATTTATAGACTTTCGTAATTGGGCTGGGCCTAAAATTTAGATTTGATTTTGTACTCCAATAAATTGTAAGAGATAATTCTTCATATATATATCTTTTAATCTTTGGAGATTTTATATCTTTGAATTATTCTACAATTATTTTAACTTGTAATTTAAGTAACCAACTTTGTGGATATCTAATACTGTTGATAATCTTTGACTAATCAATATTCAACTTTCCAAATCTCTAAGATTTTCCTTTATTTATATAAAATAATCAACATATGTTAGACCCTCAATTTGTAGGCTTTCAGAATTGGACTGGGCCTAAAATTTAGATTTGATTTGGTACTTGAATAAATTGTAAGAGATAATTCTTGATATATATCTATTAATCTTTGGAGAATCCATATATTTGAATTATTCTTCAATTATTCTAACTTGTACTTTGAGTAAACATCTTTGACGGTATTTAATATTGATCATAACTTTTGACTAATAAATATTCGATTTATTATATTGATAATTTTCCCAAATCTTTGAGATTTTCTTTTATTTGCATAACATAATCAACACATATCATATCAGACCCTAAATTTCTAGACTTTCATAAATGGATTGGGCCTAAAATTTAGGTTTGATTTGGTACTTGAATAAGTGGTATGAGATAATTCTTGATATATATCTTTTAACCTTTGGAGAATCCATATCTTTGAATTATTCTACAATTATTTTAACTTGAAGTTTGAGTAACCAACTTTGTGGATATCTAATACTGTTGATAATCTTTGACTAATCAATATTCAACTTTTATTGTTGTTGATCTTCCCAAATCTCTAAGATTTTCCTTTATTTATATAAAATAATCAACACATATCAGAACCTAAATTTCTAAACTTTCATAAATGGATTGGGCCTAAAATTTAGGTTTGATTTGGTACTTGAATAAATTGTATGAGATAATTCTTGATATATATCTTTTAACCTTTGGAGAATCCATATCTTTGAATTATTCTTCAATTATTCTGAGTTGTACTTTGAGTAAACATCTTTGAGGGTATTTAATATTGCTGATAATCTTTGACTAATAAATATTCCATTTAATCTATTGATAATTTTCCCAAATCTCTGAGATTTTCCTTGATTTGCATTAAATAATCAACACATGTCAGACCCTCAATTTCAGGACTTTCATAATTGGACTGGGCCTAAACTTTAGATTTGATTTTGTACTTGAAGAAATTGTATAAGATGATTCTTGATATATATCTTTTAATCTTTGGAGACTTTATATCTTTGAATTATTTTTCAATTATTTTGACTTGTAATTTGAGTAAACAACTTTGTGGATATCTATTACTATTGATAATCTTTGACTAATCAATATTCCTCTTACTTTTTTGTTAATCTTCCTAAATCTTTGAGATTTTCCTTTATTTGCATAACATAATCAACACATATCAGACCCTCAATTTCTAGATTTTCATAATTGGACTGGGCCAAAATTATAGATTTCATTTGGTACTTGAATAAATTGTAAGAGATAATTCTTTATATATATCTTTTACTCTTTAGAGAATCCTTTTCTTTGAATTATTCTTCAATTATTCTAACATTTACTTTGAGTAAAAAACTTTTTTGGTATTTAATATTGCTGATAATCTTTTACTAGTAAATATTCCATTTATTCTATTAATAATTTTCTCAAATCTCTGAGATTTTCTTTTATTTGCATAATATAATCAACACATATCAGACCCTCAATTTCTAGAATTTCATAATTGGACTGAGCCTAAAATTTAGATTTGATTTGGTACTTGAAAAAATTATAAGAGATAATTCCTTATTTATATATATATACATATAAATATATATATATATTTATATGTATTAATGTTTGGTGAATCTATATCTTTGAATTGTTTTTCAATTATTCTGACTAGTACTATGAGTAAACAACTTTGTGGGTATCTAATATTGTTGATAATCTTTGACTAATCAATATTCCACTTATTTTGCCTTGAATCTTCCCAAATCTTTAAGATTTTCTTTTATTTGCATAATATAAATAACACATGTCAGACCCTCAATTTATAGACATTCATAATTAAACTGGGCCAAAACTTTAGATTTGATTTTTACTTGAATAAATTGTATGAGATAATTCTTGATATATATCTTTTAATATTTTGAGATTCTATATCTTTGAATTATTTTCAATTATTTTGACTTGAATTTTAGTAACCAACTTTTTGGATATCTAATATTGTTGATAATCTTTGACTAATCAATATTCAACTTTTATTGTTGTTAATTTTCCCAAATCTCTGAGATTTTCCTTGATTTACATAAAATAATCAACAAATGTCAGACCCTCAATTTATAAACTTTCATAATTGGACGGGGCCTAAAATTTAAATTTGATTTTGTACTCGAATAAATTGTAAGAGATGATTCTTGATATATATCTTTTAATATTTGGACATTTTATATCTTTGAATTATTCTCCTATGATCTTAACTTGTAATTTGAGTAACCAACTTTGTCGATATCTAATACTTTTGATAATCTTTGACTGATCAATATTCGACTTTTATTGTTGTTAATCTTCCCAAATCTCTGAGATTTTCCTTTATTTACATAACACATATTAGACCCTCAATTTGTAGACTTTCGTAATTGAACTAGGCCTAAAATGTAGATTTGATTTGGTACTTGAAGAAATTGTAAGAGATAATTCTTGATATATATCATTTATTCTTTGGAGAATCCATATCTTTGAATTATTCTTCAATTATCCTGACTTGTACTTTGAGTAAACATCATTAAGGGTATTTAATATTGTTGATAATCTATGACTAATAAATATTCCACTAATTCTATTGATAATTTTCCCAAATCTCTGAGATTTTCCATTATTTGCATAACATAATCAACACATATCAAACCCTTAATTTCTAGACTTTCATAATTGGACTAGCCTAAAATTTAGATTTGATTTGGTACTTCAATAATTTGTAAGAGATAATACTTGATATATATCTTTTAATCTTTGGAGAATACATATCTTTGATTTATTCTTCAATGATTGTGACTTGTACTTTGAGTAAACAACTTTGTGGGTATTTAATATTGCTAATAATCTTAGACTCATAAATATTCCACTTATTCTATTGATAATTTTCCCAAATCTCTGAGATTTTCCTTTATTTGCATAACATAATAAACACATACCAGACCCTCAATTTCTAGAATTTCATAATTAGAGTGGGCCTAAAACCTAGATTTGATTTGGTACGTGAATACATTGTAAGAGATAATTCTTGATGTATATCTTTTAATCTTTAGAGAATCCATATCTTTGAATTATTCTTCAATTATTCTCACTTGTACTTTGAGTAAACACCTTTGTCAGTATCTAAATGTTGATAATCTTTGACTAATCAATATTCCACTTATTTTGTTGTTAATCTTCCTAAATCTCTAAGATTTTCCTTTATTTGCATAATATAATCAATACATGTCAGTCCCTCAGTTTATAGACTTTCATAATTGGACTAGGCCTAAACTTTAGATTTGATTTTGTACTTGAATAAATTGTATAAGATAATTCTTGATATATATCTTTGAATCTTTGGATAATCCATATCTTTGAATTATTCTTCAATTATTCAGACTTGTAATTTGAGTATCCAACTTTGTGAATATCTAATCTTCTTCACAATCGTTGAATAATCAATATTTAACTTTTATTGATGTTAATCTTCCCAAATCTATGAGATTTCCTTTATTTACATAAGATAATCAACAAATGTCAGACCCTCAATATATAGATTTTCATAATTGGATTGGGCCTAAAATTTAGATTTGATTTGGTATTTAAATAAATTGTAAGAGATAATTCTCCATATATTGCTTTTAATCTTTGGAGAATCCATATCATTGAATTATTCTTAAAATATATTGACTTGTAATTTGAGAAAACAACTTTGTGGGTATATAATATTGTTTATAATCTTTGACTAATAAATATTCCATTTTTTGTTGTTGTTAGTCTTCCCAAATCTTTGTGATTTTCTTTTATTTGCATAATATAATCAACACATGTCAAACACTCAATTTATAGACTTTCATAATTCAACTTGGTGTAAAATTTAGATTTTATGTGGTACTTGAATAAATTGTATGAGATATTTCCTTATATATATATCTTTTAATCTTTGGAGATTCAATATATTTAAATTATTGATCAATTATTCTAACTTGTAATTTGAGTAACTAACTTTGTGGATATCTAATACTGCTGATAAACTTTGACTAATCAATATTTCACTTATTTTGTTGATAATCTTCCAAAATCTCCGAGATTTTCCTTTATTTGAATAATATAATCCACACATGTCAAAACTTCAATTTATAGACTTTCGTAATTGGACTGCGTCTAAAATTTAGATTTGATTTGGTACTTGAATAAATTGTAAGAGATAATTGTTGATATATGTCTTTTTATATTTAGAGATTCGAATGATTCTTCAATTATTTTGACTTGTAATTTGAGTAACCAATTTTGTGGATATCTAATACTATTGATAACCTTTGACTAATCAATATTCCACTAATTTTGTTGATAATCGTCCCAAATCTTTGAAATTTTCCTTTATTTGGATAATATAATCCACACATGTCATGCCCTGAATTTATAGACTTTCATAATTGGATTGGGTCTAAAATTTAGATTTGGTTTTGTACTTGAATAAATTCTAAGATATAGTTCTCTATATATATCTTTTAATCTTTGGATATTCATATGTTTGAAATATTCTTTAATTGTTCTTACTTGTAATTCGAGTAACCAACTTTGTGGATATCTAATATTATTGATAATCTTTGACTAATCAATATTCCAATTATTTTGTTGATAATTTTCTTAAATCTCTTAGATTTTTCTTTATTTGCATAATATAATCCACACATGTCAAACCCTCAATTTATAGACTTTCATACTTTGATTGGGTCTAAAACTTAGATTTGATTTGGGACCTGAATAAATTATAAGAGATAATTCTTGATATATATCTTTTAATCTTTGGAAATTCCATATCTTTGATTTATTCTTCAATCATTGTAACTTGTAATTTGACTAACCAACTATTTAGATATATAATATTGTTGATAATCTTTGACTGATCAACATTCAACTTATTTTGTGGATAATCTTCCCAAATCTCTGATATTTTCCAGTATTTGCATAATATAACCACACATTTTTCTTTTTGAATTTATTTAGTAATACTTGAAATAATAAATAAAATACAAAATAAAGTAAAAGTAAAATATAAAAATAAATAAAATAAAAACATGATAATGTCAATTATCATTCCACAAGTAATGCGGAGAAGTTCATCCTCCTATATTAAATACATTCAGTTAAAAGTTAAGAAAAAGTAATATACCTCACTACAAAAAATCATGTATATAATGATGGTTTTAATATGACGGTTAATTAAAACAGTCGCTTTTCGCAGTATAATACGTCAGTTTGGTAACAGCCGTAATGTAAATGTATAATGTGGCGTTTCTAACCACCATCTTTTACATTGTCATATTATTATTTCAAATTGTGTCATTTTGAAATGTCACTTTATATAAAATATTATTTTTATAATTTTATGAAATTATTTTCTATCTCACTTTTTTCTCGATGCCTCCTTTTTTTTGGTAAAATTTTGTTCCCTCTCTTTTTTATTTCATTTTCCCACTCAACAAATATTTTCTTCTTTTTTTTGGGTAAAATTTTGTTCTCTCGCTGACACCCAACAAATCACTTCACTCTCACTCTCTCTGCGTTCATCACTAAGCTCTCGTCTCTCTGCGTCAAACCAAACTCGCATCCTTCTCTGCGTCTCATTCGCGTATCTCCTTTCTCCTTTCTCCTTCAGGTCGCCCTAAATCACTCACCTCTCCGTCACTCACGTCTCCGTCACTCACCTCTCCATCACTCACCTCTCCGTTCACTCACCTCTCCATTTCGCCTCTTTCTCCTTTCTCCTTTCTCCTTCATTTCACGTCTTCGTTTCAACTCGTTCTCTTTTCTCCTTCCTTCTCAATCAGTCCACGATTGCCTCCGTTCTTATTTGCTCATTGGGTTCTTCAACCTCGTTCTGAAGGAGAAAGGTTTGATTGCTCGCATTTGCGCCTCAGTCCAGTCGTTTTCTGTTTCTGGTATGATATTCATCAAATTTGTGTTACCTTTTTGAATTGAATCTTGCCAATTTTTGATTTGAGTGGCCAATTGTAGGATTAGGGTTCGCGCGGTGGACAACGGCAGTTCGACATCGAAGGGCGAGGAACTCGCACCAGTTGTCTCCACCACACTGAAGCTCGAATTTCAGTTCCGGTTTGGCCTCTGAATTTCACTTCTAGTATTTTTTTTCTTTTTTTTTGTTGGGTGCTGGTTTTCTGCTTGATTTGTGGTATTGCAGCTAACGTTTTGTGCTTGGTTTTTTGGGAATAAATTAATATGTTATTGCAGCTATACTGATACTCGTTTGTTTGATTTTGTCTTAAATCAATGTTGACACATGGCTTACCAAATGTTCCATTTCTAAATTTAATCATTGCATGAAAGGGTTTATCTGCAATGTTAATTGGTGGCATTCTGTAATTATCATCAATCAGTTTTGACTTGTGTGGCTTCTATTACTATATTATTCCTTTTATCTTTAAAGCCATTCTGTTTGTGGTATATGGTATATGGTATTTAAAGCCATTCCTATATCGGAAAACCTGCTGCATCATCTTTTTCAACCTTTTTCACTCTCTATTCTGCTTCTGGTATATGGTATTTAGATGGCTATACCAAAATCATCTTTTTTCATCTGTTTCAAATGTTAATCGTTTTTTGGTTAAATTGAGTTGAATTTGACCTAATCAAGTGAAGATTGTCATTCCAATTACTTATGTTTGGCCACTTGCGCAAACTTCTTTTTATAGGCTAAGTGATGACTAACCTCTCCTATGACATTGTGAAGCAAGTTTTGGTGGATGGGATCATTGCCAAATCTCAATCACTTTCAACTTTATTCTAAACCATTTCAAACACAATCATGCTGTCAATAAGGGTGTGTGTGCTTGACTGAGAAATAAAATAACAAGTTTCTTAGATCTATGCATGGAGCTTTGAACACAGAATGAGTTTTGGTGACCCCAAAGGCTTCCATTACTGCATGTTGCTGCGGTTTAAAATCCTGCAACAAGTGGTAATGGAGGCTTCCATTAAAGGCATCTGTTCATGTTTTATTATCATCTTAAACATCCTCAATAATAAAGTTATGATGTTTTGTTGCGGTTATACTGTAGTTCCTGTACAACTTCATTTTGCAGATAAACATAAGCTCCACAATGCAATTTCTAGCTCTTAAAGTTACTGATGATATTGATATTAGTTATAGCTTGTTTGGTGTTGGTTATTTTGTTTTTTCCTTTCTGTGATTTTGGAGTATATGAACATATGTGATCTTAAGCACACTATCAATTTTTTGTGTCTGCCTTGGTGTGGTTCTGCCATCAATTTGGTTGTTTGGTGCTTGTGATTAGTTGTGATTTCTGTATTTTGTCATGTTCTGAAACATGGTGATTTTTTGTGATCATAATCTGTATTTTTTACTGAAATGTATTAACAAATACATTTTTTTTGTGGTTCTGCATACTAGTTATTCATGTACATTATTGGTGTTGATATTTGTAAGGATCTACAACAATTTTTTCTCTCTAATCGGATATTACATTGCATGAACTCCAATTTGATATATACTTTCTCTATTTGTATAGGATAAAATTTGGACAACTTGCAAGTTAAAGCTGCTGCAAACTTTGTCCAGCTTATTTCATATAATATCAAGGTTTGAGCTTAAGTCATGTTCTTTGCAATTCAATTATTTTAGTTAACTCTTTCATTTAATTGTTTTGCAGATAAAATATATATGTTTTGTCCTTTATTTTATAATTGCTTTGAGTGAATACTTTAGTTAACTAATTATTTTAGTTAACTCTTTCATTTAGTTGTTTTGAGGATAGAACACCTTCCTCTTGTTTATATGATTTCATTCCTAAGTAATGAATTTTTTTTCTTTGGTGTTTATTTTGTAGTCATGCCAATAGATAAATCGTGGACTTCTAAACCACGAAACACCATTGAATATTCAAATGGGCTGAATATTTTTTTGGATTTTGCTTTTGAACATGGTAATGGTCGTGTTATTAAGTGTCCATGTTCAAAATGTGGTTTCAATAAATGGCAAACTAGGGATGCAGTTCTAGAACACTTAACATGTAGACCTTTTCCTGAAAACTACAAAACATGGTATATGCATGGTGAAGGACCAAGTGTAAGTGATTCCATGGCTGGTAGAAGTGCAAATGTGGTTCAAGATTTTTTAGAATCTCAAAATCCAATGGAAGACATGTTGAATGATGCATTCGGGTTTGTGGGGAATGATGTTAATGATTTTGACAAGGCTACCGAAGAAGATGGTGTGCAAGCTAACATGATGCGTGATGAAGGAAATATAGATTTTGATGCTTTGTTGAAGGAAAATAACCAACCATTATATGATGGTTGTACAAAGTATTCAAAGTTATCATTCATGTTGAAGTTATATCATATAAAGTGCATGTGTAGAATGAGTGACAAAGCAATGACATTGATTCTAGAGTTGCTAAAGGACGCATTTGAACATGCTAAGTTTCCTAGCTCATTCTACGAGGCCAAGAATTCAATTAGCAAGCTTGGTCTTAACTATGTCAAAATACCGGCTTGCCCAAAAGACTGCATGCTATATTGGGGTGAAGAGAATGAAGACTTAGAAGAATGTAAACGGTGTAAGATGTCGAAATGGAAAGATAAAAATAAGAAACAATATGCAAAGATATTGCGTTACTTTCCCTTAAAGCCGAGATTGCAAAGATTATTTATGTGTTCTAAGACAATTAATTCTATGACATGGCATGCATCAGAAAAAAACCACGACGAATTGATGAGGCACCCTAGAGATTCTGAGGCTTGGAAAACATTTGATGTATTGCATCCTGAATTTGCAAGTGATCCGCGAAATATACGACTAGGCTTAGCTAGTGATGGTTTCAACCCTTTTGGAAACATGAGTACTAATCATAGTATATGGCCAGTGGTGCTCATTCCTTACAATCGTCCTCCTTGGGAGTGTATGAAGCAAACCTCCTTTATCCTCTCTATGATAATTCCTGGTAAACAAATGGCAGGGAATGATATTGATGTCTACTTACAACCATTGATCAAAGAATTGAAGGAGTTATGGTTTGATGGAGTGCAAACATTTGACTATTCGAAAAAAGAAATGTTTACATTGCGAGCGGCTTTGATGTGGACAATTAGTGATTTTCCTGGGCTAGGAAATTTATCTGGATGGAACACGCACACTGGAAATGCTTGCCCTACTTGTAACTTTGATACAGATTCTTGTTGGCTGTACAGGGGAAAATTTTGTTTTATGGGACATCGTCAATTTTTAGAAAAAGATCATAGATTTAGATTCAATCGGTCTCTTTTTAATGGAAAAATTAAGCTAAGGGATGCACCACTACCTTTGACTGGGTTAGACATATTTAAACAAGTTGAGGGTTTGAATGTTACATTTGGGAAGCCAATAGAAATTCCAAATACAAGTAAGAGAGGTCGAGGAACCAATGTTGAATTTGTTGGAGCAGAACAATGGAAAAAAAGAAGTATATTTTTTGATCTTCCTTATTGGAAGACGAACTTGTTGAGACATTGTCTAGATGTCATGCATATTGAGAAGAACGTTTGTGACAATGTTTTGTATACTTTGCTTAATGAGCCTACAAAATCAAAAGATAATGTTAAAGCCCGAAAGGTTCTTAAAGAAATGGGTATAAGGAAGGAACTTTGGCCAGATGATAAAGGAAGATATCAGCCAGCTTTGTTTTCATTGTCAAAAGCAAAGAAGAAAACATTTTTGCAAACATTGAAAAATGTTAAAATGCTAGATGGATACTCAAGTAACATTTCACGATGTATTGACTTGAAAAATGGAAAGATATTTGGACTCAAAAGTCATGATTGTCATATTCTTATGGAACACTTACTACCTATTGCCATACGCAATCTTTTTTCAAACAATGTCACTGCAGTGATAGTAGAACTATGTTCCTTTTTTCGACAATTATGTGGCAAAAGTTTAAGTCAATTGGATCTTGAAAAACTTGAGTGTCGCATGATTGAAACACTATGCCACTTAGAAATGTTATTCCCTCCTACCTTCTTTACAATCATGGTTCATTTAACTGGTCACCTAGCCGGGGAAGCAAAACTTGGAGGTCCGGTACATTATCGTTGGATGTATCCCATTGAAAGGTTTGTCGACAACACACCTTTCTATTTTTGTTTTAAGTGTAACATTTGTTTTGCCTAATTGTTTTAAAATTATATAGGTATTTGGGACACTTAAAGTCCTATGTTCGAAACAAATCACAACCCGAAGGTTCTATTGCTGAAGGATACATAGCTGAAGAGGTTCTAACCTTTTGCTCTCAGTATATGGAAGGGGTGGAAACAAGAATTAATAGACCTTCACGTGTGGATGATTATGGTGATACAGAATTATCTGAATTGAGTACCCTATTTCCACCAATTGGTAGAGTAGTAAGTGCCTCTTCAACTTTTCAAATGTCAACCATGGAGAAAACCCAAGCACATCGATATGTGTTATTTAATTGCCCTCAGGTTAAACCTTATATTGAGTGAGTATTACCATAAACAATAATGTAGTTATATTTACAATGTGTTTTTATTTTATTATTAGTAATATGTTGACATATTATATTAGAGAATTTAAAGATCATTTGCGAAGGCAATCTAGAAGGCGAAGAATTTCCAATACAGAGATAGAAAAGATTGTTAATAAGGATTTCATGAATTGGTTTCCTCGTAGGGTATGTATAATAATATGTGTTATTAGATCTTAAATTAAAGTTTCACTTTAAATTGACGTCTAAATTCATTATTTTTTTAGATTGATAACCCAGACATTTCGAGTTCAGTGCCAGATGATCTAAAGTATTTAGCTCGAGGTCCAACACCACATGCTAGAAGATTTACTGCCTCTAATGTTAATGGATACAAATTTAGAACTCAAAGTCGAGAACATGGGATGAAAACCCAAAATAGTAGAGTGTTCTTAACTTCTTCAACATCATGTGTTGCAAGTAGTGCAGACAATAACATTAGAGAAGCAGATTTGGCATATTATGGAAAATTAGAAGACATAATTGAGCTCAATTACTATGGGAAATTTAAAGTTACATTGTTCAAATGTAAATGGGCTGACACCACATAAGAAAGGGGGTTTAAAAAGGATGCATGGGGGTTCACTTGTATAAATTTCTCACGATTAATTCACATTGGAGATCGTGAGGATCATGACCCATACATTGAAGCTTCACAAACTGAAATGGTCTATTATGTCAATGATGAGGTCAACAAGGATTGGGCCATTGCTCTCCATGTCAAACCAAGAGACTTTTATGATATGGGAGAAGGTGATATTGATGTTTGTGAAGTTGAAACATGTCCACAGCAAGACTTAAATCAATTTTTTAGTGACTCTGAACAACTAGCACTTTTTAGGGACGATGAAGATGATGACTTATTAAATGAGGACAACCGTAACGATGAAAATGATTCAATGTCAGAGTAATAATAATTACTCGGTATGAGTCTAGGTCATAGAACTTGGTGGAACATGTATTAGTTATAAATTATTTACTTTTACCTTATTTCTAAGTTAAAGTGTAGAAAACTTAGTAATACATGTTTACCTTATTAATTAATTTTTTATTGGTTTATTTTTTGTTTTTTGTGCAGATATGCCTAGACCCAAGAGGATTAGGAACTTGCTGAAGTCAGTTCCAAGTACCCCTGAAATTGAACACATTTCATCCAGTTTAGAACATTCTATGGGAAATTATGTGCAAGATACCTCTAGACAACCATCTACTCAACAAGGACAAGCAAGCATTCAACTAGGACAACCAACAACTCAACCTGGAGAGCAAGGAATTGAATCTGCAGATGCAACTTCTGAACCTGCACAACCACTTGAACCTTCACAACCAGCTTCTGAATCTTCACAGCCATCTTCAGAATTTTCACAGCCAACATCTCAATATAGTCAACCCAATTCTGAAGCTGAACCTGTAGTAGTAATCCCCAAAAAAGGAAGACAATCAAACCATTATTGGTTTGTGGATGCTATAGGTAAATTTAATATTGTGTTAATGTTTTCAATTAATAAGTTCCAATTAATGTATTTGATTTTTACAGATGAAGATGGAGTTAGTAAAAATCTTAAGGTCAAGGTTAAGGATGCTCACAACTTGCCAAATGGATTACGTGTGGTTGTGAATTATGATGATAAATATCAACCAATTGGAGAAGCATCTGGTCTTCTTGCTGGAGTGTGTGGGCAGCTAGCAACAAATTGTATATTGTTCCCTATAAGTTTTGAAAGGTGGTCATCTGTGCCAGATACTTACAAGGACAAAGTGTGGGAAAGTCTAAAGGTAATTAAACTCTCTATTGTTATTTCTTCTATTAAATATAAATTATAAATATTGACTAACATTTGAATTCTTTGAAGCCTCGATTTTGTTTCAAGATAAATGAGGACTTGGCAAAAAGAGATGTTATGTCTAGAATTGGAAAACTATGGAGGGAGTACAGATGGAAGCTGTGGAATGAGTTTTATGACCCCCTTCTTAGTAGAAATGATCTCATCAAGAATGTTCCCGATGAGATTACCATGGATCAATGGGCTCTTTTTGTTGATTATCGTCTCAAGCCTTCAACAATGGTAAACAAATTGTAATTAGTATATTTACATACATTCTCAATTTAAATTTCCACAAAACTGATTTCCTTTTCATTTGGTAGAAAATGGGTAATAGAAATAGAGATATCAGGAAAAGACAAACTATTCCTCACACGGGTGGTGCTATGTCTTTGTCAAGAAGAAGGGAAAATTTGGTATTTTTTTTTTGATATTTTGTTCTCAATTTAGTAATATTCTAATGTTTGACTTAAATTATTTCCTTTGAATATTAGAAATTGGAGCTTGGTAAGAATATTGGGAGAGCTGAAATGTGGAAGGTGACTCATAAGAGAAAAAATGGCACCTATGTGAATGACGAGGCTATGGAGATTGGGGTAACTTTACTCATATCATTAAGTTGTTAAAATATGGATTATTAGATGACTGAATTTGGATGCTTTTCTGTTAATTAAGTTATGACAGCATGCTTTTCTTGAATCCATCAATTAATTTTGGGTTGTGCTGGATACATCTGAAATATTTCTGATTTTGGGTTGTGCTGTGGATACATCTGAAATATTCTACAAATGTTCAAGATTTGATTTTGTGTTGTGCTGGATTAATCCATGAATTGATTTCATAATGGCACATCTGCAGCATTCAGGACCATCTTTGCATTGTGATTTTTCTGTTGTAAAACTCTGCATTTTTCTGCTGTAAAACTCTGCATCAGTTTTTGTCTACAGTAACCGCATCTGCCTGAGTTCTTTCAGCATATTCTTTTCCTATCCTCATTGCATGATGCATTTACATTACATCTAAAATATCTCTGCTTTGGTGGGAAGAGGAATGAACTTAAATTCAAAGAAATGAACAAATAAAAGCAAAAACTAAGTCTAGACCAAGCAAAAACGAATTTTCAAGTTTCCTCAGGCCATCTTTTGGATCTGCAAAAGCAAAATCAGTACATAAATATGTTAAAAGTCATGAATTGAATTATGTTTGATGTTACTGAATTGCATTGTTTTTCTACTATCACAGATTGGTTTTATTGGCACCATTTAGGTTTCATGCAAGTTCTGCTTTTAAACTCATTTTGCATTTAGTTTTAGCATGCTCATTACTGTCTCTTGGACAACTCATTAGAGAAGTTCAAAGGCACAGTGTCTCTCAGGACATTTGCCCAATCACATTTTGAGAATGGGTTGTGGAAACAGGGTGGGAACTGCGTTAGAACTAGGCCATTTAGGAGCAATGAGACACAATTAGAGGGTCTTGATTTGGAGTGTTATATGATTTAGTTGTAGTTTAGCATGCTCATGGTCTCTAATATTCATATTGCATTGAGAATAGTAATTAGTGTAGATTGATACTCTAATTGAGAAGTAAGCAACGTGTCTGATTTGTTACTGTAAACCCACTACAAAGCATACTTAATTGAAGACATTATTCCTTTAATAAATTTGTTACACACTTTTATCTTTTTCTTAATCAAACATCAAACATCTCGACAAATTAAGTATTTATATCTCACTTCATCATTTTCTTCAATCTTCATGAAATACTAGGATCTGTAGTTCATGTTTTATCCCATTTTGAGTTAATGTTGTGTTGGAGATAGAATAAATTGGAAACTGAAAATTGATGAATTAAAGTTGAATTATTATTCCTATTTTTATGCAGGAAAAAATTGATGAATTGATGTTGAAAAATCCGGAAACTGCATCTGAAATATCTCCAAATGATCCTATTGGTGTCATATTTGGAAAAGAGCATCCAGGTCGGGTTAGAGGACTTTCGTATGGTGTGTGTCCTACTCTTGCTTTTCAGCAATCAACTACAAGAATAAGAGGAATCAACTTTGCTTCACCTGATGCAGCTTCACCACATGACAAAGATAAGTTTGTGAAGATTGAAAATGAACTTGCAACTGTCAAGAACCAAGTGCAAGCACTGCTTGCCTATATTGCTTCTAAAGAAGATGTTCCAGAACATGTTGCTGCAATGGTTGCTGGTTTGGTATGTCCATCTATTAATGAGTTATAATTTACATTAGTAAATTACTTAAACTTATTGTGTGGATCTCATAATTTATTTCAGTTTCCCTTACTCATATATACTATATTATTTCTTCATTGCAGGCACCAAATAATGTAGTCTTTTTTTCTTAGATGCTTGAATATTTTGGTACTCTTAATGTTGTCTTTTTATTTTTCCAAATGCTTGAATTGGTACTTTGATGTAGTTATGTTATATTGACAATGAATCAATTTAGTTTATCAATTTCTAATTGATAGTGTTATAATTTTTTATATATTTTAAATTATCATGAAAAAATAATTTTATCGAATTATGAAAGTATAAGAAATATTAAAAAAAATAATTAAATATTAAAATTACGTCATTTGATACATTTGATAATGACGTAATTAATCTCAGAATAAATTGTAATTAATTAAACTGGTGACATTTAAAAATGTCATAATATAATGATAATAGTGTCAGTTTAAAGCGTCGTTTTTCACATTATATTTGTCATCCAGTAAAAATATTACGTCAGCTTTAACTGACGCTTTTTGCGTCTTTAAACCGCCACTTAATACGTTATATAAAATGACGGTTGTTGCGGCGGTTCATCTATAGCCACCGTATTATACTTTGTGACGGCAAGAATTACGACATTTCAGCAAACCGTCGCTCAAGTAAATAACGACAGTTAAAAATGACGTAAATTACAAAAATAAATGTCAGTATTTACATGTTTTTTTGTAGTGCCTGAAATGAAAGTTAAATTGAGACACATTAATTGCATTTTGAAAGTAACAACTAATAGGGTATCCTATCAAATTTAAGCACTTCTATTTCTTATGGCCAAACCAGAAATGCATAACATGTACATAAAGTAATTATATGGCTAGGCACACATGTATATACATGTCTTACCTTTTGTGCGTAGGTACTTAATACAAAATATGTAATTTTCAGAACACTATTTGAGTCCATAAGAAGATTCTGTTGTTGCAAAATACATGTATTAAATATGAGTATGATCCCTAATTCAACTAAAAAAAGAAAATAATTGATTCTTGTTGACACTTATATGATTTATGACTCTATTAATTAAATTATTGGAGAGGATTGTGGTAGAGAATGATAGACCTTCAAGTTTCCTACATTATCATGTGCTCCACCACATATGATACTTTAGTTTCGTTCAATGCTTTTATTTATAAGAAATAAAAAGAATTTCATTTTTGTACATGAAAAATCATATCCAATAAAAATAGGGACAATGATATTTTGACTCCCAGAAATTGACTCCCATTTTGTACTCCCTTACGTGGCTTAGTATTGGGCATTGATTCATTCAAAAGAAAAGATAGTGGTACATTAATCAATGTTCCACACTAAGCCACATAAGAAAGTACAAAATGGGAGTCAAGTTATAGGAGTCAAAATATGATTTTCCTAAAAAAAGAGATCTTGACATTTCCACAATCTACCACGAAAAAAAAGAGACGGTGATAAATGGAAGAGTATGTGGTTATAGTCGAGGATTTTAATGGCTACATGGTTTCTGTTCTCAATGTTCTTTGAGAACTTTACTTTAGCAAAGCTTCCCTCGCCAATGGTTTTTTCGAGCTTATACTTTCCCAAACGTGTATGAGTTCTCACTAATTTCTCGCTCATTTTTCTCTTCCTTGATATTTGTTTGTGTGGTCTTATAAAACAAGTTTGATATATGAATCTCTCACTTGCTTCAAATATGTCAATAAAATCATCCAAATAAAATCCAGAATGTAAAACCCTACACCCATAACTTGCTTGACCAAAAGACCCAATTCACGAAGATTTACGCTTCCTTCCCTAGATTAGGCTTTGCGTCGTCGAAGGACCTTGACCCTTTTGAGCTGGAACACAATCATATTGGGAGGCTCTCTTTTCTCGTGTCAGCGTCAAGACAGAGACGAGAAAAATACAACATCAAGACGTCACTATGTTTGTAGTGGTCGGCGTTGCTGACAATGACTAGAGCATGTTAGTACTATGGCAAGTGTACCAAGTTGCGTAAGTAGTAACCAGTAAAATTGGGATATCGTTTTCCAATTGACTTGTGTAATACTAATCGATCGTGCAATTAATAATTAATTGAAACTAAATAATGAATCCATAATTTGATATTATATGCAAGAAAGTAAATTTGTGCATAAACAAGTAAAAGGTGAACTAGGATATTTGAAACTCTTAGAGAATGGAAAAGACTAGAAATGCAATGGATTGATATTGTTGGGGGTTAGATTTCAGTGACTTCACTCTAAGGCATATAAAACACTCAACTCTTCTCCATTAAATTACTAATTTCAACCCATAAGTCTACTCAAACCCTAATCCCTTAGTTGAATGAGCTTAGATTTCCTTATTAAGAGTTAATTCCTTGAATCCCTAAATAAGTGAATCCGCTTTACAAACTAGGGTTTAAGATAACTAATGGGTCGAGCTTCATTCCTAGATACAAGTTCCATTAGGCATCTTGTTCCAATTCTAGGTTCAAAAGATTTTTCCAATACCCGATGACCCAAATATCATGCAATGAATGGCCAAAATAAAGCAAGCATTAAGTAAAGAAACAAATATACTAGAAATTAATGGAAGAAACATGTATGTATTCAAAACATTTACAAAATACAAGAGTTTAGTGGCTACATCTAGCCCCAACAAAATGGGTTTAGCTCTCTATTGTCATGGAGAGCACAAGTATACGAAATGAAGGTGAAAGAAGGAGGAGATACAAAGAGGAAGAAGAGTGTGTTCTTGCCAAGCCCTAGCAGACCTTCAAGCTTCTCTAATCGTGTATTTCAAGCACCAAAACGTCCAAGATGGCTTCCGTTCGAGCAAACTAGAAGAAATAGGTTAACCTTGCCACATCAACACAGGTGTCGCTCAAACGCACCGTTCAACGTCTAACTTTACGAGCCAATCAACGCTCAATGCTGGCTAATTGGCGCTCAACGCCTAGATATACGAACCAACTGGTGCTCGGCGCCCAGAAATACGAGCAAATTAGTGCTCAACAATGAATCTAACACTCAACGTTGGGATTTGCAACGTGAATGACGCTGAGCTCTGTCTTTATGGCGCTCAACGCTAAATGCATGATTTAGATCTTCAAATTTTGTTTTTCTTCTTTCTTCTCTAGTGGACAATTTCTTTGGTTTGAGGCAAAAGCTTCCTATCATTGAATTAGTCACAAAAAACAGGGATTAGTGGCAAAATTAGATCAATGTAACCCAAAATGTATTTATTCACAAAAGCAAGGTAAAATTATGGATTAAATAGGTTAAAAGTTATGGAAGAGTTGATTTTGTTAATAAAATAGAACTTAGATAATGGTAAAAATTAACATTATCAACACTGCTACGTTCTACCGATGACTCTTCTGACGATTTGCAATGAAGGTATCAATGCTCAGTAAAGCTCTCATGTTTGGTCAACGAGGGGAGCATTTTGCAGTTTGGGGAGCAAGAGTATTATTCAGGAGAAAATAAAATCATGTTATACTGGTTCACTCAAACCTGAGCTAGATCCAGTTTGTCAAGGCAACCTGAGCTTCACTTTGCACTATTTCAAAAGTTTTACAAAGAATCCACCACACAAGAATCACACCAAGAACCCTCTTGCAGACCTGGAAAACCACCAGGCACACACCCAAAGCTTGAGAAAGATCAAACCTTAGTGATAGCACAGCCTTGCCTACCACAAACCACTTTCTCCAAGCTTCAAATCAAGCCAAAAGCTTCAAGAATTGATCCAAGATCAATCTTCAATAGCTGCAACACCTATGATCACGAAGGAGAGAGTTTCCACAAGTTTCCAGAACCAATTCGTGCTCTAAAATGATCAACTGGCCTCTCTTTCGAAAATCATAGCTTTTATAGTCAAACTGTTACGAAATTCAACAAGTTGATTTTCAAATCAATCGGTTGATTTCACTTGACTTAAGTGAAATCAGTCGATTAAAAACTAAATCAACTGATTGAATTTGTTGCAGTTTAAGACTACTGTAGCCAACCTTTTAACCTGTTAAAAAACCATTCAACAGATTAAAAGAGACATTTTAACCTATTGAAAAACCATTCAACAGATTAAAAACACACCAAAGACCAAACTACATATAATTAATGCTTTAAGGTCTACAACATGAATTACAAACTACAAGTACACTTTCTTAATGATGTAACTACATGGAGAGCACATGTTTCAGCCTTGATCACCATGGATATCATCAAATCTCCTTTCCTTCATCAATGTAGGCTTCATTCCAATGTTTATGGCTTCAAGATAGTTCAAAAGAGCTTCATTCAATCTTCATCAAATCTTCAAGAAGCAAACCACCTTGGCTTCTCATGTCAACAATCTCCCCCTGATTTGATGCAGCCAACCTTTATTCCATCTATCTTCTTCTATCTTCCATTGCAAAATGCGTCTTCCATTTGTTGGAAACCAATTGATGAAGTAACACTTTAGCTTGAAGCTTGTGAACCTGAAACACATTTTACAGCAGCAATACACACAAGCTAGCAAGTATACAACTGTGATCATGCTCCCCCTATCAATAATATGGGTTCAAATTCAGATTTGATTATTGATTCCAATTTTTAATGCTTAGTTTAATGTGATCAATTATCCATTTTCCAATTTTCCAATTTTTCTTTCCCTTTGGATTCATCAAACAGAACAAATGCATAAAGATAACAAGCATTGCATTTCATTTCATTAATACTGGAAGGAAATACAGCCAAAAGAAACTGAAAACAGAAAACAGATGCATAAAGTTGATACAATCAGCCGACTGAAATGAAAAACAACCGACTGAAACTGACAGAACTCAAACAGAAAAATCACAAACACAAGGATGCAATGCATGATCCTAAACAACCACCACACTCAGTCATCTTGAGGGTCATTTTTGGTCTGGAATGAGTGGAGCATATCATGGATATCATGAATTTGGCCATCCAATGCATTGAACCTCTCATTGCAATAGTTGTGATGTTCATGTTGAGACACATTAAGCTTATGCAGCTGGTTCAGCACCATCCTCTCAAAATGTGAGTACATAGGGCCTCTATCCTCTGGAGGATTGTAGGGAATCAAGTCCATGGGTCCAGCAGTTGGTTCTTCCTCTTGATTTGCACCACTTGGACCGCTTCATGGTCATGTGCACCACCAACAACAGCTCCAGCAGCTGTCCATCCATTTCCCACCTTGATAAAGCCCATTTTGTGCAGATTTTGGTTGGAGGTATGGTTCAATAGTCCAGTTGACTCCTCTAGCTCAACCTCTACATCAATACCAAAGTATTCAATGAATTTAAACACCAAAACCACATATGGAAGCCTAAAATCCGCGAGTCTCTTGGCCTTGAGCATGTGATCACGAAACACATAGATCCAATCCACTTGAATGTTGTGTTGAATGCAGTACATGAGTATCAAATCTCCCTCATTCAATGTTGAATGGTTGCTACCACGTGGAACAAGGATTTTTGTGACAATCATACCAAGTAACCTTTGATCCACCTTGAGACCACCAACATGGAAGTGTTTGATTTCAGTAATAGGATTTCTCAAGCATTGGCCATAGTATTGCATCTTGTTGAATTCTGGAACAACCCCAGTTTCACCTTTTCTCACTTGCACACCCTTTGGTTTGAGTCCAACCACATCTTTCCAAGCTCTCTTGTTGATCTCCATTTGAACACCCTTGATGCTGGACAGTAGGACATCATTTTTGAACTCCAAGTTAGTGAAAAATACCTTCACCAAGTCTGGATAGATTTTCCCTGAAAGTTCAAGGAAGGACTTCAACTTTTGATGCTTTAATTGTTGGAATAGGCTCTCAAAGCCTTCAGCCCTTAGCCATGAGAACCTCAGCACCTTAGGAATACTGATTTGCTTCCTATTCATCTCAATGAGGAACACTTGAATGTTGTCCTCTTGATCCTCAAACCATGCTTCAATTCTCCCATGGCTTTCATGATTTGGAGACCTTGGAGTAGGAGGAGTGGAGTGCTCATCATCATATTGGGTAGCTCTTTGGGAACGACGAGGCATGATGAGTGTTGGTATGGTTGTTTCTAAGAGATGTATGATGCAAATGCAGCAATACAAGTGCAGTGTTTATAATTCAACAAACTGATTTTCAGAAACAGTTGATTAAATGATGCAGATTTTTCTAATTAATTCATTTTATGTTACCCAAATCAATTTAATGCAGTCCAAAACAGTATCTCATGCATTCATGATGTTTTCAATGTGTTTTTATGAGAGAATCAATCAGTTCAGATCATGTGAGCTGCATGCACATTGGAATTGTACACTAGAATGCTTTTTGGTCAAACAATTCAGTAAAAGTAACACATGGCTGATGAAATGGGTAGTTAAGAGCAGATAGTACCTGACAAAAATATGTTTGCTTTGACTGAGTCAACTTAACAATTCAATTCGTGAGTAAAAGCACAGTTTAAGTGAAATCAACACATTGAAAATAGAATCAGTCGACTAAAGCAACATCAGAGCATCAGAGATTAAAAAACAGAATCTGGTTAAGTGAAATCAGTTGACTGATTTTGAAAATTAATCGATTGAAAATCGTGAAATTGAACTTCATTTTTCCAGATTCAATTTTAATGAAATCAACATACTGAATTATGAAAACAACAGATTAAAAATCATAGCAGATCAATTTTTCATCATCTAGCGGTAGTTTAAGTGAAATAAACATGTTGAAATACAAAAACAGCAAATTGACAGATCATGAATTTTGCAAATAGAGCAGATTTAAGTGAAATCAACACATTGAAATGCAAAATCAACAAGTTGACTATGACAATTTTTAACTTTTGCATACAGCGGCAGATTTTTATGAAACCAATGCATGAGTACATAAGATTAACATGCCACAAACACATCAGACCACATTGTTGATGCCTAAAATGCCTAGTTCAGTTCTTAGCTTGTTAAACCTATCTCTTGCTAATGGTTTTGTAAACAAATCCGCCAATTGATTTTCAGTTTTAACAAATTTGATTTCACAATCTCCCTTTTGAACATGATCACGAATGAAATGATGCCTAATCTCTATATGCTTGGTTTTAGAATGTTGTATTAGATTCTTGGTTAAGTTGATTGCACTAGTGTTATCACAATACAAAGGTACCTTGCTTAGCCTTACACCATAGTCCAAAAGTTGATGTTTCAACCATATGATTTGTGCACAGCCATGTCCAGCAGCAATATATTCAGCTTTAGCTGTGGAAAATGCCACACAAGCTTGCTTCTTGCTATTCCATGAGATTAGACTTGATCCAAGCAAATGGCAAGTACCATTTGTGCTTTTCCTATCCAATTTGCACCATGCATAGTCTGAATCTGAAAAACCACTAAGAGATATGTTAGAATCACATGGATACCATAAACCAACATTGGTTGTTCCTTTGAGGTACTTTAGAATCCTTTTTGCAGCCTTAAAGTGTGATTCCTTAGGATTTGCTTGAAATCTAGCACATAAGCATACTCCAAACTGAATGTCTGGTCTACTTGTTGTAAGATAGAGCAAAGACCCAATCAACCCTCTATATTTGGTTGAATCTACTGGTTGGCCAGCCTCATTTGCATCCATAAGGCAATTTGTTGCAATTGGAATGGCAGCTTCCTTGCAATCCTCCATTTTGAACTTTTTCAACAAGTCAAAACAGTATTTTGATTGATTTAAAAATGTTCCATGCTTGAGTTACTTGACTTGCAGCCCTAGAAAGTAGGCAAGCTCACCCATCATGGACATCTCAAATTCTCCCTGCATTGCTGCAACAAACTCTTCACACAATGTGTTATTATTTGAACCAAAGATGATATCATCAACATACACTTGAACAAGTACAACATCATTATCATGTTTTCTAATGAAGAATGTTTTATCCACTGCACCTCTAGCATAACCTTTTGATAAGAGAAAATTTCTTAGCCTTTCATACCATTGCCTTGGTGCTTGTTTCAAACCATATAAGGCCTTTTTCAATTTGAAAACATGGTTAGGATAGAGATGATCCTCAAATCCAGGAGGTTGTGATACATACACTTCTTCATTTAGGAAATCATTCAAGAATGCACTTTTCACATCCATTTGATGCAATTTAAAGTTACACATGCAAGCATATGCTAAGAGTAATCTCACAGCTTCTAGCCTAGCTACAGGTGCATAAGTTTCGTCAAAATCAATGCCTTCTTCTTGATTATAACCTTTAGCAACTAGTCTAGCTTTGTTTCTTACTATATTACCATCTTCATCCATTTTGTTTCTAAAAACCCATTTGGTTCCAATTATATTCATGTCATTAGTTTTAGGCACTAGAGACCACACATCATTTCTTGTGAATTGATTGAGTTCATCTTGCATAGCCACAATCCAATTACTATCATTCAAGGCATCATTCACATTCTTAGGTTCAATTTGAGATACAAATGCAACATGTTCACAAAATACAATCCTACGTCTAGTAGATACTCCCTGTTTGATATCACCTATGATGTTGTCCTTTGATAAACCTCTAGGCTAGATCCAATCCTTGGGCAATTTGCTGTCTGCAGCTTTTTCAGTCGACTGTTTTTCCTTTTCAGCCAACTAATTTCCTGCAGCATTGGACTTTTCTGCAGCAGAAATCTGCTCCTGCAGTATATCTTCCTCATATGCATTCTTTGATACTTGATCTTGCAATTTTGGGTTAGTTTCATCAAATACAACATGCATAGACTCTTTAACAGTCATCAATCTCTTATTATAGACTCTATCACTAGGCTAAAATGTTCAATAGACAGCGCTTTTTTTGCTAATAGATAGCGCTTTTTAGGCGCTGTCTATTGGAGCGGTATCTATTAATAGATAGCGTTTGTAAAAAAGCGCTATCTAATGATACCTTATAGACAGCAATTGGCGAAACACGTGCTATCTATTGATTTTTAAAAAGACAGCACTTTCTACAAAAAGTGTTGCCTATTAGTGCTCTTATAGATTGCACTTGGAAACACAAGCGCTCTTTATGTATTGTTCATCAATAAATAACGTTTTCTCAAACAAGCGTTGTGTATTGGTTCGATTATTTTTTTTATAATTTATTTAATTTTTCGTTTATTCCTTCGTATTTTAGTGTTATCTCTCAGAAAACATCGATAACAACTATAACGATAAATAAAAACCTAACCAAATGTGATTCAACGAAATATGCATACATTAGCTAGACAAGTGTTTTCTTTTAAAGATAGTAAACACTTATACAATAAAAATTAAAGATATTTAACAAACTTCTACAAATGAACACTTATACAAAAAAAGCCTAGCAACCAACGTCAAATCAAGCATCTAACTCAAAGTGGCCAAGTAGCCAACCAATATCAAGCTACAAAGGAGTAACAACATTAATATAAGCTTGAACTAACACATTAATTAACCAAACTAATAGAACAACTAGCTTATGAAACTAACAAGCCCACCCTACCCAATTAAAGGTTGCCCAAACCATAAATGGTAGCCAAAACCATGTAGTGGATGAACTTGAACAAAGCAACAACAACTTGATGATTGAAGAAAGAACGATGATTGAAGATTTAACTCAATGTTAAACTTGAGGAAATGTAAGCATCAAATGTTTGAGTTAATGTTGTTCGATGAACCAACCTGAAACAAAACATTATATTCAGTTTTTATTTTAACATGATTAAGCAAACAAGACTATGAGGATTAAACATAATTTTTATTTATGATTAAGCAAACAGATAGGATTATGCATTCTCTTTCTAGTCATTGAAAGTGATATTGCATGTCAACCAAGATGCATAGTTTGTATTTTCTGAATGGATTGATATGAAAAGGAAGATAAATGAGTCCATTAATTTGCAGAAAAATTGAATTTTGTGATTGGAATGACACCTAGAAAAGACCCCATTAGTGTATTTGGTTACAACCATAGTGTTAGTAGTCAATAGACACATGGATTAACATTTTATAAAAACCATCAAAGTTTGTTATCCAAATTTGATGATACGAATGTAACTTGAATTGATCAGTCCCCTAATTTTAATGCAGTACTTATAGTGAATTGGAGAAATTGTAGTGATGTTTCTATTCAATGGATAGTGAACTAAAAAAAATAAAACAATATGGAAGGTACCACTGTTGCAACAAAAACTTCAATGTAACATTGTCTTGTGGCAGCACCTGCAGAGCTTTTCTTACAGCTTCAATAGATCCCTAGCCATGACCAAGAACAATTACATTAATAGCATGTGAAGCAATAACCACAGTTTTAGCTATTTAATACAATACAGAAAATGCCACCTTCATTACAATGCATATAACAGATTTGGACACAGGCTAGGTTATTGATAGCAAATAGGATAGGTTATTCACCCTTCCATACAGGTAGTTTGAAATATATTTCTCACTCCTTTTGTACATCTTATGGATAGGTTATTCACCCTTCCATCCAGTTATTGACTACGCATATAACTTAAGGGTTGATTTCTCCAGATATTTTGAAATATATTTCTCACTCCTTTTGTACATCTTAAACTATTCCTTATTTTGCTCTCTCTTGCTTTTAGATTTGACCCACTTCATGTGAAACTCACTCAACCTTATTACTAATAATTGTAAAACCAAAGCTTAGTGAGTATGTCACTAAGGCTGATTTCCTGCATATTCCAAATTATTAAATATAACAAATTAAATCTTAAACCAATCGTTATTTAACATGGGTCCTATAAACCCCTAAACCCCGATAAAACCAAATTAAGTACTCAAAACTCTGTGATTACTCAACATCACAGCCAAATAATCTCCAATCAATTTCCAATCAGCAAAACAAAATTGCAGAGTAATCAAAAGAGGGAAGGAGAAATAAAGAAGGGGAATATGAACCTGTCGTTGGCGCTAATACTGTGAAGGCGAGGAAACAGACCTTGTTGATGCCGCAACAAGGGAACGTGAACCCCAAGAACAAACAGCAAGCCGGAACGGAGGGGATTGCAGTGGCAAAAATGCAGGTCCAGCTCTACGAGATTCAACAGTGGATGTTGGCCGAGCAAGAGAAGGAATATCACCTCTGCTTCACGCTTAGTAAAGAGAACAAAATGACCAGAGCAAAGATAGAGAAAATGTGAGTGATCCCTCTGTTCGTGCAGTTCGTGTCTCCTGGAAGAGGAGACCTAGAAATCTTCGTGTCGTGGTCATCCAAAAAAGTTGCTCTCATCAAGCGTTAGGGTTGAGAGAAGAACAGTGAATATGAAAGAAAAAAACAATCAGGCAAAGAAGAAGAGTGAAAGTTGTGCAAGTAGTAGGAATGAATGTTAAGAGTGAGGGTGGAGGTCGAAACATTTTTTAGTGGGAATGCTAAAATAAATAGCGTTTTTTTTTACTTAAAAAGCTGTATATTTAAATAACGTAAACAACGTTTAATTATGCAAATGCTTTCTATCGATTTACATTAAAATAAATTTTTTAAGTATAAAACTAATATAGCTTTTATTTGAATAAAGCGCTGTCTATGGGTAACAATTTTATAGCATTTATTTGATTAAGCGCTGTCTTTTGATTTGTATTTTGATATATAGCGCTTAATTAAATAAGCGCTATTTAAATAGTGCTATCTATTACTAATTTTGGTATAGTGTATATACATGAATTTGTATAGCATAGCCTAGAAAAGCATTTCTTTTATAAGAAAGCAATGTATGCTATATGATGCATGATGCAAATCAATCAAGTATATATTGTTGACTTTTTTTCCTATCAATACAATACTACTACATGAATCATAGATAAGACAATTATTTGGTTCAAACACAACTTTAAAACCTTTGTCACTACGTTGGTCAAGGTACCACAAGTCTTCTTTTCACTTTTGATAACCTGCAAAACAAATATACGTTACATGGTACCCTTTGATAGGTTGGGTCCAACATGGTTAAGCCTTTCTTGATCCTTTTGGGATCCATTTCATAATCCCTTTAGGAACATCATATTTTCTAGCATGACAGTTCTTAATAACATGACCTTTTTGCATACAATAGTTGCATGAAATGAATGACATGTCACTTGGCATGCTTTTAGAAAAGAAACTAGAAAACTTCTTGGTTTTCTTTTGAAAAGAAGGATTGAAACCAAGTCCAGCTTTGGCGAACACACAATTTTGTGAACCAAGAACAACCTCTAAGTTTGCATCTGCACAGGTTTTTATAAGGTATTTCACTTGATTTTTCAAAACTGTGCAGTTTTCACAGGATCTTTCAGCTGACTGATTTCTAAAACAGTCGGTTGAATTACTGTACATAATTTCCAAATGTTCAAAATCAGTTTTTAAATCAGCTGTTTCTTTTTCCAGTTGACTAACTTTGTTTTCCAGCCAATTGTTTAAGCCTTTCAACCGATTATTTAATGCAGAAATCTTGTTTGCTTCATTATGCAACTCTTCAAAATCATGCAACAATTGATTATAGTCATTCAAGTCTATAGAACTTACTTGGCTTGAGGAAGATGACTCATAACCAGCCATGAGACACAAGTTGGCTTTTTCACTCTCATCTTGTTAGGAGCTACTTGTTGTTGAATCATCATTGTCCTCCCATGCAATGTATGCACGTTTCTCCTTTGGCTTCTTCTCCTTTTTCCTATCAACACTCTTCTCCTTTTCTTTGTTAGCATTTGGACATTCAATCTTGATATGTCCTTGTTTTCCACAGTTATAACATATAAAATTAGAAGAGTTTGATTCATTGTGTTTGGAAGTATACCTCTTGGGATTACCTTTGATACCTTTCCTTTTGAGATACTTACCAAACCTCTTGACAAGGAGATTCAAGTTCTCACTTTCACTTGATTCAGCCACCTCATCCTCAATTTCCTCATTTTTCTTGGTGCTAGTCTTCAAGGCTATGTTCTTGTCCTTTTTCTCACTTGACTCAAGCTCATTAAGCCTTTGCATCTCAATCGCATGCTCCCTAAGCTTACCAAACAATGCGGCTGTAGTCAAATTGGATAGATCTCTTATTTCTGAGATAGCTGTGACCTTTGGTTGCCAAGATCTATCAAGACACTTTAGCACCTTGATGTTAAACTCTTCCTTGTCAAATTCCTTACCCAAGCCTATGAGATGGTTGACTATGTGAGTGAATCTCTTTTGCACATCCGCTATGGATTCTCCTTGTTTCATCTTGAATAGCTCATATTCTTGAATCAAGACATGCTTTCTAGCTCTCTTAACATCATTGGTTCCTTCATGAGTCACTTCAAGAACCTCCCACATTTCCTTGGCACTCTTGCATTATGAAACACAAAAAAACTCATCCATGTTGAGAGATGAAGTGAGGATATTCTTTGCATTGCAATCATATTGGGCTCTCCTCCTTTCTTCCTCATTCCATTGAGTCCATGGCTTATTAACCTGCACATCATCAACAATATGTTTACGAGTGTATGGTCCATTTATGATTGTATCCCATATCCCTTGATCTATTGATTCAATAAAAAATTTCATCCTAATTTTCCAAAATTGGTAATTAATGTCACTAAACATAGGGAGTCTATGAATGGAGGCACATTCACCAAAGGGTAACTTGTTTTCAGCCATTTCAAGTAGTTCAAAACAGATTTAGGACCTTACTTGATCAAATTTCAAGTACCTTGCTCTGATACCAATTGTTAGTTTTGAAATGGTTGAAAAGCCAAGAATAGGGCGGGGGGGGGGGGGGTTGAATTGGCTAGTTAAAATTTTAGGCTATTTTTGCAAGCTAAAAATCACCTTTAATTGAATCAAATAGATCACCAAGTTAGGATGCAAACAGTACTGAACTATACACTTTCAATCGATCAAAAACAGAGTTTACAGATTGATTTTACTAAATAGATTCTGTTCTGGTATAATCAATCGATTGAAACTGAAAAACAGTCGACTGAAATACTGGGAAAAATGCTGAAATGTGAATTTGAATTTTAAACCAGAAACAATGCTCAAGAATGATCAAGATCAGTTCCAAATGATTATACAAACATGCTCAATGCTTCAGATGCTATGAAAACATGTAAGAACATGAAAAAGATGATTAAAGCACAAGTTCTTGAAACTTTAAAATGAAAATGCAAGAGAGAAAGGTTAGAGAAGAGAGGACACCACGAATTTTTATACTGGTTCACTCAAACCTAAGCTACATCCAGTTTGTCAAGGCAACCTGAGCTTGACTTTGCACTATTTCAAAAGTTTTACAAAGAATCCACCCTTACACTTCCAAAATATGCAAAAACACCACACAAGATTCTTGAATCACACTAGCACAGCAAGAACCCTCTTGCAAACCTGGAAAACCACCAGGCACACACCCAAAGCTTGAGAAATATCAAACCTCAGTGGTAGCACAACCTTGCCTACCACAAACCACTTTCTCCAAGCTTCAAATCAAGCCAAAAGCTTCAAGAATTGATCCAAGATCAATCCTCAACAACTGCAACACCTATGATCACGAAGGAGAGAGTTTCCACAAGTTTCCAGAACCAATTCGTGCTCTAAAATGATCAACTGACCTCTCTTTCGAAAATCATAGCTTTTATAGTCAAACTGTTATGAAATTCAACAAGTTGATTTTCAAATTAATCGGTTGATTTCACTTGACTTAAGTGAAATCAGTCGATTAAAAACTAAATCAACTGATTGAATTTGTTGCAGTTTAAGACTACTGCAGCCAACCTTTTAACCTGTTAAAAAACCATTCAACAAATTAAAAGAGACATTTTAACCTGTTGAAAAACCATTCAACAGATTAAAAACACACCAAAGACCAAACTACATCTAATTAATGCTTTAAGGTCTACAACATGAATTACAAACTACAAGTACACTTTCTTAATGATGTAACTACATGGAGAGCACATGTTTCAGCCTTGATCACCATGGATATCATCAAATCTCCTTTCCTTCATCAATGTAGGCTTCATTCCAATGTTTATGACTTCAAGATAGTTCAAAAGAGCTTCATTCAATCTTCATCAAATCTTCAAGAAGCAAACCACCTTGGCTTCTCATGTCAACAGTGACGAGATCTGATATTTTCGCCCAAGCAAGCATGTCTCGCCTAGGCGAGAATAGTAGAACCTTACCCTGGTTCCTGCTCGAGCTCTCGCTTAGGCGGAGAGCTTTCATTTTGAGCGAGTAACTATCTCGCTCAGGCGAGAGGGGCTCGCCTAAGCAAGAACTCGTGGGAGCTTGATGCATTTCGCTGCAATTATAGCTCAAGCGAAGAGCGGTCTCGCTCAAGCGAGGAGGGCTCGCCTAAGCGAGAACTCACGAAATCCTACAAGGCTCTTTGTTGGCAGTCTCGCCTAAGCAAGGGCATGTAGCTTGAGCGAAAGACCACTTTCGCCTGAGCGAGGGTCCATAGCTTGAGCGAGAATGGTGCAGGAATTTGTTGTGTGCTTGTTCTTTCCTTTGTTTTTGGTTGATGGTCATATGTTGGATTGAGTTACTCTATTAAAGCATGAATTGGGTGAATATGCGTGTGTTAAATGGTTTATAGGTTGGAATTGATGAGCTTGGTATGAATATGCATAAGAAATATGATTTGGTGGTTGGTTGTATATTAGCATAAGATTGGTATGCATGATAATCCTATGCTTGGTTGGTGAGACATGACTATGGTATGGTTAGGACGTAATTCCATGAATCTCTTGGTGAGAGATCTCATGGTGGTGCCTCATGGTTTAGGACGTAATTCCATGAATCTCTTGGTAAGATCTTGTGGTGGTGCCTCATGGTTTAGGACGTAATTTCATGACCTTCTTGGTAAGGTTTCGTGGTGGTGCCTCAGTATATAATTAAGTAAGGATTCAAGTAAGGATTGCATCCTGAAACTTTAAAGAGTCAGTTAGTCTCATGTAGAGCGTACTAACTCAAGTGGTGAGAGTAGCAGGACGCCCTAGTCTTTGGCAGGATAATGGCCTTAGATGTTTGAAGGTCAACCTTGTGCATGGTAGGGTGAAACCCATTGGTAATGGCTCTGCGAAGCAATAGAGGCCACCACAAGTGCAAGCATGCAGTGAATCTGACTGATTATATGTATCCGGATAATTGAGTCTTAGAGTCTTGCATTGTCTGCTATAACATGTTTGGCTGATTTATGTATCTTTGGCTCTTAACTTGTATGCTCAATTGTATGATAAAATCTTTTTACTCTAGCTTACCCTTTTTGTTTGCTTGTGTGTTTTGTGTGTGGTTTTCTCCTTTTGCGATGATCATCAATTTATTGATGTGAGCAGATGTGGGAACCCCTCGTGGTCATCAGGGTGATGGAAACTCCGTTGCGTAGCTTATCTTGGGTTGGGTCCCCTTGCTCCGAGTTTTCTTTTAAGGCACTAGCCTATGTACTATCTTGCTCCATGAGCATGTATTTTGGATTCTGTTAAACTTTTATCTCGTTTTGTTAATGGCATCATGGTATGCCTTAGTTTTTCTCTCCAAGTATTTTGGATAACTGTAAGGAGTAACATTTCTACTCCATGACAATGCCCTTTACATTATTCTATGTGATGTTTCATTTAATTAAGTTTATTTATTAAATGGGACGTTACAAGGTTAGGGTTAAGTAACTCTGTTATTTTTTTTGTTCTTGTTGCCCCTAAAATGGTGCTAGTGACATTAACTTCATTCTTGTAGTCCTCAAATTGAGTATTGCAGGACATAGTGATCTTCTGCCTATTGGAACATATAACATAGCCAACATGGTTTCACAACTTCAATGCATGGGCTTTATATCACTATTGACTTCATTACACAACCTACAAGACACATAGATGTCTTCAACCGAAGATATATTCAGACATGTTATACAATTTCAATTACATTACGTTTAGAACAATGATATTTTAACTACTAAATTTTAACAACTTTCTCTTACAACATGAAGTGTCATCTTTTAAGTGGTTTTGGAATATTGAGAATGAGAAAATGGAAAACTAGTGAACCACTTAAAAAATGTCATCTAAGATTGTAAGAGAAAGTTGTCAAAATTTAGTAGTCAAAAAATCATTTTCTTTACGTTTAAGTGTCCGTCTTCCTTGTCAACATGGAAATTCCAAAAACTTAAAAATGAAATACCGAGTCGGGCAGTCGTCAGGTTGTAAGAGTTGTAAAAAAACTCGTTCTCACAATATATTTTGCAATCTAAAATTATGACAATCAAATGTTAGTGGTTCTAAGTACACGCGTGTAGTAGTATCTAAGCGTACGCTAAGTGTGGTACCAAAAAAGATTTATATATATTAATTATATGTAGTGTCCGCTTAGCTGACTTTACGTACTGTGAAATTAATAGATCTATTCAATAGGGTAATTAAAATATTGGTTATATTTAGAGGCAGTTAGGTGAGGTTAGGTTAATGCAATAGAATATTAATTTAATGTACCATTCGTTTGGTATATGCTAATATATTTTAATAAAAATTTTATACTAATTAATTTATTTTGTTAGCATCTTTTTCGGTTTATTTTCTATAGACCCTAGTTGTTTATAATTTTTAAAGGAGTTTATTATTGCGTTAAGAATATCGTTTATCCTGATGTTGTTTTAACAATGAGGACGTGCGTATTTTAACCCGTTTGCGCACCCGTATCCTGAACGTATCTGATACGCAGGTACCTTCATTCGTTAATAATTCATTTGGTCCTATTTCAACAATAGAATTAGCGTGTGTTTATAGAATTTGAATAATATTTTATTATTTTATTAATATAACGTATTTTATTAATGTAACCGTTCAGGCCATTTTTTATTTATTAATAGATTTTTACTTTATCATTTCTTACATTATTATTTTTAATGTTTACAACCAAATATTAACAATTCAATAAAAATAAATTTAAATATTATTATATTTTAATTTATTAATCAGGTTTTCTTCCATTTATTAAAAATGTCTTTTTTTATCTTTTTTATCATTTCTATAAAAAAGAACTAAATATCTTTTTAATTTGTTAATTATCATTCGGTTTTTCTTCAAATTAACTCTCTGAATAATGATCATAAATATATTCAAATAAGATACAAATTAAATTTTAAAATTATATATGGAGTTCAATATATTTAGCATATTTAATTTAGTTAATATTTATTAATAATTTTTAATTGTAGCATAATTTAAAAGAAATTATAATATTATATATATTTTTATTATAAAATTAATTATCATGTTAAAACCGTGTCATATTTTATATTTTTTAAGATAAGATGAATTGTCATATCGAATATGTATCGTATCTAATTTCGTATATCATATATTATTACTTAAAAGATATAAATTTAATGTCTATGTCAGACAAATTATGATATTATTAGTTGGCTAATGCAACACAAAATGTTATTTTTCTTTCGAAAAAGTACAGTGTAAAATTATTTTTAAATTATTTTATGAATAAATATTTGTCTTAGTTGAATTAAATTCAGTTTAACTTATATTAATAAATTCCGCTAAAAAGATTGATGTGAAAAGTTGGCTTTATCGACTCAAATAACACTACATAAAAGGATTTTTTTTTTCCTAAAAAATTAAAATGTGTAAAATTATTTTAATAAATAAACACATGCGGTAGTATTGAGATTTGCATTGGTTTAGCAGATGTTAATGGAATCCGCTTAGTCGATTCAACACAAAAATGTAAAGTTTTTTAGTATTTCTTTTATGTTGCCGTTTATATTTCTGCGCCTTTGTGACAATAATAGGAATATTAAATGTGACAATAATTTCCTTTCTCACTTTATATATAAATTTCCTAGCATTAGCATCGATTAAAGTTACAAAAATTAAATTAATATTATAAATAAATTTCATTTTTCTTGGGTAAATAAATACTAAATTAAATAAATTTTAGAATAAAACATATTATAGCATCTGTAAGGCCAAGTTTTTTTTTCCTGCTGCCTTAATTTGAAAGGGTTACCCCAAAGTCAGTTGGGCCTAGGGCTGGTCCAAAAGGAAACTAAATCCTAAGTCTGCTCCAACCCTTACTCTCTTACTCACTTTCAGAAATCTGTCCCCTTGTTGTTAGAGCTGTTGTCCTCTTCCTCTGCTAGGGTTCCGAAGTTTACTCAGATTCACGTTTAGCTTGACATTAATTCTTCTCACGTAAGTGTTCTTTAACTCCTATCTTCCTCTCTAGTATAGTTTCGTGGTCACTGTTGGGGTTTCCGAAATAACCCCATTTTTGTTCACTGTTTCCAGTTTGCAAGTCTAGTTCTAGAGCTGCTGTGCTCCGTGGTTCAGTGTCGAAGTCTCGTTTAACCTGATGGACGTCCTTGGTGTAGGAGAGGAAGGAGATCCATGGAAGACACCAAAAAGAAGATGAAATGCAGCGGAAATGAAGATAAGAGCAAGAAGAACTCTAGGCAATGGAGGTTTTTGGTGAAGATGAAGAGTAGAAGTGAAGCTATGGTATGGAAGGTGGCTAGAGGAGATGAAGGAGAAGGTTAGCCATGTGTGCTCTCAAAATAATAGAAGAGTGGAGTGATCTCAACACAAACATTCTATTAGAAATTTCAAGAGTTGAAATGTACAAATGGTCTACTTTTGGCTTTTATATGTGAGCCTAAAAGCTAGACTAATTCTTGGCCCTTAGATCAAACTTGGAGGAGAAGCTTTAATCATCACCCTTGGATGGTGGCTTGGAGAAGGAGGCATCTTCCTAGCCTTTGGATGAAGACTTGGAAAAGAAGACACTCTCTTAGCCCTTGGATGAAGGAGGCACATGGGTGGAGTGTGGACTTGGCTCCATGGTATGCATGATCCATGAGGTGTAGGAAGGAATGTTGACTTCCACTTAGTCCACCTTTGACCTTTGGTAGCTCATGGCCAAATCTCCTATTGGGCTTAGTCAAGCCCAATTTTATCAATTTAACTACACAATGTTTAACTTATTATTCTAGAAAAATAAGGCCTAAACAATGGCCCAATTTAAATCTATACTATTTCCTTCATGCATAATCTCATATTTTAGAGATTTCTTTAGCCCATGTGAATAATGTAAAAAGCCCATGATTGACTTGATCATCTTGTGAGAGGCCCATGTGAATCTTTCTCATCATGCTTCTAGTGATTGGGCCTTGATGTGGGCTTGGGCTTGTTGATGCACTTGAGCTTGGGCTTGTTGGGGTCACATCATCCCCTCCCCTTGAAGAGGATTTGCCCTCAAATCTTGGTGGCCACACTCTTCATAAAAATACCTACAAAAGGAACCAAATCAGTAATGTTGAAAGTAGGATGCACACCATATTCCGGAGGAAGATCCAATTGATAAGCATTATTATTGATCTTCTTGATGATTTGGAATGGACCATCACCTCGGGGACTAAGTTTGGATTTTCTTATATTAGGAAATCTTTCCTTCCTTAAGTGCAACCAAACTAAATCTCCTTCATTAAAAGACCGAACTCTCTTTCCCTTGTTTTTAGAATGAGTAATCTTTTCAACTTGGCTTGAATTTGGTGTTTAACCTTCTCATGAAAATCTTTTATGAACTTGGACTTAGAAACCCCTTCTTTATGAACAAAATCAAAAGAAGTTGGAAGAGGTAATAAGTCCAATGGTGTGAGAGGGTTAAAACCATAAACTACCTCAAAGGGTGAGAGTTTGGTGGTGCTATGGACCACTCTATTGTAAGCAAATTCAATGTGGGGAAGATACTCATCCCAAGATTTATGATTCCCCTTAAGCAAAACCCTAAGCAATGTGGAAAGGGATCTATTGACTACCTCGGTTTGCCCATCAGTTTGTGGGTGACAAGAGGTAGAGAAAGAAAGTTTTGTTCCTAGCCTAGACCACAAGGTCCTCTAAAAATGGCTTAGGAATTTAGCATCCCTATCAGACACAATTGTTTTGGGTAAACCATGGAGGCGAACCACTTCTCTAAAGAACAACCTTGCTATGTTGCTAGCATCATCTACTCTATGGCATGGTATAAAATGTGCCATTTTAGAAAAACGGTCCACTACCACAAATATAGAGTCAACACCCCTAGAAGTCCTTGGAAGCCCTAGGACAAAATCCATACTTATATCCTCCCAAGGGGTGGAAGCAACAGGCAAAGGAGTATACATCCCTGCAGGCATTGCGCTAGACTTAGCATGCAAACAATTCAAACAACTAGCGCAATGGTTTTGTATTTCCCTTTTCATATGGGGCCAAAAGAATTTCTCTTTAAGCATGGCCAAAGTTTTGGCGACCCCAAAGTGACCCATAAGTCCCCCCTCATGCATTTCTTTGATCAAAAGTTTTCTATAAGAACCTAGAGGAATACATAGGCGGCCTTCTTTGAAAAGATATCCATTTGAGAGATAAAAGCCGCCTTGGGACTTAGTGAGACAATCAAGATAAATGGTAGCAAAGAAGGGATCATGAATATACAATTCACATATGTTGTCAAATCCAAGAATTTGGGACCCAAGCTTGGCTAAGAGAGTATATCTCCTTGATAGTGCATCAGCCACCACATTAGCTTTCCCTTTCTTGTACTTGATAACATAAGGGAATTGTTCCAAGTACTCAACCCACTTTGCGTGCCTTTTATTCAATTTGTGTTGGCTCTTCAAATACTTGAGAGTTTCATAATCACTATGGATAATAAACTCTTTTGTCACAAGATAATGTTCCCAAGTATGAAGAGCTCGCACAAGAGCATATAGCTCTTTGTCATAGGTGGGATAGTTACGAGAAGGACCATTTAGTTTTTCACTAAAATAGGCAATTGGATGGCCTTCTTGTAACAAAACCGCACCTATTCCCACCCCAGAAGCATCACATTCTAGCTCAAAAGTTTTCTCAAAGTTTGGAAGAGCAAGAATGGGAGCTTGGGTGAGCCTAGTCTTGATATCATCAAAAGCCTTTTGTTGTCTTTCACCCCACTCAAAAGATATGTCTTTCTTAATAAGTTCATTGAGGGGTGAAGCAATGGTGGAGAAGTTGGGGACAAATCTTCTATAAAAACTTGCTAATCCATGAAAACTTCTAATGTCCCCAACATTCTTTGGCACAGGCCATTCTTGGATGGCCTTGATTTTTGCAGGGTCAACATGCACCCCACTCTTATTGACCACAAATCCCAAAAAGATGACACTCTCTACACAGAAAGTGCACTTGTCAATGTTAGCATAGAGTTGGTGGTCTCGGAGAAGAGATAACATAACTCTAAGATGACCCACATGAAGCTTAGAGCTTGTACTATACACCAATATGTCATCAAAATAGACAACAACAAACTTGCCCATACAATCTCGCAAGACATGATTCATTAGGCGCATGAATGTACTAGGAGCATTAGTTAGGCCAAAGTGCATGACTAACCATTCATATAGACCAAATTTTGTTTTGAAAGCAGTTTTCCACTCATCACCTTTTTGAATACGAATTTGGTGATAACCACTTTTGAGGTCTATTTTTGAAAATATTTGTGCTCCATGTAATTCATCCAACATATCATCTAGTCTTGGGATTGGGTGCCTATATTTTATGGTGATGTTGTTGATAGCCCTACAATCACAACACATACGCCACTTTCCATCTTTCTTGGGCACCAACAACACAGGCACAACACAAGGACTTAAACTTTTTTGAACCCATCCCTTGTCTAGCAACTCATTCACTTGAGTTTCTATCTCCTTGGTCTCAATTGGATTTGTCCTATAGGCGGGTCTATTAGGAAGACTTGCCCCTGGGACAAAATCAATTTGGTGCTCAATCCCTCTAAAAGGTGGGAGACCATGAGGGCCATCCTTTAGAAAAATATCTTTAAATTCATGAAGGAGAGCACGAATGGAAGGAGGTAGATCCTTAAGAGAAGGATGTTCAAGACAAGTAAGGATTGCTTGACAAAGTAAGAGGAAGGGAGGTTGCTCATTATGAAGAGTGTGCAAAAGAGTTTTATGAGTTAAAAGAACTTCATGAGCAACATCCTTAGAAGAAGAAACTTCCTCTACCTTTGTCTTGTCCTTAGAATCTTTAGAAGCATTAGAGTTCTTGGAACTCTCTTCCTCTCTCCTAGCTCGCATTTGAACTTGATCACTAGCAACTTGGCTAGGAGTGAGGGGATGCAACACAAAAGTTTTTGAATGATGTTTGAGGGTGATCTCATTGGTGTGGCCATTGTGTAAGGTTTTATGATCAAATTGCCAAGGCCTCCCCAAGAGAATATGGCAAGCTTCCATTAGGATTACATCACATAAAACTTTATCTTTAAATTTCCCAATGGAGAACTTGACTTTTACTTGATGTTCAACTTTGAGATCCCCATCTTCATTAAGCCAATGAAGTTTGTAAGGTTTGGGATGGGGTAACAAAGTCAAATTCAACTTCTCAACCAATCTTATGCTACAACAATTGCAACAAGACCCACTATCAATGATCAAAGAACAAGTGTTTTTCAAAACCTCACATCTTGTGTGGAAAATATTTTCTCTTTGATCATTGAGAGGAATGCTAGGTTGGTTATTGAGAAGCCTCCTAATCATCAAAAGTTTCGCTTCATTTGGATATGAATGTTCTTGAGAATCACTAGAATGAGAAGTGTCGGAGTCACTTGAAGATGACTCCTCTTGGCTAGTGTAGAGGTCTTTGCCCTTAAGCACAATGGTGCGTTTGGTAGGGCATTGAGCGACCACATGACCTCTACCTAGACACTTGAAACATTTAATGTCACTACCTCTTTTGTTGGTGGAGGATTCACCCTTGTCACTTACCTTTGTAAGGCTCTTATGAGTGGACTCTTTTTCTTTTGAAAAATCTTTCTTTTGAAAATCACTTTTAGAAAAAGAGGGAGAATCCTTGCGAGAAGGACGTCTCAAAAGTTGTTGCTCCACCTTGATGCTCATTTGAACAAGATCATTAAAATTGCGGTAGGGGAGCAACTCAACTTTATCTCTTATGTTGTAATTGAGTCCACTTAAGAACCTAACAATGGTAAGTTCCTCTTCTTCTTCAATTTCGGCTCTCATGATGTAGAGCTCCATCTTTTGTCTATACTCTTCTATAGACATAGATCTTTGTTGGAGCCTTTGGAGCTTGTCCAAGAGCTCCCTTTTGTAGTAGGAGGGAACATGGCGGGCATGAAGGGCTTCCTTAAGATCATTCCAATACTCAATATCATGTAGCCCTTTTCTCCTTCTTTGGAGGACTAAGGAAGTCCACCAATTAAGAGCATGCCCTTGAAAGCTAAGAGTAGCTAGAGACACACGCCTCTCTTCCTCCACAACATGACTCTCAAACAATTGTTCTACTTTGGCAACCCAATCAAGAAAAACCTCAACATTATCCTTTCCATAGAAATGAGGCAAATCAATTTTGACTTCCTTTGGGTGAGGAGGTATGCGCCTTTGCCTTCGTACACGAGGCGATTGTCTAAGGTTAATGCGCTCATCTTCCTCCTCTTCAAAATCATACTCATGCCTTGAAGGGGCACGAGAAGGCCTAGGAGAGGCACGGGTATTATGGTTGGGAGGGGTAAGTTGATTGGCAATTAATTGAAGATTGGCTTGCATGGAAGCCATTTTAATTTTAAGGTCCCTAACCTCTTGAGAGAGATTATTTAGGACTCTAGGATCAACCTCAACCTCCTCATCACCACTTGTGTGGAGGTTGTTTTCATCATGTTGTTGATGTTGGGTACTAGCACGAGTAGCCCTTCTAGTGCTCATGGTGATTAAAAGAACTTAGAACTTTAACAAAATGGTGAAAGAAGAAACCAAGCACAAGTAGACCTCCAGGTTAGGCGAGGTGAGTCTAAAAGACTTCTTAAGTACCAAGGCCAATCCTTGCCAAGACGTACTTGCAAAAGGTTTCAAAGATCACACAATTGTTTAAGGCTAAGTAAATAGAATCACTTGAGACACTAAGCACAAACAAACACAAACAAGACTCAAAGAAAAGAAAAGACTAACACTAAAAACGGACCCCTAAATGGCAAAAATTTTAGAAACTTTGGTCTCACAAATTTAAACCACTAAGCGTCTAACTATGCGGCCTAAAAGTAAGGTGAGAAAGCACTTAGAACTTTCAACACACTCACTTACTAAAACGTTGCACTATAATATGAAAAAAAAGGTTCTACTTAGGAGATGGGATTGAACACCTTTGGTTCCCCAAGACACCTAAGTAGGCCATGGATACAATTGAGAACTTGAAAGCAAATTTGGTTCACTAATTTGGTACTCAAAATGAAGCAACCTCAAGCCACTTAATATCTCAAATTTTGATGCTCAAAAGATGCAATTTCACAATCAAGGAGGCTTCAAAATGGTACCAAATATATGTGCCAAAAAGAAGTATAAAGTACAAAGAAATAAAGCCAAAAATAAGAAACAATGCAACTCCAAATGTGCTGCCAAAGTGCTGCCAATTTGCACAAAATCAAGAGCCAAGAGCTTGGCTTGTAGCCTCCTTTTGATTTGAACAAAGACCACCACCAAGGCACTTGTAAGCACCTTAAGCCACCAAAATGAAGTGCAAAACAGCAATTATAACCTTGGTTTTAAGGCCAAAACAGCCACCAAACCTGCACCAAAAAACAAAACAGCAAGAAAACTATACCAAGTAATGGAGTTAGCACACACTCTCTCAAATGAATAGGTCCAAAACTCTCAATAGGTGAGGAAAAGGATAAGCACACAAGCTAAAATTCTACTTCAATATCCACCACCTAAGATGCTACCAAATCATAGAAACCATTCTAAACTTCATAGCATCATCAATCACAACCAATAACCAAGAGTCAAGTATATGAACCCAAACAAAGGAGAAAGCAAGAAAAGCTAATTAGAAATGTTAAACCAAAAGAGCATTGAAATGAAACATGACTAGAAGGAGATTCAAGAAGTGACAAGCAAGAAATTAAAGGCTGAAAAGAAAGGCAAGCACCACAAAAAGGAACCTAGAAATGCACTAGAATAGATGAAAAAAAATTGAAAATAGTGAAGAAAAAGTGCTCAAAAACAGCCACAGTACTCATTGCAATTTTGTGCCAAATTGAGGGAATAAATTCCACTTCTATTGAAGGCAAACTCAAGCCAATATAGAGTACACAATCAAGGAATCAATTAGAATAACAAAGAGCACTTAAAAGCACCACAAATCGCACAAAACAGCAGTAAAACATAAAATTCCCGAGATCACTACACCAGAAAACGTGAAAATTTTCCTCAACTTCGCCGATTTTTCATTTTTTTTGTACTCAACATTTTTGAATGATTCTTTTTTTGTATGTTTCGTCTGGATGTTAGATAAATGAGGAAAAATTCAGATTAAAATTTGGACAAGGAAGTGAGTCATGACAAATCTCAAACAGTAGGTGTGTGTGCAGTGAAATCTGGAAAAACAGACTGGAGCAGAATTGCTCACGGAAATTGTAAGATGTTCTGAAAATTCAAGATGAATGAACTTGATTATGATCTAAAATCAAGTATGAATCATAGAAGAACATCTTAAACTCTCAAAAGCACAATCCAATCGGTGAAATGGACGAAAAACAATGAGACCATTGCCTTACACATCCACAAGCATCACTTGAAGTTCATAGCTCATTTTGTGTGATGTAGGACTTGGTTCTCATCAAGCAAGTGCAGAATTCAGCCATATGAACGAAAATTAAGATGAATTAAAGTGCTAAAACATGACTTAAGACAAAACACAATATAAGGAACTTAAAATTGAAAGATGCACCGATTAAAATGAAGAAAAACAGCAAGGAAGAAGAGAACAAGTGCTGGAAAACGAAAATGGAACCTAAAAACAGATTTGCACCAATGAAGCAAGGAGTACTACAAGATGAATCAATGGAGATTCATGTAGCCTCAATGTCAAACGGTGGAGAGCATAAAAAACATGAAAAAAACAGCAGCAAAAGTGAAGAAAACAGTGGAGAAGAGAGACAAAACGGAGATTGAAACAAGAGACAAGTATGGACCAAGAACCTTACCCAAACCAAGAGGATGGATGCACCAAAGGCTTGGATGGCTCTAGATACCAATTGATGGACGTCCTTGGTGTAGGAGAGGAAGGAGATCCATGGAAGACACCAAAAAGAAGATGAAATGCAGCGGAAATGAAGATAAGAGCAAGAAAAACTCTAGGCAATGGAGGTTTTTGGTGAAGATGAAGAGTAGAAGTGAAGCTATGGTATGGAAGGTGGCTAGAGGAGATGAAGGAGAAGGTTAGCCATGTGTGCTCTCAAAATAATAGAAGAGTGGAATGATCTCAACACAAACATTCTATTAGAAATTTCAAGAGTTGAAATGTACAAATGGTCTACTTTTGGCTTTTATATGTGAGCCTAAAAGCTAGACTAATTCTTGGCCCTTAGATCAAACTTGGAGGAGAAGCTTTAATCATCACCCTTGGATGGTGGCTTGGAGAAGGAGGCATCTTCCCTGCCTTTGGATGAAGACTTGGAAAAGAAGACACTCTCTTAGCCCTTGCATGAAGGAGGCACATGGGTGGAGTGTGGACTTGGCTCCATGGTATGCATGATCCATGAGGTGTAGGAAGGAATGTTGACTTCCACTTAGTCCACCTTTGACCTTTGGTAGCTCATGGCCAAATCTCCTATTGGGCTTAGTTAAGCCCAATTTTATCAATTTAACTACACAATGTTTGACTTATTATTCTAGAAAAACAAGGCCTAAACAATGGCCCAATTTAAATCTATACTATTTCCTTCATGCATAATCTCATATTTTAGAGATTTCTTTAGCCCATGTGAATAATGTAAAAAGCCCATGATTGACTTGATCATCTTGTGAGAGGCCCACGTGAATCTTTCTCATCATGCTTCTAGTGATTGGGCCTTGATGTGGGCTTGGGCTTGTTGATGCACTTGAGCTTGGGCTTGTTGGGGTCACATCATAACCCCTTTCTAGGTAAGGGAAGCTAGACCATTTTTTTTCGTGTTTGAAGTGTGTGGTTTGTTTCCATCTGTTTCGTGTGTAAAATAATAAAGAAAGTGTATGTAATCGTGTATGAATGATTTGTATCGGAGTGTGTTGTATTTTTCTAGTTTGCAGGCATAGAACAGTGGGAGGAAACTATTATTTTTGCCCAGGCGAGCTCATCTCGCCTAAGCGAGAGTTGTAGTATCTCACCCAGGAATTTTGTTTGAATACTCGCTCCGGCGAGCAAGTTGTGTTTTGAGCGAAAGACCATCTCGCTTAGGCGAGATGGCCTCGCCTAAGCGAACCTTCGCGAAACTTCCCACGCCTTCTGTCGCTGTCTCGCCTAAGCGAGAGCCTGCAACTTGAGCGAGGGCACTCCCCTCGCCTGAGCGAGGGTCTCTGGCTTGAGCGAGATCTGCTGCAGCCCACATTGTTTTCTTCTTCACTTGGTTATTATGGGTTGCTTGATTTATGATGTACTCTATTTAATGCATGAGGCTTGTGAAATGCATGGTATAAGTTGTGGTTATGAATTTGGATTGATGTGATTGTGTGATCTTGGATTAAGAAACAAATGAGATAGTTGGTAATCAAAAGGCATGATATTGGTATGAGAGGAAGCTTTATACTCAAGGTTTGGGAATAGCGAGTTGTTATTGATTCAACATGTGATATGAATGAGGATTGGTTATGGACGTTGGCATGAAGTTTCTATGCATGATATATGTGTATATATGTTACTTGGTTGCTCGAATATGTTTGGTATGTGGTCAGTATATAATTCCTTGAAATCTCTAGGTGAGATTTCAGGGTCGTGCTTCAGTGGTCGGGACGTGAGCAGAGATATCCACCACGAGTGCAAGCATCCGCTGAATTCGACTAGATTACATGTATCCAGATGAGTCGAGTCGAGTCTTAGTGTATTGATTGGAAGGTGATAACATGCTTGAATGATGTATGTATATTGGACTGTGAAAGTATATCTGATTGCATGATAAAACCACTTTTGGCTCTAGCTTACCCTTTGCTTGTTTGATTGCTTTGTATATTTTTCCTTTACTTTTGTGATGATCATCAATTTATTGATGGGAGCAGATGTGAGAGGTACTCGTGGCCAACAATGGAGAGATGATTCCGCTGCATACTCTACCTGGGCTGGACTTCTTGTGTTAATTGGGCTTTTCTTTTAGGGAAATGGCCCATGTACTGTCTGGCCTTTGGGCTTCATTTAGAAAACTTTGTCGTTATTCCTTTATGTTTTCTTTTGGCATCGTGGTGTGCCTTGGTTACTGTACGAAGTTGTTTGTACTCCAAGACTGCGTTAATATATTATTCTATGTGATGTGTCTTTTTAATTTGGTTTATTTATTAAATGGGACGTTACATTTATGGTATCAGAGCGGTCATTCCTTAGGTTTGTGGACTTGGATGTCCGCTTAGCTTTCTCTTTGTCTTTTTGTGTGTTCTTAGTTAAATTCTTGTCTTATCGAGTCTAACCAAGTGATTTCCTGTGTGCCAGTGAACTATGGCACCTCCTCGTAGGAACTCTCAATCCTCTGAAGGCGATGTACCTGATATCGCCAGGGCTATAGAAGCGATGGTGGCTGCGACAGACAGCGTCGCTTGAGCAGTAGCAGCTAGTGATGCAGCAGATGGAGGCTGCTAGGGTAGCTGCTGAAGATGCCCATAGGCAACATATGGAAGCCCTCCGCCAGCTGGAGAAGAATAGGGCGATTGCTCCAACCTCTGGTCTTGAGCCACGACCTGTAGTCAGGGAGTGGAGCCTGCAAGACTTCTTGAAGCAGCACCCGATGAAGTTTAGAGGCAAGACGAGCCCTGATGCCGCGTACCAATGGCTAAAGGATATGGAGAGGATCTTTGATGCTAAAGTATGCCCAACGAAGATCAGGATAGCTTTCACAGTATACATGCTCACCGAAGAGGCTGAGCACTGGTGGATCAGTACAAAATCCATCATGGAGGAGAGGGGCGAACCAGTGACTTGGGAGGCATTCAGGAGAAGTTTCTCTCTGAGTACTTTCCCAACAGCGTCAGATATGCTAAGGAGGTGGAGTTCCTCCAACTGACACAGAGGAACAAATCAGTGGCGGACTATGCTAAAAAGTTCAAGCACCTCAACCGCTTCTATACACTGCCACTAGATGAAGAGTGGAGATGCCGCAAGTTCGAGAATGGTCTTCGCGGCGATATTCGCTTGATGGTAGCCCCATTATCCATCAAGGATTTTGCTGCTTTGGTGAAGAAGGCCAGAGTGATGGAGAAGATGAAGAACGAGGTGGAAGGTTAGCGCCCACAACAACCTCAGAGGATAGGTGGACCATCTAGGTCCAAGCTGAGACACAAGGAGGGGAGGAAGCCTGATGACAGACCTCACCATCAGTCTCAAGGGTCTAGGAGTTTTTCTCCTCAAAAGGGTCGGGTGCAGTGTTATATATGTGGAGGCTCTCATCTGAGGAGCACCTGCCCACAAATGGAGGGTTACCGCAAGTGCAACAACTGTGGCAAGGAGGGCCACTTTGGGAAGGACTGTCCCACCCTTGCTAGGGCAGCGACACACCCTCCAGTTCAGACCCCCCCACCAGCATCAGTGGAGGGATAGAGGCAACAGGCCTCAGGCGACAGGCAAAGTGTACGCCATGATCGGAGCAGAGGCTGCAAGCTCAGGTAACCTAGTTATAGGTCATTGTATGATAGCTGGAAAATCTTGTTGTGTGTTATATGATTCTGGAGCGACACATTCCTTTGTGTCAGATGTTTGTGTAAAACGTCTAGGTTTGTCGGTATGTGATTTGTAGTGTGAACTGGTAGTATCTACTCCGACGTCGGGTTTGGTTAGGACATCGTCCTTGTGTGCTAGGTGTCCAGTGGAGGTAGAGGGACGCAAGTACAAAGTGAATCTGATCTGCCTACCTCTAAAGGAGCTGGAGATGATCTTGGAAATGGATTGGCTCTCTGCCAATAGCATTCTTATAAATTGCCGAGAGAAGAGGCTGCTTTATCCCGACTTAGAGGAGCCTGAGTTGTTAACATCAAAAGGGGTTGTGAAGGAACTACAAAAGGGCGCACAGTGTTACATAATCTTCACACATCTTGAGGTGGAGAAAAAGGCGGGGGCGTCAGTTATACCGGGGGTGCATGAGTTTGAGGATGTATTCCTGGAGGAGGTGGAGTTCTCTATTAACCTGCTACCAGGAACATGTCCGGTGTCGATGGCTCTATACTGGATGGCTCCGGCAGAGTTGGTGGAGCTTAAGAATCAAATAGAAGAATTAATAGGGAAGCAGTTCATCTGACCCAGTACTTCACCTTAGGGAGCACCAATGTTATTGGTGAAGAAAAAGGATGGAAGTTCACGTCTGTGTGTGGACTACAAACAGTTAAATAAGATGACCATCAAGAACAAGTATCCCCTTTCGAGAATCGATGACTTGATGGATCAGTTGCACGAATCGTCGGTGTTCTCGAAGATAGATCTGCGGTCAGATTATCATCAGATTTTGGTGAAGGATGATGATGATGTGCAGAAGACGGCCTTCAGGTCCAGATGTGGCCACTATGAGTATGTGGTTATGCCTTTTGGTGTGACCAATGCTCCGGTGGTGTTTATGGACTACATGAACATAATTTTCCGGCCATTCTTAGATAAGTTCGTCGTAGTCTTTATAGACGATATACTAATCTATTCTAGGACTTAGGAGGAACATGCAGAACACCTGAGGTTGGTGCTTGGTGTTCTAAGGGAGAAGCAGTTGTATGTCAAGTTGTCCAAGTGTGAATTCTGGATGGATGAGGTTCAGTTTTTGGGACATGTGATATTCGTTCAGGGGATTGCAGTAGATGTAGCAAAGGTTGAAGTGGTGGTAAAGTGGGAGAGTCCCAAGTCGGCCACAAAAATCAGGAGCTTTGTGGGTTTAGCTGGTTACTATAGGAGGTTCATAGAGGGATTCTCCAAGATAGTGCCGCCTCTGACACAACTTACCCGGAAGGATCAACCTTTCACTTGGATGAACAAGTGTGAGGAGAGCTTTCAGGAACTAAAGAGAAGATTAACGAGTGCTCCAATCCTGGTGATTCCTGATGTTTGGAAACCTTTTGAGATATACTGTGATGCCTCTCACTTGGGACTGGGTTGTGTGTTGATGCAGGAAAAGAAGGCGGTGGCCTACGCTTTAAGGCAACTTAAGGTTCATGAGAGAAACTACCCCACTCATGACTTGGAATTGGAAGCTATGGTATTTGCCTTGAAGATATGGCGGCACTATCTTTATGGTGCACAATTTTGTGTGTTCAGCGACCACAAAAGTCTTAAATATTTGTTTGATCAGAAGGAGCTAAACATGAGGCAGAGAAGGTGGATGGAATTTCTGAAGGACTACGAATTTCAACTTTTGTATCATCTGGGGAAGGGAAATGTGGTAGTAGATGTCTTGAGTAGGAAAATAGTGCACGCCGCACATCTTATGATAAAGGAGGTGGAGCTACTAGAGCAGTTCATGGATATGAAGCTGCAAGTAGAGTTGGGATCCGAGTCCATTAGGTGTAGTACCTTAACTATATCTAGTGATTTCTTGGATTTAGTTAGGGAGAGGCAGTTGGTGGATGTTAGCTTGAACCGAGTGCGAGAACAGCTTGGGCCAAATGAAGCAAAGGATTTTGCTTTAGGTAATGATGACATACTACGGTTCCAGAACAGAGTGTGTGTGCCTGATGATGTTGAGGTAAAATGGTTAATCCTTGAGGAAGAGCACAAGAGTCGTCTTAGCTTGCATCCTAGCATGACTAAGATGTACCAAGATCTCAAGGAAACCTTCTGGTGGCAGGGGCATGAAGAAGGATGTTGCACAATTCGTATCAACCTGTTTGACTTGTCAAAAGGCGTAAGTCGAGTATCAGAGACCCAGTGGGATACTACAGCCTCTTGAGATACCAGTATGGAAATGGGATAGCATCTCCATGGATTTTGTGACCCATTTGCCACAAACTTTTAGGGAGCATGACACCATCTGGGTTATTGTGGATAGATTGACAAAGAGTGCTCATTTCTTGGCAATGAACTTGAGGATGTCCATGGCCAAGTTGGCCCAATTGTACATTAAGGAGATAGTAAGGCTGCATGGAGTACCTTCGAGCATAGTTTCAGACAGAGATCCACGGTTTACATCACGGTTTTGGCAAACCTTACAGGATGCTTTGGGAAGCAAGTTGTATATGAGCTCAGCCTACCACCCCCAGACCGATGGTTAGTTTGAGAGGACGATTCAGTCGCTTGAGGATTAGTTGTGGACGTGTGTATTGGATCATCTCTGGGCTTGGGATGAAGTGTTGCCTCTGATAGAGTTCACTTACAACAACAGTTTTTATGCGAGCATTGGCATGGCACCGTTTGAGGCTCTTTATGGTAGAAAATGTAGAACCCCTCTGTGTTGGTATCAGGATGGGGAAGTAGCGTTGGTTGGATCAGAGTTGTTAGAACAGACCACCGAGAAGGTGAGAATGGTGAGAGACAAAATGTAGGCCTCACAGAGTAGGCAGAAGGCCTATACAGACCACAGGAGGAGACCTTTAGAATTCACGGCCGAAGATCATGTGTTCTTGAGGGTGACTCGAACCTCTGGTGTGGGAAGGGCTCTCCGCTCGAGTAAGCTCTCTCCTAAGTTCCTTGGCCCTTATCAGATCTCGAGGAGGATTGGGCCAGTGGCTTATGAGATAGCCTTGCCTCCTCAGTTGGCAAATCTTCATCCGGTGTTTCATGTGTCCGGTGTTTCATGTGTCGTAGCTGAGGAAGTATGTGTTTGATCTGGCACATGTGTTGGAAGCTGAGGATATATAAATCAAAGAGGACCTCACCGTGGAAGTGCCACCCATTGCTTTAGAGGACCGCAAAGTTGAGGAACGCCAAGGAAAAATGGTCAGCCTTGTCAAAGTCATCTGGAATCGGAGGACTGGTGACTCTACTTGGGAGTTGGAGGAAGATATAAGGAAATCACACCCACATCTGTTTACCTGGTAAGTTTTCATTTTCGAGGTAGAAAATTTTTGTTGTTGGGGAGAATGTAAGGCCTAGCTTTTTTTTCTGCTGCATTAATTTTAAAAGGCTACCCCAAAGTCAGTTGGGCCTAGGGCTGGCTCAAAAGGAAACCAGACCCTAAGTCTACTCTAACCCTAACTCTCTTACTCACTTTCAGAAATCTGCCCCCTTTGTTCTTAGAGTTGTTGCCGTCTTCCTCTACTAGGGTTCCGAAGTTTACTCAGATTCACGTTTAGCTTGACCTTGATTCTGTTCACGTAAGTGTTCTTTAACTCCTATCTTCCTCTCTAGTCTAGTTTCATGGTCACTATTGGGGTTTCCGAAATAACCCCATTTTTGTTCGCTGTTTCTAGTTTGCAAGTCTGGTTCTAGAGCTGTTGTGCTCCGTGGTTCAATGTCGAAGTCTCGTATAACCCCTTTCCAAGTAAGGGAAGCTAGACCATTTTTTTTCGTGTTTAAAGTGTGTGGTTTGTTTCCATCTATTTCGTGTGTAAAATAATATGGAAAGTGTATGTAATTGTGTATGAATGATTTGTGTGGGAGTTTATTGTATTTTGCTGGTCTGTAGGCGTAAAACAGTGGGAGGAAACTGTTATTTTTGCCTAGGCGAGCTCATCTCGTCTAAGCACGAGTAGCAGTATCTCGCCCAAGAATTTTGTTCGAATACTCGCTCAGGCGAGTAAGTTGTGTTTTGAGCGAAAGACCATCTCGCTTAAACGAGATGGCCTGGCCTAAGCGAGCCTTCGCGAAACTTCCCACGCCTTCTGTCGCTGTCTCACCTAAGCGAGAGCTTGTAGCTTGAGCGAGGGCACTCCCCTCGCCTGAGCGAGGGTCTTTGGCTTGAGCGAGACGTGCTGCAGCCCACGTTGTTTTCTTCTTCACTTGGTTATTATGGGTTGCTTGATTTATGATGTACTCTATTTAATGCACGAGGCTTGTGAAATGCATGGTATAAGTTATGGTTATGAATTTGGATTGATGTGATTGTGTGATCTTGGCTTGAGAAATAAATGAGATAGTTGGTAATCAAGAGGCATGATAGTGGTATGAGAGGAAGCTCTATACTCAAGGTTTTGGAATAACGAGTTGGTATTGATTCAACATGTGATATGAATGAGGATTGGTTACGAACGTTGGCATGAAATTTCTATGCATGATATATGTGTATATATGTTACTTGGTTGTTCGAATATGTTTGGTATGTGGTCAGTATAAAATTCCTTGAAATCTCTAGGTGAGATTTCAGGGTCGTGCTTCAGTGGTCGGGACGTAATTCCATGGCCCCTGTTAATGGGTTAGTCTTACTTAGAGCGGATTGACTCTTGTGGTGAGAGTAGTAGGGGGCCTGAAACTCACTAAGGGCTAAACTTGTGTGGGGGGATTGAAATATTGTAACACTTGTAACAGTTAGCTCGGGGGTGAGCAGACATATCCAACACAAGTGCAAGCATCCGCTGAATCCGACTAGATTATATGTATCCGGATGAGTCGAGTCGAGTCTTAGTGTATTGATTGGAAGGTCATAACATGCTTGAATGATGTATGTATATTGGATTATGAAAGTATATCTGATTACATGATAAAACCACTTTTGGCTCTAATTTAACCTTTGCTTATTTGATTGCTTTGTATGTTGTTCCTCTACTTTTGCGATGATCATCAATTTATTGATGGGAGCAGATGCGAGTGGTACTCGTGGTCAACAGGGGAGAGATGATTCCGATGCATAGTCTACCTGGGCTGGACTTCTTATGTTAATTGGGCTTTTCTTTTAGGACAATGGCCCATGTACTATCTGGCCTTTGGGCTTCATTTAGAAAACTTTGTCATTATTCCTTTATGTTTTCTTTTGGCATCGTGATGTACCTTAGTTACTGTACGAATTCGTATTTGTACTCCATGACTGCGTTAATATGTTATTCTATGTGACGTGTCCTTTTAATTTGGTTTATTAATTAAATGGGATGTTACAGCATCGCCTTGCGAATGCTAAATTCCTTTAATTGAAAAACAATTTAAACATTAGTTATAAATTTGTGTGGACCTCCGAAAAATGTTGCTAATAACTAATTAGCAATAATTTTTACTTGTGTTGACTCTTGGTTAACACTAGGGATGGTAACGGACAGGGCGGGTACGAGTTTCGCTATCTCATATTCATTTTCGTAAAAGAAATTCATCCCCGTCCCCATATTCAAATCTAACAGGTATCAAACTTTTGTCTCATCCCCATCCTCACCGAGTAACAAATATAATCTCGTACCCATACCCATTTTCTTACTATTTCAATATTAATTTTAATTAATTTTTATAAAATAATAAAAAATTATGGTAAAGAAAACATACTATCAAAAATTCAATATTAGAAGGATGGTTGTTTCTTCGATATTAAATACTTTAAAATAAATTCTAATTGTTTATATTTTACATTATAAGACCAAATAAAATTTCATGAGAACCAAAAGATTTATTAAATTTGCAAAGTTGATTAATGAAACATTTATTAATGAAACAAAGTTGATAAAATTTAAAAATATTTTTTAAAAAATATAAAAAAAAAACAAATATTCAAATTAAAATATATTTTAAATGTTTGTTTACTTCAATCTTTTAAATTTGAATGAATCTTTTTTTTTATGCACTAATAGAAGTTATAATACATCATTTAATCAAACTGATATAAAGAACAAATAATAATCATAATAAAAGTTTAAAATAAATTATAATTCTTTACATTTTAGAATATAATACCAAATAAAATATCATGAGAACCAACTCATTTATTAAATTTACAAAGTTCATTAATGAAACATTTATTAATGAAACAAAGTTGATAAAATTTAAAAATATTTTTTAAAAAATATAAAAAGAAAAATAAATATTCAAATTAAAATATATTTTAAATGTTTGTTTACTTCAATCTTTTAAATTTGAATGAATCTTTTTTTTTATACACTAATAAAAGTTATAATACATCATCTGATCAAACTGATATAAAGATCAAATAATAATCATAATAAAAGTTTAAAATAAATTATAATTCTTTATATTTTCGAATATAATACCAAATAAAATTTCATGAGAACCAACTTATTTATTAAATTTACAAACATTAATGAAACCTAATTGATAAAATTTAAAATTAATTTTTAAAAAATATAAAAGGAAAACAAATATTCAAATTAAAATATATTTTAAATGTTTGTTTGCTTCAATCTTTTAAATTCTAATGAATCTCTTTTTTATACACTAATAAAAGTTATAATTCATTACTTGATCAAAATGATACAAAGAACAAATAATAATAATAATAATAAAATTTTAACATAGATTTTGTATCTTTTGAACTTCAATTATGTTGTATGGTGATAAAAAAATATTCATGACAGTTACATTAAATTTTTATATTGTAGTAAATAAAATTTATTTATACAATTATACTGAAAAAATTACAGTATGATTGATAATTAGTTAGAAAATAAAAAATAATTAGATAAAATATATCGAAATAGTATTCTACATAATGAAAATAAACAACAAATAAAAATATTAAAAAATAACAAATGTTTACAAACAATTTGAGAGACTATTGAAAGAAATCGCACAAAGGAAAACAAATGTATAATTAAGGGTATGATAAGTTGAAAATATCTTAGAGATCTAAGAAAACTTTTTAAATATCAACATATATACCCAATGGTTGAGAAATAACAAAAATTATTTTAGCAAAACAAAAGAGTTCTTCAAATGAAACAAAAACTAACAATAATAAGTAAAGGATTTTTTTTTATATTACCTAGTAAACGAAAGATTTCTGTTATTAAATATTTAAATTGTGAGTTTTAAACATTCTCATGTGAAAGAAAAAAGATACAATAAATAAAAATATTAAAAAATAATAGAAATATTCAAATGTGAGACATAAAAAAAATTAAATTGACATACATCTTTTTAACATAATTACATAAAGGTTATGATAAGATAAAAAATACAATTGAGATGCGAATGAGTTTCATGACAAACCAAATAATTAGAAGAAATAAAAAATAATATATATATATATATATATATATATATGGTTACTTAATTAATTGTGAATATTTTAATAATTTAAACGGGGACGGGTGTAAGACCCATAAAATTTAATTAATTAAATAAATAACTAATTAATAAATGCGGGGGGGGGGGGGGGGGGGGGAAGTAATTATGAAATTAAGTTATGGTTAGTGTGACATGGAAAAGTATTGGCTCAAGTGGTTGGGAGTACTTTATTCTATGTGAGGACTTGGGTTCGAGTCCTATGTATGTTAACTTTTGTGTTATTGTTTTATTATTTAAATCTGTGAAATCATGTTCTGGTATGATATGATGTTTGAATTATGATTATTAGCATGAAACATGATTAGTTGAATTGGTTATGCACTTGAATGGTGACTAAGTGGTCATGGGTTCAAACCTTGGTAATTCTAAATGAAACTTATTTTTATTTTGCTAATGCTAATTTTGGATGGAATTGGAAAGGTTAAACAGAAACCTACTGGAATCCACATGGCCAAGGGGGGGCTGCAATCACCATTCATGAAGAGATATGAATGGTTATTAAAAGTAATAAGTGAATTTTCGTTTTTAATTCTTGTGATAACCTAAAACGCTAGTTTAAAAGACAAAAGTGAGAGTTTAGGCAAGGTTTTTGCAAGGCTGAACATAGACCTAGAAAACAGAGACAGAAAGTGAGTGAGAGGGGTCTGGTGTGAGTGAATTTGGAGGCGGGTTGAGGAAATTCAAGAGTGGCCATTGGTGATCAAAGGAATGAGCTTGAGGATTTCAAGTATAGCAAAGGAGATCAGGTTAGGGGAGCTCGTCTCCGATTTTCTTATTCGTAATTATAATTGCATGAGTAGCATGATAATTGGATATGTGTTTTCTGTTTAAATTCTAAGTTTTCTGATTTCTGGGAATTTTCCAGAAACCGCTTGGCGGACTACACAAAGCCGCCAGGCGGCTCATGTTAACATTGGGTGTTTCTGGGTTGCCACGAGGGACCGCCTGGCAGTGAAGCCTTATACCGCCAGGCGATGCAAACTGATAACTATTTCTGGGTTTTTTTTTTATGAACTGCCTGGCGGTGATGAATACCCGCCAAGCGACGCGAGTGGATTTGGCTCGGTTTTGGTGTTCTGTGTGTTCTAGAGTGATTCTGATCGGGGGGAAAATGTAGTTCCACTGAATGATTGATGAATTGAGTCATTATGTTGCAGAAAGCCATAGGGTAGAGTGCCAATATGATAAAGTGCTATGAAATCTCTGTTTGATTAAACACTGTGGTATCTTGTGGTAAGATTGAACGCGAAGTGTTATGGATTACAGTGGAAACTGATGGTTAATGTGACTAGGTTCTGGATTACTTTGAATGTGGTTGGAACCTGAATGGAGAATGAAGGGAATTAGCAAAGTAGGATAAGTGGTAGGGGCACGGGCTCTGGAAAAGAACCTGGAGTTGGCAGATGGAGTGTACCGCCTGGCGAAATGCACCTTGCCATCAGGCGCCGACACGGAAGTTACCACACTACGTTGACGAGATGAAAGCTAAGGGGTTGGACAGTTGGTCTGGAAAGAATTAGTTCATTAGGAGGAAATTGGGGTCGTGAAACTAAGAGGTCATGAGTCGTTCTATTTATATTGCGGTCAAGTATGCTGGGATAGGTCATATGAATATTTGAACACAAGAATTGTCAATAAATGAACCTTGGTAATTCTAAATGAAACTTATTTTTATTTTGCTAATGCTAATTTTGGATGGAATTGGAAAGGTTAAATAGAAACCTACTGGAATCAACATGGCCAAGGGGGGGCTGTAATCACCATTCATGAAGAGATATGAATGGTTATTAAAAGTAATAAGTGTCGTTTTTAATTATTATGATAACCTAAAATGCTAGTTTAAAAGACAAAAGTGAGAGTTTAGGCAAGGTTTTTGCAAGGCTGAACATAGACCTAGAAAACAGACACAGAAAGTGAGTGAGAGGGGTCTGGTGTGAGTGAATTTGGAGGCGGGTTGAGGAAATTTAAGAGTGGCCATTGGTGATCAAAGGAAAGAGCTTGGGGATTTCAAGTATAGCAAAGGAGATCAGGTTAGGGGAGCTCGTCTCCGATTTTCTTGTTCGTAATTATAATTGCATGAGTAGCATGATAATTGGATATGTGTTTTCTATTTAAATTCAGAGTTTTTTGATTTCTGGGAATTTTCCAGAAACCGCTTGGCGGACTACAGATAGCCGCCAGGCGGCTCATGTTAACATTGGGTGTTTCTGGGTTGGCACGAGGGAGCGCCTAGCAGTGAAGCCCTATACCGGCAGGTGACGCAAACTGATAACTATTTCTGGGTTTTTTTTTTATGAACTGCCTGGCGGTGATGAATACCCGCCAGGTGACGCAAGTGGATTTGGCTCGGTTTTGGTGTTCTGTGTGTTCTAGAGTGATTCTGATCGGGGGGAAAATGTAGTTCCACTGAATGATTGATGAATTGAGTCATTATGTTGCAGAAAGCCATAGGGTAGAGTGCCAATATGATAAAGTGCTATGAAATCTCTGTTTGATTGAACACTGTGGTATCTTGTGGTAAGATTGAACGCGAAGTGTTATGGATTACAGTGGAAACTGATAGTTAATGTGACTAGGTTCTGGATTACTTTGAATGTGGTTGGAACCTGAATGGAGAATGAAGGGAATTAGCAAAGTAGGATAAGTGGTAGGAGCACGGGCTTTGGAAAAGAACCTGGAGTTAGCAGATGGAGTGTATCGCCTGGCGACACGCACCTTGTCGCCAGGCGCCGACGCGGAAGTTACCACACTATGTTGACGAGATTAAAGCTGAGGGGTTGGACAGTTGGTCTGGAAAGAATTAGTTCATTAGGAGGAAATTGGGGTCGTGAAACTAAGAGGTCATGAGTCGTTCTATTTATATTGCGGTCAAGTATGCTGGGATAGGTCATATGAATATTTGAACACAAGAATTGTCAATAACCAGAAGAAAGCTTAAGTCTGGTTTAGTCAGATGGTATGATTTTGATGGGTGAGTTGATGGTTTAGTGAGTATAAGAATTTATTATGTTAGGGGCATGGGAGGAAGCGTTGGTTTAGCATATATGCAAGCCTTGAAAAGAGAACCTGTGAGCAAGCTATTAAGTAGTGAATCGTTAGTGCTTGGAGTGATGAACAGAATACTTAAATCGGTATTAGCAACTCTTTTAGGCTCAAGGTTTCAGGCACGGCCTATAATAACGTTTAGAATAGGGATTGTTGGGATTGAGGGCATAGATGGTTAGAATACATTGTTGTTGGCTGAATTATTGAGAAATAATATGGTATGATAAAATGGTAAGCTTTACATTTAGTTCCAGAACCTCATTGGTATTGAGATAAGTCTGAGACAGAGAACATAAACCAAAAGTGATTACTGTACTGATACAGCGCCTGGCGGGAGGGAACGACTCCGCCAGGCGGTAGAGGATAAATCAGAGAGAGTTTGATAGTGAAGCGCCTGGGGGTCAGGTCTGTGGTGCCAGGCGATAACTGTGCAAATAGTGAGCCATGTTACGTAGGCGCCTGGCGGTGAGAATAATACTGCCAGGCGGTAACCGCAGCGAGGAGAGTTTTGTGGAGCTGTGCGCTTGGCGGTACGCGACACCCGCCAGGCGGTCTGGGAGCTGGCAGCGTCTGGCGGCACGTGTCCCCCGCCAGGCTATTTATACTGCTGCAGCTTTGAGTTTTGATTGTGTATCTGTGATCTACAGTGCGTCTAGTGATGCTTTAAGGGTGGGATTGCTGGTGTTCCTTGAGTGGTGGCTCGGAACGTATCCCTTGAGTTGTGGCTCAGGATAGGGGTTAAGCATGTGGTATTCCTTGAGTTGTAGCTTGGAATAGCATCTCTTAAGTTGTGACTCGGGATGACGGATGAACACAAGGAACCCTTGAGTTGTGGCTCGAGTTGGTGAGTGTTGTCGGTGTGAGTGTGCTGGTTGTGGCCAGTACGGATGGGTCCAGATAGATTGCTCTCCTCAGTTGTTGGCTGACGAGTTTGGTGCTCTTGAGACGATACAGACTATGTTCGTATATGGGAACTCTACCTGGCGTTGCGGTGTATGATCCGTAGCATGTTTTCCCGCACGTGCTCTATCGGTTGTGGTCGATAGGTATGGCAGCAAGTCACCTTGAAGTAATCCTTAGACGATGTAGAACACGAATAATTCGATTTGGGGGTCGGATTGTAGGAATAAGAGTATAGGGCAATGTGGGATGTTAAGTTAAGTGTTGTGATATGTATGCATGTTGATATATATGTTTGTAGTATTGTATATATGTTTTATCTGCTAAGCTCACCCTATTTGCGTGTGTTTGGCGATGATCGTGTACGCGGTACACGAGAGCAGATGTTGATGATGCAGGTGGCTCTGGTGCAACTTAGTCGCGGAGAGGGGTTCGACTGGGGAAACTCTTATGTTATTTATTGCTTTTGAAAACAATTGTAAACCCTGATGGGTAATTTTATAACATTGTGATTTTGGTATTGTAGTGGATATTTATAAACTTTATCCGATCGTTTAATAAAATTTTAATTTTCCCGCGCTTTGGGAAAATGATGTATTGTTAAATGCGCTGAGTATTTTATTTTTTCTTTATTTTATTTATAAACTCGTAATATTCTGACAGGATGTTACAACAAGTATTATGGCGGGGATATGTACATCCCCATACCCAATTGAAAAAGTCGGGGATTCCCCACACCCATACCTAGTCAATGTGGGGATTTCCCGTTAAAATAGGGACGCGTTTGAGCAATCCCGACGAGGACGGGTTTATTTGCCATCTCTAGTTAATACTAAACATTTATTTTCTTGTAGTGGATGTGCACACAAATAGTATGAATTTGGCATTCTAAGTTGAAAGTGATGGTATTAAAATCCAAACAATATTCTTATAAGGCATCAATAAATTAAAATATGGCACCACCTAAAATGAGATAGTCGGTACACACCAATTTTATACAAGGCAACACCTAAAAATGAGGGTGGTTAGCTGATAACGTTGTCGTTGACGCGATCAAATTAATACTACTAAACTATAGCAACTTCAGTATTGCTAAGATAGTAGTTAAGGAAATAGAAAGGGTAAAGTTAATTCTAAGTCGTCTCCCAACGAACACTGAATTGATTTTTATCAAGTTAGTTCTTATAAAATCTATACAAAATGGTTAGTCAAATAATAAAAATATATGAGGATTAAGATAAATAAGAAAGAAATAGAAAAGATAAAAAGAGATAAAAAGAATAGTAAAGAAAATAGATTGATTCCATTGCTTTTTCAAAATAGATTCATCATCGGTTATCTAAAGATTATTGCTCAATTAATTATTGTTGTAGATTTGCAAATTAATACATGTAAAGTCTCAATTAATTTGTTGGCGTTCTCACTTTTAACCAAAGTATAGTCTCAATTAAAAGTGAGAACTTTTAGATTATCCATAGTAAATTCAACCAAAGTACAGTCTCAATCAAATTTTACTATGCCTAATCATGTCTATTCTTTTATCTCCTCACCAAATAAAAAGTTTAATTAATCAAAGTAAAGTCTCGATTAATTTTCGTTAGAATAAATACCTTTAACCAAAGTAAAGTATCAATTATTGGTTAAAACTCATTTAATCACATGAAAGTTTCTAAATAAAATCAAAGTAAAGTCTCAATTAAATTTAAAAATCCTTGGACTCATATGATTAGCTTGCATATAAATTTAAAATCATTACTTTTTATGTGATTCAAAGATAAAAGACAGAGATGAATTAAAACCTCAACAATAATAAAAGGAACAAAGAAATTATGTCATTTTAACCTCAGAATCCATAATGAAATTACAATGGAACCAACCCAAGAAGTTTAGTAATCCATAGAATGCAAAAGTAAAATAAAAATAGAAAGAAGAGTAGAGAGAAAAAGGAAACGAAATTAGGCCCCCCTAAGGGTTCCAAAACTCCGAAGTCCCGAACTTGTTTTCTACTTCTCCCTTGGTCTCTTTTTATAGCACTTGGACTGGGCTTTTCAGTTGCTAAAACCTCTCAAATATCTTGTAAAATAAAGATAAATATTATTTATCTTTATAGTGATTTTTAAAAATATTTGGAGAGATAGTTAGTTTTAAAAATATTTGACAAATATAGTTGGTTAATAATTTATTATATAATTAAATTAATTAATTATTTAAAAATATCTAATAAATTATCACAAAATAATATTTGCATTAATTTTCTCAATAAGCCCTTTTCAATCCTATAGTCCAAATTTGCTGGATAATCCAAAAAGATGAATATTTGCACTTAAACCCCTATCATTTGACCAGTCTTTGAACATTTGACAAGAGTTTGACTAGTTGACCATTTGATTGTCCATTGAGAGACTACCACGTGTAAGTGCATTTTCTCTCTCCATAATTAGGGTTTGCTGCCTCCATCATGGATTGTGGCTGAAGGTGCAGATCTGGTGGTGGCCAACGGTGTGCGGCATAGTTTTCTGGTGGTCCTCTCTTCTCCAGCGTCATGGTATGTCGTGAATGCTATTGTGGTGGTCGTGACTAGTGTAGGTGCTGCGTGGTTAGTAAGGCATTTCAGTTGGCTCACGATCTTCTACAAAGTTGATGTCTCGTGTGTGTTCATGGTGGCTATGGACGGTATTGTTCCAACAAAAAATGGGAAGATGTTTTTGGACCAATATGATGCGTATTGCTTTGCATTCGGATGCAAGCATGCGAACGAGAATGCTCATCATTGGTGTTCAACTTCAGGCGCGAGAATGTAGGGTGCAGGTTTGTGGTGGCGGCAGCGTGAAGGATTCGCAGGTGCTGCATTTGCCGTGGTGGCAGCGTTAAGAAAGTGGTGGAGAACGATGTCGAGCATGGCGGCTGCCGACAAGATCCATGGCTAATGATGGTAGGCTGCTATTGGATGAAGGCGCCTAGGGTTTGAGGGAAGAAGATGATGATGACGTGGCACTACTTCATTAGGTGAATTTTGAATTGCTGGATTATGACATGTGTCATTCTCTGATTGGTTTGTTTAATAAGTGGAGGATTGCCACATGGCATGATCTGAGTGCATCTTAGTTTATGAGTGGAAAGAGGGGTGAAAATAAACAAAGGCATGGGTGTGGAAGTAGGTTTTCTGTGGCCCATTTGAAAAGAGGGAAGTGTATAAGTAATGTATGGGGTCCAAAAGTGATTTTTACAGAACTTGCTGATTTTAGCCTTATTTAAAGATGGTTCATAACTTCAATCAATTTATTTTCCCACCTTAAATGAGCTTAATCTTAACTTCAGCTGCATTAACAAACGTTAAAATATCCAAAAATAATTTATGCAACTAAAAATCACTTTTTAAGACATTTTTATCACACAAGCTCAAACGACTTAATTATCAGAATTATCAATTAAATCACTCTTTAAGCACACAAATTAAATTAAATACCTAGAATTAAACATTAAATGAGGGCAAAAATATGCACTCATCAATGCGGGGATGAGTTCGGGTAATACCCATGGGGTGGGTTTATTTGTCATCTCTGGTTAACACTAAACATTTATTTTCTTGTAGTGGATGTGAACACAAATAGTATGAATTTGGCATTCTAAGTTGAAAGTGATGGTATTAAAATCCAAACAATATCCTTATAAGGCATCAATAGATTAAAATATGGCACCACCTAAAATGAGATAGTCGGTACACACTAATTCCATACAAGGCAACACCTAAAATGAGGGTGGTTAGCAAACATTATTTCCATACAAGGCATCACCTAACCAGGAAAGCCTTCCTAGAGATGTATCCATCCACTCAAATAAAATCATTCATTAACAACCAATTTTAGTAATAAAAAAATTGTTATTCACTATAGTGACCATTTTAGATACTAATTTATAAAATAAAAAATTATTGGTTACTAAAATAGTCACTATTATGAATAAAAAATTACAATTGATATCTAAAACTTAGCTAACAAGATTTTAACTATTGTACTACACCTAGGTGGCCTAACACGACTATACGGTAAAATCCGCCTACATAGCCCGCAAGCATGCAGACAATTATCAAACGAATCAACGAACAAGCATAAGCAGACTAGGCCGCCTACTTTAGAGGACAAGACGACATCTGCCAACCATTCCACACTTAGAATATTGAGACAAACCCCCTAAGACCAACAAATCATTGAATTAAGGGACCTAGGTCAGGCCTAAGCCCACTTACAACCCAATCAATAACCCAGCCCATGACAAGGTCAAACATAATTAATAAACTATAAATACGCGTGGACCCAAAAAAGTAAAGGTACGCATTCATTAATCCTTTAGTCACGAGATTTGACTTTCTGAGAATCCTTTGGCTGACTTGAGCATCGGATAGATTCTTCTCTGTAGGTAACCCCTCTTGGGTCCAAGCTAGTCCAAGCCGTGATACCAGTAGATGGCATACGCGAGCCAAGGAGAAGCCAACTAGAGAGATTGCGGATTGAGGTAAGGTGATGTTTGTGTCTGACTTCTCTTATCTATTCTTCGCATGAACAATTGGCGCCCACCGTGGGGCATGAAGTAACACCTTACGTATCAACCCGCACACTATCGACAATGGTTTCTACTCGCAGCAGAGTTGGAGTCACGAAGCAAACTAAAGCAAGTCCCGTAGCGCCTGCTAGCACCACCTCGGACTTGACCGCCATCCTTAAAGGCCAAGTCAAATGCAACAAGAGCTCGCTGATATGAAGAAGTGCAGTGCTGATGAGATGGAGGTACTCAGGTAAGAAAACTCCCGGTTGAGGAAAAAGATCGAGGCTGACCCCACTCAGAAGGGGAAAGCCAGGGAAGCGTCAGAAGCCCCCAAGTCTCTAGCTTACCAGCCTAGTGAGGAAGAAAGCGAGTACAATCTTACCCTGCACACCTTCACCACCACTCAGTAGACACCCATCATCTCTACCCATCACACACACTTCCATCCCACCCTTCCAGAACACATCGTAGCATGTACCACCGCTGCCACCCTTCCCACTACCCATATCCCACCCTATAACTTCACCTCTACTTTTCCCACCCTCGTCCACCACCCCATTCCACCACACTCGTTACCACCCCAACCACCCACACGTCGCCACCCTTTCACTGATTCCATCACTAACACCTCTCTCCCTGCCCAGTGGGAACCCTTCACACTAGACCGTTATACGGGAGAAACCGACCCTAACGAGCACCTCAAAATATACATAACTCATGTCACCCTCTATACATCCCATGATGTCGTGTTCTGCAAAGCTTGTCCCACTACTCTCCTGCCATACTTCATTGACTGTTTTGACACCCTTTCCCACATGTTTACTACTCATTTCACTGGCAGCCGCCCATATCAAACCACAAATCTCTCCCTCCTTGGCGTCAGACAGGAAAAAGACGAGACGCTGCAAGCTTTCATACACAACTTCAGCAAGGCCTCCCTCCACACACCCTATCTCAACCAAGAAATGATACTCTAATGTATGGCCCTCACTCTTAAGCCCAGACCGTTCGCTAATAACGTCTACCTCCATCCACTCGCATCCATGCATGAACTTAAGCTCCATGCTGCAGATTACATCTGCATGGAAGAGATGCAAACGCTTCACACAAAGTTCTGCAATGATTACACTCTCTCCACTACTGCCCCCGATAAACCACCCTCACGACCTAACTCCAGATCCAGAGGACCTAGATAACCACGCTTCACCAGATACGCACCGCTAAGTGTCCCCAGATCCCGCCTTCTTGACGAAGCCCTCCATGCCGACCTCATCCCACCACCTCGTAAAACATCCAACCCTACCAACGCAGACATGACCAAGTACTACCGCTACCACAGAAACAATGGCCACACCACAGACGAATGCAAGGCACTCTAAGATAAAATAGAAGAATTCATTCGTGCCGACCATTTCTGCCACTTCATCCGCAGCGACGAATGCCAACATCCATCACGATCCAATCATAGATATCCCCTCCACAGTTCTCGTCATGACCAACGCCCCACTCAACCAACTAGCCATGACCTACAACCTGCCAGCACTGACGTCACCCCATCTGATCCCCCACTACGTGGCACGATTAACACCATCTTTGGAAGCTTTGCTAGCGGCAGATCCACCTCTTCAGCTAAAAAGAAACATCTCTGCCAACTCTAGTCCATTAACCACATAACCCACTCTCACCACAGACGTCACATGCCTCCCATTATCTTTACAGACGATGATTTCCATGGCGTCGACCACCAGTAAGACGACCTCATGGTCATGACAGTCGAACTCGAGAACTACGCGGTCAAAAAGGTCCACATTGACCAAGGCAGCTTGATTGACATTCTATACTGGACAACATACAAGAAACTCCAACTTCCCACCAATGCCATGATCCCCTATGATGAACCTATCTACGGCATCTCCAGGGAGAAGGTCTCCACTCGTGGGTACATAGACCTCCACACTATTTTTCGCAATGGAACTCAAACCAAAATAATCGCCATTCATTTCCTTGTCGTCGACGTGCTACATCATACAATGTTCTCCTCAGCCAACCATCCCTCAACACTCTAGGCGCTGTCGTCTCTACGACACATTTAGCCATGAAATTCCCTTCTCCATCTGGTGACATCCTTACCATTCATGGCGACCAATGACTCGCACGAGAATGCTACATGGCTAGCCTACATCCACAACTACCCATCCTACAAACAAACAACATTGAACGCCCACCCGGCTTTGACATAGCCTTATCTGGTTAAGATTTAGACTCCAGAGTAGGACGTGATGCACGTCTCAAACCAGTCGATGACATTGTACCCTTGGAACTCCCTAATGGTCGCACCCTCAAGCTGGGCACCAACCTCTAACCAGAACAACGTGATATCCTGACACCCACCTTCATCAACAACATGTACCTCTTTGCTTGGTCAACCATCGACTTATTCGGCATTGTCCCTCAAGTCGCGGTCCACAAGCTCTCCATTTATAAGGAAGCTTGATATTTCTCCCAAAGAAAACAAAAGCTCGAAGAAGAACATCGACTGGCAGCAAAAGTCGAAGTCGACAAATTACTTAACGTAGGCTTCATCGAAGAAGCCCACTACACTACCTGGCTTTCTAACATGATCCTAGTAAAAAAAGCAAATGGTAAATGGCGAATGTGTATCAATTATACGAACCTCAACAAAGCTTGTCCTAGAGATGCTTATTCCCTACCCAACATTGACCGACTAGTGGGCGGTGCAGCCGACAACAAAGTCCTCAGTTTTTTAGACACATACTCCAGATACAACCAAATCTTAATGTCCACAACCGACATGAACAAGACGCCTTCATCAGTGACGATGCTAACTACTTTTACAAGGTCATGCCTTTCGGCCTGAAAAACACAGGAGCAACTTATCAACGATTGATGGATAAAGTCTTCAGCCATATAATGGGCAAGTGTGTCAAAGTATACGTCGACGACATGGTTGTCAAATCCCCAAGTCACTTAACCGTCATCTCCCGCTTCTTACACAAATTAGCCAAGCAAACCGAGCCCATCATTCAACTGCTCAAGAAATCCGCAAAGTTCTCCTGGAACGACTAATGTGAGCAAGTCTTCCAACACCTCAAAACCTCCCTTACATCTCCACCCATCCTCCATAAGCTGGATACCCGCCAACCCCTCCTCGTCTACATTACCGCAACAGATCATACTGTAAGCACCGCGCTAGTTCAGGATATCACTGCTACTCAACATCTCGTATACTTCGTTAGCCGAACCTTGAAAGATCCAGAAACCAGATACCAAATGGTGGAAAAGCTGGCGCTATCCCTCGTGCATGCAGCACGACGCCTGCACCCCTACTTCCAAAATCATAACATCATCGTCAAAACCAATTATCTCATTCACAAGATACTCCAAAAGCCGAACCTTGCTAGCCACATGTCATCTTAGGCCGTGGAGCTATACGAGTTTAACATTTTTTACGAACCACACGGCCTCATCAAAGCTTAATGCCTTCTCGACTTCGTCAACGACCTCCAACACACTTAAGAAGAAGACCAGTGGACACTTTATGTAGATGGTTCTTCAAACCCAGAGGATGCAGATGCCGACATCGTCCTTGAAGGCCCCAACGACATCCTCATCGAAAAATCTCTCCACTACGCCTTTAAAACCACCAACAATCAAGCTGAATACGACGCCATCCTAGTCGGCTTATCCCTCGCACGCGAAGTTGGCGTCAAAACACTCACGTGCAAGATCGATTCCAAACTCACCGTAGGCCATCTAAACGAAGAATTCCAAATCAAAGACCCTACCCTCTTGCAATACTATCATCTGGTTTGCAACGTGATCTAATCCGCTTTTGATCGTATATGCGTCCAACACATCCCCAGAAGTCAAAATGTCAAGGCCGACATCCTATCTAAGCTAGCCAGCACTAAGATAAAAAACCGACACAGATCCTTTTTACAACAAACATTATCTGCACCATCTACAACAAACATTTGCCTAAACCTTGACCCAAACCACACTGAAAACTGGACAACTCCTTACATCCAGTATCTCAAAAGCGGTAACCCCCACCTAATGCTAACAAGAGCTGGCTGGCTAAAGCCGCAAGGTATACGATGATAGGGGACGACTTATACAAGCGCGAATATGGTCAACCACTCCTCAAATGCGTCACAACCAAGCAAGCCCATTACGAAATTAGAGAACTGCATGAAGGCATATGCGGATATCACTCCGGCGTGCGAACCATGACCACCAAAATACTCAGAGCCAGCTAGTTCTAGCCAACCATGGAATCAGATTACCACACCTTTGTCAAAAAATGCATACCATGCCAGAAGCACGACAATCTCATCCATCAGAAGCAAGAACAACTCCACTCCATACTTTCCCCATGGCCCTTTGCAAAGTGGGGAATGGACATCTTTGGCTCCTTTACCCCAGGTAAAGGCCAAGTGAAATTTCTAATAGTCGCCATCGATTACTTCACCAAATGGATAGAAGCCAAACCATTAGCCACCATCATGCTCAACAAGTCCAATAGTTTGTCTGGAAAGATATCATATGTCGCTATGGCGTGCCACATACGATCATAACCGACAATGGCACACAATTCATAGACAAAGAGCTCGCTAAGTTCTACACCAGCCTCGATATCGAACACGTAACCAGCTCTGTAGAACATCCGCATAACAATGGCCAAGCTGAAGCTACGAACAAGGTTATACTAGTGGAATTGCGAAAAAGATTGGATATCGCAAAGGGCCGGTGGCCGGAAGATTTATTGGAAGTATTATGGGCCTACAGATGTACCCCCCAATCCACAACAAACGAATCCCCTTTCAGCCTAGTATACTGCGCAAAGGCCATGATTCTAGTAGAAATTGGCAAACCATCTCTATGTCGAGAATTATACGACTTAGACCAGAACCTCCAAAATATGTGCACCCACCTCGACCTACTACCCGAATTAAGAGCCAAGGCACAAATCTGCAACATGGCAGTTAAGTAGAGAGTTGCCAGGAGATATAACGCGAACTTATGCCCACAGTCGTTTGTAAGAGGAGACCTAGTTTGGAAAATGGTCAGCAACGCAAGAAAGAAGGATGGAAAATTTTCCGCCAATTGGGATGGCCCGTACCGAATACGTGATGATGCAGGAGGCGACGCCTACAAACTTGAACCACTATCAGGAGAAGAAATACCGAAGACATGGAATATATCTCATCTTAAATTCTACTTCAGTTAGACTGATTATTGTACCAAATACGACCTCCCGGCCTCCTTCACTACTACTTTGAAGAATCCATCCTTGAAATGTTTGAATGACTGGGTGAACGCGTCTAGTCTACTTATACTAGGCCTATTCACCAATGATAACCATGTTGTCGGATGTCGTGGCCTTGTGTCATAGAAATACAAAAACACCTGCGAAAAAGGTTGCATGTATAACGAGCAATAGAGAACCTGAAAGGCTTGCAAGTACGCCCAGCTATTCGGATGCAGCTGGGTAGGGGCAACGTTTAGTAGACGAAGTACCCCCATGTAAAGTCATCAAATGGTAGCCTCACGTGCAATTGTGAAAAATGACACATATACATGTAGAAAAACTTTTGAACCGCTCCCTCTTGGCTGTGACAAAGGCATTCAGCGACATTCACCCGCTCCAAAGACACTATATCACGGCTTAGATCTCTCCCCACAATAAAAGTATAGTTCAACCATGACTTAAGCAATCTCGACCATCTAAATAATGAAGATTGATTATGGACATCTGTAGCGACCCATTCATAATCGGCCTTAGCCGGCCAGCTACTCTCCGCTATCTCCTCTAGAAGGTCTTCCCTCACCTCAGTCAACGTCTCCATCGGAATCCTTCCCATCCCAACCGCAGGACCACCACTCCCATCATCAGACTGTCTACTCCCATCTTCCCTAGACCGTCCACTCCCACTACTCGATGAAGATAATGACACATTATCACCAGTATTAGACATACCTCTTTTAATAATAAGATGCCAGCAAGAACACAGAACTTATCGGACAACTCTAACACACATAAATCACTGCTCTCAGATCTCTTACAAATGAACCAACATAAACAAACTTTAAACAACAACCACATTTATAAATAGTGATCCGAACCGCTACAACTCCTTCCCGCCAAAGTTACAAGACACACGAATAGTCACAAATGCACACAAAACGTCACAATACTTAAAATAACGGCACAAAACCCTTATGATTAGACCTCTGACATCTGCCACATTTTCACCTAGCACCACCTATTATGACTATAGCCTTAACATTGTTCATCACACTTAAAGGCTGGGGGACTGGTGTACTACATCTAGGCGACCCAACAAAACTGCTCATAGTTCTCATCGTTTGCTGCTATAGCTATACTGACATAGGCTGGGGGTCTGGTGTATTGCACCTAGGCGGCCTAACACGACTATACGGTAAAATTCGCCAACATAGCCTACAAGTATGCAAACAGTTATCAAATGAATCAACGGACAAGATGACATCTGCCGACCATTCCACACTTAGAATATTGAGACAAACCCCCTAAGACCAACAAATCATTGAATTAAAGGGGCTTGGGTCAGGCCCAGGCCCACCTACAACCCAATCAATAACCCAACCCATGACAAGATCAAACAAAATTAATAAACTATAAATACGTGTGGAACCCAAAAAGTAAAGGTACGCATTCATTACTCCCTTAATCACGAGATTTGACTTTCTGAGAATCCTTTGGCTGACTTGAGCGTTAGAGTCTTCTCTGCAGGTAACCCCTCTTGGGTCCAAGCCAATCCAAGCCGTGATACCAGCGAATGGCATACGCGAGCCGAGGAGAAGCTAACTAGAGAGATTGTAGATTGAGGTAAGGTGATGTTTGTGTCTGACTTATCTTTTTATGTTCTCCGCAGAAACAACTACCAAAAGAATTAGTTTACAAATTCAACACTAAACATTAGCTATACCAAGGTTTTTGACTACCAGAAGAATTAGTTTCTAAATTAGTCTCTAATTAATTAGTATCAATTTTGCAACGAATTAGAATTTTTTATTTATAATAGTGACTATTTTAGTAACCAATAATTTGTTATTTTGTAAATTGGTATTTAAATAGGTCACTATAGCACCTAACAATATTTTGTCACTAAAATTGGTTATTATTTAAGAGTTTTCTTGTAATGATCTTGTTCCTGCAGAGAACAAATAAGATAGGTTAGGCACAAGCGTCACCTTACCATGTAGTCCGCTATCTCCTCAGTTGGCCTCTTCTCGGTTGATACATGTTAGCTTGGACCAGGAAGGGTTACCTGCAGAAGAGTCTTCGAAGCTCAAGTAAGTCAAAGTTCTCCTAAAGTCAAATCAGTGATTAATGAATGCGTACCTTTAAATGATGGGGTCCACGCGTATTTATAGAGCATTAATGACGTTTGACCATTTCATGGGCTGGGCCTTGACTTGGGCTCTAGGTGGGGCTTGCGAGTGGGCCAGGGCCCAAACTCAGGCCCTTAAGGTTTATTGGAAGTGGACGTCTCCATTATGTTGAGTTCGTTAGAGTGGTCGGCCTAGGTTCTAAACTTAGCGGATATGCTGGAGTGGTCGGTCTAGGCCGGCTATTTGTCATGATGGCTTACGTTGGTGTAGGTTAGGCTAAGCCGGACTAGGCTGGATACTTGGCTGCCTTGATATGCATATTGTTTACTTGTTTGGTCTAGTTTGGCTAGGTGTGGTACACTAGTCCCCCAGCCTTGTCCGATATGAGTTGTCGACCAAGGGTGATATGTTTTAATGTGCTAGTGAAATCGGCTAGGTGTGATACACCAGTCCCCCAACCTTTAAGTGTGGTGAACAGTGTTAAGGCTAAGAATTTGTAACTGTCAGAAGGTAGGTGAAGGGGTGCCAGTTGGTCAAATCGAAAAAGTTTTGGCGCCGTCGTTTTGAAGTGTCATATCCTTCGTAATGATGGTGTCGATTGGTCTGGGGTATCATTTTGGCGGGACGATTTTCGTCGTTTGAGATCGTGGACCATAAATATGGATTTGAAAACAGATGGGAGGTTACTTGTTTCATTTGCGAGAATTCTGAATCTAGAGATCTTGTGCTCGTAATACTGTCTGACTAGTTCCCACTTTCGACCGACATCTTCTCGTAAAAAAACAAAACCAGGTATATCTAGTAGTGATAGCATGTCTACGTTTAGTAGTAGCGAGAGTACTGAGTCTGAGAGGAGTAAAGATAGGTTGCTTGGTGATGAGGGTACGAGTTCTATGGCTGGTACCAGTGGGATGCCAGTGGAGGTTGTAAGGGAGGTTCGGGAGGATCCCCCCGAAGAGTTAGAGGAGAGCAACTGGCCGGCGAAAGTCGCCTACGGGTGGGTGGCTGGTGATGTTCATGATCAGTCGTCTCTGTTCAGGTGGTCCCGCTTACTGAACTCCTGGTTGAATTGCGCACCTGTTATCTCCAAGGGTGTCAGTAGGGGTATTGTTTCTTTGGAGAAGGTCAGCGCTATCGACCGGGTATGCCACGGGCAGGAAGGGGCTACCAAAAAGTTCTTCTACATGTACATGTGCCACTTCTCTCAACTTCATGTACGATTGCCGCTAGACGATTTTACCACGGGCGTGTTGCGGGCGTTGAATATGGCACCCACACAGCTGCATCCGAACAGTTGGGCTTATTTGCAGGCTTTCCGCATCCTGTGCTAGTCTTTATACTTGGAGCCCACTCCTTACGCTTTTTTGTATTTCTACGATACTAGACCTCGGCGGCCAGTTACTTGGCTATCCTTGATAAGTCGCCCTAGCATCAGCAGACTGGATGCCTTCTCCCAGTCTTTCAAGCATTTCAAGGACAGGTACTTCAAAGTCGTCGTCAAGGAAGGCGGTAAATCTCATTTTTTGAATGCGGATGGGAGTACCAAGTTTCCCTTTAGCTGGACCAACAATCCTTCTCGATATAAAGACATGGGAGTGGAGGAGTTGTCGGCTGGTGATAAGGAGGTGGTGGGGATGTTGTTGAAGTTTGTGGATAAGTTGCCCACTAAGGACCTAGTTAGGGTTTATAATTCGGTGCATCCGATAATAGATATTGAAGGTATCTATTTATTACTTAAGCTATGTTAATAATGCTAAGTTGTTTTGATCCGAGTTGTGATATGTTATTGCAGGGCATATGGCGCAATCTGGCAAGAAGAATCTGGCGCTCTTTCAATCATTGAGGAAAGAAATGGCCGCTAAGGCCAAGGCGGCTGGGAAAGCTGATGTTCCCAACCTGCAGGAATCGGTGGTGGAGGTGCATGTACATGGCGGGACGAAAAGGAAGGCTGAGCTTCCGCCTCGACCCGGGAAGGGCAAAGATGTGAAGAAGATAAGGGCAGCTCTTCTTGGAACGGCTAGCGGGGCGGGGTCGGCTAGTGGGGAGAAGGGGCCTGAAGCCGGGTTTATCGAGTTGCCAGAGATATCCGTTAGGAAGGATATCTCGATCGACCTCCCGGATACCGTTGTTAACTCTATCAATAATATGAACGTGGATCATATTGTGAGAACCATGGTAGAGTTTGGGAGCAAGGCCTTAGTCCTGAGTTGGCGTGTAGGGTCTCTTTACAGAAGGGAAGTAAAGGAGGTTGGGGAGTTGCAGGGTAAGGTGGATAAGCTGGAGGAGGAGAAGGCGGCCTTAGAAAAGGAGAAAGAAGGCTGGGAAGTGGAGAGGAAAAGGCTGGCAACATGGAAGGTGCGTTGCTTGGATTCTGAGGATAAACTGAATAAGCGTATAGGGGAGTTGGAGGAAGACTATGAGGACTTGAAGGATAAGTATGATGGGGCTGTTGGGCAACTTGATGATCTGAAGAACAGCGTCATCCAAGAGCATATCAATGGTTTTGAGAAGGGGTTGCGGCAGGCGGCCTTCTTCCATCCAGATGTAGACGTCTCGGATTCAAGGTTCGATGTAGATAAGGACATAGTTGATGGAAAGTTGGTGAAGGAGGATGAGGGGGATGCTGAGGAGGTGGAGGAGAAGGCGGTAGAGGAGGAGAGGAAAGCGGATGAGGCTGCAGAGGTGGCCCATGATTTAGCAGAGTAGGACATTGATTTTTTAAATTTGTAAAAGTATTATTGAGCCTATGTCTGTATTATCTGGTACAATATGTTCGTTGCGTTGGTACATTTATTTGCGTTCATGCTTAATGCGATTAGTTTCTGTATGTTATTGTGTATATCAAATTTTGATGATTTGTGGTGTATGTTATGTACGGCATAAGCGATTGTATGTTTTAAGGGTGTTCGACCCAGGCCGCTTACTTGGGGTAAGGGTGGGGAACTTAAACGAATTAACCAAAAGTAAAGGGTGTTCGACCCAGGCCGCTTACTTGGGGTAAGGGTGGGGAACTTAAACGAATTGACCATGAGTAAAAACATAGAGTCATAAAGTGGGGAACCCTTCTTTTTATTTATTGAATAGGGGTGCCTCGTTAAAACCTCCTTGGCCAAAACCCTCCTTAGGGAAAAAAGACCAAGTGAGGAAAAAGAGTACACCCGGGGTTACAAGTATTGGTTCGTTTACAATATACATTTAGCTGAAGTAGAACTTGAGGTGGGATACATTCCATGTGTTGGGAATCTCTTCCCCATATAACTGCTCTAGGCGATAAGCTCCTCCTCCTGCATCTTCTCGTATGCGGTACGGGCCGTCCCAATTGGCGGAGAACTTGCCATCCTTCTTTCTAGCACTGCTGGCCATTCTCCATACTAGGTCCCCGACGACAAATGATCGTGGGTGTAGATTTGCATTATATTTCCTAGCAGCTCGTTGTTTGGCAGCTAGATTGCGTATTTGGGCTTTTTCTCTGAGTTCGGGTAGGAGGTCGAGATGTAAGGCCATGTTTTGGTGGTTGTGGGTTGGGCGGTATAGTTCTCGGCGCAAGGATGGTTCGTCAATTTCTACTGGTATCATGGCGTCTGCGCCGTAAACTAAGCTGAATGGGGATTCGTTTGTTGATGATTGAGGGGTGCATCTGTAAGCCCATAGTACTTCTATTAACTCTTCAGGCCATCGGCCTTTAGCGATATCCAACCTCTTGCGCAGCTCTACGAGAATAACTTTGTTTGCTGCCTTTGCTTGCCCATTGGTTTGTGGATGTTCTACAGAGCTTGTGATATGTTTGATGCCTAGGCCGGTGTAGAATTTGGCTAACTCCTTGTCAATAAATTGTCGGCCATTGTCTGTTATAATGGTATGTGGTACACCATATCAGCATATAATGTCCTTCCACACGAACTGCTGAACTTGCTGGGCCGTGATGGTGGTTAGCGGCTTGGCCTCGGTCCATTTGGTAAAATAATCAACGGCTACGATTAGGAATTTTACTTGCCCCTTACCGGGTGAGAAGGGGCCGAGGATGTCCATTCCCCACTTAGCGAATGGCCATGGGGACAGTATGTGGTGTAGTTGTTCCTGTTTCTGATGAATAAGGTTGCCGTGCTTCTGGCATGGCTTGCACTTCCTGACATGATCCTGGCAGTCTGCTTCTATAGTGGGTCAGAAGTATCCGGCTCTGAGAACTGTTGTAGCCATGGTGCGTGCGCCTGAATGATAACCACAAATTCCTTCGTGTAATTCTTTGATGATATATTGGGCTTGCTCTGCCGTGACACATTTAAGTAGGGGTTGGCCGTATCCGCGTTTATAGAGGTCATCACCTACCATAGTGTACCTGGCGGCTTTAGCCAGCCAAGTTTTGTCTGCATCGAGGGGGGGGGGGTTGCCGGTTTTGAGGTATTGAATGTAGGGGGTGGTCCAGTTTTGGGTTTGGGAGGGGGTGACGTTGCTTGCTGGGGTGTGGGTTAATGTTTGGCAAGTGTGTGTGATGGAAGGTGTGGAGAGTGTTTGCTGTAGTAGGGATCGATTACGGTTTCTGAGTTTGGTACTGGTCAATTTGGAAAGGATGTCGGCCCTGACGTTGTCGGTTCTCGGGATCTGTTCGACACGGACTTGTTCGAAAGCGGATTGAATAATCGAACGGACCAGATGGTAATACTGTAGGAGGATGGGGTCTTTGATTTGGAATTCATCATTTAGATGACCTACGGTGAGTTTGGAGTCGGTTTTGCTTGTTAACTTCTTGATGCCAACTTCACGGCCTAGGGAAAGGTCGGCGAGGATGGCTTCGTACTCGGCTTGGTTATTTGATGTTTTGAAAGCAAAGTGAAGGGATTTCTCGATGAGGATGTCGTTGGGGCCTTCTAAGACGATACCAGCGCCGGAACCCCTTGGGTTTGAGGAGCCATCTACATGAAGCGTCCATTGGTCCTCAACGGTTGTTTGTTGTAGGTCGTTGACGAAGTCTAAGAGACACTGGCTATGATGGGGCCATGGGGTTCATAGCGGATGTTGAATTCTAACAGTTCCACGACCTATGATGACATGCGTCCGGCTAGATCTGGCTTTTGTAATATTTTTTGGATTGGGTAGTCGGTCTTAACGGTTATGGTGTGGTTTTAGAAATATGGGCGGAGGCGGCGTGCTGCGTGGACCAAGGATAGGGCTAGTTTTTCTACCATCTGATACCTGGTTTCAGGATCTTGAAGTGTTCTGCTGACAAAATACACAGGATGTTGTGTGCCTTCTACTTCTTGAACGAGCGTTGCGCTGACGGTATAGTCGGTGGCCGTGATATATACCAGCAGGGATTGGCTGGTGTTTGGTTTGTGGAGGATAGGGGGTGAGGTTAGGGTTGTTTTGAGTTTTTGGAAGATCTGTTCACAATCATCAGTCCACGTGAACCGGGCGGATTTCTTTAGGAGCTGGATTATGGGTTGAGTTTGTTCAGCTAGTTTGGGTAGGAAGTGAGATAAGGCTGTGAGGCAGCCGATGAGGCGTTGGACTTCTTTGACGATAGTAGGGCTGCGCATTCCGATGATAGCCTTGCATTTTTCAGAGTTAGCCTCTATGCTGCGTTGGGTTAGCATGAAACCAAGGAATTTACCCCGATCGACGCCAAATACGCATTTGTCGGGATTTAGGCGGAGGTTATATTGGCGCAGCGCGAAGAACACTGCCGCCAGGTCTTCAGTGTGTTGATGATGGCTTGGGGACTTAACAACCATGTCATCGACGTAGACTTCGACACAGTGCCCTGTTAGATGGCTAAAGACTTTGTCCATTAGTCGCTGGTAAGTTGCCCCGACGTTTTTGAGGCCAAAGGGCATGACCCTATAGAAGTAGTTGGCATCGTCTGTGATGAAGGCGGTCTTGTGCATATCTGCTGTGGCCATGGGGATTTGGTTATAACCTGAATATGCATCTAAAAAGCTAAGTACCTTGTTTCCTGCCGCGCCGTCTACGAGTCGATCGATGTTGGGTAAGGGGTAGGCGTCGCGAGGGCAAGCCTTATTCAAGTCTGTGTAGTCTACGCACATCCCCCATTTGCCATTGGCTTTCTTTACCAAGACAACGTTAGAAAGCCAAGTGGTTTATTGAGCTTCTTCTATAAATCATGCGCTCAGTAACTTGTCGGCCTCCACCTTGGCCGCTTGTCGGCATTCTTCTCCAAGCTTGCGCTTTTTCTGGGATACGTAGCGGGCTTCTTTATATATAGACAGCTTGTGGGATGCCACCTGGGGGTCTACTCCAGGGAGGTCGGCAGCCGACCAGGCGAAAAGATCTGTGTTGTTGATGAGGATGGGTGTGATTGTGGCACGCTCATCAGAATTTAAATCGGTGCCTAAGTTAATGGAGTGGCCATTGAGGAGCTCTAGAGGAGTGGTGTCCTCGACTGGTTCGAGGCGGACATCCCGGCCTTTTCTGGGGTCAAGGTCCTCGCCGGATAGGGCTATGCGGGAACCAGGGGGTCGTTCGATATGGTTGGTTTATTGGATTGGGAGTTGTGGCCGTAAGCTTGCCATGTAGCACTCGCGTTCCAAGCGTTGGTCGTAGTGTATGGTCAGGATGTCGTCGAATGGGGCAGGGAACTTCATGGCCAAGTGAGAGGTAGAGACAACTGCGCCAAGTGTATTGAGGGAAGGATGGCCCAGGAGTATGTTGTAAGATGTTGGCGCATCGACTATAAGGAAGCGGATTGGGATGGTTTTGGTTTGGGTTCCTTCCCGAAAGATGGTGTGGAGGTCTATGTAGCCCCGTGTGGATACTTGTTCGCCGGAAAAGTCGTATATGGGCTCACCATATGGGAGCATGGCGGTGTCAGGAAGTTGTAATTTTTGGTAGGTGGCCCAGTAGAGGATGTCAACTGAGCTGCCTTGATCCACAAGGACTTTCTTAATAGTATAATTTTCGATTTCAACGGTGATGACCATGGGGTCATCCTGTTGGTGGTCGAGGCCGTGGAAGTCGTCATTTGTGAATACGATGGGGGGCATACGGCGTCTGTGGTGGAAATGGGTGATATGGTTGATGGATTGTATATGGCGGAGGTGTCTCTTTCTGGCAGACGAGGTGGAGCCTCCACTTGCGAAGCCACCAGAGACGGTGTTAATGGTGCCTCGTAAGGGGGGTCAGCAGGGGTGATGTCGGTGCGGGCGGGCTTTGGCTGTTGATTGTTGGGTTGGGTGGGTGGCTATTGTGATGGGCGTCGTTTGGTTGGCGTCTGTGGTCAGGTCGCGGGGGGTGGCGGGATCGAGAGGAGGAGGAATGGTCATCCCTACGGATGAAGCGGCGAAAGTGGCCAGCACAGACTAGTTCTTCTATTTTATCCTGGAGTGCGTTGCATTCTTCCGTAGTGTGACCATGGTTGCGATGGTACCGGCAATATTTGGTCATGTCGGCGTTGGGAGGTGTGGTTGTCTTGCGTGGTGGGGGGAGGAGATCAGCTTGGAAGGCTTCGTCTAGAATGCGAGAGCGGGCTACTGTGAGGGGGGCGTATCTGGTGAAGCGAGGTTGGCGGGGTTCACGTGGGCGGGAATCAGGGCGTGGGTGAGGTTGTGGGGTGGGGTTGGAGGTGTTGGCGGCGTAGTCGTTGCAGAATTTGGTGTGAAGGGTTTGCATTTCCTCCATGCGGACGTAGTCGGCTGCACGTAGTTTGAGTTCGTGCATGGAGGCAGGTGGGTGGAGGTAGACGTTGTTGGCGAAGGGGTCGGGTTGTAGGGCAAGAGTCATACATTGGAGAATCATCTCCTGGTTGAGGTGCGGTGTACGAAGGGCGGCTTTACTAAAGCGATCGATGAACGCTCTGAGTGGTTCATTGGGTTCCTGTCTGACACCCAGTAGGGATATGATGGTGGTTTGATGTGGGCGGCTTCCAGCGAAATGGGTGGAAAACATGTGAGAGAGAATGTCAAAACTATCGATTGAGTAGGGCGGGAGAGTGGTGAACCATTCTAGGGCAGGGCCTTTAAGGGTGGTGGGGAAAGCTTTGCAAAAGACTGCGTCTTGGGCTGTGTACAGGGCGACATGGGTGATGTAGACTTTCAGCTGTTCGTCAGGGTCGGTTTCACCGGTATAGCGATCCAGGTTGAATGGTTCCCACTAGGCCGGGAGAGGGGTGTTGGCGATGAAATCAGTGAATGGGTGGCGGCGTCTGGGCTGGTGAGGGGGGGCATGTGAGGTGGGGGTGGGTGGTTGATCAGAGCAGGAAAGGTGGAGGTGATGTTATGAGGAGGAATGTGGGTTGTGGGAAGATATTGTGGGTTGCAGGGTGGGATATGTGTGGTATGGAGGGCGGTGGGTATGTTGTAGGGGATGTGGGTGGTAGGTAACGGGTGTCTGTTGAGTGGTGGTGAAGGTGTGAGGGGTGGGGTTGTACTCACTTTCTTCCTCTGTGGGCTGGAAGGTCGGAGACTTCGCAGCTTCAAAAGTTTCTTTGGCTTTTCCCTTCAGATTGGGATCCGTCTCAATCCTTCGCCTGAGGCGAGAGTTCTCTTGTCTCAGCGCCTCCATTTCTTCAGCACTGCGCTTCTTCAGGTCTGCGAGTTCTTGTTGCATCTTTGCTTGGCCATCTAGGATGGCAGCCAAGTCAGGGGTGATGCTGGGAGGTCCAGAGGGACCAGCATCCGCTTGCTTGTTCGCTCCAGCTCTGTTGCGGGTAGAAACCATCTTTAGAGAAAAAACGGGTACTAAAGGTGTTCATCTTGTGCCCCACGGTGGGCGCCAATTGTTCCTGTAGAGAACAAATAAGATAGGTTAGGCACAAGCATCACCTTACCATGTAGTCCGCTATCTCCTCAGTTAGCCTCTTCTCGGTTGATACATGTTAACTTGGACCCAGGAGGGGTTACCTGCAGAAGAGTCTTCGAAGCTCAAGTAAGTCAAAGTTCTCCTAAAGTCAAATCAGTGATTAATGAATGCGTACCTTTAAATGATGGGGTCCACGCGTATTTATAGAGCATTAATGACGTTTGACCATTTCATGGGTTGGGCCTTGACTTGGGCTCTAGGTGGGGCTTGCGAGTGGGCCAGGGCCCAAACCCAGGCCCTTAAGGTTTATTGGAAGTGGACGTCTCCATTATGTTGAGTTCGTTAGAATGGTCGGCCTAGGTTCTAAACTTAGCGGATATGCTGGAGTGGTCGGTCTAGGCCGGCTATTTGTCTTGATGGCTTACGTTGGTGTAGGTTAGGCTAAGCCGGACTAGGCTGGATACTTGGCTGCCTTGATATGCATATTGTTTACTTGTTTGGTCTAGTTTGGCTAGGTGTGGTACAGATCTTATGATTAACAACTATAAAACCTTGTAATATTTTTTTCTTTTTCCTAAATAACCCCAAATTTTCTAGCCTTTTGTTTTCAAAAAGAGAAGCATAAACCCTTCCTTTCTCTCAACTCCATCCCCTCCATCTCCATCTTTGAACCTTCATTCCTCACTCTTTATTTGTTCGTTTATACAACTGACACCGTAGGGTCATTCCTCGCAATAAGACCTTTGATTCCTGCCCATTAGTTTGTTGTTTGGGGTCGAGGTTGAACTTTCGTGATTTTGAATTTGCGTTGGGGGTTCTTAGAGTTTGAGTCTACCTTCGAAGGTGAGGGAAGCTAAACTTTCCTTTTTGCATAATGATTTTGGTTTAATGCCTAGTTGCGGGTTGATGTTGTGTTTGGTAACTTAAATTGATTTGTTGATGTTGTTCTTTGTGGGTCTGAGATCAAACATTCCCAATTTCATGTTTAGGTATGTACAGTCTAGAAAATTTTAGGGTTTTTGTTGAATGCAATTGATTTAAGATAAATTTAATGGAAATTGAGGTTGTAACGTGATGTGACCCCACCAAGCCCAATTGCACCTTCAAGCCCAAGCCCAAGCCCAAGCCCATTAAAAGGCCCAATTACAAGATCAATGATGAAAAAGATTCAAAAGGGCCTTCCATAGATGATCACAAAATCAATGGGCTTCTCACATTCTTCACATGGGCCAAAGAGATCACAAAGACTTGAAGAAGTGCATGTAAATCTAGTAGTGTAGATTTAAATTGGGCCATTGTTTGGGCTTTGCTTTCCAATAATACATAAGACATGAAAGGAACATAGGATGGGTTCAAATTGGGCTCGGCCCAATTCTCTTCATACATGGCCAAGATTTTCAAGACAAGGAGGCTCCTTTGCTTCATAGTTTGACTAAGGTTGGTCATCACATCTAAAGGCTAAGAATCCTTCTTGTTCTTCAAGCCAAGATCCAAGGGGCATGATCTTGTCTCCTTCTCCTAGCTTGATCTAAGGGCCAAGATCAAGGCCCACTCCATCCAATGGCTCTCCTTTCTCATGTGTAAATGGCTTCATATAAAAGCCAAAATTTCACTCATTTGTAGACACTCTTGAAATTTTATGCAATAGATGCAACTTGAGTTGAGAGCACTCCTCCCTCTATTGCCTTTGAGAGTCACCATTTTCTAGAGATTTCCTCTCTCTACCTCTAGCCACCTTCCTTAGGCTAGCATAGATTAGGAAATCCTATCACCTCTTTCATCTTCCATTGCTTGCAAGTGCCTTCCAACTTGCCTCCATTCCTTCATCCAATTCCGCTGCCCATGGAGCTCTTCATGCACCTTTGGAGCTCCACCATAATGGTATCAGAATTCAAATTTCTGTGTTATGCAGACTATTTAGGCGAGCCCAATATATCACTGGCCGAGCTGGGCTTTCTAACTCTATGTCATGGTGAAAAATTTTGAATTCTCGCGTCATTAACCGTTGGATCGAGCTGAAATTTTTATAGTAGATCCTAGACACATGATGCTTTGTTTTGATTGGTTTGATCTTTTTTTGAAAGTGTATAGTGAGAGCATTTTTTATTGTAAGGTTCCCATAGATTAGGTTGTTGACAACTTTGACTTTTGTCGTTTGTTTAATGCATAACTTTTTCTATAGGTACCCAATTGCATTGATTCTTTTTGCATTGAGTTCTTGATTAAATTATCTTTCATTTGAATGTTACAACATAATTTTTGGAGCTTTTTATAAGTTGTGGTTTATTTTTTAAAAGACCGCCAACCAATTTGCATATATGTGTTGTTAAGTTATTGTGTAATACATGATGTATTAAATTGTGAATTGGGAATGATGAATGGATTTTCATGGGAAAGTCCTTTACCTTGTGTTTGGATGAAGCATTTCAACAATTCTAAGTAATTGAAATGCATTGCATTTGAAAATCTTGCTATTGAATTCCCTCCATTTTCCATTTTCTAAATAACCTGTATGGATAGAGTAATTGAAATACCTTACATTTCAATTTCTTGTTTGGATAAAATAATTGAATTTGTCTTATGAGATAAAATTTCATTTTAATGATATTTATTTTAATATATAAATTTTGAAATTAAATTTAACAAATATAATTTTGAATTTAAAATATTTAAATTTGGTCAAATTTCGATCGAACTGACTCGACCAAATTTGGCTAAATTTTGGCCAGCGTAAAATTAATCCAATTTGGCCAAATTTAGGTTGAATTGGCCGAAGTAAAACTTTGTGTACTTTGGTGCGCATTGATGCATGGACTCAGAATTTGGAAGTTTATCCTGACACTCTACTAATCATTCAAACTCATATAGAGGAGAATGAATTAGGAGTTGAGAGTAGTAGGAGGCCCTAGTTGGAAGAATCATTTGTGGTTCTAGGAACCTGTATAGAATTAACCTTGTGGATGGAGGTTATCCATCACAAGTGCCAAAACATCCAAGTAGTTCTACCTCAATGCTTAGCTCCCTAAAATGATTTGATTTATGATTAATAGAACATTTGTTCTTATATTAGCTTACCCTCAATGATCACCAATATTTGGTGTGAGCATATGAGAACTTAGGTGTTGGCTTTCTTGGCGATGGTGATGATAGTGCAGTTGTTTAGTTTTAGTTTTTCTTTCATTGTTAAGTTGTATTTTTTGAAAAACTCTTGTAAGGTTCATTTTTTTGCCTTTTTTTTTTGGCTAATGTTTTAGATTGTGACAATATACCAATTTTGTGTTTATACCTTAGATAACTGTAATAGGAACTCCTAGGATATGGTTATCTACTACAAGTATTAAACATGTGATATTTTATTTTAGTAAATTTACTCTATTAAATGGGATGTTAATTATTAATTTTACCTTTGATTTTAATTTTAGTAAATAATAATTGTAATTCAGTACATTGATTATTTTCACTATTGTCCATATATGACCAAAATCAAAAGGGAAAAATAGCAATAATATTAAACATATCAAATTCTTTTCAATAAACATAATAATTACCTATATTGTACCCCTTTCAGAACAATTACACAACCTTAAAGACATTGTGGGCACTGAAATCTTACCTTAAACTTCATGATGCTGCCAATATCTAAACTTCTTTTGTACTTCAAATTTTTTATTCAAACAAAAATTTTATGTACTACGATTAACAAAATAAACTTAGATATAGGTTAATTTCAATTCCTCGTTGCTAAAAGTAATTTCACAATTACTATTGATAGTCATTCCCAAAAAGAGCTTTCAAATATATTCTAATATAATTACAAACTATAATTTATAAACAAATAACAACTTTAATAAATTATACATCTACAAGATAAAACAAATAATATTTACATAAAAAAAATTATATGTTCAAACAGTTCCTGTGTACCATCATTTAACTACATAAACTCCCAATATAATAAATATAAAATAGTTTCCCCTACCATGAGGATTTAACCTTTAATTTATAGGCAAAGTGGTTACAAAAATAATAATAATCGGCTCACTAAAATATCTCTCCTATATAAAAAGTATCAACTAGTAATAGAGAAACTTAGGCCCAATTCTTGGGCCCATAGACTTTATGTCAGCTTTGGGACGTCTTATCCATATTTAGGAATCAGGTCGGGCCTCGAACGACCAGGACGGTACAATTCTTAAAAACAATCTCCATTCCACCCATACACATTCACCTTGACCTCATTTTCCGTCATTCATCACCTATTCATTTCACCCTTCATCATCACGAGGTTCCGCAGCGGCAGTTAGTTCTAGTAGAGGTTGAGAGACGTCGAAGAAGAGGAAGAACAAAACCCCTTGTGCAGAAGAAGAAAAAGAGGACACTAGTGGTGATGATGATAACCCTGATTGAACACAACAACAAGGAGTGGCACTTGTTGAAGCTTGCATAAGAGGGGGAAACCCCTCCGAATTTTGGAAGAAGAAAAGGAAGAAGGACATCAATGACGTCATACATTTTAGGGTTTGTGAAGCCATAATGGAAGACAACAAAAAATGGAAAACGATACAATGGAGTGAATTGCTTGAATGAAGATGTGAAAATGCAAAGTGGTTCAAAGAGGAAGATTAAGTGGAAGAAGAGATGATAATTGCTTCAGAGAGGAAGATTGAGTGGAATGCGAAGAGGAAAAGTGAAATGACTTAGAGGAATAAAGGATTCAAACATATTATGTTAGGTATTCTAAATTGACATAATAACTAACATTGTGCTCCACTTATTATGATAGGTCCACCCACACCAGTCATTATAAGTTTAACATCACTATTATAAAGGATTACTTTAAAGAAAGGCTTACAAACTCAACATCACTACAAATTAGGTTGGGAAAATGGAGTTTCATACTATAATTGAGAAGGATAATGGAAAGCTAATTTGGATGATTATAGAGGATGAAATTCGAGAAATTGTACGATAGTGTGATGGCACTAGGAGCCTTAAACTAGATGGATTTAATCTTGGATTCATTAAAAAGCATTCAAAAATTGTAAAAAGGGATGTTGAGAAGTTATAACTAAATTTCAGTTGAATAACTTCATACCAAAAAGGTGCAATCCTTCTTTCATATCCTTAATAGCCTAAACAAATAATCCTATTTGCTTGCATGAATATAGACCTATTACCTTAGTGGGTTGCTTATATAAAATAATAGCTAAAATATTATCTAATAGACTTAAGCTTGTTCTACTTAGTATAATTGGCAGAAATCCATTTGCTTTCATTGAGGTAGGGGTTATTGGATAGAGTTGTTGTGGCTAGATGGAAGCAATTTTGGGAGCCTATAGTGAATCAAATAAAGAAAACATTAACTTGGTAGAAAGGAAGGTTCTTCTCTTTTGTAGGGAAAGTGTGCTTACTTAAATTAGTTTTGACATTTGTACCATTGTATTATATGTCTTTATTCGAAATATTGGTCTTAGTTATCGAGGACATAATGAGAATACATAGAAAATTCTTGTATGGTTGGGGTGTAGAAGGAAGGAAAATAGCATGGGTGAAGTGGACAACATTATGTAAACCAAAGGGGAGGGTGGTTTAGGTATCAAAAATATAAAATTATATATTCAACAAAGCACTGTTGGCTAAATGGAAGTGAAGATTAGGTATTGATGAAAAGGGGCTATGGAAGGATGCTTTGGAGTTTATATGTGTATCTTGGAGAAGTTTGGATGATAGAAAGACTGTCCCAAGATAATCTAAATGGTGGAAAGATTTAAGAAATTGTGGATCTAGTGAGGACAAAAAGTGGTTTGAAGAGAATGTGATGTGGAAAGTAGGTTCGGGAAGTAGAATTTTGTTTTGGGAAGACAAATGGACAAGGTATAGATCACTTAAGGAGGCTTACCATAAGTTATATGCGAACACATATAACAAAGACCAAATAATAAGTGAATGCACGAAGTGGGACAATGATAGATGGTAATGAAATTTGTCTTAGAGAAGGCATTGGTTTGAATGGGAGAGACCTCAATTGAAACTTTCTTGGAAGAAATTGATAGCAAAGCTTTTGTTAGAGGAAGAAGCTATATTTGGATGTGGAATAATAGGGAAGATATGATATACATTGTTAAGTAAACATATAAAAGTTGCAAGGCGCATGCCCTATAAATAAAAAACAATTATTTAAGGACCTTTTGAGATAAAGGTTATCCTTTTTGCAAAATGAATTTTGTGTGGCGAGTTATTCTAAATGGAGTGTTGACAATGGTTAACTTAAAGCTTAGAGGGTCATCTTCTGTTTACCTATAAAGTGGCTACTAAAATATGAAATATGTTCAACAAATGGATTGGGAACTTTATGGTAAGCCATAACCAAATTCAAACACATTTTGAGCGTTTTCATCAATTAGAGTTAAACCACAAAGGTAATATGCTATGGACTCTATGAAATCATAGGAACACTATTTGAAAGTTTTGAAATGGTTGAAATGTCAAGAATGGGGAGGGGTTGAATTGGCTAGTTAAATAATAGGGTTACTTTTAAAAGCCTAACTTTGTGTTTGGATGAAGCATTTCAACAATGCTAAGAAATTGAAATGCATTGTATTTGAATTGATTGAAATTAAATTCCCTTCATTTTCTAAATAACTTGTTTGGCTAAAGAAATTACCATACCTTACATTTCAATTTCTTGTTTGGATAAAATAATTGAATTTCTTGTGAGATAAAACTTAATTTTAACAATATCTATTTTAGACTTAACTAAGTTTTGAGTTCATGATAAATTTGGAAACAGACCGGACGATCCAAATAGGTCGGCTGACCTGACGACCCAACCTGGCCAGGTTGACTAGGAAACCTATACAAGTTAGGATGGGTCGAACGACGATCTAGACAGGCCTGATCAGCCTGACGACCCCTACGCGTCGATCATGCTTGTCAAGTTCATCGACCCAACCCAACCCAACCCAACTCGTCTAGGTCGTTGGCTCGACTTCGCCCACTAGGTTATCGTGCATGCTCAACCCATCTGGGTTGTCGAGCCCGTTTATGTCATCAGGCACACTTGGTAAGTCTGTGTCGTTGGGTCGGCCTGACCCGTCAAGGTCGTCGTGTCGGTTGGTATTGCCTGGGTCGTTGGACTAGTCGGGCCCATCATGTCATTGGGTCAGTTAGGCTTGTCGGGTCATCAGGCCTACCCCACATGTTTGGTTGTTAGACCCGTCCGACACCTCTAGGTTGTCTGGCCTGCTGGGCTCATGACGGGACCGTTGGGCTCGCTTGTCTTATTTAGGCCATTAGACTCATTGACTCATCTTGGTCTTCAAGTCGATTCAGCCTATCTTTGTCTTTGAGCCCACCCGGCCCGTTAGGCTTGTCTTGGTTGTCAAGCCAACCTAGTCTATTTGGTTTGTTGGGCCAACCTGACACATCTTGGTCGTTGGGCTTGTCAGGGCACTATGGGTTGTCAGGATTGACCAACCTGTTTGGGTTATCGACTCGCCTGACCTGTATGTGTCATCGGGTCACCCTAGTTCGTCTGGGTCGTCGAGCTTGCCCGACCCATCTTGGTCGTCGTGCCTTCCTGACCCACTTGTGTTGTTAGGTTAGTCTGGTCCGTTTGGATTGTTTACATCCCAACCCCTCATGGTTGTCGGGCTTGCTTGGTCCTTTTGGGGTTGAGCCTAGAGTATGAGGTTGAGTGACACGAATTTTAAATTCCACCTCTTTTTAGGATATTTGAATTTCTTCTAATATAGATTATCGAAATATTTCAAAAAAATGCATGCATTTTAAATGCTTTTTAATTTCTCTATCCAAATAAAGCATTTCATTACAAAGAAATCTAAGTTATTCAAAAAAATGAATTACTTCATTAAAATACTTTATCCAAACACAGCATAAAACAATTTTTAATTGAATCAATTCAATCATCAAGTATGGATGCAAACACTCCTAGACTGAACACTTTTAATCGATAAAAAATGGAGTTAGCCGATTGATTTCACTAAACAGATGAAGTACTGATATAATCAATTGATTGAATCACAAAAATAGTCAACTAAAATACTAAGAAAAATGCATAAATGCGAATTTGTGATTTAAAGCAAGAACAGTATGAAAGATCAGCCAAGATAGATTCAAATGAGTTATACCAACATGAACAATGCTACAGATAATGCTAGATCACACAAGAATGTCAAAAAATGGTTCAACTAAAGATTCTTTAAACTTCAAAGTGTAAAACAAGAGAGAAAGGTTAGAGAAAATAGCAATGCACAAGATTATTATACTAGTTCACTCAAACCTAAGTACTATTTCAATAGATTTACAAAGTTTACACCCTTACACTTTCAAAATATGCAAAAACACACACAAAGACTCTTGTCACACAACCTCTTGCAGACTTGGAAAACCACCAGGCACAACCAAAAAGCTTGAGAAAGATCAAACCTCAATGGTAGCACAACCCTGCCTACCACAACCACATTCCCCAAGCTTCAAACACCAAGCAAAATGCTCCAAGAATGATCCAAGATCAATCTTCACCAGCTGCAATCTATATGATCACAAAAGAGAGAGAATTCCCCAGCTTCCAGAATGATTTCGCGCTAAAAGATGGTCTTGCTAACTCTCTTTCAAAAAATACAACTTTAATAGTCAAACTGTTACGAAATTCAACAAGTTGATTTTTAAATCAATTGGTTGATTTCACTTAACTTAAGTGAAATCAGTTGATTACAGAATAAATCAACTAATTGAATAAGTCTCAGTTAAGACTACTGCAACTAACCTTTTAATTTGTTAAAAATCCATTCAACAGATTAAAAGACAGGTTGATTTTTAAATCAATTGGTTGATTTCACTTAACTTAAGTGAAATCAGTCGATTACAGAATAAATCAACTAATTGAATAAGTCTCAGTTAAGACTACTGCAACTAACCTTTTAATTTGTTAAAAATCCATTCAACAGATTAAAAGACACCATTTAACTTGTTGAAAAACATTTGAACAGATTAAAAGACACCTAAGACCTTATACATCTAATTTATGCAAAATGGTCTACAACATTAATTACAATCTTCAAGCTTGTTTTCTCCATGATTGATCTAGATAGAGGACATGCATACAAGGCTTGATCAACACAAGTAACATCAAATCTCCATATCTTCATCAATGTAGCATGGTTCCAAGGCAATGGCTTCAAGTACCTTCATCAAAGCTTCATCAAATCTTCAAGTAGCAAATCATCCAGGCTACTTATGTCAACAATATTGTCTTTAGGAATAATGTACTAGACCTAGAAGAGATTGTTAATTTGGCCCAAGTGTGGGTATAGGTATAGCTAAAAAATAAAATTAAAAATGTATATTTTTCATTTTCTGATTGTTGCCTATATCCCATACTTTGTTTAAGGTCCATAACTTAAAAACCCATTATATTTTTTTGCATTACTGTGCTAGGGGCAATAATAGGCTACTTGTAGAGGGTTTCTAACTTATAATCTAGACTTTATGGTTTAGAGTTTTTTCTTTTTTCCTTGCAAGTGTGGTCTTCAGCTTACTATCTATGGAATAATCACTTTATACTATGCTTTGTTAAGTTCTTTGTAGAGTAGTTGTAGAGACAGTTTTATCTGGGAATTCCTCAAAACCACTTTCTTTACATGCATGTTCAATATGCAAGAGGATTGTATGTAGCTTGTGACACGTTGATATATTGTGCTTAAGGGTTGAATAGAACATGAATGAGAAAAAGAATACCCTCATGTATTCACTCTACCTTTGTTCATATACAAAGCTTTGTGAAAATGTACAGGAAGATCAGCATGATCTTGACAGATAAAGCTATATTCTAAATTTGTAGTTGATGAACTAAGTTTTTTCTGTGTAAAAGGGTTAAAGCAACCAAAGTGCTTTATCATTAATAAATATATTTATTTGCTGATAAAAAAATAGAATAAGTGTAACCATTATTAAAAAAATGTCATCGATCAAATTATGATGATAGGTCCATCTACACCAATCATAATAGGTTTAAACCTTTATTATGAATATGCCACCGGTCAAATTCTTATGGCAGGTCCACCTACACCTATCATAATAACACTACAAGAAAGTCCTTAAACAATGATCAATTTTAGTGACAAAAGTTAATTAGTCATATAGTGTCCAATTTGGATACTAATTTATAAACTAAAAATTATTGGTAGTTAAAATACTTTCAAAAATATTATCATTGGTCTCTATATTAGTAACTAAAATAATTTTTATTATGAATTAGTTTCTAAATTAGTCACTAATGTTAATTACCAGAGTTTTGACTATTAGAGAAATTGGTCTCTAAATTAGTTTGGTTTGTAATTAAAAAATTGTTCTCTAAACATATTTTTGGTCACTAAAATTAATTATTATTCAATTTTTTTTTTGTGATATATATTTAAGTCTTTATATCTCACCGGCTCAAGTCTTTTTGCATAAGTAAGTTTAATTCTAAATTTTAATCATATTATTTTAATAATTAATTATTTAGACAATTTTATTACAAATATTTTACTACACGTTACTAATAATTTTTTAGTCAATTTTATAATTTAATATAAATAATTAATATTCAAATTTTAGATTTTCATTTTGATGTTTACCATTAAAAAGTAAAATAAATCCGTGTATAGGAGGCGTCTCATACTAGTCTACAAATGGAAATAGAAGCAGCTAAAAAGCGTAAAAGATATAGCCCTGCATAGGCACGTAGTGCCCCGTGTGGGCCCATGCTTTATACGTCTTGCATGCATGCAACCTATGCCTATTCCCTCTTAATTAAGACTTAATTAAGATATGCCATTTTCTTTTGCTCTTTCCGAAGGGAAAACAAACAGCTAGTCCATACTCTTTTTTGCAGATGTGGGGTCCATATTCTTTAAATCATATTAAAGTTTTGAGTCTTATTATTCTTGCGGCAATTGAATTCGTGTTGGTTACGCGCTTTAGTATGTATTTAACACATTTGGTTATCCAATTAAATAGAGAAGGATTTTCCTATGACATTACAACCGGTACACATAGGTTGGCCCAACCAAGTCTTATGGAATTAGGATGGGCTACTCGCAGCTCTCCTTTTAACTCCAAAGGTACAGTAAATTAATTATTTATTTGTCATTTTAAGTGTTTATCGGTTCACTAAAAAGTAAAATAAAAATTTAAAATCATTCCTAAATAGTTTTTCATTTATATGTAAATTTTGATTTTTTATTAAGAATGAAAATAGTCAGGTTAATCCTCTTCAGACGTAAAATGTCAACAATATTTTTATTTTATTTGTACAATATTTTATTTTTTTGTTGAATATAAACATTTAAAAACTAAATCACATAATTTTTGTATATTTAATTAAATATATCGTATTTAAATAGATGTTGTAGGATGTTAACACATTTTCTACACAATGATTAATTCTTGAACCCAAAATCCAATTTTCACATGCCACACTTATCTCTATGATTTTTTCATACTTTTCAAGAATATACTACAATAGCGAATCCAATTTTTTTTTTTTTTTTCGATCGGTCATCTCGTGATTTTGGTTACAACAATTTATGATTATTTTTTTATAAGGAATGACTTATAATTTCTTTATTCAAGATTTTGAATTGATTTTGCTGAGACCCTTACTTTTTTTTCTTCCTTTCTTGAATTAGAAAGAGCTTGCTTTGGAATCTTTTGTTTTCCATTCTTCTCTCCAACGTTTAGATTAAAAGAAACTTTGTGTAACTTATTTTGAAATATCTCATCAAAATTATAATAACTGCTACTTGCAATCATGTTTCAAATTAATCATGAGTCACGTAGAATGTTTTTATATATGCATATAAAATGATTGTTTGATTTAAAAATATTATTTCTTCTTAATATAATTATCAAGATATGTTTTTTAAACATTGTGACTTAATAAACAATAATTTGACAATCAATAATCATATTAGAACATTTCTTTAAAATAATCTCATTACTTTACATTAATTCTATAAAAGAAATAACTCATCCATCATATTGTCTTCCATTTGCAAGCCAAGTTAGGTTCTTAGCATCGACATTAGCAAATAAATATTTAAGTATGATCCGAAGATATCATAAAACTTTTGTAGGAGGACCATTTTCATGTTATCTTTTTCACAACCATCATCCTTCACTTTGTATCGTGATACAACACATTGTGGACAACTTTGCAATGGCTCAAACTCTTTTTCGTATAATATGCAATAATTTGATCATGCATGTATTTTCTTATATTCCATACTCATTGGATACAATATCTTCTTTGCCTTATAGTGACGAGTCAACAATGTATTAATTTTTGGAATCATTTCAAGCAACAACTCTAGTAATTCATTAAAACTTTTATCGTCCACCCATTTCGTACTTTAATATTAATTAACCTTGGTATTCCTCACAAACATGTAAAACTTGAACAGTCGGGATACAAAAGTTTCTTTGAATTATCTTTCAATGAATAATAAAAATATGCTTGTTGAAAATTATGTTCTCTATCATAACAAATCTTGTCCTCCATGTGATCCTCATAATGTATGTTAGAGTATTCACAATGAGATACAGTTGAAATGTCAACAACTTCACCATGTCAAGTCTACATTGTATAACTCTTTAAGAACCATCACAAAGTAGATGTTCTCATATCAACGAAATTTCTAGCCATCTCTCGTTCAAAAAGATTACACAAAGACAATAATAGCATCCATTGACACCTTCCTTATTTCGTTTAACAAGTTGCATAAACTCTTCAACATCATTCTCATACACACCATTGATTCGACTTGCATTCATCTAGCTTCGATTCGTTACTACATAATACAACAACTTGGTTTAGGCATGGATATCTCGTATTAAAAAGAAAGGGTGTTACCCTATCACCATCAAATATGCTTCTGAAAAACTAACAGCGAAAACTACGATTGACTCGAGTTAGGACAACATTGAGTTTTGTGACCAATGTTGCAAAAACATGATACAGAGATGTGCGGAGGAGAGATGTGGTGGAGGCAAGGTGTGCTGTGAAACTGAGGCACACAGAGGCAAGGCACAGAGGTGTCCAAAGAGGTAGAGGCAAGGAGGGGCTAAGGCGCAAAGATAAAATGAAATCCAAGGAGAATAACACCAGATGACCAAATGGCTCAATAAGGGCACAAGTAGAGAAGATGAAACGAGTCTAGTGGTGACTGAACGAAGTAGTGACAGAGAAGATGATACATGCTCATGGATGGATAATGGAGTGGCGGGATGGAGAAGATGAAACACACAAAACAAAACTGAGTTGCTAGAAAATAAGAGTGAGGGGCACACATTAGTGCTAGTTTGGGGATATTACATCAGTTCCACAACTCAATCGATGTAGTATCCAATAATATTTTTTTTACCACAATAATATTACATCTTTGGCCACTTAACCAATATAAAATGTCTCAAAAAATAACTTTTTTTTTTGCTCACACTCCTATTACATTTGTTGGCCCACGTAACCAACGTAGAATATCCATATTACATTGGCTTTATTGATAGCCGATGTAATATGTAATTTGGTACTTATAAAACTATCATTGCATTTCTTTTTACATCAGTTATGCTCTAACCGATGTAAAATGTTGTTGTTGATTTCTCCGTGCACAGGTGACGACATTATATGCATCATGCTCTGATGCCAAAACAATATTACTTCATCTATTACACTAAAAAAGGGTAACCATTGGTGAACTTTAATATGGAACCTAATAATACAAACTCATTTTTGGATGAGGCAATTTAATGGAATAATTCATTTATTTGGTTTGAAATTCTTTAAAGTAAAATGAATTCTTTGGATGAGGAAATTAAAAGGAAATTAAAATTGAAGAATTTCAAGAAGGTATTTCAAATAACTAAAATAGTAGAATTTGAAATTCACACAAAAAAAGAAGAAAATTGAAATTTCAGTCATTTTCACTCCACTAACAAAGGTTGAGTTGAGTCGACACGTGAGGAAGGTTAAATCGAGTCAACTTGGGCTGAAGGTTGAGTCATGTCAGTTCGGAACAAAGGTCAAACCAAGTTCACACGAGCTAATGGTCGAGTTGAAGTGACTTGGACTGAAGGTACAACCAAGTCAGCCTATGCCAAAGGTTGAGCCGAGCGGTTTGTGTTGAAGGTTGACCCAAGTCGGTCCGAGCCAAAGTTGAGGTAAGTTGGTCGAGGTTAAAGTCGAGTCGAGATGGCCCATTTCGAAGTCGAGCCGAGCCAAACCGAAGTCAAGTTGAGTCCGTCTGGGCCAAAGTCAAGTCGAGTCGGCTCGAGCCAAAGGTCGAAATGAGTCAGCTTGGGTCGAAGGTCGAATCAAGTCGACCCAAGTTGGCAAGTCGGGCTGATGGGCTAGTCGAGTCGACCTGGGCCGAAGCTGGAGCCGAGCCGGCTAAGACTGAAGATTGAGTTGAGTTTGCCTAGCTCGAGGGTCGAGTTGAGTTGGCTCAGACCAAAGGTCGAGCTGAGTCGGCCTGTAACATCCTGACATGATATTACAGATTTAAATAATAAAATAAAATACGAAATTAAAATCTCATTAATTGTAAATCCATTTCCCAAAAACGCGGGAATTTCAAAACTTTATTTACTTCAATAATAATTCCAAAATTCCTAAATATAATTCCTAAATACAAGTCCAGTAATATTGATAATTACAACTTATTTGAAATCATAAAGACAATGTAAAAACTCTGAGAATATCGCCCCAAGGCTAGCCCCGCTCCGACTCTACGCCTCACCAGATCCATCTACAACACCATCTACTCATGTATACTGCATATACGATCATCGCTAAACACAAGCAGATAGGGTGAGCTAACAGAATAAACATATAAATATAAACACCTTTATATATACCACACAAACACACCAATGGAATCCCTTCCCTTGATTCCACACCACATGGCCACAACCATGTCAGTCATGTACTACGTCTTCTAGTGAGTACCCCAAGGTGTCTTGTTGCCCTACCTATCGGCCACAACTAATAGAACATGTGCGGGAAACCATTGTTATGGATCATACACCGTAACGCCAGGTGGAGTTCCCAAATACGAACATAGTTCGTAATGTCCCAAGACTACCAAACTCGTCAGCTAACTACTGAGGAGGGCAATCTATCTAGACCAATCCGTACAGGCCACAACTGGCACACTCACACCGACAACACTCGCCAACCTAAGCTCAACTCAAGGGTTCCTCCTGTTCATCCGTCATCCCGAGCTCAACTTGAGGGATGCTATTCTGAGCTCAACTCGAGGAATGTCACTTGCTTTACCCCTATCTCGAGCTCAACTCAAGGGATACGTTCTGAGCTCAACTCAAGGAACACCAGCAAGCCGACCTTTAAGGAATCCTAAAAGACTTGTAGATCACGCAAACAATACCAGCAAAAACCAATTATGCTGCATCAAAATCGCTTGGCGCTACTCACATCGCGCCAGGCGCAACAGGCCTCCAAAGCGCTTGTCGGGGGACACGTACCGTCAGGCGCCTTGCGCCTTAGATGCCTCTAACCTTGCAGGGGTCACCTAGTGGGACGATTCCTACCACTAGGCACCACATGTCTAGTTCCCCTCTGTATAGGTCACTATCGCCTTACGCTTTAACACCTTCGCCAGGCGTCGTATCAGTACCTACACTATACTGGTTTAAAATCATTCAGAACTATTTCTATTCCTCATTCCAAATGTCCAAGCTCACGTGTTAAGTTATCACAACTCATTTGTATCACCCCTCACATGATTAACCCCTGATCACAACTCCTACTTCCATTTAATTGCAACACCCCAAATTACTAAAGTAGGCTTCCTTTTTGTTAACCTTACTCATTCTTGCTATGCAACAATCAACTCATTTTCCACGTACTAACATTGTCTCTAGATTTCCCATTCATAGTTCCTAAGGTCTACCAACACTTCCCTCGTTGGGTTGAACTAAACCAAAGAGTAAGTCCTATTTCTAATTCTCCTTCACATAGCTTGACCAAACCCTTAATTTGCACTATACTACATTTATGTAGCATAGTCTTAGAATGACCAATATCACATCAGCTTAGACAACATTTATTATGAGTCCTCATTCCCTACCTGATCTATGCCTTCCCCATTGTCTTTAACCCTGAACTCATCCAACTCTAGGTTTTAGCCAACTACTTTACTTCCTGCCTTGGGTATTATCATTATCCATTCAAAATATCACTCAAAATCCCTCTCATTGTTATCCATCGAGACTAGAACGGAGCCCAATTCCTCACTACACTCAATAGCCACCCAATTCTCCATGGTCTGTGATGGTGTCTGACGGCCCATAGCCTGTGGCCAAGCGGTGCAACCAAATTCTGGAAAACCAAAATTCCTCCCTGCACGTACGAACCTTAACATCTTCTTTAACCCCACTTTGACCAATTCACTCAAACTTACTACAATTAGATATGCTCTAATATTAAATTATCACAAAACCATTCACAGCCAATCCAATTTACTGTAGTTGATTCCAAAAAACCAAGATTCCTCAATTATTCAAACCCTAATTCGAGAACATACCCAAAATCATCAATCCTCTCCAATTACCTCACAATTTCACAATTAATTACTACCATTTGCTTGATTAATGATTTTAACACCCTTTCCACTGATCTAGGATAGCCCAGAACCCATAGAACATCAAAAAATGCATCAAACAGACTCGCGTCACTTGGCGGGTGTTCGTCACTGCCAGCCAGTTCATCAAGAAAAACCCAGAAATGGGTTTCAGCATTTCAGCGCATGGCGGCCGAGACTCTACCGTCAAGCAGTTCCTCTCAAGGAACCCAGAATTACCTTGGTAAGGATGAGTCGCCTGGCGAACATTCATCTCCCGCCAGGCGATTTCTTGAAAATTCTAGAAACCTAGAAAATTAATGCAAGAACAACGTTTTCATGCATAAACAGGATTATTCATCATGCAATAAATCTTGGCATACAATTTAACGAGTATAACTCCCCTAACCTGGTTTCCTTTACTTAGTTTGAATGTGAGATGGTTCTTCTTGGACAAAAAATGGCTTCCCTTAGTGCTCCCGCAATCCAGCTCCAAACAGACTCTTACTTCTCTCAACACACTCTCAAATTCGCTCTCCTCTCACTATGTAACAATGTCAACCTTGCAAACCTTTCTTCTAACCTAAAATTGGCCTTTTAAGGGTGCCTTAATGCTAGGTTAATTACCAAAACGCAAATTTGGTGGAGGCTGCCATTCAACTAGGGTTTTTCCTTGCCCTTTCACCTTCGTGCCAAAGGAATTTTGGCAAAAAGATTGTTTAGTTTAGGTTCACCAAGGTTCAAACTCATACCATGCCAATGTCAAATCAATGCATAGCCATTTAACCAATTCATATTTCGTGATGATTAATATAATTCTATGATTATATTATCACTTAACATGGTCGAACTTATTGTTAAAAATAATAATAAATTAACTAACACAATAGGCATACATAAGACTTGAACCCAAGTCCTTTCACACAATAAAGTACTTTCAACCACTTGAGCTAGTACTTTTCCACATCATAGAAGTTAGAAATAAATGTCATAAAGGCTCCCACTACTCGCATTTATTAATTATTTATTTATTTAATTAATTAAATTTTACGGGTCTTACACGACCCAGGTTGAATCTTTGTGAGTCGATCTGAACTCAAAGTCAAGACGAGTAATATCGATTCGAAGGTCGAACTAACTCAACTCAGGCTCAAGGATAAAGTTGAATTTGTCTTAAAATAGAAATTAAAATTACTTTATCTAAACAAGAAAATTGAAATCTAAGATATTTCAATTACTCCATCCAAACAAATTATTTAATAAATGAAGAAAATTCAATTGTAAATAATTCAAATACTAAATATTTCAATGTCTTAAATTTTTGAAATCCCTCGTCCGTCCAAACACACACATGATAAAGCTTCTCTGCTTAGTCTTGTCTACTTCTTCCAATAACTTCTTCAAGAATTCTTTTAAACCTACCAGGAACCCTTTCGAGCTTCCTTGGCCAATCCTTTACCTAGCCTAACCAAGCCAACCTAAAGCTTAAAACTTGAACAATATTATAAATATCCAGGAATCTTCTAAGAAGCAAAGGTTTGATGATCGATCATGAGCATATTTTGAAACCTGAGCAAACTTCCCTTCTTCTTCAAGAAACCTCAAATCAACTTTCCATTATTTTTCTACGTGTTTCCACTCAAAAGTGTTTATGTTTTTTAAGTGAAATAAAAGCAATTAATAAAAGGAATTACAAGAACTACAAAAGGAACAAAATTACAAAACAAAACTTAAACACAATTTTGAAGAAAAAGTAGAAAACTAAAGTAATAAAGTTAGATCGAAAAAAGAAACATGATATCAGATATGTAACTAAAAATAAAATTAAGTTAGAAAAAGACACAAAAATGAGTAAAACTAAAACAAATAGTCTTACGATAAAATTTATATGGATAATGATAGTTCAACCCGGCAATTCTTACCCCTTTTAAACCTACTTAAGTGTTAGCTTAACGTGGCATTTCCGTTTCGTTATTTTAATAATTTTAAGTTGTGTGATGTGGCCCGTGAAGTTGCGTGTTGGGGTGGAGAAAATGATAGGCGTGTGTGCATGAGAAAAATAGAGAAGGTGAGCGAAGCGGGTCCACCACTCAAGTGGTTCACTTTAGATTTTGTTCTTAGATAGTGGGTTGTCGGAAGCAGTGTCGTTGCCCTAACGGAAGTAACAGATACATTGTTTTTTCGGACTCTTGTTCACCTTCTTCGGCCACCTGAGAGAAAAAGGTTTCCTTTTAGAACCCCAATGTTGATTTCCATTGTTGTGCCTCTGTTTTGTCTTTGGTCAGTGTTAAGCAACGAGTGTTTCTTTTTTTCAGAACTTGAAGTGCCGCCATTGAAGTGAGAGCAAGCAAAGAGGTTCCCAACCCTAAAACGATTGACGTTTGAAACCTGTGTAGCCAAGTTGTTCGCACGAAAAGCTGTGGGTTTGTTTTCTATCATCTTCGAAGCAATCGTTGTCGCGGTGGGCATCGTGGTGTGGCACATGGTTCCACGGTTTGGTTTATGAAAGGAGAAAAAAACGAGCAAAATCCTTTCTACCTGTGCATTGTTTTTTTTTTTTGTAATAGTCTGACTGGGACGTTGGAAGAAGACGTAAACGTTCAACATTCGTTTCATGTGGTTCGTTGTCGGTGACCGTAGACTGAAATTGTGTTAATTGGAAAATCACAATTACTGCAACCAATAAGTGCCTTTTCCAACTTAAATAAATGGTTTTTTTCGTTACCATTTTTTGAACATTGGAAACCAGGATTGTTTATTGAGACTTTGTTTATTTTTTATATCATTTTGTACTTTCCATCAGTTGAAGTAATGATTTACTTCAATAGAATCAACCTTTGACAATGTTTGAAAATTGCAAGACTGAAATTGTGTTGATTCAGAAATGACAATTACCGCAACCAACAAGTGCCTTTTCTTATCATAAGAGAAGAACATTTGTATGGACATATACAATAATTGTATACAAAATAATATCAACAATTAAACCAATTCATCAATAACAACTATTTCTAAAGTGACCATGACTATCATATTATATTGACAACAATAAACCTCTTAAAAAACAACCATTATGCTGCCCTATAAAGATCATAGTGCTCAAGCACTTCTTGGAAAGACTACCTCCCTATTAGTTGCACCCAATCCAAGAAGCTTAAAAGCCCAAATATAAAACAAAAAATGTTAACGACAACAGCAATCCTGGTTTCCAGTGTTCAAAAGATGGTAACAAAAAAGCCATTTATTTAAGCTAGAAAAAGGCACTTATTGGTTGCAGTAATTGTGATTTTCCAATTAACACAATTTTAGTCTATAGTCACTGACAACAAACCACGAAAAATGAATGTCGAACGTTTATGTCTTCTTCCAACGTCTCGGTCAAACTACTACAACAACAAAAAAATGCACAGGCAGAAAGGGTTTCACTCGCTTTGCTCTCCTTTAAACAACCAATGCGAAACTATATGCCACACCACGATGCCCACCGTAACGACGATTGCTTCGGAGACGACAAAAGATGAACCCACAACTTTTCGTGCAAACAACTTGGCTACACAGGTTTCAAACGTCATCCGCTTCAGGGCTGGGAACCTCTTCGCTCGCTCTCAATTCAATGGAGACACTTCAAGTTCTGAAAAAAAAGAAACATTTCACCATTGGTTAACACTAACCGAAGACAAAACAATGGAAACCAACATTGGAGTTCTAAAAGGAAACCTTTTTCCCTTAGGTTGCCGAAAAAGGTGAACAGAAGTCCGAAAAAACAATGTCTCCGCTGCTTCTGTTGGGGCAACGAAACTACTTCCGAAAACCCACTATCTAAGAACAAAATCTAAAGTGAACCGCTTAGTGGTGGAACCACTTCGCTCGCCTTCTCTATTTTTCCCACACACATGCACCTATCATTTTCTCCACCCTAACACGCAACTTCACGAGCCACATCACACAACTTAAAATTATTAAAAGAACAAAAGGAAAATGTCACGTTAACCTGACACTTAAGCGGGTTAAAAAGGGGTAAGAATTGTCGGGTTGAACTATCATTATCAAATTTATATTAAAATACACTAAACAAAATCAATCAAAACAAACAAATTATCAAGAAAAAATCCTACAAAAGTATGATGATTCATTTTGAGAATTTTCCGAAAAAAAGTAATAATTAGATATTTGTGTTTATTACATGAAAAAAAAAACTAAAAATTATCCACAAAAAAATTGTAACAGTTGCCACTACAAAAAATCATGTAAATTGTGACGATTTTATTATGACGGTTGTTAAAAATCGTCACATTTTACAATATAATACGACGATTTTTGAACTGCCACAATTTACATGTAAAATATGGCGATTTTAACCGCCACTTTTTGAACTGTCATATTTTACATGTAAAATACAACGGTTTTAACCGACATATTTTAATAAATCTAAATACTAAAATTTTCTCGGGTTCAAATTCCCTCTTAAGTTTGAAAATTTTCCCTCTCAGTTTTTTTTCGGATTTCTTTCCCTTATTCTCAACTTTGCATTTCACTTTCACGATCCTTTATCTTGATTTCTCCTTCCCAATCTTATCTATCGCTTCTCATTTATTTCAACATTTCGACTTCTCCTCCCAACATTTTGACTTCTCTTCCCCGACATTTCAAGCGTCCTAATGTTTAAAGTGCCTCGACGTTTCAAGTTCTCGAACCTTTCAAGCTCGAATATTCGGTCACTTCCCTCTCGCTTCACTTTTTGCACCCATTTGTCTAGTGATTAGTAAGTTTAAGAAAAAAAATTGATTTAGGGTTTTATCAAGCATTTTGATTTGGCTAGAGAAAGTTTAACATAATTTTCTTTGAGTGTTTTGAGTCTTAATAGGTTACCCTTTGGACTATCTTGGTCTCGGTCTGGCATTGTAGGGCATTTGCACTGAACACATATCGGTCGAGAAAAGGTTTGGGTGTTTCAACCTTTCTTCATTTCGCTTGTAAGGGTTTTTTTCTACATTTTGTTATAAATTAGGAAAAATGACTTATAAATTAGGTCAGAAATTTTGGAACGTGTGTGGATTTTCAGGATGTTGGTATTGGGTTCTAACATATGTTGTTATTGCTGCTGTATTAATGGACTGTGGTGTGACTAGGAAGGATGCTTAAAACTTGATATGGTGGAGAGGGAGGTACAATACTATTCTCAATTTTTCACATTGGTCATTCTTTCCTCTTCAACTATTTAGACCTTAAATTTGTTTTGAATTATTTTTGTCTATATCATGTCTTTAATTTGGCACTTTCTAACAGATGGGAAATTTATGACTATAAGTAGTGAAAAAGTTAATAAACTCACCATGTAAGTTGATTTGTAATTTGTTCTATATGTGAAAAATTTTGAGCACGATAACGTCCTCTTATTCAGATGGCATATGGTATGATGAACTAGTTTTCGTGGTTGGATTTGTTTGTCAAGTTACTAACTTCGAGAGAGTTGAACCTTAGGGCGGGTTAAGATCATCAATCATTTTGGTTTTTCTTTTTCTAGGTGATTGATTGATCTATGATGTAATGTTCATGAAAATGGGTCTTTCTTTTCTAATTAAAACAATCTGAATTTTTTTATCCATTTGTATTCGTTAAGTTTCGTGATTGTTTTGGTCTCTACTTGCTTTGACATGGTCTAACTTTGTTCATAAATATCATGGAAACACTCATCTTACTTTGGAAGGCACATTGTAAAGCCAGGAAACTTCTCTTTTTTGAATGATGAATCTGATATCTTCACAGCATGTCCTAGAGTTTATTGCCATGTTCCATATCTTTCACCTAATGGTACCAAATGAGGTTGGTTTTTGTCTTGTCCCCTTTCATTATAAGTTAAAATATTTAATTTTTTTTTTGTATGGAAAGTGTAAATGTTTTCACTTTGTCAATCTCTTAGAAATGGTGGTAGAGATGTCTTATGAGTAATTTGCTTATGCAAGACCATAAACTTATCTTATGAAATTCTTTTACAGCATGATAATGTAAAAGCTCGTTATGTTATCAATGCATAAATTATTTGATGTTTATTTATTCATATTGTGAACTTTAATTGATTACAGAGCATGTTGAATTACTGTATATGTTAAACCAATAGTAGAATTTGAATTTGAATTACTGCATGTGGATTTTCCTTTTCAAAAGATTCTACTTTGTTAAAACTATTATTAGGTTTTATAACATTAGTTTTCACCTTTGTGGTGACAATTCTTATAATTTGTTGATTTCTATTGAAATCGAAACAAAATTCCACTTAAAGTAAGAAGCGTTAAAAATGGAATATTCTTGGTTCTTAAAAATTGGAATGAAATTACAAACTAACACTTTTTTATGTTTAAAGTGTATGTCATTTTAATTTTAGTTACCTACTTTCTCACAATTTTGAATTATATTATTTTTTTTCTCTCTGTTTAGGTTACATGTTTAAGCAAATAACTAGGGCTGGACAAAATAAACCAAATTGCACTGCACTACCAAAAACTGCACTGAACTAAAAAACAGTTCGCATGAACTGCACTGAACTGAAAAACAGTTCAGACGAACTGAACTATTTTTCTTAAAAATAAATTGGACTGAACTGCACTGCACTATAATATGAACTGAACTGTTTTATGAACTGTACTACGTCAGAACTGAATTGCACTATTTTTGAACTGAACTGCACTAATTTTTAACTTAACTACATTGTTTTTGAACTATTTTTGAACCGAATTACACTGATTTTGAATAAACTTCACTATTTTTGAACTGAATTGTACTATTTTTCAACCAAATTGCATTGATTTTGAACTGAATTACACTATTTTTGAACTGAATTACACTATTTTGAATTGAATTGCACTAATTAAATATGATTGTACTAAGCAATAATAATCTAAAGTTTATAATTTGAAAGTGCTTAGGAAATAATACTTGAAATATGCATCATACTTCAATACACCAAAATCAAAATATTAATATATCTTAATACATAGGTTCTCCCATAAACAACATCAAAATATTCATATATCTTAAAATATCTTCAATCATCTAAATTAATTGCACTTGAAGGGCCCACTTCTTCTTGATAAGTTATATCTACAAAAAAAATATATTTCATCATTTTTGAAAACTTAAAATCAATTTAAAAATATCAACTAGAAAAATATCATCATTTGTTGTAGCATTATCCACCATGACACTAAGGACGCGCTTCAACTCCCAGTTATTCAAACAAGCCTCAACATGTTTAGCAATGAGCTCCCCTGAATGACCTGTTGTTTGAGAAAAATTCAAAATTTAATTATTAGATAGCAAAGTGAATTGAATCTTATGTCGTCAATGGAACACAGAGCAATAGCAGAGAACAAAGAACATGGTGGACAGCGAGACAATGGTCAATTGTGAATTGGGCAGCGTTTCTATTATTAGATAGCAATTTCTAAACAGTTAACTGAACTTAATTTTTAGGGGTTCAATTTTTTAAAACTAAACTGTATAATAGTTCAGTTCAGATTTTATTACATATGGTTCAATTATTTTAGTTTCATTTAGTACAGATAATCTAAAGTTCAGTACAATTTAATTAAATATGTCAGGCCTTATGTAACATATGTTGAGTGGGTTTGTCATTTTTTGGTGAAAATTCACATTTAAATTTTCAGTTACTAAATCCATTGTTATACATGATAGATCTACGTAGAAAAATTTTATCCTAATTATACATAAAATTGATTTTTACTATTAAAGTGTCCCTGTCTTTTCCTTCAATCATCAACCTAAATTTAGAAAAGATTATAATATAATATTTCATTTAATTAGAAATTTTCCGTCTGAACTTTGGATCCCAATACAGAGAAATAGTTAATATATTTAAAATGAACGAAGTTTAAGTGCAAGAATGAAATAAAAAATTGTATAACTAAAAAGATTAAATTAAAACTTGAAATTGAATATAAGAGGTGTAAAAGTTTTAACTTTTTTGAGGGTGAAGTTGAAGGGTTAGACTTTAAGTACACACTGGCTCACTTATTCTGATTTCATGCAGATTATTTGTGCAAAAGGCAAAATAGGTTCAACTACGCAAGGAGCTAAAAGGCAAACACCTATACTCTAATCTTGGAGATTTTGAACATAAAAGGATTGTGGACTGGTTCAAATACTAGTTCAATTGATGATGGAGACAATACCGACAAATCATATGATCAAGCCAAGAGTCATGTACATTCTTTAGCAAAAGGGATTGATAGATAGACTTTCTTGGTCATACTAGACCAAGTGAACATCAACTATATTTGAGCTTTAGTATAAAAACATTTTATGATTATGATAAAAACTTAAGTTATAGAATTCCATTATAAATTTGTAATGATTTTTTTTATACTCTAACATGGTACTCTACTGTAAATTTTTTATTTAATAAAATATTATGTTTGTTAATTTTTTGTAGTATATTCTTTCATAAATTTTAAATTTTCAATAGTAAAATTAAATTTTATTGAATTATAAAATTATAAATATACATGAATAATAATAAACAATAAAATATTCAAATTAGAAGTGATAATAGTAATGGTTATAAATATCGTAATATAATGTGAATTGTGACGTTTTTAAAAGTTATTATTTTCAACATATTTAATTTTATTTAAAAACTTACGGCGGTTTTAACTGCCACAATTTACTTCAGGAAACTGCCACTTTATACAATGTAAAAGTGGCGGTTGTTGCGGCGGTTCGCTTGAAACCGCCATATTATACTTTGTGACGATATAAATTACGATAGTTTTCAAAACTGTCACAGACGTAAATTGTGGCGGTTAAAACTGCCACATTTTACAAAAATAATTGTCGTAATTTACACCATTTTTTGTAGTGTGCACAAAAAAATTATTCAATTTTTACCATAAAAATATTCATTTAATAACAACTTCATATTCAATCATATGTGTTCTTTGATTCGCTCGTTGCACACGTAAATGCTTAGTAACAATTAATTATTGGATGACCAACTTTATCAACAAAGACATTATTAAGTGTGAATGTTTAATAAGGAGGTACCAAAAGCTAACGAACAATAATGTTCCAACAGTTATGGTTGAGGAGATAATAATTTCTACAAAATGAATAATGGAACGCTATAAACTTGGAATGAAAAATGTTGAGACAAATTCTTAATTTGTATTTTGGTGCATTAATCAGACTTTCTCTAGATTAATAGTAAAAAAAGAAACATGATAATAGACTAACCATGTAAATATACTAAGCCACTTTGTACATATTAACCACGGATGAATTGTCACTAACTTACCCATACCATTTTGGAGGTAACATGGAAAATTTATAGATAAGTTACGATAAACATAAATTCCTCGATAAGAATGCATACAACCCATGACAATGTTTTTGCAGTTGATAACCGAGTACCAAAGAAACCTTCAGCCATAAATTTTGTCAAGATCTTGTCACCACAAAAAATGACAATAAAATAGACTAATATCCTTATTATAAATAAATGAATTGTAATTGATAAAAAAAACTTATTAAAAGTATATTTAGAGACAAAATTTATATGGTTTAATCCAATAGAATCTTCATAAAAGTTTGAAATAAATGTTATTTATTTATTTTAAAAGGAACTTTAGACATTTAAAATATATAATTTACCTTTTAAGATGAAATTAAAAAATTATTTTTAAATAATAATAAAGTCAACACTTGGTCATTTTATAAAAAGTGAAGAGTATGATTAAAATTTTATAGATATAAAAGGAGAAAATATGTGTTTTTAACAAACCAAAATTTTAAGAAACTTCTTTTATAGAAAATCGAAACATATATTTAAATCTAACTACTATTCTCCTTTATTTCATCTTTTTCACACGTTTAATATTTTAAGGATATTTTATTTATTAATATCAATAAAAAGAGTCAACCTTATCACCAGGACGTAGCTCTATAAATGTATTCTCCCATCATCGCATATTCACGCAACTGAACTGAACAAAGTAGAGAAAAACTTAATCTGTTTCATAGCCAGCCAAAGAAATGAGGAGTGCAACGCTCTTTGCTCTCTTCCTTCTCTCTGCCCTAACCTTCTACCCTCCTTCAACCACTGCTCAACCTGTCACGGACGTCAATGGTAACATCGTTCAAAATGGTGGCAAGTTCTTTATAACGCCAAGCATTTTTGGAATCGGCGGTGGAATTGAACGAGCCATAACTGGAAACGAAACTTACCCTCTCTGTTGTTCAATCTCCCTTCGAGACCGATCCAGGGCAGCCATGGATTATTGAATCCATGATCCGAATCCTTTATCTTCCTGAAGGCAGAGTCACCATTAGGCTCGAAGGCTCTTTTGAGAATAATAAGTGGATCGCTGTTGCGGGTCAGCCTGAAGGAACCGTGGTTAAACTTGGGTACCCAGTCTCAGGTTTCTTCACTATTCACAGAGCTTCCTCAGCCAATAGCTATAAGTTTTCGTTCTGTTCAATTGATGGCAGCTCCTGCAGTAATGTTGGGCTTGTAAGTGATGATGCAGGGAACAGGCTTTTGGCCATCGATCGGGATTCATTCGAGTTTGTTCTTAGGCCATATGAATCTGATGCATCTAAATGAAGCACTATCCATGAAAAACCGTACACTTTCTCCTTGTGAGAGATGTGTCTACGATGTGCTTTGGATGTAATTAGTTACCCAACACTAAATAAACAATATATCCAAAGCTTATGTTTTCGGTTTCTTTTTCTTTGCCCTGCTCATATTTGTAGCCATAGAACTTGTTTTAGTTTTATCCCTTCCTCTAAAGCCATTGAATTAACTTTTTTACATTCATTTAAACTTTTATAAAGGTATTATATTATTCGCTAAAAGCAAATTTTTTTTTCTTTTATTTTGAATTTATGGGTACCAAGCACCATCTATAGGATTTGTCTTGATCAGAGATCTCAAAATAAATTAAAGGTGAAAACAAGAACATAAAATTGGATATAATAAGGGATTGTGCGTCACAAGTTTTATTATCCTACCTCGAATTAAAAATTTATATTCATAGTTATTTTTATACTCAATTGTATGAATCTTTTGTTTCATTTTCACGCCCATCCCATCGAATATATTTTTACCCGTGTTTGTTTCTACTTTTTTACTGTTTTAATATTAATAAATTAGTTTTTATAGAAAAACCACAAAAAAAATATTATCAAATATTTAATATGTAAAATATATATACATAAATTGTAAAACCCTCTTTTTCTGCCCTAATTTTTAAAGGGATGGCCCTAATCTAATAGGCCTAAAGGCTGACCCATAGAGTGTCCAAGGCCCCTAAGACAGCCAAACCCCTCTCACTTCTGTCATTCTTGCAGACACAATACTCTCACACTCTCCTTTTCCCTAAGAGGCTCTGCTAGAGTTTAGCCCCAATCTTGGTCAAGTAGCTCAACCTTATTTCTTGCTCCATGTAAGTTATTCTCCAGCTCATACTTCTCCTCTCTAGGCATATTTTCGTATTTTTCAGTTAGGGTTTCGTAGTAAACTCATTTTAAAATTTGTTCCGCTATCTTATTCTGTTCATAAATCTGTTTCGTGAGCTGTCGTGCTCGACTATTGGGTGTCGAAGTCCTTGCTAGCTTATTTCCAGGTAAGGGAAGCTAGGGTTTATGTATTTAAAGTTATTTTGCCGATTTTTGGTCTGTTTGTATGGTTGTGCTGCTTGAATGAGGCTGTTGGTCGAATAAAAATGTATGGTGTGTGAGTATGTTTGATTGATGTGGCGCTACTTTTTTTCTACATTGCACACTTTTCGTAAAATAAAGATTCCTACTGCGTTAACCGTTGGATCGAGCTAAAATTTTAACAGCTGATTCTTAACACAAAATTCTTGACTTTGACCGATGGGATATTTAATCGGAGCTCTGTAGTGAGAGCAATTTTTATCGCAAGATCACTGTAGTTTAGTTGTTGACAACATTGACCTTGTTGCTTGTTTGGTTTACAACTTTCTTTATGGTTATTCAATTAAGTTGGTTCTTGTTTCATTTGGTTCTTGATTCAATCATATTTAATTTGAATATAAATACAAAAATTTTCTGAGCTTTACACAAGTTGTAGTTTTATTTCTAAAATCCCTAAATTGTTTGCATAATGTGATGTTAAGTTGGATTGCTATGTTAAAGCATGAGATGAGTCAATATGCATGAGTAAGAGGGTGTATGAGTTGTGAATGATGAGCTTGGATAAATCTTGGCATGTGATTTCAATAAAATGGTTGGTATCCAAATGGCATGGTATTGGTATGAGGTGAAATTCTATATTCATGGATTGAGAATGATGAGTTGGAATGGATTCAACATCAAATATGAATGAGGATTTGGTTATAAAGGTCGGCATGAAAGTTATGTGCATGATAAATCTTTCTTGATTGATTGAGTATAATTGGTCTATGTCAGTGCGTAATTCCTTGGAATCTCTAGGTGAGATTTCAGGGTCGTGCTTCAGTGATCGGGACGTAATTCCATGGCCCTTGTTAGTGGGTGTCCATGGTGGTGCCCCATCTATATAACTTGGTAAGGATTCAAGTTAAGGATTGCATCCTGATACTCTAAGGAGTCAGTTAGTCTCACTTAGAGTGGACTGACTCCTGTGATGAGAGTAACAGGAGGCCTGAAACTCATTAAGGGTTAACCTTGTGGGTGAGGGAATTGATTCATTGTAACACTTGTAACACATAGCTCGGGGGTGAGCAGCTCGGGGGTGAGCAGAGGTATCCACCACAAGTGCAAGTATCTGCTGAATCCAACCAGGTTATATGTATCTGGATGAGTCGAGTCGAGTCTTAGTGTATTGATTTGAAAGTCATAACATGCTTGGGTGTTATATGTATATTGGACTGTGAAAGTATACCTGATTGCATGATGACAATCTTTTTGGCTCTAGCTTACTCTTTGCTTGTTTGATTGCTTGTATGTTGTTCTTCTACTTTTGCGATGATCATCAATTTATTGATGGGAGCAGATGCGAGAGGAAATCGTGGTCAACAGGGGAGAGATGAATCCGCTACATAGTCTTCCTGGGCTGGACTTCTTGTGCTGATTGGGCTTTTCTTTTAGGGCAATGGCCCATGTGTTATCTGGCTTTTGGGCTTCTTTTTTTGAAAACTTTGTCGTTATTCCTCTATGTTTTATTTTGGCATCGTGGTGTGCCTTGGTTACTGTACGGAGTTGCGATTGTACTCCAGGACTGCTTAACATATTATTCTACGTGACGTTTCCTTTTAATTTGGTTTATTAATTAAATGAGACATTACATAAATAAATGTTAGTTGTATAAAATCAGAATACCAAACAATCATGGAATAAAATTGAAAGAATTATATAAAATATTACACAATTACACGTAAAATAAAGTTCATAACAACCAAAACATCCATTAATTTTGAAAATGTTAATGAAATAAAGTTGATAAAGTTAAGAGATTCTTTTATAAATATTTAAGTTTAAAAATATTTCAAATGTTCATTTACTTCATTTTTCAAAATCATAATACATAAAAAATACAATACACTCCTTACATGAAATGACACATAGAAAAAAAAACTAATAATAATTTGAATCCACATATATCATAGTACTTGAAAGGTCTTCGTACAATTGCAGTAGAAAAATTATACTTATGAAAATGAATTAGAAAATAAAAATATTTACAGAAAAAATCGTTACAAATTTATTCTACGTGATAGAAAAAAAAAATCAAATGTAGGGGTGTGCCAATTTGGTATCGTTGTTAAAAAAGTGTCAATTGTGTCCCTACTCTTGAAAAGTGCTTCCATTAAGTCCCCTTTTGACAGAAATAATTAACGCCGTTAACGACTTGCCACGTGTCACTCTTTGGTTTTTTTCTATATTTAATTTTTTTTTTTTTGCAAAAATTTTCTGTTGCCATATGTCATGTCCCTGTTGTGATATGTGGCAATGTCAGTGCCATGTGGTAGGACAATGCCACGTGTGTCAAATGTCATTGTCTTGATTTCAATTTAGTCCACATATATATCTCATTGTTTCAATTTAGACCCCACTTTAGTGTATTTGATTCCATTTTGTCCCAACTTTTTTAATAATTGAAATATATTTTTATAATCCCTTTTTTATAAGATTAAAACTAATTAAGTATAAATATTTTTAGAAAGTTAAGTATTGATATTTATATTAAAATTTAGTGGTCAAAGAATACATTGACAAAATATGGGTTAATAATATACAATAATGTAATATGTTAAAAAGTAATTTTTAATAAAAAAAATATTAGTATAACATTTATACAAAATAGATTTGGACTTGAATTGGAGAGAGATAATATTGCTCTATTTAAAGAAAAAAAGTGGGTGACTATATTGTTGTATTAGTATAACATTTTTTTACCACTAAATTTCAATGTAAATATCATTACTTAATTTTATAAAAATATTTATACTTAATTAGTTTTAATTTTATAAAAAAATGAATTAAAAATATACTTCAATTATTAAAAAAAATTGGACAAAATTGAATCAAAAACACAAAAGTGGTGGAGACTAAATTGAAATCAGTACAATGACATTTGACACATGTGGCATTCTCCTACCATGTGGCACTGACATTGCCACGTGTCACAACAGGGACTTGACACGTGGCAACAATTTTTTTGCAAAAAAAGAATTAAAAAAATTAAAAAAACCAAAGAGTAACACATGGTATGTTATTAACAGCGTTAATTATTTTTTCTGAAAGGAACCTAATTGAGACAGTTTTTAAAAGTCAGGACGCAATTGACACTTTTGTAACCGGAGGTACCAAATTGACACACTCCTACTATAGTGAGTACCATATGAGTAATTAAACCTAAAAATTATGATTCACTGAAATTGAAAATAACCATTTGAATAACTTACACAAATAAAAAAAAAGAACGTGTACATGAAGATTGTGAGAAGTGGGTAAGACACAAAAATGAGTAAAAGTAAAAGAACTTGTCTTACTACGAAATGCATATTAAAATACACTAAACAATATCAATTAAAAGAAACAAATTATTAGGAAAAACTCCTACACAGGTATGGTGATTAATTTTGACAATTTTTCAAATATAAAGGAATTAGAAAATTTGTGTTTATTACCGGACAAAACAATTATAAATTGTTCACAAAATGTTGTAACAATTGCAAAAAATATTATTCAATGTCACCATAAAAGCATTCATTTAATACCAACTTCAGATTCAGTCATAAGTGATTCGCTCGTCACACACGTAAAGGCTTAGTAACAATTAATAATTAGATGACCAACTTTTTTTTTATCAACAAAGATATTAAGTGTTGATGTTTAATAAGGTACCAAAAGCTAATGAACAATAATGTTCCAACTGTCATGGTTGAGGAGATAATAATTTCTACATAATGAATAATGGAACGCTAAAGACTTGAAATGAAAAATGTTAAGAAAAATCTTATTTTGTCTTCTTGTCCTTTAGTTAGACTTTCTCCAAATTAATAGTAGAAAAATAAAAATGGATAATAGACTAACCATGTAAATATACTTTGTACATATATTAACCACAAATGAATTTGTTAGAATCGCGCAACGGAATGATTTGTGTTTAGACAAAACTTAAGAGAGAGACTGAATTTGGTTCTTAATAAAAGTTGTGCTTTAAAATTTTTTCCCTTTTAACACTACAAAAAAAAATAGGTATTATCGACGATCGAAATCCGTCATAACCAAGAAATATCCATCGGTAAACGTGTTTTTCCAATGGATTGTCGATGGGCCGACATTCGTCGGTAAATGTGGTGTAGGTAATAATTACTAATGGATTATGTCCGTTGGTAACAACTTACGACTGTATCCGTCAGAAATTACAGAAGGATATGTCTGTCAAAAATTATCGATGAATTATGCTCGTTGGAATTAACGACAAATATAGTCGTCGGTAACTATCGACTGACATAAACTGTTGGTAATGTCATGCGTCAAGTGTTGAATTTTTCGACGGATTTGGCGACGGATAAATTTATTGGTATTGTCAATGACATTTTGTGGTACATTCTGCAATTTTAGCTTCTCAAAAAATAGTAATTGTTAAAGTTGCAATCTCACAAATACAATCAGACATGCCAATCTCATATATAATCCTAGCCATGTAATCCAAACAAATATCTTACAATATTATATGTTTGGACACACCACACAAACATCAATATTCTAAAATGTCTGCATATAAATGAAAAATCAATCTAAACATCTATTAATCACAATATACAGTATGTTCTTTAACTAATGTAACTGTTAGTTTTGAAATGGTTGAAAAGCGAAGAAGGGGGGTTGAATTGGCTAGTTAAAAATTTAGGCTATCTTTGCAAGCTAAAAACCACCTTTAATTGAATCAAATAGATCATAAAGTTAGGATGCAAACAGTACTGAATTGTACACTTTCAATCGATCAAAAACAGAGTTAACAGATTGATTTTACTAAACAGATTCTGTTCTGGTATAATCAATCGATTGAAACAGAAAAACAATCAACTGAAATACTAGGAAAAATGCAGAAATGCGAATTTGAATTTTAAGCTAGAAACAATGCTCAAGAATGATCAAGACCAATTCCAAATGATTATACAAACATGCTCACTACTGCAGATGCCATGGAAACATGCAAGAACATGAAAAAGATGATTAAAGCATAAGTTCTTGAAACTTTAAAATAAAAATGCAAGAGAGAAAGGTTAGAGAAGAGAGGACACCACGAGATTTTTATACTGGTTCACTCAAACCTAAGCTACATCCAGTTTGTCAAGGCAACCTTAGCTTAACTTTGCACTATTTCAAAAGTTTTACAAAGTATCGACCCTTACACTTCCAAAATATGCAAAAACAGCACAAAAGACTCTTAAATCACACAAGAATCACTCCAGCACAACAAGAACCCTCTTGCAGACCTAGAAAACCACAAGGCACACACACAAAGCTTGAGAAAGATCAAACCTCAGTGGTACCACAACCTAGCCTACCACAAACCACTTTCTCCAAGCTTCAAACCAAGCCAAAAGCTCCAAGAATTGATCCAAGATCAATCTTCAACAGCTGCAACAAGTATGATCACGAAGGAGAGAGTTTCCACAAGTTTCCAGAACAAAATTATGCTCTAAAATGATCAACATACCTCTCTTTCGAAAATCACAGCTTTTATAATCAAATTGTTATGAAATTCAACAGGTTGATTTTTAAATCAATCGGTTGATTTCACTTGACTTAAGTGACATCAGTCGATTAAAAACTAAATCAACTGATTGAATTTGTTGCAGTTTAAGACTACTGTAGCCAACCTTTTAACCTGTTAAAAAGCCATTCAACATATTACAAGTCATTTTAACCTGTTGAAAAACCATTCAACAGATTAAAAACACAATAAAGACCAAACTACATCTAACTAATGCTATAAGATTTACAACATGAATTACAAACTACAAGTACACTTTCTTAATGATGTAACTACATGGAGAGCACACGTTTCAGCCTTGATCACCATGAATATCATCAAATCTCCTTTCCTTCATCAATGTAGGCTTCATTTCAATGGTAATGGTTTCAAGATAGTTCAAAAGAGCTTCATTCAATCTTCATCAAATCTTCAAGAAGCAAACCACCTTGGCTTCTCATGTCAACAGTAACCAAACATAATATGTAACTAAGTCAATATAGAATGAAGTTCTAATAATCCACGTAATCATCCAAATGATTTTCTTCTTCCATAGGATCTTCTTGTTGTTGGGACTATGGCTGGACTATAGTGGGCTAGACTAGAGTGGGCTAGATTGGAGTGGGTTACTAATAGGGTGGTATTGGGCCGAATTGTTGTTGTTGAAGATGAGTGTGGATATCAGGAGGCAGATAGGCCATGAATAGATTTTGAAGGTTTTGAAAATCCCGACTCAAATTTTGATAAGCTTAATCATGCTCCTCTAGTTGTTGCGTGAGTCGATTCACGACCTCTTCAATTGTGCTAGAAGAAGATGGTTGTTGTATGTGGATACCTCTTCCAACAATGTAAATTTCGCCAAGTTCTCCAGTCCCATAAAGTCTTCCTTTATTTTTTCCACCCACAATGTCAATCCAACACCATGTCATAATTACGTCTTCTTGATCAGCATCATCATTATGCTCTGATGCATCAAGACATGACCCTTGCTCAAATCTGACTTGTGACAGTCTACTTGAAAATTCTTACTGTTAAAGAAAACAATTAGAAATTAGTTAAATAAGGTATGATATTTAAGTTTAAAGGAATTAAAGCCTTTTCATAATACCATAACTGTCTATCAATCACTCCCACAACACATGAATTCTTAAAATTCAATAATTGTTTTTCTGAGATATGGTTTCTGTACCATAGACTTACCAGATTTTATTTGCTAAATAAATTCAGTACAAATCACCAAAAAGACTTTAGAAAAGTCATTATTTATTAATTGCACCATAACAGAACAAAAACACAACAACAAAAATTGTTCACAACTACATGTTTCATACGTTTGAATTACAACTCTAAGTTCTTATAATTAAACAAATGAAAATGATATTTCATTTCCATCAAACAAAACAGAATAGATATATATTGCTGCAACTCCAACAACTATTTTGGTATCCTTTTCTTCTTTCGACTATAAACTGCGAACAGAGTTTGGATTACACGGCTTTTGAACCATATCCGTGGATCATTCCTCATACGCACGTACATATCGTTGTTGGTTACATCTTTGTCTTCTGCAGCCTCACTTGGAACATGCACTTCATTCAAATTAATAGGAGAAACAAATTGATCTTTACTTCTATTTTTCCTCTCAGCCAAAGTTGATTTCAACTTAACAATCGCTCCACCAAGTTCACGAATATCATGTTCTTGTTGCTCAATTACACCCATAAGCTGCTCCTTTTTTTTGGTTCCACCAGAGACACACTCTTTCCTCTTACTTTTGTCACACTCGCCATCACCTTTTGATAAAGCTTCTTTCACAACTAACTCACTTATTTCTTCCTTAGAAAGACAAAGATCATGCACAATCTGAAATTTAATTTCAAACAAACAACATTAATAAATTGCTAAAACAACTTAAACCACAAACAATGCACGAAAAAATAATAGCAAAGTACCACATTATTTTTCAAACTACTTCTTATTGACACATCTCCAACTTTGTAATCAATCTAACGCAACAACCTTGGAAAGGATTCAATAACTGCACTCTTTCTCTTCACAAACAGAAAGTGATCAAAAGCCCATAGCTACATCATACAATAATACAATTCATTTCAAACAAAGTTACTCATTCATAACAATAAACAAAATGCTACAAAACACAAAATTCAAGAAAAACAAACTAACTTAGCTGCAATAAATATACGCATCCGACAACATGAAATTGTTTTTGATGTAATTGCTTCTTTAAAACAATTGACGCAGAACACAAACTACCAACCAAGTACGAATAAACCACACCACCCTAGTTATATTTAACAAGACTAGTCAAATCATCTACAATTCTAAAAAGTGAAACAAAGACTGTTCCATTTCTATTAGGCAAAAGAAACTCAGAAAGGCCTAAAAGAATGTACAACCGACAATAATCTTCTACATCAAGACACTCACACTCAGTCAAGAAATAATTATATACCATACTAATTGTTACCTTTTTTTCAGAAAATTTCTTCCTACAAACACTATCAACGTCAACCTCCTGTAAATCAATTCTATCTCCATAAACCCTCAACCCCAAGCCTACACATACGTCTAATAACTTAAACGCTACAAATTTGGAGTTAATCATGAAACCTCCTCTACTCTCCACCCACACATTACTTAACTCACAAAGAAGGTTTCGACTAATCTTAACTCTTTCATGCAACAAAACAAACCACCAAAATGGTGTTTGTTGAATACATTGTTTTTGCTCCACACTTAACTTCTTGTTCAACAAACCAATATATTGTGTTCTACAAGAATGTCTTAAATTAATCTGCAAATATTCATATTAAAAACCATAGGTTAAACTTATTCTACTGAAATATAAATTAAGTTACAAAGCAACAAAAAATAAAATACCTGACTTATATCACTACAATCTCCAACCTCACAACCTTCACTACCTTCAGAATCTTCACTAATGCCACTCCTGTCAACTGACCTGCAATTATAAAACGCATTAACCAAATTTAATTTAACAAATTCGGCACAAATCAATCAAATTACACACAACATAGACAAAAATCAACAAATTAAATGTCACAGATATCCAAGAACACAAATCCAGTTTGCTTTTTGTACCCACTCAATCCTAAATGTCGAAACCAACAAACTCACTTTCGAACATCCAACAACACAACTGCAATTTGCATTTTGTACCCACCCGACCCTAACTGCCGAAATAGTTCGCATTTTTGGTTACACAAAACAGTTCACATTTCGAATTAACAATCCACAACAACATTTACGATTCACATAGCATCGATTTGGGGAACAACAACACATCAAAATGACATTTCAATCGTCGAACAAGAACATACGAAAATGGGGTTTCATTTAGGGAAAAACATCACAAAAATAAGGGATTACAATCGGGGTAGTAAAACATACCAAATTGCCCTTTGATTTGGAGAAGAAGAACACTAAAATTAGGGCTTCCAATTGTCGACGAAGCTGCGACAACGATCCACCTCTGTTATTCTTTCCCAAAACCGCACTCTCGCTTTTCCCTAAACCGCAACGTTCACTTCTTTTTTCTTACTTTTCCTCTGCTGCGCGTGACCTTCAAACCTCAACATTCACTCTCGCTTCTCTCACGCACCACTGCTCTTCTCATATTAAAAAACATGAAAATAAGGCATGCCACGTAGGCGACTAAAAATTGGATCAAATAAGTGAGGCATTGTATCATTATTCATAAAAATATACTAAAAATATAGAAACTAAAATACCAACAACATTACACTTCAAAAATGCATAAACACCCGACCAAAATGACAGAACAACGTAAAAGAACGAGTGCCATTACAAATTTCAAAATGACATGAAAAATCCATAAAACCTAACCAAAAGTTTTAATAAATATTTCCACAAATTCACTGATACAAATCAGTGTAGTTGGCAACGACGGTGTTGGGACTCGAAGCGTAGATGTTACAGCTCGTGTGGGCTTTGCTGGAGCTAATCCAAGGTCTGAGATCTGCTCGGTGCAGTCGTGCAGAGCATTGTCGTTGGCTCGTGACGGCGACATGTGGGCTAGGCTAAGCTTGAAATCAACTTGTTCTACTTCAGTGGTGAAAACATTAACAAAAGAATGAACTTGTGAAAATTGTTTGTGTTTGAGGCATTGTGGTTAACTGGAGTGGATGTGTGGTCTGCACTTGTTGCACGACACAGAGGAATGGGCATACGAGAGGATGGAAGTGGTGAGAGGGGTGCTTCTGGTGTGTCTTGTTCACGCTCCTCTTGAATCTTCAAGAAGAAAAAAGAAATTTAGAAATGGGAAGAAGAAGAAATGTGTACATCTTAGTGCTCATGTTATGGTCATAATACTATAGAAAGGGAGTCAAAAAAAACTTGTAAAATACTATCAGCATTCATGACAATTTTAAAACAATTTAGCAAGAGGCACATGATAAGTTACCAGTGCACAACATTTATCTGCGTCTCTTGACCTTAAAAGACAAATAAGAGTTATGATAAGGTTCTTTGGGATAATAAGTACATCTTCATAGTTAAAAAGTACACCAAACAACTGCATGGGTGCACAAAATAAAGCTATTTGTATAGTTGTACCTCAAGCTTGCTTCCACCGGAAATGTCTGCCAATTAGGTGTGAATTCAGCTATATGATCACTAACAGAAAGAAACCACTCTATCTCTCTTCGCCACGTTGCTTTCTTCTCTGATCGCAGGGGTTCTAATCTCCAAAGTTGCCCAAAGAGTGTAGCTATATATTTGACAAGTCATCATAACCAATGCAAATTGGTGAAGAGTTAAAATTTAAGTATGTTGAATCTAAGTCTGTTGTAAAATAGACTTAAACCCGAAATGATGACTTAAAAGGCCTATTAAGACACATTAACCAGGGGCGGAACTTGTAAGTGACAGGGGAGCAATAGAATTTATTTTTTTATATATTTATATATTTTTTAAAATTATATTTTAATATTATTTATATTAAGTTTATATTATGGAAAATAATAATAAAAAATAAAACAAAGATAAAATAAAAAATTTAATGGATACATTAATTTATAAAAGATATTAGAGTTTTTTTTTTATGATTATAAGATCATATTCCACCATGTAAGATATCATGAAAGTATGTGAGAAAAAAGAAATATAAAGAAATAGATTGGAAACAGCGATTTGAGAACACATAGATTGAGATTTAAATATACATTCTCACATGATCTCTCACATATCAAGGTTAGTATCTTATTATGATTTATGTAGGTTAGATTTATGATTCTTCTTAAGATATTTCTCCCAAATTAGTATAAATCATAATTATGATTTTAGGGATTCTATGAAATTGGTATGAATTCTAATTATAATTTTTCCCAAATTAGTATAACCCTTAATTATGAAATTTAGAAATGTTGTGTTTTCCGCTACTGATGATAAATTTTTTAAGTTTTAAATTTATACAGTGTTGCTTACTTAAGAAAAGTGATATGAGTTTTGTTATGTTTTGCAATGTAAATGTGATAATTGTGATTTGTGAATATAAATTTTATCTTTTTCTAAATAAGTGAGAGATAATAAATTTATATTAGAAAGATTACGATAAATAGTAAAAGAATTGATTTTTTTTTTAAAAGAGAAAAGTTTGTGATAAAGATGAGAAACAATGCATCTATGTTAACTAAACTTAAGAAATTTAATGAGAACCAAGAATTCAAGACAAATGAAAACTCTAAAATTCCTAGAGTTACATATAATGAATTTAAAAATTCATTTGTGATAAAGATGAGAAACAATGCATCTATGTTAACTAAACTTAACTAAACTTAAGAAATTTAATGAGAACCAAGAATTCAAGACAAATGAAAAACAAATCTCTAAAATTCTTAGAGTTACATATAATGAATTTAAAAATTCATTAGAACGTGATCCGAGAAAAGCGTCCCTACATTTGACAATACCCACCAAATCAAATTGATGAGGTACGAAAGACTTATATAAAATGGTATTCGTGGTTTGGTATCTTGATATAATAGCGAGTGATAATCACATTTTTTTGAATTCTACTATTATATGTGCTTGTTTTAAGTAGAGGAAATGAAACTTTTTTTTAACTAAAAAAATTTATATATAAAAAATCTAATTTGGCACCCCTAAATTTTTTGTCCAAGTTCCGTCACTGACATAAACATATGGAAACCAAAATATTGTATAGATATAGTCTTTCATCTCTTTCAGATACATCTTTATAGTCATAATAAAATTATAGGTTAAAATACCTTTTTTGTCCCAATGTTTGTCAAGTTTTGTCAAATCAATCTTGATTTTGTTTTTGTGTTCAAATAGGTCTTAATTTTCGTCAATTTTGTTCAATTAGGTCTTTTTTTTGCTAACACGGTTTAAATCATTAACGACCATGAATAGTAACTGTCATGTGTCACTTCGTGGTTTTTTTATTTTTTTAATTTTTTTAAATGTCCACATGTCAATCCAGCAGTATGCCCCGTGTTAGAGTCAATGTTTTATATTCAATTTAGTATCTATATTTGTTATTTTGGTTCAATTTAATCCTAATTTGGTTAAAATTGTTCAATTTTGTCCCTATCGAAGATGAGACCAAATTTAATTTTTATATAAAAATTATAATGATGTGAATTTTAATATATTATATAAAAATATTTTTCTTAAAATGTGAATTTTAATAAACATATGGAAACCAAAATATTGTATAGATATAGTCTTTCATCTCTTTCAGATACATCTTTATAGTCATAATAAAATTATAGGTTAAAATACCTTTTTTGTCCCAATGTTTGTCAAGTTTTGTCAAATCAATCTTGATTTTGTTTTTGTGTTCAAATAGGTCTTAATTTTCGTCAATTTTGTTCAATTAGGTCTTTTTTTTGCTAACACGGTTTAAATCATTAACGACCATGAATAGTAACTGTCATGTGTCACTTCGTGGTTTTTTTATTTTTTTAATTTTTTTAAATGTCCACATGTCAATCCAGCAGTATGCCCCGTGTTAGAGTCAATGTTTTATATTCAATTTAGTATCTATATTTGTTATTTTGGTTCAATTTAATCCTAATTTGGTTAAAATTGTTCAATTTTGTCCCTATCGAAGATGAGACCAAATTTAATTTTTATATAAAAATTATAATGATGTGAATTTTAATATATTATATAAAAATATTTTTCTTAAAATGTGAATTTTAATAAACATATGGAAACCAAAATATTGTATAGATATAGTCTTTCATCTCTTTCAGATACATCTTTATAGTCATAATAAAATTATAGGTTAAAATACCTTTTTTGTCCCAATGTTTGTCAAGTTTTGTCAAATCAATCTTGATTTTGTTTTTGTGTTCAAATAGGTCTTAATTTTCGTCAATTTTGTTCAATTAGGTCTTTTTTTTTGCTAACACGGTTTAAATTATTAACGACCATGAATAGTAACTGTCATGTGTCACTTCGTGGTTTTTTTATTTTTTTTTATTTTTTTAAATGTCCACATGTCAATCCAGCAGTATGCCCCATGTTAGAGTCAATGTTTTATATTCAATTTAGTATCTATATTTGTTATTTTTGTTCAATTTAATCCTAATTTGGTTAAAATTGTTCAATTTTGTCCCTATCGAAGATGAGACCAAATTTAATTTTTATATAAAAATTATAATGATGTGAATTTTAATATATTATATAAAAATATTTTTCTTAAAATGTGAATTTTAATATAAAAATTAAATTTGGTTTCAATTTGGAGAGGGACAAAATTGGTTCATGTTAACAAAAATTAAGACTAAATTGAACAAAAATCATGAATATAAGGACCAAATTGAATATAAAACATTGACTCTGACACGTGGCACGATGTTGGATTGACACGTGGACATTTAAAAAAATAAAAAAAGGAAAATTTTAAAAATTTAAAAAAATCACGAAGTGATACATGGCCGTCACTGTTCATGGTCGTTAATGATTTTAATGGTGTTAACAAAAAAGACCTAATTGAAAAAATTGACGAAAATTAAGACCTATTTGATCACAAAAACAAAATTATGATTAATATGACAAAACTTGACAAAAATTAAAAAAAAAGTATTTTAACCTAAAATTATATTAAGTACACAATCTTTTAGGCAATGAAAATGGTTCAAACAAGACTAATGTAAGCCCAAATATTGATGCAAAGTACATAAACAGATATTCCTTTGTGAAAGTAGACTAAAAATGGCTTAAATACCTTTTTGATCCTCATTTTCATAGTGTTTGTTACGGATGGTCCTCATTTGGACAAAATGTTTAAAATGGTCCTCAATTTTACCGAATGTTTAAAATTGTCCTCATTTTCGCAATTCGTGTTTTATTTGGCCCTTTTCTATAATGTCGTTTAAATCATTAACGGAACATTGTACATCTTCATTTTCGTCTTTCTTGAACTCAGATTTACAAAGGACAAAAAAGTATTTTAACCTAAAATTATATTAAGTACACAATCTTTTAGGCAATGAAAATGGTTCAAACAAGACTAATGTAAGCCCAAATATTGACGCAAAGTACATAAACAGATATTCCTTAGTGAAAGTAGAATAAAAATTATGGCTTCTAATATTAAAAAATACCTTAGCAACCATCATCCTAGATCTTGCCATTTTGTAATAGTTGTTTCTGATTTATCAGAGTCAAAATGAAATAAAAAGCAACTGTTAGTAGTAATCATTTAATCCTTTCCACTCGGACCAGAGAAGAAACTTAAGAAAAATTTGTCCTTGTGAAGGACAATTAATGCGTGAAGAATGTTGTTTGGAGCTTCACAAATCTAAATCCCCAAATACATGCATAAGACTGAAGTTTCTAGCTCTAACTAAATTTAGTAGAAAACAAGATCGGTACACAAATCCCTCTCCTCTGACACACACACCGGAAACAAAAACCATCGGACTCTCGCTTCCACCACCTCCCTAGCCTTCAACTTCACCATTGAAACACGCAATAAATAAGAAAAATTCATTTGATTTCAAACAAAAAAAATGCAAAAATACAAAATCCATTTTATATATCATTTTCAATTACATCATAAATATATAAATCATATTCAAACACTTAAATGGTAGACTAATCCTTCAAATTACCTAGTGAAATCAAAATATCATGAATATATAAAATCAATAAGTACCAGATAACCAAAAGGATAAAAACCATTTGAGGGAGCAAAAGGCATCCGCGTCCATAAAGAAGAAAAAATATTCTTATTTGCTTTAATCAATTACTTTGTTTGATCAAATTCTAAAAATAATTTAATAATATTGTTAAAAATAAATAATAAATTTAAAAAAGTATTTAATGTTTAGTAACATTTTATTAAAATGATATTATACCATAAGTTAATTTTATTTATAGTGACATTTATTTAAAAATGTTACGATATTACTATTAGTATTACTTACAGTGACATTTATTTAAAAAAATGTTACGATACTATTATTAATATCAGTTACACCGACATTCATTTAGTAAAATGTTATTATATTTCATAAAATTGATTTATAGTGATAGTTTTAGTAAATGTAACAAAGGAAATATTACTAATAACAGGAAAGAAAAGGTAGTAGTGTTTGTTTCCTCCTATGCTACTATTAAGATTATTTCCCATTTTTATCTTGCTTGGAAAGCACTTAGAGGAGAATTTTACACAAGAATTCAATGACTTCTAGAACACCGGTAGAACACCAGTGCTCCAAAAATCATGCAAAAAGAAGAAGATCTATAGATGGGACATAAAAGGAAAAATGTCATAAAATATACTTCCTCCTATTCTTCATTGCGTAATTCAAAAATGCGAGTAAAACTATAAAATTAAGATTAAGACTAGGGATGTAAAGGGAGTTTGGCCTGTTTTGGCCCGCCCAGCATTTTTGTCCGCAAAGTGCGGATCGGGTTGGCCCGCCCCGCAAGTGAAGATCGGGTTCATTTTTATGACCCGCCCCACTACCTGGTCCGTAGCCCGTGGGCTGGCCCGCGTTTATACTCTTAGCATCGCCCGTTCACATGCTTGAAAGAAAGAGATTCAAAATGTGTGGTGTAAGAAATGGTCCACTTTTACCAAATAGTAGTGTCAACTACTTACACTCAACACTTTTGCAGCATCTTTCAGTCCAAAGCCAGACACCGTTTCATTATTTCTCACTTTTTTATTTGACTAGTTTTCATTCAAATCATGGTCTTATGTGAATCTCAGCACAAGAAATTCCAACATAATGAATAATTCAGTCTCTCTTGTCTTTTTTATCAACATTAATAACAACATTCAAGAAACCCTATTGAGTAAATATACAATTTACCTTGAAGAGGGGTCACTGCCATTGTTCGAGGGTCGTGCACCGTTAGCTTGGATGGTAGAGCAGGCGTCGCTGGCTTCGATGGTGGAGGAGTCGTCGCTGCTTGCTTTGATGGTTGGAAAGAGTTATCGGAGTTACTGAGAGGCACTACTATCTCTTTCTATTTCAGGGAGGCACACTGATGCCCTTGACCACATCATTCTTTGTGTTGAGTTTCGTGAAGGAAAGGGAAAGAAAGAATTGACCACTCACTCACGCACCTCACCTAACCTACCACTCTACTAAGGCCTTCATTTTTTTAATTTTGTTAACGGACTATCAGGCCAACCCGCCCCGCCCCATCGTAAGCCCGTGCGGGCTGCGACCCTGTGCGAGGCTTGTAAGACCCAGGGAAAAAAATAGAATAAAGAGAAGCACATGAAAAAAATAATTAATGGTTTGATTAAAATTGTTGAGTTATTTAAATTAATTATGTATTGAAGTATGATTTGTGGAATAATTATTTAATTGTAAAAGTAATGGTCAATTTTCAAAAATTTAATAAATAATTATATTTTAAAGGATAAAATTGGTATTTTGAAATGTGAACACAAAAGAGGGAATCTCTTTATATACATACATACATATATATATATATATATATATATATATATATATATATATATATATATATATATATATATATATATTTGAATGATAAAACACAATCAAGATTTTATATTTAATTTTAGAATATTAACAGAAAAGGCTAAGAATAATAAGAGATAAAACTAGTTTTAAATATTAGGGTTTTGAGAGGAGAGTTTGGGATGGTGGCATAAAGAAAATAAAAAACCTCTAGTTTTCAGAAGAACTTAAAGGGATAAAAGGAGAGAAGGAGAAAGACAAGAGAGGAACGGTGGTGAATGAAGATCGAGAGTTGTAGAGTGGACAATGGAAAAGTAAACTGGAATCTAGGTAGGGGAAGCTGATTATGCTTTCTGGTTTTGTTTGAAGTTTGACCTTACTTCTTTTGTTTTTGTGTTTCTTTTATCTTTCGTTGAATAATGAGTGAAGATTAGAAGCATATGCATGTGTATAGAATGATGAGGAATGTTGTTTTGTTCTAGTTAGTTATCTTCATGTTCTTTCTAGTTGATGGAATGGTGATAGTGTGACTTCGTTTGATTTGACGACCATTTGTTCGGTTAGTTGCTTATGTGAATTACGTGTGGAATGTGAATTTGGTTTTTATTATGGAACTTTATTTTCCATGCATAATGTGATGATGTGTATTTTGTTAGCAATATGTAATCCTCATATGTTGCATGTTGGGAGTGTTTTGCCTTACTTGAAGACTCATGTTGGAATTAAGTGTTGCGTGAGGTTTTTCGTACCTAGAGACCTAGTGAAGACTCTTTCAAAATAAGGTTTGATTGTGATCTTAATGCTTAAATGTTACTTTAATGAGATGTTGAGTATTATTTGTCATATTTTATTTACGAAATTTTTTTATATATCATTGTTTATGATTAGCTTACCCCTATTTGTTTGTTTGTGTGTTTGTTGTTTGTAGGATGATCGTATAACGAGTGTGTTATACGGGAGCAGATGATATTGCAGATAATTTTGGCATGGAGTAAATTGACGAGAGGCTGGGATGAACTCGGGAGTTTCGATAATTTATTTAGTTGTTTTAAATCAGATACTAAAAAATATGTAATTTTCTTTTGTTCACAATTGTTATTTGAATTTTTAGACAAATTGACGTTTTGAACTATATAATTTAAATCAAATTAAAAGTTTTTTTATTAGTACATTTTCAATGATAACCCTTTTCCACTAAACGCAATAATTTTCTAACTTTTCACAACATCCCAAAATTGGAGTGTTACAAGGCGAGCCTATGCGAGCCAACAAGGTTAGCATTCCAACCTGCCCCATAGTTTTTTTTTCGGGCCTACGGCCAACCCTGAATTGTCATCCCTAATTAAAACTGCAAGTTTCTACATCTTCTTCCAGAAAAGAGAAAAACATTTTGACACATTGGAGCAAGCAATATTCAGGGTAAAGTAAAATTCAAAATTATTATAAAAAAGTTGCAATCATAGATAGGACGAGAAATTATATACCAAAAATAGTATATCATACAATATTCACTAGTGTAGAAAAGCCTTTTTATATCGGTTAAAAAAGGCGTTTTATACCAGTTGTGGAATCGATATAGATATAGGCAGTATAGAAAGTTTCAACTTTCTATATTGGTTCCATAACCAGTATAAAAAGTTCCACCTTTTATACCCCTTGTGACTTTAACCAATATAAAAATTAATTTTTTATTTCTTTTATGAGAAATTCATTTGTGCTTCCTATTGCATACAAAACCTGTAAATAATTATTCAAAACATCCAGACAACAAATTTCATTCAATGTGAAATTTACATAAAATACAATATAAAGTTTATATGAAATATAATACTAATCACACTCCTAATAGATAAAAATTATATTATTGGTTCAAATTTATTAGATGAAAACTAAAAACAAATGAATTCTAATCACTATATAAATGGAACAAACAAATTTGTAATTAATCTCAACCCTTAATAGAATGCACTCAAAAGAGTGTTTTAAAAAGTATCCTCTTCTAGACAAGTAACCGATTTAGAAACAGTATACTATACCATCCCATCATCATAATGTTTATGACATTCATTAAAGGGTTTTAAGTACAAAAACCATGCTAGCATTAGAGGAATACTGTAGTGATTAGACAACATAGCCTTCCCGCAACTTGTCCAAAGATAAAGCTACATCTTTAAGATGAGGGACAACCCAACCATATTTTCATCCAAAAAATAACAAAACCAAAGATTTTAAATAAAATGTATTTGTATTAATTTTTTCTAAGCTAAATTGTAGTCTGCATTAGCATAATCAAATGATATATGCAGTAGCAAGAAATTGAAATTTCTACGCTCGATAACAAATTTATTTTTAATGCTAAGGTAACTACAAGTATCCTTCAATACTACTAAAAAAGCACAAGTAAACTATTCATCACACTTTTCATTCATTCTTCTTCTTTTTTTAAAAAAAATTTCTTATCAACAATAGACATTTATACAGTGGTATTCCATATAGTCAATAATAAAATAATAGATAATTGAAATCAACATATCACATATACACTAATATTCCATATAGTCAAGAGAGTCATTGGAAGTAAAAATTTCAATTAAATAAAGGGCCTTTTAGAGATAATTTTGTTAAATATAGTAAAATTAGTTTAGACCAATGGGAATACTTTGATTTTTACAAGCATTTTAGTATATGAGAAAGAAGTAAGAACAAATGCGAACCTCGTAAGATTCCCCTTTTCTTGGGTTAAGTATGTTTTAAGTCTCCAAACTTTGACTCAAAATTGGAATTCGTCCATGTCTGAAACTTCGATACATTTGGTCCCTAAACTTTAAAAATGAATGAATATAGTCCTTTTAACCTAATTGTGTTAACTTTTTTTGATGTGTCAAATGCTTTTCATATTAGTATTGGAGTTTTTTATACTGTTTGACACATTCTTAGTTCAATATCTACTGAGAAATATGTTCGACACTTCAGAAAAAGTTAACGTAATTGAGTTAAAAGGACTATATTCATTCATTTTTAAAGTTTAAGGACCAAAATCTATTAAAGTTTCGGACATGGACGAATTCTAATTTTGGGTCAAAGTTCAGGGACTAAAAACATACTTATTTTGGGTCAAAGTTTAGGGACTAAATTCTACCATTGTCTTATTACTGGTCTTTCTACCCGAGCAACCCATGGGTTTTATTTTAATACATTTTCATTGGTTTTAAATTAATCTAAGTTTTAAACATTATTAAAAAATAAATTAACTAATAATAAAAATAATAAAAGTGATTATCGATGAATGTTATACAATTATATTTATATGTATTGTACGTAATAAATTCAGAATATATTGTAAAAGAAATAACTCTTTAAAAATATATGATAAACTTTGCATATCATCATTTGTAATGAAATTGAAGTTCATTATTTGTAATGTGTAATTCGAATAAGAGAATCAACATCATTACTAAGATCTGCATGTATGATCATTGTAGTTAATTTCAGATAATAGATATATCATTGAATAATGTAATAAGTTTGAAAAAGAATGATAAATAAGGAGTGACATACTTATAGTTTCGTCTTTGTTAAAGACTTTTGATTTTTTTTTGTAGACAACATTTTTAGTTGTGTTGCTCATTTTTCCATCTTCATCTAAAACAAGTATTTTGAGTGATTTCTTTGTTTTTACCCTAGAAATGACAACATATAGTTGTTCATGTGCGAATACTGTGGAAGATAAAATCTAATTCTAGAAAGAAACTGACCTTCACTTTTGTTGATTGTCAATGCAAAACATTGTGATATTGAAAATTGTCTTCTTTGAAATTTAAACGACAAACATGAATCAGAAGTAACTTAATCCATTCTTTAGATAAATATTTTGTCACTAATGTTTTTCCCTGTAAACAATGTTTTGTCAAAATTATTTTTTAAATTAATGTTTAAGTTTTTCTGAAAGTTGAAAATATGTGACAATTGTTCAAAAACATGAAAAAATATTTAATTTTTGATGAATTAAAATTTTAAAAGTCGGCCTACAACTCTGAAAAAGTAATAGAATAATTTACCATATCACCCTTTACACAAACTTCCAAAAGCTTAGGAAGAGAATAGTAAAAAAGAACCTATTTAAAAATATGATCTACAATGAACATGCAAACTGGGAAACGAAAAATATAATTTTATTTATAAACTTTGCTTTGAAATAAAAAATTGTAAATAGTATAAATAACTTAATAATTGATTTTAGTTGAAAATACAATTACATTAAATACAATAGTTATTTATTCTTAGTTTATAACAATGTCATTATTGAATTATTTATTTATTATTTTAAGCCATATTTTAATTAATATTACTATATTAGTGCTAATATGTTATTATGCAATTGAATATTATTATAAATTATAACATATTATTATATTATTAAGAACCCTCGAAGCTTTTTTTTTAATTTTTCATCTCTAGATTTGTTCATATCTTACTTTTTTATGCATAAAACATACACCTAATGTTAATTTGTACTAATATAATTTAAGAGTAGAGAACTATCAATGACAATTCGAATCAAACTGTGATCGATGACTCCAATAAACAAATTAGCCACACTTGCAAGTAAAACAGAATGTGCAATACTTAGATCTCTAGAATGAAATTCAAATATTGAGAAATTATTAGGATAATGATACTCTAACCTGGTTTCTTTTACCTGGTTTTTACCCGTCTACGTGGCAGTCTCACGTGGATAAAAAAATTATTTTTGAATAAAAGAAAATGAAGGGAGGAGGTGACGCTTCTGACAGTTTTCTTATGGAACTGCTGGAGAGAGAAAACGTCCTGCAGTGCGCGTGAGGAGCCAACACGCGATCTCGAACTCACTTACCCAAAGTTTTAATTTTTTTCACTCACCCCTCACTAAACGTTTTTCTCTGAGAACGCCCGAACCAGGTCTGAACCCACTCGAAGCGGTGCGGTGCCGTCGGCTTTTTTAAAGTGGAGATATTTTCACTCAACCAACCGACGGAAAATGTTGTACAAAATGCGAAGTTGTTAGCAGAAAGAGAAGGAAAGGAACTTGTGCAGCAGAAGAAGCGGGTTAACGAGGAGGCTTGGGTTTCCAAATTTGATTCGCATACCTTTGTTGTTTTGTTCGTGCGCGTGTTCGTTGGTGGAAGAAGGAACCCCTAAAAAAATCCGAACTTGGGAAGGGAGGAAGCGGTAGAATCAGGACGTCGGCGGTTCGTTATTAAGGTTGTGTTTTCTTTACGCCCAAACCCTCGACGTTCCTGCATTACATTCTTACTACATTGTATGAGAAGATGAAGTTGTGATTAACGTATTTTTTGCTCGTGTGGGTATTATGATAATAAAAGACTTTGTGTTCGTTGAGTTAATTTTTTTAAGAGTTGCCTCGGCCGTTTATCCAGACGAAAGGCCAAATAATGATCTGTGTAGGTTTTTCTCTTTAAGTGAAGGTAATGCTTGTTTTTGAATAACGTTGTTGGTTTTTTAATTGGTGTGTATTCACTTAATTTTTTGTAGTTTGTTTTTTCAGCATGGCTCGAAAGGGGAAAAGGTTGGGAAAAAACCAGACTTCGATGAAGAAGACAGGGTTAGTGCTGTTAATTGTTATATTGTGCATCCCAATTTCATTGTTCAGCATTAGTTTAATTGTTAAAATTTAATGGAAGGTCCGGCTGATAAATTTTGTGAACACAAAGCACATTGTGGAGATAAACAATGTGTTGACTGATGGACACCGGAGACGTATTGAAGTCACCCCTTTCAAATGGTGTCTGAAGTTAGAGAGGTCTGTAGATATCTGCAGTCCTCTATTAGTTGAGCTACTTAGGCGATGGGATGACGGTGAACAATCGTTTCACATATGGAAGCATCTTGTACCTTTATCTGTTGTTGATGTATGTTTTAGTCTGGGGTTATGTGTTGTTGGTGAAGAAGTACAATTTGATGCATATGGATGTGGGTTAGTTGGTTCACTCTTTTGTGGTCAAAGAATTTGTATTAAAGGTATAACAAACATGATTAGGAGTGTAATAGGAACCGAGCATGATGATGTAGATAATGTTTGTCGTCTATATATATTGTTGTGCTTTGTCGTCTTGTATTTTCCTAGGAATTCAAAAGTTATTTGCAATATGCCTTTTAGAATATTAGATGATATTGATAGTTTGGTTAAGTTCAATTGGGGGAGTGCAGTGCACAGTTTTTTGGTTAACTCATTAAGTCGTGCTTATGGGGTTCATAGCCAGAAAAAAAATGACCACAACATCACATTGGCAGGGTCAGTTGTGGTTTTGCAGGTATGCTGAATTTTATTCTATTTGAATCTTTAGATCTGTTTTATATTTATTGTGTTTATTGTTTTGATAATAATGATGTTACATATGTTATTTGTAGATTTGGGCTTTTGAGAGGTTAGGATTGGGAGTAGATGATAGGGACATAGTGTTCCCCAGAATTTTACGATGGCCAACTTTGAAGTTAAGGACTTCAAGCATCGAGAGGCTATTCATTGAACCGAATGTAATTTAGTTTTTTTATTTAATTTTCATTCCTTATCGATTTATTTGGGTTGGTGAAGTTTTTTATATAACAACAATTCATTTAATTATTAATTAAATTACATTGCAGTTGATTTTCGATTGGGCTTTGACTGAGGAAGATCAAAGTAATGAACTTGTTAGGGTTGCTTTAAATCTTACAGGCGTTAGTGAAGGTGGTGATAGGGTTAGTGAAGGTGGTGAAGAACCTGGGGTTTCCAATACGGGTGATGTTTGGTTAAAAAAATTTCACAGCAATGAGATTGAAATAATGGAGATAAAGAAAAGATTGAAGATTTTGGAGGATGAGGTCTTTAGTAGGAATGAAAGTCAGCCCGTTGAAAAGGATAATGTTTGTGATGATAAGGGCCAAACTTCACATTGCAATACCGAAAAAAATGCAGACGTAAGCGATCATGAAGTGGGTGAAGATGTGGGTGAAGATTTTGGTGCACTTCATGAACATGAAGGTCATGCAAATGAAGGTAACACGACGGTGGATATTTCTGATGACAGTGGAGTTGAGAATGAAGCCGAAGTTGGTGGGGATGGAAATCGAAAGTCACCAACTTTGCATGACGTGCCTGATAATATTTATAAAGACAACCCAGTTCCTGATGTCCATTGTGCTGAATTGTTGGCAATTATACCATGGGTTGCGCCCAGTCAAGGAAACTGCGGCATCGGAGGGCGTGTTGATGTGGTTAAGCTTTACCGGACGGTTACTCGGGTAGATTGTCCTTATAGGTATGTCATCAATACAATAGTTAATAATATTTTGTTTAATTAAATTCCTGTTTTTTACATGTTTTAGTAACTTGAATTTTGATCTGTTGAAGGATTGTTGCGGTGATAAATGGTCAAATATTGTCCACACATGATTGTATGGGTTTTCGACCAATGGGTTATGTTTGCAATATGGTAATTTATTATTTATTCATATTATTTGATAGGTATATGTTAATAATTGGAAAAAATTAAATTTTGGTGTGTTTGGTGAATATAGGCAGTTATGTTTGGATGTAACCTCTTGATGCATAATGAAAGGAAGTTGCATCAACATGTGCGAAGGATTGTTTTACATCCAATGTATACGGTACGTGTTTGTGCTTGATTCTCTGGGACACAATCGAAAGAAACGAACGAGGATCGACAATAGTGTGGTTAGTGTGATCATTGAAAGTTTTTTCTGTTTTTTGACTTGTAGTATGTCATTTGTAATTATTAATATAAATTTGATTGACATGGGTGAGGATGTGTGCAGGCCCGTAACATGGAAACGTTTCTTTCGTTTTTGTTAAATTGTAAGGAGGACAACAAGCCATCGTTTGAAATCCGACATGCTTTGACCCCCATTCAACCAAACCTGTGAGTAATTAATTTTGTTTGTTTTTGAAGGAGGTTAATTTGTGGGTTAACCTCTATTAGTTGCCTGCAGTTATTCTGAAACCTTACATTGTATGGTTAACAATTGGTTAGGCATGATTGTGGAGTGATCATTTTAAAATTTATTGAGCTGTGGGATGGTAGTCCCAAATTCAATGGGAATTGCATGCCAGAATACACCACTGTAAGTAATTATAAATTTGGTTATTCATGGATGTTATTTTCATTTCAAATTTCACATAAACATGTTTGTTGGTTGCAGGAGGACCTTCAACAAATACGGCAAAATTTGATTTGTGAATGGATTCTACATGATGATAACCAGAACAGAGAAGAAGTACTTGTGTACTATGATTTTTACCTTAGACAGTAGTTTTTACTGTTAAAAAACTACTGTCGAGAAGTTTTGTTAAAGAACTTTAATTCACCTGAATTTGTTTATATTTGGGTTTCCCTTTTGCTTGTACAGAAAAAATATGATGTATATAAGCGGAAAATGGCGCTTAATGCGGATGTTTCATAGTGATGAATTGGCAAATTTTTTGATGCCAATGTTAATATATGTTTATGGTGGTTTGTTAAATTTTTTGATGGCAGTACCAACATTTATACAAGCGCAATTAGGCGTTTAGTTTTTTGTAAGTGTTGCATGTAAAAAGTGATTTATTGAGTTACAAATGTTTTGTAAACGAAGTACGTTTGTGCAAAAAATATTTCATAACCAATCACTTAATTGGGAAGAAAAACTCAGTTAACAAATTTAGTATTTAGTTTTTATAAAATTGACATGAAAATATGAGCAAGTGCTACATCAGATGTGCATTTTACGAGACGTACAAAGTTAGTTATTTGTAGTCGACCAGCCACTTTTATTCCATTTAGTAAAGAGTACAGGTTCATGGGTACACCACAGCAAAATAATTTAGTTGTACAAATAATTAGGCATAACCAACCACTTATTTTTTATGAAAAACGCAATTATTAGTTTCAGTTATTGTACAAATGACATGACTTAAGATCACCCTTTCTTTTCATACGTGCATTCTGTTCATACGTGCATTTAACGTACCGTAAAAAAGCCAGTTATTTGAAGATAGGAAGCCAGTTCTATTCTTCGGAGTTCAGAATAAAGGTTGGTGGCAATACCACATCAAAACAAAGAGAGGATATCGTCATGGGTGAAAGTTTTTAATTCACACTATTTGCGGGGTGTTTCATCACACGGACGTCGATTTAAACTGGTTGTACAAAAACTTTAGCACAGCCGAACACTTATGTGTGAAGAAAAACGCAATTAGTAGATTCATTTATTGTAGAAGTCACAAGATGAAGTTGTTATTCATGTGTGCATTTCACGTAATGTAGAAATCCAGTTATTTGAAGAGAACAAGACAGTTCTATTCTTCGGAGTTCAGAATAAAGGTTGGTGGCAATACGACATCAAAACAAAGAGAGGATACCGTCATGGGTGATAGTTAATAATTAACACTATTTGCGGGGTGCTTCATCACACGGAAGTCGATTTAAACTGGTTGTACAAAAACTATAGCACAGCCAACCACTTATCTGTGAAGAAAAACACAGTTAGTAGATTCATTTATTGTACAAGTCACAAGATGAAGTTGTTATTCATGTGTGCATTTCACGTAATGTAGAAATCAAGTTATTTAAAGCGAACAAGACAGTTCTATTCTTCGGAGTTTAGAATAAAGGTTGTCCAAAAAGATTAGCAGCGCTAAGCACTTATTTGTGAATAAAAACGCAGTTAGTAGATTACTGAATGTAAATACCCATATATACAAGCAAATAAAGCCTTTTGTTTTATTTAGTTGTACTACCTTCATCGTCATACATGATGTTAGATGTCCAAAATAAGACCTATTTCATACACACAAAAAACATACTAAACCTCAAAACATGACATCTGGTACGACTATTTCATTAGTTCATAACAAAAAAAAGTTGACCCAACTAACAACTACTTCAAGGACTGTCGATGACAATTGGCTTGTATGATGGATAAAAATCACACATGCAGTCATTAACAAAAACTTCAACAACTTCATCATCTCCTGCCATCTCCATCTCAAACAACACTCGATCACCCTCTTTCAGTCCATGGTCAATGCAAAATTGCTTCCAACCATCAAGGATCCTTGTCACGTAAGATGTTTCTAAATTAAGAATTTTGCAGGTAACAACAGTTTTTAGCCCGACTAACATCAGGTTCTGAATGTTCTTGTTACGGATCAACCTAGTTATATCGTCGTTTAGATCCTGGAAAAAAACGATTACCAAATTATATGCAGTGTGTGTTCAAAATATGCAGTGCAACTTTGAAGTGTTAGGACCAACATACCAAATGATCCCCGGTTGCCTGCTCATTCGTCAACTTCACGCAGTGGATGTAGTTGTCGTTCTCTGTTGTCGCAAGAAGCAGGTAACGCTCCATGCTTAGATCAGAGTAATTTCTTGTGAAGACGGTAATTTCAAATTGGTTGCTACCTAAATATCTAATTTGCACATGTACGTTTCCTTGGATGTTGAATGTCGTCCTGAGTTTGGCCCAACCTTTGGTGAGTCTCGGCGAACGTGGATCCTGGTTGTACCTCAACTTGTGTAGTTGCCCATTGTTGTCCACTAACATCCATTTGTCGCTGAGTTCATCGGCATATGCAACAGCAAAATGCCTATCAACATAGCCAAAATTCTGCAGCATCCATTCACGGTGTTTTTCAAAGGGGAAAAAGATGGAAGCAAAAAAAGTCACAAAATATGCCACACGATAGTGATGGGAGGGGGAAGCACGAAGAAAATTACCCTATTTTCGATGTGCAGTGTGGTGAATGTCCATAGAAAGTTGCTCGGTTGGTTGCTTGCGGAAGCCGCCATCTTGGTGTTTGATCACGTCAACAAACCCTAGCTCAAGCCGTGAAGGGTGTTCTGAACGTGAGTGAATATGTGTTATTTTCGCAAATGACCAGCATTAAATAGGGAAAGTCGGATCGCTACAACAGTCCCAACTCCTCATTGCATTCAATGGTAGGGTGTAATATGCACCGGCGGTTACCGCACAAATGCATAAGGGTTACGAGGTTTGGTACAAATTAATTACACGAATTCAATGTCATTCAATTACACCAACCTGTTGGATTGCAAACTTCCGTTTTTCAATACCATGTAATAAATACACTGCAATGTCTTTACTGATATTTGCCAAACTTCCTTGGACTTACCATAATAATGAAGGGAGATACATTTGCGGAATCGAAAGCAAAGAAAGCAATAACATTTGTCTGTTTTGTGCAATCACCAATTTAAATCCCACATGCTTTTGATACCTAAACCCCCCGAAGGGGTGGTATACAACCATGGCTTGATGTCTTCGTACGATTCTTCTGGGGTGGGTGGCCTGATATCTTTCGTTTGTAAAAAAAGCTCGATATAACCGGCAGTTGGAGGAGTAATTAATTTTCTCCTAATTTTTTGAACATCTTTCCATCGTTGGATCATTTGGGTAATATTAGTGTCGCACTTGATTTCAACAAGGTCGTGGTAAAGTCTGTTCTTTAAAACTTTAACTCCTCGTCTATAACTAATTTCTGTGATGAGTTTTCGATCTCCACAACGTATTCCATGCGATAACTTGTCAACAAGCTCAACGAATGTGATGTTGTGGCGCATGGACATTCTCACCACTGCGTGAGATTTAAACTTTAACCCATGACCATAAGGGCACTCTAGAACAGTGGCTCGGCGAAGCCTTCCTCCAAAATAAATTAACAAGTCACATCTTTCTATACACATTGGCCTTCCATCCGTTGAAGTCTGACTTCTTTGTAACAGTTCGAGTATTTGGGTCGGCGAGCGTGTGAATGTTACAAAAAGTTCTATAATACAGTTAATTGGAAACTCTGGCTTACACTTAACCATGTATATGACATCGTCATCACATGATAATTTAGTAGCCCGATACATGACAAGTCCATTTTCATTCATGATGGGCTGCCTGAAGTATAACTTGTTCACATGCGTATCGGATTTGAAGTCTAAACTCTTCATAACCAGATCAGTTAAAAGATGCATCGTACAAGAATATGGGATGCGGAACAAACTAGGAATGGAACCTTCGAAGCGGACCCCGTCATGGTACTCCTTCATTTTCCCGTCCTTGAAAATGGCGGCTAGATATGAATTGCCGACATTGTACCCACTTCCATCGCCACCGTATGCTTGCATATTCCCTTGTCGTATTGTACGCTGACTGCGAGAAAAGAAAAGAAAATTAAGTCGTCAAATCAACCCAGCTGTATATTCATATGAAATAAAATGTTCCTTATATACCTCTGTATTAAGCGCACACGAGCACGATGAAGCTGCAATTGAGCACTGCTATTTATGGAGAATAAAAAATTGTTATAATGTACGAAATTTTTGATGGACCAAATTGCCCTTATTTAACGTATTGAAGAAGCAAACCGAATGTACCCTGTTACATTGAATGCGAACCCTTACCTTTTTACTTCTTCTTCCACCTACCTAAACGTCATTACACAAGTCTTCATTACTCTGGCGCACCGACGGCAATGAAGTTAATCTGTGTCTACAGCTCATACCAACCGAAATGAATGCGCAAAGACCTTGGCGGTGAAAGGTAAAGGTCCTCATTTATAACATCTTAGTCTACTCCACTAAAAATGCATTTTACTGTCTTAGTCCACTTTTCCAGGGTTATAAGTTTGGAACTTTACTTGTTTAACATTTATCACAAGATATCACACCATTTATTTTAGTTAAGCGATATATTCTGACCACTACGGGATTAAGGGATTAAGCGATATATTCTGTATGTGTTTGTTATTCTACCACAAGGATTTAGACATCGGATGATATTAATATTCTGTTGTCTAAAATGCAAATGTTGTATTTTTTTTTAAATAATGTAGGGCAAAGTAAGCGAAATGTCGGCATCCGACATACTTAACCCCATTTCACTTGAAGAAATAAGTTTATGGAACAACGAAATAGACCAGTCGGAAGCAGTCGACAAGAGGATGAATTAGATGAGGTACCTATGGTTGGAATGATTTTTGAAACAGTCGACAAGGTTAAAGACTTTTACAAGCAATACGCCATCAGATGTGGATTTGGTGTCTGTGTGAGAAGTTCAAGTAAAGGACAAGACAACGAATTATGTTTTGTGAAATTGGTCTGTAGCCGCGAAGGAAACTACGTGTCCACCATCCCTCCCGAATTGAAAAGCCAACCAACAAAAACCAAGAACTGTGGTGCAAGGATAACAACAATTACAAAAGGAGGTTAGTGGCACATAAAAAATATCATACTTCATCACAATCATGACCTAAGCCCTATGAAGTCAAGAATGATGCGTGGCAACAAAAAATTGAACATGCAAGTCAAGCGAACACTGGATATGAATGATGAAGCAGGCGTCCGCATTAACAAAAGCTTCCAATCACTAGTTTGTGATGTTGGCGGATTTGAGAACCTTCCTTTTGTCGAGCGTGATGTTAGAAATTATATAGGACGACAAAGAAGGGCACTAGGTAAGGAAGGAGACGGCCAAGCATTGATGGCACACTTCTCTCACATGAGACAAATGAACAATGAATTCTACTTTGAAATTGACTTTGATGATAACAATAGAAATATCAAATGTATTTTGGGCTGACGCACGTAGTAGGGCAGCATGCGCAGAATTTGGAGATGTTGTCTCCTTTGACACTACATATCTAACCAACAAATATGATATGCCATTTGCACCATTTTTTGGAGTCAATCACCATGGTCAATCTATATTATTAGGATGCGGGTTGTTGTCAGCTGAAGATACAGAAACCTTTGTGTGGCTTTTTAACTGTTGGCATAATTGCATGTCATATAAGTCACCTGATGGCATTCTAACTGATCAGTGTAGGGCCATGCAAAATGCAATTGAGATTGTTTTTCCAAATACTCGTCACCGGTGGTGCTTATGGCATATAATGAAAAAGATCCCGGAAAAGTTGCAAGGATATACTCATTACAAGACTATCAAAACCAAGTTGAAGACATTGGTTTACGAGTCCGTCAGTGTTCACCAATTTGAGACCAGGTGGCAACAATTAATAAATGATCATGAATTGGATAAGAATGAGTGGTTGGACACACTATACGAAGAAAGACAATGGTGGGTGCCTTGCTATTTGAAAGGAAATTTTTGGGCTGATATGTCCACCACACAACGAAGCGAGGGACTGAATGCCTTCTTTGATGGATTTATCAATTCAACGACAACGTTACAGCAGTTTGTAGTACAGTACGAAAATTCGCTACATCACAAAGCTGAAAAGGAATGCGAGGCAGACTTTGCTTCTTTGAACACTACAATCCCATGTGCCACCCAGTCCCTTATTGAACGACAATATCAGCAAGCCTACACACATTCGAAGTTTGCAGAAATACAAATGGAATTCCGCGCGAAGATGAATTGTGCAATCAAAATGGTGGATGTTACTCCATTGGGATGCAACTACGTCGTGCTCCAAGAATTATTATGGGATGGGAAATCTGCAACTACGTCAGGCATCCCTTGTCCGCAGCCCAAATGCAGTAAAGCGAAAGGGAAGGCCTCAAAAGTAGAAAAAATTACAAAGAAAAAGAAGTCGGTGGTAAAGATGACTGAAATATACACCAACAACACCGTAAGTTAATCCCCTATTATTATCACAATAATCTAGCGGTGCATTTGAATAATGTAATTTGGCTTTTTGTAGGCAACACTTAACGACGAGGTGGGGAATGACATGGCAGATGTACATCGTCATATAGAATGGGTATGATTTCGTTATATGTGGAGTATGGTGTAAACAATTTCCATACAGACAATTGAGTATTAAAATCCAATTTGCAGGACTTGAATGTGGCACTAGTCGGTGATGTTTCATTCAATTCGATCGTACAGAGCAAAGTCGGTGGCACAACTAGTTGCAATATAGCCGACTGAAAAGGTGTTGTTGGAAGTGAAATAATTTTTAATGTCCAAATTACATCCATTTAAACGCACTACAATATAATGATTGTATTCAAATTCCACAGGGACAACAACGTACATCACAATGCATATTTTTTGAGTGGATGGGAGCTTTGGGTAGTTGGAAACATGATGACATTGCCAAACAACAGGTCTTTGTCAAGTCGTTGTTTGTCGATGACATTATACCACAACAGTTCTTTTTGGGAGTCGGTGTAGCAGTAACTGCCTTTTTTGTATACAATATATGTATTTTTCATTACACATTTTGAAGCAAGTCTGGTGCCTTCGAAAAGTTTGACATAATATTTGTACTTTTACTACATTATGTTTGTTCCAGGTTTAGTGTACTAACTGTTGTGTTAAGATACAATATATGTGTTTCTACATCATTCTTTTGGTACCAATTGATGTGTCTGAGATAAGTCATTAGAGGATAAAGGGATCGCAAAATTTTTAAGGAACTTACTTTTTCTGATACGATATATTTGTTTTTACTTCACTGTCTTTGTACCAAGTATAATGAGTTCCAAAGCTAACATATTACAAGGAACATGGTTGCCATTTTGGAGTAACTGCCTTTTTATGATATAATAAATGGGTTTTTACAGCATTCTTTTGGTACCAATTTGTATGCCTCCCAAGAGTCATATTAGAGGTTAAAGGGATCGCAAAATTTTTAAGGAACTTACTTTTTTTGATACGATATATTTGTTTTTACTTCACTGTCTTTGTACCAAGTATAATGAGTTCCAAAGCTAACATATTACAAGGAACATGGTTGCCATTTTGGAGTAACTGCCTTTTTATGATATAATAAATGGGTTTTTACAGCATTCTTTTGGTACCAATTCGTATGCCTCCCAAGAGTCATATTAGAGGTTAAAGGGATCGCAAAATTTTTAAGGAACTTACTTTTTTTGATACGATATATTTGTTTTTACTTCACTGTCTTTGTACCAAGTATAATGAGTTCCAAAGCTAACATATTACAAGGAACATGGTTGCCATTTTGGAGTAACTGCCTTTTTATGATATAATAAATGGGTTTTTACAGCATTCTTTTGGTACCAATTTGTATGCCTCCCAAGAGTCATATTAGAGGTTAAAGGGATCGCAAAATTTTTAAGGAACTTACTTTTTCTGATACGATATATTTGTTTTTACTTCACTGTCTTTGTACCAAGTATAATGAATTACAAAGCTAACATATTACAAGAACATGGTTGCCATTTTGGAGTAACTGCCTTTTTATGATATAATAAATGGGTTTTTACAGCATTCTTTTGGTACCAATTCGTATGCCTTCCAAGAGTCATATTAGAGGTTAAAGGGATCGCAAAATTTTTAAGATACAATATATGGGTTGCTACAGCATTCTTTTGGTACGACTTAAAGTGGCTTGCCAAAATTCTCATTTATTTAACCACAAAGCAACACAAAACAAAAGAAATATTCTTATGCAAACCATAACAATTTTTCGACCATCATTTATTTAAGACGAGCACCTAAAAGCAACCTTTCTTTCCATCTGTGGTACAAAATAGCTATGTCAAGTTTCACAATCGCGACAAACAAGATATCATCAATGCCTTCACCCATCATACCAAAAAATAAAGCTTCATGTATCTCACAACAACAAAAAATTTTGCAAACCATATTTTTTAGGGGCATTCCCAGTGTACGGGGTATGTAGTGCGCGACTTTTAATCCGTACCCGCCGATGATGCTTCATTCTGTTATACATATTACTATGTGGTGGATTTGGTTCCTCTATACGGCTAACATTTTTTGACAACTCTTCATCACTTCCATGTGGGGTGTCCACATTAACTTGTCTGACTTTGACACCAACACTGCGCTTAACAGTAGAATGCAATGGGCTCCATGCTTCATGTGATTGAAGTCCACCTTGGCTATAAAATTGGTCTTCAAATGTTTTACCTCTGTCGTTGTGAACATTGGTAGAAGGAGTAACAGGATTGCAGTCCTTGGTTCTTTCCGTCTTCCTCTCATGAACAACTCCTTCTAAAAAGGATAAACATTGCCGAAGTTCACCTATTTCACATTCTTGCTTTTCAATTAGAACCTCAACTTCAACCTTCCTTGTTCCTAAATCTACTCCTCCAGTTGGCCTCTTACTTCGACTAACATCATGACCAAACAATTCATACGCTTCTCTAACTACTGCGTGAAGAAGTTCTTCCTTTGACACACAAAGATCAGCAACTATCTGTGAAATAAATTAAGAATATTTAAACTAAAAAGAGGTGCATCCACAAAAAAACAAAAATCTAACTAAATCAAACCCAAATCAATTACCACATTCTTCTCCAAACTACTCTTTAAAGCACCGTCACCCACTTTAATATTCATCCTACGCAACAATCTTGGAAATTCATTGCCAATGCGTGCACCCTTTCTTCTCACAAATACAAAGTGATCAAAACACCAAAGCTGAAAGTCCACACATAAAGCAAATGTAAATCGACATAAATAATTACTCATCAATGCTTTTGTAATCATGATGTAAGTAAATATAATTTACCTGTAATAAATAAATACAACCCACAACATGAAAGTGTTTCCTATGGCTTTCCATCTTCAAAAGCAATGAAGCATTGCACAAACTCCCAACCAGGTACTCGTAAACTACACGACCCTAGTTATATTGGCATAAACTTTTCAAGTCATCAACAATCTTGAAAAGTATGGGGAATACAGTTGCACTTCTATTAGGCAAAAGAAACTCGGATATGCATATTAGGATGTATAACCTGCAAAAATCATTTACAACAACACATTTCGAGTGGTTCAAGAGATAGTTATATATGACCCCAACAGTAACCTTCATCTCACTAAAAATGTTCCTACATACACTTTCAATAACGACTTCATCCAAATCCACTACATCTCCGACAATCCTCAATCATAAGCCTAAACAAACATCTAATAACTTAAATGGCACAATTATAGAGGTAAAAAACTACCTTTTCTTTCTACCCACAACTTGCACAAAACACCAAGAACGTTTCTACTTATCTTAACAGAATCAATCAACAAAGTGAACCACCAGAATGGTGTTCTTTGAATACAAAGCTTTTGTTCCTCACTTAAGTTCTTATTCAATAACGACAAATATGTGGTCCTACAAGAATGCCTGAACATAATCTGCAGAATAAAAAGAACATAAGACCACAATTAACAACATATTGTTTGAAATCAATATGAGTAAACATTGTTACCATTGCTGTATCTGAACAACTTACCTCGGTACTATCACTGAACTCTCCCACATCACCACCTTCACTCCCTTCACTATCATCACTACCATTGTTATGTTTACTTGGACCACTATCGTCACTCATGTCTTGTAAAAAAAATAATAAAGAAACTAATGAAAGGTATCAAATCAAAACATTACAACACACGTCCAACAAACAATAAAACAACTACAGATATACCTAAATGAATGCAAGGGGACCACAACGAACAAATGAACAACGACGAAACAAATTATGTATCGTTCCACCTCCCGGGTGATTGCTCTGCATTGATAAAAAAAACACAACGGTCAGTTTTGGACACGAAAAAATAATCCTCCAAACCCTAGATTCACAATATAAAACTCATTTAATGAAATCAGATCATGCACGAACGCGATTGCTTTAAGCGAAAAGAAAACACAACCTTCAAAACGAACCGCGGACGTCAACCTCGATCTACGGCTACTTCCCTTGCCAAGTTCGGATTTTTTGTAGGGGTTCCTTCCTCCACCTTTGAGCAGGCACACGAACAACGTGCAAATGACGACGAATTCAATTTTTTGCACCAACCCTCCTCACTCTACCTCTTCTTCCACTGCTGCTTTTTTCTTTTGGTGTTGCTTCCGCTACCAACTGGTTGAGTGAAAATATCTCCACTTTAAAAAAGCTGACGGCACCGCACCGCTTCGAGTGGGTTCAGACCTGGTTCGGCCGTTCTCAGAGAAAAGCGTTCAGTGAGTGAAAAAAATTAAAACTTTGGGTAAGTGAGTTCGAGATCGCGTGTTGGCTCCTCACGCACACCGCAGGACGTTTTCTCTCTCCAGCAGTTCCATCAGAAAACTGTCAGAAGCGTCACCTCCTCCCTTCATTTTCTTTTATTCAAAAACAATTTTTTTTATCCACGTGAGACTGCCACGTAGGCGGGTAAAAACCAGGTAAAAAAAACCAGGTTAGAGTATCATTATCCAAATTATTATATCATCCTATACCTCTTCATGACATGGTCTAGATCCATTATAAAAAATGACAGAAAGTAGTATAATAAAATTTGAATTATATGTCATGTAAAAGATTAATCGGGACTATGTTGGTCAAGAAAAATATAATAGATTGACTTTAAACCTCTGGGAAATTATCTTGGGAGGAATTGATTCATCACCAATAAGTATTATGTTTTCACTTTGAAAAAGGTCACCAACTTGGTCCATGTCTTCCATGAATCTTATGATTCTTAGATTAGGTTCCAAAAACACTTCAATGTTTGTCAATCCATTCATTGCTTCACATGAAGAAACCAATGTCAGGAAAATATTGTTTTCCTTAAAAGTGGAAGAAGAAATAGGACACCATGGTGCAACAATTTTTTTTTTTTTTACCTGAAACTGTTAATTTTCCATTCCTGTAGTTTTCCTTAAAAGTGAAAGAAGAAATAGGACACCATGGTGCGACAATTTTTTTTTTTACCTGAAACAATTAATTTTTCATTCCCGTACGTCTAAGGGCCAAATAATATTCACATATTCGATAACATTTCTAACATGTGAAACGAAAGTAATTGACTACATAATAAATTGATACCCTACAATAAAATAAGATAACATTTTAAAGAACCATTGTCAAGAGAATATTATATTCCTTGAAAGTCAGAAAAGAAATAAAGACTATGATGCAGTAGTTCTTTTACCTTGGCTTTAAAAAACAATGATTAACACCATAGTAGCAACATTTTGCCCTGTTATGCGTGCTAGAAATAACCTTCTTGGAAAGGGCGACACACTTTTATGCATAGATAAAAGAGAAATATGTAATAGGGTTAAGAGGAGAGAGAATACCATAAATTTTTTAAGAAGGATGAAGAAGATTCAGAAATTTAACTTGTAAAATATATTTTAATCAAATGCGGAGAAAAATAAATTAGATAATGAGGTGCAACTTCTATCATCTTACGCTTTTTATTTTTTTCCTACTTAAATTATTAATTTTTAATTAAAATTATTATTATTTGTGTATATTTAACATTTAGTAATATATAAATTAATTTTAATCTATAACAACAAATTAGTTTTAAATGGAATTATTATTAAATACATACATATTATTTCTAAATTTATTATATTCTTTTATAAAATATCTATAAAATACCTATTAACACATACTATATTTTTAATTTCATGAAATATTATTAAATAGTTTGAAGTCAATTATCTATACATTATTATCATATTTATTAGTATTTATAGTTGGTCTACATTTGGTGGTTTATTACAAAAATATCATGGTTTTTTTGTATAAAATTGTGTTAAGAGAAATAATGTATAATTATTGTTATAATTATGTATTTATGAAGATAATAATAAATATAGATTTTGGTAATATTGAGTATATGAAATTATTAATGAGGTGTATCTTCATAATACCAGAAATAGTAGTAAGATATTATACTAATAATTGTATAAAATTAAATATTTGGAATATAGGAATTAAAATTTACGATTAAAATTTTAAGTTATATATTATATTAAAATAAAACTTTATTAGGTGGACTCTTCTTTTTTAATCGTTTTTCTATTTTTTATTGAATTTTAAATTTAAATTTTGTTAATATATTTTTATCAGTTTTTTTCTATTTTAAATTTTAAATTTATAAATGTTAATTAAAAAAAATATTACTTCTTTTTGTATAGTTTAAATTTTAAATTATAACTTATCTTTTAAAATTATTATCAAAATGTAGTTTATCTGTTTTCCTTTCTATTTAATAATAACAAAGTGATTCAATAATAATTTTAAAACAATTTATAAAATAAACGAAAGTTAATTGATATATCTATGATTTAAATAGTAAATCTTTTATCCATACATATATACTATTTATTTGTTGTCATATGTTTGATTTTATATATAATTTTATAAAAAATAATTTTAATGAGATAATAAATTTTGATATATAAGTACCATATTTATATATTAAATTTCTCAATAATAATAATAATAATATCTATTAATAATTAAAGAAAAGGTTTGAATACACTATATACATATTTATTAAAATAAAAATAATATTTTTATTAATATTAAAATAAATGTAAGAATACATGTATGAAAAATAAAATTAAAATGTATAAACTCAAAAAATTCATTCATAATTAAATAGATTTAAAATAATTAATAAAATCAATTAATTGATAACAAATATTTAAAAATTAATCATATACTTATTAATTGAAAATGTATAAATTTAAAAGATTTCAAAAATAATGGAATAAAAAACAATCCATTCATAGTTAAAAAATTCAAAACAATTGATGGAATTAATTGGTTATAATACAATTTTTTTGAAAACAAATTAAATAATTGATTGTAAAAATAAATGTTTTAATCATTAAAAATATTTTCATTCATGTTTAAAAATAAAATGATTATTATTTTGAAAAGGCTAAATTTATAAACATTTAAGAGATAAATAATCAAAAGATAAAAGAACCAAATAATTTTGTTAGAATGTAATGTCCCTCTTCCTTTAGTTTAAAATCCAAGTGTAACATAAAAATTGTTGATCTTGAAATTTTTCCCAGATTTATAACAACTCCTTAAACAACCACAAACTAAAGAAAATATTACTTTAATATGAAAATATATAATTTATAATTTATAAAATACATCACCCAAGTACAATTTTTAAAATTTTTTAACCAAACATTACAATGTTTATATGGAGGCCCAGTCTATGTGTGAACATATATATTATTAGTATTTTAAAAATTGTAATATTTTTTTTTATTTTAAAAATAAATTTCTAATATTAATATTATTATTAAAATTTAGAAAAGAAAGTTAATGAATATCCAATATTAATACTAATATTATCATTTCCTTTGGAGATACAAAACGGTGAAAAAAATATATAAATAGTAGAATGAACTCGTCTAGTGAATTCATATGGTAAAATTGTTAAGTTTTAGCACAAATTCATATTTCAAACTTTATTTACAAACTTTACTTTAAAATAAGAAATTGTAAATAATATAATTAACTTAATAATTGATTTTGTTTTAAAATACAATTGCATAAAATAAATTGTAAAGGATATGTTTTTTTAATATTTAATTTATTTTTAATTTATTTATAGTGTCATTATTCGGTTATTTATTTATTTTTTACACTATATTTTAATTATTATTATTATTATTATATTAGTGGTAATATGTTATTATATTATTATTAAATATTATTATTCTTATTTTTATTATTATGTATTATAACATATATTTAATTTTTATTATTTTTAAATTAAAAATATGTATTAAGATTTATTTTTCTTACTATATAATACTTTGGTGTTTTTTAAATAAAATTTTACACTTAGTATTATGATTACATGCATGATCATTATGTATATTAAAAAATTGAATAAAAATCTAGTTTGATTCTTTCCTAGAGTTTATTGGCTTTGGTGTTTTAGTTTTTATGAGGAAGATGTCATCCAGGCATCATAGTTTCATTTTTTTTTTTTCAAAATTCTATTTATTTACTTAATCTAGATAAAGTAAGTCGAATGTGAAAATTTGATTGATTTTTCACAATGTTCACCGAGTCCAAAAAAATCATAATGGTTGGTATGTTGTGCGATGTTCAACTAATACATATATTTTGTAGAAGGAAAATTTTATATTTATTCTTTTGGTTATAAAATTTAATAATACTTTTATTTGCATCGTATGTACCTATCTTTTGTATTTAAAGTTAAAGATTATATAATAAATTTCAATTAGTTGATTAGATCGATGTAACCATTAAGTAACCGAAAATTATTAAGTAATTTATTTGAAAGTAATATTTTCATAATATGGTAAAATAAAATCAAATATTAAAACGTAACCAACATTTGAGCATTAATCATTAAATAATGTATTTTAAACACATATTTTCATAATTTGGAAAATAAAAAAATAAAATATCATATTTTCCAATTATAATATATTGTAAAGAACTTTGATATTGATGTTAATTTTGTGACTCTCAACCTGAACAAAAATATGAATAATAATGTTTTGACCCACTTTTAACTCATCACTTTAATCACCATTTATTTATCTATTTTTTATTTTTTTATGTGATGTGATGATCTAAGGGTGATTGGAATAATGGGTTAGAATTAGACATGTCAAAGTGAGCCAACCCGGCTCACACGGGTTGGCTCACCATGAGCCGGGTTGAAAATGAGTGAACCCAACCTGACCCACTTTATGGTGAGTCAGAAATTTTGCAACTCGGCTCAACCCACCACGGGTTGGTGGGTTAAGTGGGAACCCAAATAAAAAAATTATTTATGTATTTATTTTTAAGTATTCAAATATTTAAATAATTTTTTGAACAATTTATGAGATGACAATCACAATAAAATCAAGAACCAATATTTTCATCTTGCTCACCACCAATATATGATGAATTGTTTCAAGAAAATGTCTACATAGTCCAAGAAAACATGGTTAATATTACACATTTTCTATCATGTTATTCAATAAAACATTCAAATTATTCAAATATTACTGAGCAACATTCTAACATTTAAAAATATGAAATTGTGAACCTATATAATTAGAAATAATAAATAATTATTAAAAAAAATTAAAAAAACATTGTAAAATATTGTTGGTGGGTTAAGTGAGTCAACCCATCCTCAACCCGGCTCGAACCCGTTTAACCCGTGGGTTAAGTGAGCCGGGTTGAGTTCAACCCACTTTTAAAAAAGTTGAATTTTTCTCAACCCAACCCGGCTCGAACTCGTGGTGAGCCGGGTTGGCTCACGGGTTGAAACCCATTTTGACATCTCTAGTTAGAATTGAGTCAAAAAAAGGGGGTCAAAATATCATTATCTAAAAAAGATATGTCTTCTTCGAAAGCATGAAGAAGGAATGAGTCAACATAACAATTAAATGTGGACTACAATTACCAAGATATGAGGGTTTGACATGTGGTTGGACTTTTCAGTTACCAATACAAATTTGAAGTTGGACTTTTGCATTAATATAAATATAAAAATAAATAAAAAAATTAAAATTTTAGAGTCAACAAATAATACAAAATGCTCATTTCAAATCCTAAAGACAAAAAAAGAAGAACTTGGTAATCATTTCAAGAACATGCACACTTTACTTTGATAATTAATGATGGAGACCGTAACAGTGTTGGACATTGTACAAAGCTTCCTTAAGAAGCTTAATTTAAATTAAAAAAAAAACATACTTTTTAGTTTATCAAATTATCAAACAATGAATTTTGAATTTCCCAAAATCAATTAAAGTTTTCTTTAAGTTGATAGATATATAAGTATATATGAAGGTCAAAATTATTTTTTATTTTGCAAAATTAATTATATTTTTTAAGTGTTCTATTTACTTAAATTTGACCTAATTGCTTTACACTTTACCAAAAATGCATATTAATATATAAGTTAAAAAAATTTGAAGTTCAATATTTATGTTTAAGCGATTATATAATAAAGATTAACTGATTATATAATAAAAGTAAATTTTCAATCGCATGGATAAGTATAAATATATATTTTACTTGTAAACATTAAAAATATTTGTTACTATTATTATTATTATTATTATGGTTATTGATATGATTATTATTATGGTTAATATTATTATTATTATTATTATTATTATTTAATTAAAATAATGACTTTATAACAAGATGGAAAAACATGTTTTTTGAAAAAACAATATTGAAAAAATAAGTGTGTCCTTTTGATATTAAAAAAGTATTTAAGTCACGTTCCTAAAAGTGATAACTTATAATCTCAAATGTTATATACTTATATTTATTGCAATATTACCAAAAGACTTAACACACTTTCCAATATATGTCTTTATTATTACTTTGCAATAAAAATAATAGTGTTTATATATAATTGAATTAAATTAAGTTAAACTGAATCTTGTAATATATTACTAAATAATAAATAACAAATATTAAATAATCATAGAAGTAAAAAAATAATAAAAACAAAGATTACAAAATATTAATAATTATGTCTTATATTAAAATTAAAGTAGTAAAATATTATTCATAAGATAATAAAATAATAATCCTAAATAATAAGAACTCAGTATGAGAAGATTGCAAGAGAGCATTGGATGTGTTGGAAATGATTAATTGTTGTAACTAAAAGGTGTGCTCAAAGAGATATGCAGTTATCTGTTCACACATATGCTTTGGAAGATACAAAAGTTACTTAAGACATAATTTTTTTTTTCAACAATCATTCACAGATCTGAACAGGTCATAAAAATATTACTTTATACTTCAATTTCAAAATTAAATTATAATTTTAAAGTATCTTTGTAATGCATAAGTACTTATTTGACAAAAAGAAAATTATTATAGTCAAATATGTATCTTTTCTTCTAAATGAAGTGTAACGAAACTGTCTTTAGACTTTGCAGCTAGTAGACTTGGTGTAGTGTCCATTTATATATGTATATGTTTGTAAAAGGTTTGGCTCGAAAGACGCACTAAGAAATATATAATTATAAATATAAAATAAATCCAATATTATTAAAGAAATAAAAAATGAAATAATTACATTCAAACTAATGATTAAATATACAAAAGGTACAATTAATTATAATTAATTACCTTCAATGACAATAACAACTCACATGAAGAGTATGAAAAAATTCAGATTCATCAAAAAAGAAAAAAGAACACAACAAAAAAGAAGAAGAAATAAACAATGAAAACAATCAAAAATGAAAAAAAGAGAGACTAAAAATGGTAGTGAAGAGAAACAAAAAAATATAAAAAAAAATTGTTAAAGTGTTTTGATAGAGAAAAAAAAAAGTGTACTCAAACAATATTCGTAAAACTAAAAGAATAAAAGACCAGAAATGGTAGTGAAGAGAGACAAAAAATATACATAAAAATGGTTAAAGTGTTTTGATAGAGAAAAAAGAAGTGTACTCAAACAATATTCGTAAAACCAAACTTCAAACATGGTGAGTAAAGATGAAGACGTCTAAAAAACACAAATTGGTATAAAAAAACATAATGTAAAAAAATTGAGCTTTGTTTAACAAAAACAAAGAAGAACGGTCATTGAAGAATGACAAAAAAAAATGTTCAATCAAAAAGAAGAAAAGAATTGAGAATTGAGTAAAAATCAAAACTTTGATGGAAAACAAAAAATAATGAAGTTTTGTGCTTGAGAGACATGAATCTGTCCAGTCAGAAAGAAGAAAACAACCAGAGTTGGGTAAAAATTGAAACTTTGATAAGAAAACAAAAAAAAATGGTAAAATACATACAATAGTGGAAATCATGTTGCAAGTTTTGTGCTTGAGGGACTTGCTTGTGGCCTTCAAGAGCTCTTAAATCTTTGAAATTTTCCACCATTTTTTCATCTAAACAAAACCAAAGTTTAAGAAAAAAAAACATGAATCTAGTGTTATACACGGTGTTCATGAATCTCACAGGAAAATATTCATCCAACAAAGAAAAACTACAAAGAAAATTTAGTTAAATATGGTAGAAGAACAAAAAATCGCATAAAAAAAAGTTGTTACCTTTTTGGTGTTCTTCACGGTGCTCATGAATCTGAGAGCAAAACATCCATCCACCAGAAAACAACTACAAAGAGAAATAGTTAAATATGGTAGAAGAACAAAAAATCGCAAAGAAGAAAAAAGTTGTTACCTTTTTTGTACTCTTCGTAGTGTTTATAAATCTGAGAGCAAAACATTTGTCCAACAGATAAAAACTACAAAGAAAAATAGTCAAATATGGTAGAAAAACAAAAAATCGAAGAGAAGGAAAAAAGTTGTTACCTTTTTTGTGTTCTTCACAATGCTCATGAATCTGAGAACAAAACATCCGTCAAATAGGGAAAAACTACAAAAAATGGTTAAATATGGTAGAAGAACAAAAAATCAAAAAGAAGAAAAAAATTTGATACCTTTTTTATGATCTTCATATGTGCTCATGAATCTGAGAGCAAAACATTCATCCAACGTAGAAAAACTACAAATAAAATTAGTTGAATATAGTAGAAGAACTAAAAAATGCAGAGAAGAAAAAAATTGTTGTCTTTTTGGTGTTTTTCACTGTGCTCATGAATCTGAGAGCAAAAGATTAGAGAAAAACTACAAAGAAAAATAGTTAAATATGGTAGAAGAACAAAAATTCGTAGAGAAGAAAAAAAGTTGTAAAGTGTTCTTCATGGTGCTCATGAATATGAGCGCAAAACATCCATCCAATAGAGAAAAACTACAAAGACAAAAAGTTAAATATGGTAGAAGAACAAAAGATAGTAGAGAAGGCAAAAATTTGTTACCTTTTTTGTACTTCATAGTGCTTATGAATCTGAGAGCAAAACATTCGTCCAACAGAGAAAAACTACAAAGAAAAATAGTCAAATATGATAGAAGAACAAAAAGTCACATAGAAAGAAAAAAGTTGTTACCTTTTCAGTGTTTTTCACAGTGCTCATGAATCTGAGAGCAAACATCCATCCTATAGAGAAAAATTAAAAACAAAAATTGTTAGAAGAACAAAAAATCACAAAGAAGAAAAAAAGTTGTTACCTTTTTGGTGTTCTTCACATGTGCTCATGAATCTGAGAGCAAAACATTCATCAAACGTTGAAAAACTTCAAAGAAAAATAGTTAAATATAGTAGAAGAACAAAAAATCGTAGAGAAGAAAAAAATTTGTTACTTTTTTGCTGTTCTTCATGGTGCTCATGAATCTAAGAGCAAAACATTCGAGAAAAACTACAATAAAAAAATAGTTAAATATGGTAGAAGAGCAAAAAATCATAGAGAAGAAAAAAAGTTGTTACCTTTTTGGTGTTCTTCACGGTGCTCATGAATCTAATAGCAAAGCATCAATCCAACATAGAGAAACTACAAAAAAAAGAAATAGTTAAATATGGTAGAGAAACACAAAATCGTAGAGAAGAAAAAAAATTGTTACCTTTTTTTCGGTTCTTCACGATGCTCATGAATCTGAGAGCAAAACATCCATCCAATAGAGGAAAACTACAAAAAAAAGTTAAATACGGTAGAAGAACAAAAAATCGCAGAGAAGAAAAAAGTTGTTACCTTTTTTGTGCTCTTCACGGTGCTCATAAATCTGATAGTAAAACATTCATCCAATAGAGAAAAACTACAAAGAAAAATAGTTAATTATAGTAAAAGAACAAAAAATCGCAGAGAAGAAAAAATGTTGTTACCTTTCTTGTGTTCTTCACGATGTTCATGAATCTGAGAGCAAAACATCCATCCAACACACAAATACAACAAACAAAAGTAGGTTAATATGGTAGAAGAACACAAAATCGAAGAGAAGAACAAAAACGTAACTCAAAATCAAAGAGAAGAACAAAATTTGTGTAAGAGAGATGGAGGACGGAGAGTGATAGAGTAAGAGAGAAGAAGAAAAGTTTGTGAGGCTAAGAGGAAGAGAGAGAGGTGAGACTGACAGAAGAAGAAGACTGAGATGAAGAGTAAAATGAGAGGAAATGAGGCTGAGACAAAAAGAGAGAGAGGTAAAAGTTGTTTTTTTTCAGCTCCAAATCAATCACTAAATGACACATACGTGGTTTCCCATTGTGGTAAACAAAATTTGAATGCTTTTGTTGACAAAATAATAAAATATTCAAATGTTTCTGATTGTTAGGTTCTTATTTGTATATTATATTAGATCCTTGAAGTATCCATTTTCAAACCAGAAGTCTCCTCGCATAAATCTAGCTCTGTCCCTGATATCATAAGATCATAGAATGTTCATAAAATCAAATAACTTTGAATCAAGAAATTGTTTCAAGCCAACTTAGCAACAATATATTACAAGTTGCATTTTTGTTGCGCGTATCTAACGAATAAATTAAGAAAACATCCTGTAAGATCCCGACCGGATATTACGAATTTTAATTAATAAAATAAAGAAATAATAATTTATTGTTAATTAATAAAACTTCATTTCCCAAGAACACGGGAAATTTATAACTTTTATTACTTTAAATAATAAACCAAAATCCATAAGTATAAGTAAGACCATAATTATCCAAAAGTCCAGTAATATCCACAATTACAATTTATTTGAAATCATAAAACTACATAAAAGCTCTGATAAAAATCTCCCAAGATTAGCCCCGCTCCGGCTCTACACCTCACCAGTCCCACCTGCAATATCATCTGCTCACGTATATCGCGTATGCGATCATTGCCACACACAAGCAGATAGATGAGCTAACAAAATAACCATATATTTTTATAGCGCACACACACACACACACACACACTCATATATATATATATATATATATATATATATATATATATATATCACACAATCACACCATAGGAATTTCATCCTTTGATTTCATACCACCTGGCCACAATCATGTTAACCGTGTTCTACGTCTTCTAGTGACTACCTCAAGATGTCTTGCTGCCATACCTATCAACCACAACCGATAGAGCACGTTCGGGAAACTATGCTACGGATCACACACCATAACGCCAAGTGAAGTTCTCAAATACGAACATAGTTCGTAACGCCCCAAGACTACCAAACTCGTCAGTTAATCACTGAGGAGGGAAATCCATCTAGACCCATCTGTACTGGCCACAACCATCACACTCACATCGACAACACTCACCAACCCGAGCTCAACTCAAGGGTTCCTCGTGTTCATCCTCCATCCCGAGCTCAACTCGAGAGATGCCATTCCGAGCCACACTCGAGGAATGCCACGTGCTTAACCCCTATCCCGAGCTAAAATCAAGGGATACGTTCTGAGCCACAACTCAATGAACACCAGCAAGCCGACCTTTAAGGCATCACTAAAGCTTTGTAGATCACGCACGTCAAGAGTAAGGATACCAATATTGCTGCAGTAAAATCGCCAAGTGGGGGACACGTACCGCTAGGCGCTGCCCGCTCCCAAACCACCTGAAGAGTATGATGGGTCGAACCTTTGCTCTCATTAAGTGTTTAAATTTTGGGGATTTAATATCATTTTTGCTCCTAAGAATTGTATTTAGTTGCATACTATATTATTGGATATTCTTGAGTTTAATAATGCAACTATAATTTAATTTACGTCCTTAAGAGTGTAAATTGTGAATATTTCAAGTCATAAAATAAGTCCCAAAATCATAATTTTGGATAGGAATAGTTCAGGTGCTAAATGCACCCCTAGTTTTCTTTTTAACACCGCCTTCTGCAATTGGGCTATCTATTTCTGAAAAGGAATATTTCTGGAGCTAAATGCACCTCCAATTTTAATTTTTTACACCCCTTTTTGCAATTGGGTCATGGAATGACACCTCATTAGTCTCTCTCCTTCACACAACCAAAACCCTAACCCTAAATTTTCCTTCTCTCTCACCCTCACCAGAACAGCAGCCACCAACGTCCTTCATGCACGCAGTCACCATCTTCACAGTCGTGTTGCCGGAACCACCCTTGCAGCACCAACGCGCACCAGCTCGAATCAGCCTCCACAATTCACAGAACCACGACGCCGTCAACCTCAGGCCACCATTTCCGCTGCGCCTCGTCTTCTCTGCATCGTCACGTTGCCAAAAATCTGCCATTGCAGCCCCATTCGTGTACCCCGCGACAGCCACGCAACACTGTTGCAACTCACCTCGTCCCGTCATGCCACCCCACCATCTTCCCCGTTCAGGTCACGGTCCAACACCTATGTCGTTTCTGCAGCCACCACGATAATCCCGTTACCTTCGCGCAACCACTCACGCACATGCACCTTCTCAAACGCTACTACAATCGTTGTTCAACATTTCCGTTCTGTTGTGCATATCGAACAACCTCGAACCAGCGTCTTCTCGTCAACACGTTGCCAAAAATCACTTGTGACAGTTCGCTCCGCCACCATCGCAGCAATCGTCAAACATGGTAGGAGCACATGGGAAACTCTAATTCTGGAGAGAGAGACTACCCTGACACGTGGCAGTCTCTCAATGGACTGTCAAAGAGTCAAGACTGGTCAACCAGTTAACTCTGGGCAAAGGCGGGTCAACGTTGGTCAAACAGTCTATTAACGATAATTTTTAGCAGAGGGTTCCTCTACAAGAACCCAAAATGGCCTAGAAAGGAAATAATTGTCTGGCGACAGTTCATTGTCGGCTAGATAGTTTTTGGAAATTTTCAGAAATACTAACTTAATGGAATAAAATCTCAGGCATAATCATACTAAATTTAGCGTGCCAATTAGACTTAATCTTAAAATTAACGCATAAAGTTACTCTATTTATCATTTCAGACTTAAAATCAAATTAACGCGTAGAGTTACTCTATTTAGCATGCCAATCAAATTTAAACATGGAATTAACGCGTAAGGTTACTCTATTTAGCATGCCAATCAGACTTAAAGTAAAGTTAATGTGTAAGGTTACTCTATTTAACGCGTAAAAGCTCCCCTAACCTGAATTTCTTTGCTAAAAATGGAGGTTCTTGGGAGTTCCTCTTTAATCACTCTCCAATTTTGTATTCCTCAGACTATGACACAATGACAAGCACAATATGATGATTTTCCAGCCTCCCTTGTCTGCTAGGGTTTTATGGCTTTTCATATTCATGGCAACATAATTCTAGCAAAAAGAAAGTTTAATGTGGGTTTACCAAGATTCGAATCCATAACCATGCCAATGTCAAATCAATGCACAACCATTCAACCAATTCATGTTTCGTGATAATTCACACAATTCTATAATTATGTTATCACTCATCATGATCCAACACATTATTAAAATAATTATAAATAATTGGCATACATAAGACTTGAACCTAAGTCCTATCAAATAATTAAGTACTTTCAATCATTTAAGCTAGTACTATTCCACATCACAATAACTAGCATTAAATTTCATAAAGACTCCCACTACCCACATTTATTAATTAATTAATTATTTAATTAATTAGTTTTCACGGGTCTTACACATTCAAGATTTAAGCATTTGTTTTTCAAAAGTGGACAATATAGTGACTTTAATTTTTTAACACTAAATAAAAAACCAAAAGTTTATATTGTTGCTTTCACCTAATAATTATCTATCTTGTTATTATTTTGTTTATTCAAAGAGTACCTACTTGTAGTTTCTAATCCACTTTTCTTATCTAATTTTATAAATTTATTCATAACTTATTTTTGTGATGTAATTACCCTTAACTTTTCTCTTCTTCTAAATTTTTGAATAACATAATTCAAATTTTCTAGTTGACATATCCATATATATATATATATATATATATATATATATATATTTATATAAAATAAAAAATTATAATATATAAAACACAAATAAAAATAAGTATATAAAAAGAATAAGTTGAAACAACAAAACCTGGTTCTAGTTGTGAAGAAAGTAAACTCGATCGTAAACTTGTATTATATGGAAGTCTCAAGTCTCTTTCTCTTTTTCAAGTCTCAAATTTTTCATAAACCATTAAAGTTTGTTTTGAGATTAATCATGAATAAAAGAACTTAAACAAATTATTGTTCTTCTCAGTTAGAACCCTAACTCTAATTTCCAAACAAAATCAAGCAAAAGAAACATATTTCTAATCGTAATGCAAATTCAATAAATAGAATAACAACAACATTAACACAAATAGAAAGGAAAACACACTAACCACAAATGAAAATAAAAGGACGAGTACACATCGACAGTATGAGATTCAAACAATGAAATCTGTAAGGCCCATTTATTTTCTACCCAATGTTTAGGGGCTGCCCCAATCTGTTGGGCCTAGGGCTGGCCCATAGGGTGTTCCAAAACCCCTAAACCAGCCTAACACTCTCATTGCTCCCACTTTTCAGAAATTAGCTTCTCTCCTTCCTCTTAGAAACTACAGCCGCAAGCTCTGCTAGGGTTTTGTCTCCACCCTCGCGAATCTGTTCAAGGGGCTGGGTTTCTTTTCTGCTTATGCCAAACCCCTCACAGTAGCTTTCCAAAAAGGTAAGGGAAGCTAGGGTTCTACTATTTTCAAGTTATTATGCCTGTCTGGTTTGTTGTATGCTTTGGGTGGTTGATGTATATTGTTTATTGCGTGATAACATGTTGCTTGCATTGTTATGATGGTTTGAATATGTTTTTGCACGAGCGAAGGTAGTGAGTTCCGCTGAACTCGCCTAGGCGAGCGGGTTGGTCGCTCAAAATGAAAGCTTTCACTTAAGCGAGGACCTCTCGCCTGAGGGAGAACAGCAGCAGCTCACCCCCTCTCTGTTTCGAGGGCTCACCTAAGCGATGGCCACTCGCCTGAGCGAGAGTAGTCTCTCTTGAGCGAGTTGGGCTAGCTTGAGCAAAACCTCGACGTGCTCTCTATTCACAGTCTCACCCAGACGAGAGCAGGTAGCTTGAGCGAGGGGTTCCTCTCGCCTAAGCGAGGGCTCTTTATCTTGAGCAAGATTGACAGAGTCGAGTGTATATGCGTAAGTTTCACATGATTGGGTGATGTGTGCTTTAAACAGTTCAAGTTATGATGCCATATCTACTTTGGGGCTAGAATTTGATGTGTTTGGCATGAGCTTGGTATGAGATATGTTTGTATGGTTGGTTATTTATATATATAAAATGACATGAGACTGGTATGCATGAGAACTCTATGATTTGGTTTATGAAACATAGACAAGGTGTGTATAGGATGTAATCCAATGACTCTCATAGTTGGAGTTCATGGTGGTGCATCATATAATGGACGTAATTCCATGAATTTCGTGGTGAGAGTTCATGGTGGTGCCTCATGTAAGGACGTAATTCCACGAAGGTTTTGTGGTGGTGCCTCACAACCAGGACGTAATTCCACGAAGGTTTCATGATGGTGCCTCACGACCAGGACGTAATCCCACGAAGGTTCCGTGGTGGTGCCTCATCATATGTATCTGGATAGTCGAGTCTTAAAGTCTTAATTGGTTTGCTATCACATGTTTGGATGACTGATATGTATTCTTGAATTTGAATTTCATGTTTAGTTGTGTGATAAAATAATCTTTTACTCTAGGTTACCCTTTTTGTTTGCTTGTATGTCTGTGTGTGGTCTTTCTCCTTTCGCGATGATCATCAATTTATTGATGTGAGCAGATGTGGAAACCTCTGGTAATTGTAGTGACAATGGGGATGTTGTAGCTTGATGATCATGGATGGATATCGGGCTCACTATTGAGCCTAAGTTTGAAGAAGCTGTATTTAGTTTTGTAATCTCCCTGTTTATGGGCGAATCTTTGAGTCACTATTGAAATGTTGTATTTGGTTCTAGGCAATGTAGTGCCTCTGTTTTCAGTGTGGGTATGATTGGATAACTGTAAACTTTCATACCCCAAACTCTGTACTCTTTGGATATTTTTTATATGTATGCGACGTTTTATTAAATTAGATTTATCTATTTAATTGGGACGTTACAAAATCTGTCAAAACTCTCAAAAGAAGAACTCTAGAATATAAGAAAGTAAGGATAGGTAATGAGTGAAATAAGTAAATGAGAAGTCATTGAGAAATAAAAGAAGAAAATAAAATCAAAATTGAAGTTACAAAGAGATAAAATACAACCAAAATTGAAGTCACATAGAAATAAAAAATCAAATCAAATCAAAATTGAAGTCAGATAGAAATAAAGTCATAAATAAAAGAAGAAAATAATTCAATATTGATTATAAGAGAATAAAGACAATTAATTATTCTTTTTATTTTAAATTATAATTTATTGAGAAAATTTTTTAACATAATAAATATCATTTTTAACACCAATAAATATTCGCAAATACTAATAATAATTTAATTAAATTTTATTATCAAACATAAACTTATAATTAATTTAATAAAGATATATTTTTAATACATGTTCCTGCGGAGAACAAATAAGAGACGTCAAACACAAATACTACCTTACCTCAATCCACAATCTCCTCAGTAGGCTCCTCTTCGGCTGATGCATGCTATCCTCAGACGTGTTGGCTCGTACCGGTCCGAACCCAAGAGGGGTTACCTGCGGAGAAGACTCCGACACTCAAGTTAGCAAGGAATTCCTCAGAAAGTCAAATCTCGTGATTAAGGGATTAATGAATGCGTACCTTTAATTTGTGGGGTCCATGCATATTTATAAATTATTAATTATGTTTGGCCACATCATAGGTTGAGCTTTTGATTGGGCCGCAGATGGGTTTGGGCCAAACCCAGGGCCCACAGTTTGATTATTGTGGGCCTAGGGGCCTGATTGGTAGTGTGTTTTAGGTCTATCAAATTCTCGTTCGATTTTCTTAAGTTAGCGGGTTAGGCCCCTTAATCTTGCTTGTTCGACATACATGGTGATCGTTTGCGTCCTTGAGGAGTTATGTAGGCAGATCTCATGGTTGTAGTCAGGTTAGGCCGCCTAGGTGTAGTAAATACCAATACAAATTGTCAAACACTAATAACAATTTAATTAAATTTTATTAGCAAACATAAACTTATAACTAATTTAATTAAGATATATTAGTACCAAATGTTTTTTAGGTATTTTGTTTTTCTTAAACATAATTTTATAATTAATTTAGTAGAGGTATATTAGTACTAAAAAAAATTTTGAGGCATTTTTTCTTAAACATAATTTTATAATTAATTTAATAAAGTAATATTAGTGCTAATAATTTTTTTGAAGGATTTTTTTTTCTGGGAGTGTTAAAGGCGAATGTTTTATCTGCTTTATCCTTGAGTTGGCCTTGTCTCATCCTTGGATGGATGAATAGATGAGAGGGAAAGACATAGCAGTAATACGCATTTACCTACGAAATCTTTCATAGATAATTCAAATACATTTCCTAGGAGTTGTTTTTGTAGATAATTTTTCTGATGTCACAATTTCGTAGATAAAGTTCATAGGTAAGTTATCTACGAACACATATTTCGTAGATAAAGTTAGCTACCAGTCTTCTACCTACGAAATTTTGTTCGTAGGTAATTCGTAGAAAACATCATATTAGCTACGAAAATTACCCATTACCTACGAATTACTGGTGTAGATAATAACCATATTTCTTGTAGTGAACACCCATCAATTTTTTTTTTTAATTTCAACTTAACAAGTATGCTTCTAAAATATACCAAAAGAAACACCTTTGAATATTACTCAAATAACCCCTTTGAAATTATCGACACCTGTCCCTTTGAAAGGTTTTTTGGTAAAACTATTCCTCTGTTCAACTTCCTTCCGTCTCCATTTTCCATTTTCCTACTTCTTGTCATTTCAAATGTCTCTCATTTGCAAAAAAACATTTTGCAAAATGTCTCTAAGGGTTTCATTTCTCTACATACATGAAGCTCTACGTGCATGAAGATTCGTTTCTCTGGATACCTGAAACCCTAGGTAGCATAAATTTTTTGTTCTTCTGAGATAGTTATTTCTTTTGCTTTGATCAAGGAAAATTTCCGAGTGTACTTCTATTTGTTTTTTTGAAAGATGTATCGATCCAATTATCTAACATACAAAAAAACAAACAAGGAAGCCAACAACTAGTTGGCAGTGGCAGTGGGTGGTAGGGGAAAGGAAAAATTAATAAGGTCGGTGAAACCTAGTCTACTATAAAGGATTTTTGGTTCTTACAACTTTTGTCTATTAAGCACATTTTGTAACTTATCTAAGCATGAGGTCAACCACTAAAGAATGTTGTCCTTAGTGTGCCACACTACTTGATTAAGCTACTTCACTATGCAATTATCTTATCTTTAATTAAATAATCACTCACGCCTTCCTTTTTTTGTAAGCACTATTTCTAAGATTGATCTTCACTTATTCCTAAGTTGACCCATTTCACATTTGTTTTTTTGTGTATTGGACCATGTCAGAATGGCAACTTTACAGGAAAGTTAGATGAATTTTCATTGCAATGCAAGCACGAAGCTTTATCTAGTGACATTGAATGCTGCCTTTCTAAGCACAATAACATTTTCCTATTCACTGAATACATCTTCCTTGTCGATGCAATGACTATATCATAATGCCTTCAAATGTTTCAAGTGTTAGTCCGAGTTTTGGTCTATGAATATCTGGTGTGGCCTGTTTAAAATGAATGTGACACGTTATAAAATGTGAACCAAAAGGCAAATTCTAAAATTCTTGTAACCTCTAAAGAACAATATCATGTTTTTTGATTTGAGATTGAATTAACTATTGCTTTTCTGATTTAAGATTGAATTAACTATTGCTTTCCTGATATGAGATTGAATTAACTATGGGTTTGCTTATTTAAGATTGGACCAACTACTAGTGCATGATTAATTATGAACTATTATTGTAATTTAATGTAGGAAAAAATAGATGAGTTATTGTTGAAACACCCAGAGATTGCACCATATATATCTCCAAATGATTCAATTGGTGTCATTTTTGGTAAGGAGCATCCAAGTTGAGTTCTAGAATTGTCACATGAAGCTTATGCTACTCTTGCTTTTAAGCATTCCCTTCCAAGGTTAAATGGTATAAATTTTGCTTCATGCAGTGCAACATCAATAATTATGGAGGACAAGTTTGTAAAAATGGAAAATGAGCTAGATCGCTTCTAGAGATGACATTCTTGAGCATTTTGCTACTGTGGTTGTTGGTTTGGTACACCCCTCACTTAATCAGGTAAAACTTAGTAGTTTACTTAAGAAATTAAATTAGTTTATTACAATAAATATTGAAATTAATGAACTTATAAGTAATTTTTTATTTAGTTTAGGTACCAGATGTTAGAAGTGGTGTTCCATCACCGATTGGCACAAGAAGATCAAGTGAGGGAAACAACACTAACTACGAACATAACTGTAACGTTCCAAAAACTGAATAACCTCAATTAATAAAACATCACATACATGAATAATCAGAGAGTACGGGGTGTAGGGTAGGAATGTATACAACACGTCAATAAAACCGGATTACAAGAAAAGGTCCCCACATGGCCCAACCAGAAATATACTGAACATAACACAATTAAGAATACTAGGTCTTGTTCATACAAGAAAACATAAATAATAGGATCCACCGGTAATGGGCCCCACAGTGGGCCCAACACCTGTCCAGAGCGTCAAGCTGCAACATCCCTATTACCATCACCAATGCCAGGAGTTCTCACATCTGCTCACATCAACAAGGTTGATGATCATCGCAAAGGTAGAGTCCACACATAACACACAAGCAAGCAAAAGGGTAAGCTAGCGAAGAAATCATCATATCATGCACTCGACATACCATTAGCATTCAAACATACATAGCAGACTCCCACATATGAAGTACTCATCCATATCAAACCTAAGACTTGACTATCCGGATATGTACTTGAGGCACCACCACGTGGTTGTGGAATTACGTCCTAGCATTGAGGCGTCACTGTGAGACATTCACGGAATTATACCCTTACAAGAGGAACCACCACGTGGCCTTCGTGGAATTATGCCCTGGCCCTGTGGCACCACCACGACCCCCCGTCGAATTACGTCCATTTGTCGAGGCACCACCAATGACTCCCCTTAAGAGGACCCATGGGATTACGTCCAACCGATGAGGCACCACCAACATCTCTCATTACAAGAGACATGGAATTATGCCCTACTCGTACTTTAAACATGTTCCACCCACCAATCCAGTATTTCTCATAACAACAATATCATGTAAAAAAAATCAATAGTTCACACAACCCATGCTTTTCAATTCATATCCAATCAACTAACATGCCATTTCCATTCCAAATCTAACATATTAATCAGGCCATCATCACACAACCCATCTCGTAAGGCATATAGGATCAAATAACAAACCACACATCAGCGAAACACTCAATAGCAACATCAAAACCTGCCCGCTGCCTCGCCCAAGCTAGCAGGGGTCGCTCAGGCGAGGGGAACCTTCTCGCTTAGGCGGATCCCATCTCGCCTAGGCGAGAGCGCGACAAGAGGCAAGGTGACTCTGCGAGGTCTCGCTCAGGCGAGTTCCTTCTCCCCTAGGCGAGAGCACTCCTCGCTAAAAAAAACACAAGTCGCCTAGGCGACAATTCGTGCAACAGAACCCTGGGCGAGCCTCTAATAGTCTCGCCTGGTCGAGACTAGCTCGCTTGGGCGAGAAAACCAGCACCCGCCACTGTTTTCTTATACAGCAGCCAAAAACCACGAATTAAAACATACTTTACTCAATCCACACCCGTGGTTCGGGTCACCCTCAAGAACACGTGATCTCCAGCCTCGAATTCCAAGGGCCTCCTCCTGCGGTCCGCATAAGCCTTTTGCCTGCTCTGTGAAGCTTCCATCCTGTTTCTCACCTGTCTCACCTTCTCGGTGGTCTGCTCCAACAACTCTGGTCCAACCAATACCGCCTCTCCATCCTGATACCAGCACAAAGGAGTTCTACACTTCCGGCCATAAAGAGCCTCATAAGGTGCCATCCCGATACTCGCATGGAAACTATTGTTGTAAGTGAACTCAATCAATGGCAACACCTCATCCCAAGCACCCAAATGATCCAGTACGCATGTCCGCAGTAAGTCCTCAAGTGACTGGATCGTCCTCTCAGACCGACCATCTGTCTGCGGATGATATGTTGAACTCATCGTGAGTTTGCTTCCCAAAGCGCCTTGCAAGGTTTGCCAAAACCGTGATGTGAATCGTGGATCTCTATCTGATACAATGCTCGAAGGCACCCCATGCAACCTCACAACCTCTCTGATGTACAGCTGAGCCAACTTAATCATAGACATCCTCAGGTTCATGGCTAAGAAATGTGCACTCTTGGTCAGTCGGTCCACTATGACCCAGATGGTGTCATGTCCTCTAAAAGTCTGTGGTAGGTGGGTTACGAAGTCCATCGAGATGCTGTCTCACTTCCACACCGGTACCTCCAAGGGCTGCATAATCCCTCCAGGCCTTTGATGCTCTACCTTTACCTTTTGACAGGTTAGACAGGCAGACACGTACTGTGCCACATCCTTCTTCATACCCTGCCACCAGAAGTTTTCCTTGAGGTCCTGGTACATCTTAGTCATGCCCAGTTGTAGACTAAGACGACTTTTGTGCCCTTCCTCTAGGATCAACTTCTTCACCTCAACATCATCGGGTACGCACACCCTGTCCTGAAATCAAAAGATGCCATCACTACCCAAGGTAAAGTCCTTTGCCTCTTCTGACCCTAGTTGCTCTCTAATTCTATTCAGTCTAGCATCCGATAACTATCTTTCCCTAACCGAGTTCAGGAAGTCACTAGATATGGTCAGGTTACTACATTTAATGAATCCTGATTCCAACTCCACCTGCAGTTTCATGTCTCTGAATTTCTCCAGCAGTTCCACCTCCTTGATGGTGAGGTGAGTGGTGTGCACTGCCTTCCTACTCAAAGCATCAGCTACCACGTTCACCTTCCCCGGATTGTACAAAAGCTCAATCATAATCCTTCAAGAACTTCATCCATCTTCTCTGTCTCATGTTCAACTCCTTCTGATCAAATAGATACTTCAGACTTTTGTTTTTACTGAATACCCGGAATTGAGCACCGTAGAGGTAGTGCCTCCAAATTTTCAAGGCAAAAACTATAGCTGCCAACTCCAGGTCATGAGTGGGATAATTTCTCTCATGCACCTTGAGTTGCCTCGATGCATATGCCACCGCCTTCTTCTCTTGTATTAGAACACAACCAAGTCCAAGGTGGGATGCGTCACAATAGACCTCAAAGGGTTTTCTAACATCCGGGATAACCAATATTGGGGTGCTCGTCAATCGTCGCTTCAGCTCTTGGAAACTTCCCTCACACTTATCCGTCCAAACGAAGGGTTGGTCTTTCCGAGTAAGTTGGGTCAGGGGTGCCACTATCTTGGAGAATCCCTCTATGAATCTCCTATAGTAGCCGGCTAAACCCACAAAGCTTCTGATTTCGGTTGCTGACTTGGGACTTTCCCACCTAACCACTGCATCAACCTTCGCTGGATCCACCGCAATGCCCTGTGCCAATATCACGTGGCCCAGGAACTGTACCTCGTTCATCCAAAACTCGCACTTGGACAGTTTAGCATACAATTGTTTCTCTCAAGGCACCAAGCATTAGTCTCAAATGCTCTGCGTGCTCCTCCCGAATCCTGGAGTAGATAAGAATGTCGTCTATGAAGACTATGACAAACTTATCCAAGAATGGCCTAAAAACTCTGTTCATGTAGTCCATGAACACCGCTGGAGCATTGGTCACACCGAAAGGCATAACCACATACTCGTAGTGTCCATACCGGGACCTGAAGGCCGTCTTCTGTACATCATCAACTTTCACTAGGATCTGATGATATCCCGACCGCAAGTCAATCTTTTAAAACACTGAGGATCATGCAACTGATCCATCAAGTCATCTATTCTCGGGAGGGGGTACTTGTTCTTGATGGTCATCTTGTTCAACTGCCTGTAGTCTACACACAACCGCGAACTCCCATCCTTCTTCTTCACCAGTAGCACCGGCGCTCCCCAAGGTGAGGTACTGGGTCAGATAAACTATTTCCCCAATAAATCCTCTATCTATTTCTTGAGTTCAACCAGCTTCACCGGAGCCATACGATAGGGGGCCATCGATACCGAACCTGTCCCCAACACTAGATTGATAGAAAACTCCACATCTCTGTGGGGAGGCAACCCTGGTACTTCCTCCGGGAATACATCCTCAAATTCCTGCACCACCGGTATAGCAGACTCCATCTTTCCCCCTTCCACCTCTAGATGTGTGAAAATCACAAAGCACTGCGCACCACCATGCAGTTCCTTCAAAACCCCTTGGGATGATAACAACTCAGGCTCCTCCGAGTCTGGGAATAACAGTCTCTTTTCTCGGCAGTCTATGAGAATGCGATTGGTAGAGAGCCAATCCATCCCTAGGATTACCTCCAACTACTGTAGAGGTAGGCAAATTAGATTCACTTTGTACCTGCGTCCCTCTATCTCCACTGGACACCTTACACACAAGGATGACGTCCTGACCAAACCCGACACTGGAGTAGACACCGCAAGCTCACACTACAGCTCGCACACCGGCAGACCCAACCGTTTCACACATGCATTTGACACAAAAGAGTGTGTTGCTCCAGAATCATATAACACACAACAAGCTTTCCCAACTATCAAACAATGGCTTATAACAAGGTTACCTGAGCCCGCAGCCTCCGCTCCGGTTATAGCGTACACTCTGCCGGTCGCCTGAGGCATGTTGCCTCTGTGCCTCTGCTGGTTCTGTGTAGGGGCTTGTACTGGCGGTCACGTCACTACTCTAGCAAGGATGGGACAGTCCCTCCCAAAGTGGCCCTCCTTGCCACAATTGTTGCACTTCTTGAAGCCTGTAAGCTGGGGGCAAACATTCCTCTTGTGCGGTCCCCCATACTAGTAGCACTGAATCCTGTTCTACTGAGAAGAAGACTCCCTAGACCCCTAAGACTGGAAATGGGGCCTAGTGTAAGGCTTCCTCCTCTCCTCGTGCCTGTGTCTGGACCCAGATGGTCCTCCCAATCTCTGCTGGGATGAGTGCTGAGTCTCCACCTCTACCTTCATCTTCTCCATGACCCTTGCCTTCTCCACCAAGGCGGCAAAATCCTTGATGGATAGCGGGGCCACCATCAAACGGAGGTCTACGAAGGCCATTCTCAAACTTCCGGCATTGTCACTCTTCGTCCAGTGGCATGGTGTAGAAACGGCTGAGGTGCTTGAACTTTTCTGCATACTCAACCACAGACTTGCTTCCCTGGGTTAACTGCAAGAATTCTACCTCTTTTTGCGTATTTGACGCTGTCAAGGAAGTACTCGGAAAGGAACTTCCTCCTGAAGACATCCCAAGTAACTGGCTCTTGTCTCTCCTCCATCATGGACTTCATACTGACCCACCAGTGCTCAGCCTCACCTGTGAGCATATACACCGCGAATGCCAATCTACTCTCCTCTAGGCACATCTTGGCATCAAATATCCTCTCCAAGTCCTTCAGCCATTAGTCTGCTGCGTCCGGATTGGTCTTGCCTCCAAACTTCACCGGGTGGTGTTTCAGAAAGTCCTCCAGACTCCACTCCTGGACTGTAGGTCGTGGCTCTGGGCCAAAAGTAGGGGCAGCCACCCTGTTCTCCTCTAGTTGGCGAAGAGCCTCCATATGTTGCCTGTGAGCGTCCTCAGCAGCCGTCCTAGCAGCCTCCATCTACTGCATCACCAGCTGCTGTTGTTCGAGCGCTGCCGCCTGTCGTTGCATTGATGCTTCATGCTGTTGCATCATTGCCGTACTTTACTGCGCCATAGCAGCCACCATTACTTCAATCGCTCTGGCGATCTCTGGTGCATCACCTTGAGAAGATTACGGAGTCCTACGGGATGGTGCCATGGTTCACTGGCACATAGAAAAGTCACTTGGTTAGGCTTGATAAGACAGAGATCAGCTAAGAACATTCAGAAAACAGAGAGGAAACTAAGTGGATACCCAAGTCCACAAACCTAAGGAACGACCGCTCTGATACCATAAATGTAACGTTCCAAAAACTGAATAACCTCAATTAATAAAACATCACATACATGAATAATCAAAGAGTATGGGGTGTAGGGTAAAAATGTATACAACACGTCAATAAAATCAGATTACAAGAAAAGGTCCCCACATGGCCCAACCAGAAATATACTGAACATAACACAATTAAGAATACTAGGTCTTGTTCGTACAAGAAAACATAAATAATAGGATCCGCCGGTAATGGGCCCCATAGTGGGTCCAACACCTTTCTAGAGCGTTAAGCTGCAGCATCCCTATTACCATCACCACTGCCAGGAGTTCTCACATCTGCTCACATCAACAAGGTTGATGATCATCGCAAAGGTAGAGCCCCAACATAACACACAAGCAAGCAAAAGGGTAAGCTAGCGAAGAAATCATCATATCATGCACTCAACATACCATTAACATTCAAACATACATATCAAAGTCCCACATATGAAGTACTCATCCATATCAAACCTAAGACTTGACTATCCGGATATGTACCTGAGGCACCACCACGTGGTTGTGGAATTACGTCCTAGCATTGAGGCGTCACCGTGAGGCCTTCACAAAATTATACCCTTACAAGAGGCACCACCACGTGGCCTTCGTGGAATTACGCCCTGACCTTGTGGCACCACCACGATCCCCCGTCGAATTACGTCCATTTGTCGAGGCACCACCAATGACTCCCCTTAAGAGGACCCATGGGATTACGTCCAACCGATGAGGCGCCATCAACATCTCTCATTACAAGAGACATGGAATTATGCCCTACTCGTACTTTAAACATGTTCCACCCACCAATCCAGTATTTCTCATAACAATAATATCATGTAAAAAAAATCAACAATTCATACAACCCATGCTTTTCAATTGATATCCAATCAACTAACATGCCATTTCCATTCCAAATGTAACATATTAATCAGGCCATCATCGCACAACCCATCTTGTAAGGCATATGGGATCAAATAACAAACCACACATCAGCGAAACACTCAATAACAACATCAAAACCTGCCCGCTGCCTCGCCCAAGCTAGCAGGGGTCGCTCAGGCGAGGGGGACCTTCTCGCTTAGGCGGATCCCATCTCGCCTAGGCGAGAGCGCGACAAGAGGCAAGGTGACTCTGCGAGGTCTCGCTCAGGCGAGTTCCTTCTCCCCTAGGCGAGAGCACTCCTCGCTAAAAAAAACACAAGTCGCGTAGGCGACAATTCGTGCAACAAAACCCTGGGCGAGCCTCTGATAGTCTCGCTTGGTCGAGACTAGCTCGCTTGGTCGAGAAAACCAGTACCCGCCACTGTTTTCTTATACAGCAGCCAAAAACCACGAATTAAAACATACTTTACTCAATCCAACCGGACACAACAACAGTCAAACTATACAAACACGAAATGATGACAGAACAGCAAAGAAATCACAAAGAGCCGAGGGTCCTAGCTTGCCTTACCTGGGAAAAGACTAGCACGAGACCTTGATCTTAAACAGCGGTGAAAGGCAATACCAAGAGCGACTCTAAGTGCTAGAAAAGGATGAGAGACAGGGGGAAAAAGGGTTATCTAGCGAACTGTAACAGAACTATGAGCGAGGTTGGAAGGAGACTTACGTAGAATACGGGAACGGGGTTGAGCGCTGTTCGATCGGGAAAACGTAACCCTAGCATAGCTCCTTACGGTGGCGGGGTGTGACGGCACAACTCTAGGTCTGTTTCTGAAAATGAGACAACAGTGGATTAGGGCAACACGAATTTGGTATTTATCCAATGGGCCAGCCTCTAGGCCCAATTGCTGTAGGGCAGTCCTTCTCTTTATGGTAGAAAAAGGGAACCAAAAATTAATGGGCCTTACAATAACTATAAAAATTTAGGATTTTTTTTTGTGTAAGCTATAGGAGGGTGTATTATAATGATGGAAGATTTTTTTTTTTGGTTTTCAACATGCAAACTTAGATGATGTTGGATAAATGTGATAAAAAAAGTGTCTCTAGTATTTTTTTTTTTACCTTTTCTAATTTTATGAAAAGCATATTAAATAAATAAGAATTGAAAAAATATTTTTACATTCAAATTACGAACAATTTGAAATGTTGCATTTCATTTCGGTACATTGCAAATACTTACTCTTTTAAATGTCATTTTTGACATTATAATTTTTTTAAATAAAAATTTTACGACAATTTCACCTGGCATTATTTATGCATTGATTTCTTTTAAAACAAACACATTACGACAGTTTTACCTGCCTTTATTTGCGCATTGAATACGATGGTCTAAACTGCTATTATTTACACAATACATTAAATAGTAGGTATTGCAGCATTTTGTATAAAATTACCATACTATATCTTATAACAGCATAATATATAACAGTATCTAGACCAATCACATGTGCAAAATATGACGAATTAATGTCATGTTATACCATAAATAATCATTGTATTTAACAAGATTTTTTTTAGTGCTAACAAAAGACAAAAAAAAAAAATAGTTAACATAAAAATACTAAAAATAAATATAATGCTAGCTTATTAGAATTATACTTACATCAATTATACCATAGTCAACACCATTACCATATAGCACTTGTTTCCTGGTACTCATTTATAAATTACTTTAAACTCTGCAGTAGCAAATACAACGAGTTACAAGAATTTATTAATATTACATGAAATATGCATAAGCTAAAATATTACATGGAAATGAGAAAGGCACACTTGTTCCCATGTGGCTCAGGTTTTACCAATACAACCACACCAACACACTTTGTTACACTCATTCTTCTATCACTTTCACACACAACACAATATAAACAGAATATATACTTTTTTATTACTTTTCAATACAGATTAGGGTGTTAACACTAGACCAACCAAACTAACTCACAACCGCTTAACAAAAACTTAACTATGTAAACAGTTATAAAATGCTTATGGAGGGAAGAAACATATACTTGTAGCTGGCTTTGGAGATGTCACTGGAGAGGACAGTGGCACGGAAGAAGAAAAGGTGGGACATTAATAGTGCAGTTCACTGTCTCCGTATATACTTTCAATTTCTTAAATAATAATTTAAATTAACATTTTAAAATTATATTGTAAAATAAATCTAATATTTTATCAAAATTTTAATATGCAGTAGAGTAGTGTAGCTAGTTAGGAGAGATTGGAGAGAAAAAGAAAAGATTTTCCAAATTCAACCACACCTGTCACACGTCTTGCTCAAACAGTTGATGGCTGCGCGAAGTGATGGCTGCACGAAGTGATGGCTGATGATGACTAAAAAGGTTGTTTGAAGAATTTACTACACAAGCACTTATTACACAACGCATATTCATTATATGCTGCCTCAGTAAAATTAATTACAAAAATAATATTAAAAATGTGAAATAAATATATAAAAACAAACACAAGATAATATAAAAAGTAAGTAGTATAATATAAATGATACTCCTTGTAATTGTCTAGAAGTAATTAAGAGATAATTAAGGTACACCACGATGTCAGTCGTAAAGTGAAGTAAAGGGGTGATAGAGGTTGTACCCCACCAAATTAAAACATATTAAATATAGTATATAAAAGTTGAACCAAGTCGTCTCCCAACAACCAATATTTAATTAAACACAGGATTCAAAATGTATTGGTTCCTTGATTCCACTGAAAATCCACCAATCATAGGTTACTAAATCAATTCTCTTATCCAATTTACTCTCATGAAATCCGAATTAATCAAGTATGCGAAAATTAACACAACTTCATTATGCCATTAAGCATAGCACACATCCTTCTTTCAATTTCACACACACACACACACAAATTAAGCAACTGTGGCAGAACCCAAACTCATTGAGCATGACAAGGGTTCTGAAATTGTGGAAAACATGGACCCATGATTAAGCATCACAAATTCCATTTCATTCAAAGCTACGAAATTGAATAGGATGAAGAGAAAATAGGAATTAGAGTGCACTGCAAAACATCAACCTCATGGTTTCAATTTAGTTTCTTCAAGGAACCAATACGAAAAACTTAGCTACACATCAAAATGGAATAATCAAGCACTTTAAATTTGAAACAGAACATAAATATTAAAAACCCTAACTTATGAAATCTGAAAAACGCAAATTAAGAGCAAAAAGAGAGATTTCAAAGCTTCAATGGAATGCAAAACGGTGCTATCATATATAAATGCGAAAACCCCATTAATGGGTGTTGTTCCAAGTCTATAAAACCCACAAAACGAACTGCCCAAGCAAGAAAACGAATTGAAATCGTAAAACCTTCAATGGGTGCTATCAAATGTGCATAAAAACGTTAAAAATGAGCCAAAAACGTGGAAAACCGCAAGGGGCACCTCCATTGAAGCTTGGAGAACGAAAAATGGAGCTTGGAGCAAGGTAGAAGATGAAGTGGGCGGCTCCCTTGCATGCATTCAGACCTAATTTGTGGTCCCATTACTCTGCCACTCAGCTTGGAGCTGTAGAATTACAAAAATGCCACTCAGCTTGGAGCTGTAGAATTACAAAAATGCCACTCTGGGCCTCAAATGTTGGCACTTTCACTCTGCTGACATGGAAATGACATGTAAATGATGTGGAAATGATGTGGCGACTCTCTTCAACTGAATATTGATGTCCAAGCTCCAAAATTGCTTCACTCAAATACCTAAAAATAATTAAAGTCCAAAAATTAGTCCAAAATCGGAATAGTGACCTAATAAAGCCCAATAGATGAAAAAGACTCTAAAGATGAACAATTAAGCACTAATCAATTGTCTAATGGGTACACAAAGGCTAGTGGAATGGAAGAAAATAATGACTCATCAGGGGGTCAACAATAATTCAAAATAAAATCCAGAGAAAAGACACTGCATGGGCCATGGCCCTAAAGAAAAGCCCAAGAAAGGAATCCAGCCCAAACGGCTATGCAGCAGAGTAACCATTTCCCTGTTGGCCACGAGGATTTCTCGCATCTGCTCACATCAACAGGTTGATGATCATCGCAAAGAGAGAGAACCACACAAGCAAGATGTACAACAAACAAAAGGGTAAGCTAGAGTAGAAAATGGTTTATCATATAATTATATACACTTTCACAGTCAAACATGCATACATCATCCAATCACGTTATGACTTCCCAAACAATACACTAAGACTCAGACACGACTCATCCGGATACATATAATTAGCCGGATTCAGTGGATGCTTACACTTCTGGTGGATTTCCCTACTCTACCGAGCTAAATGTTACAATGTCTCATCCCCCACACACAAGGTTAACCCTTAATGAGTTTCAGGCCTCCTGCTACCCTCACACTAGAGTCAGTACGCTCTATGTGAGACTAACTGACTCTTTAGAGTGTCAGGATGCAACTTTACCTTGAATCCTTACAAAATTATATAGATGGGGCACCACCATGAACTCCCACTAATAGGGGTCATGGAATTACGTCCTGACCAACTGAGGCACCACCATAAGGTCTCACCTAGAGGCTCATGGAATTGCGTCCTAACCACATACAATTCATGCTTCAATAACCAATATAGAATCCTTCATCATGCCATAACCATATCACTTTTATAACCAACCATCCCATTCAAGTCACATACCAAGATCATATCAAACTTATTGTTCACAACCCATGAACCATATCACTCATGCATATTTGTGTTTCTCATGCTTTTAGCATAATAATCCAATCGAACATGTGTCAACCATACAAGAACAAAGATTTCATGCATATCTATAAGTTTCATACTTTGAATGGAACTAGTAAAGTAAATCAAGCAATCAACAACCGCAACAATAGAAATATACAATCCTCCAAACTCACTGTTGTCAATCTCGCTCAAACCAACAACTCTCGCTCAAGTGAGAGAGATCCCTCGCTCAAGCTAAAAGCTCTTGCCTGGGTGATTTCTCGAGTAGTGGGCACCTCGAGTTCTCGCTCAAGCTATCCCATCTCGATCAAGAGGCCTTCGCTCAAGCAAGAGGCCTTCGCTCAGGCGACAACTCGAAATAGAGGAGAGGGCGAGCCACTGTTAACTTCGCTTAGGCGAGATGCTCCTTGCTTAGGCGAGAACTCCTCGTTTGGGCAAAAGACACACTCGCCTAGGCGAGTTTAAGAAGTCTCTCATGTTTTTCACGCGAGCAACATTCCAAAAACACAATAAAGACATACCCAACTCAAATTTCATGCACACAAGATATCAATCAGGCATTTAAAACACGATTCACCAATAAAATCAACCATATGCTACAAAACTCAAAGAACCCTAGCTTCCCTTACTTGGAAATAGCTAACAAGAGCACTTTGTCCCTAACAATGAGCACTGCAACTCTAGGAACGGACTCGAGAGTTGGGTGGAAAAATGAGTTGAACTCGCTTGAAGACGAATGGATCTCGAAACCCTAGCAGTGCTTCTGAAAAGGAAGGAGAGTGTATTAGAGGGGTTGTTTGCAAAAGTGAGAGCTGAATGGGAGACCTTAACTGCTTTAGGGACCTTAGTACCCTATGCGCCAACCCTTAGGCCCAACAGATTTAAGGCCAGCCCTAAAATATTAGGGCAAAAATAATTGGCCTTACACGCACGCTAGTTACCAGCGATGCATTGTGAGTGTGCTTGGTTAAATGTTTAAAAACAAATTAGCAGGAGACCCGTGGTCATTTTTTTTTTTAATTTTGTTATGTTGAAAACAGATTTTAATATTATTATATATAAATCAATTATTTATAAATAAATGAGTTTAAAGACTTTAATTGTTAATTTAATTATATGTTATGATTATGTTGATTAAATAAATATATAATTGTTATATATTATATTTTTTTAAATTTTTTGGTTATATTTGTAATATTATTAGCATATAAGTTATTAATTGTTAGTAAATTTAAATTTAAGGTGATTAGGATTAAATGTTATATATATTGTGATTAATTTTTTAATTGTGGGTTGAAGGTGAGAATAGATAATTTAAATAATATGATAAATATCATAAACGTTATTTATTGAGTAGAATAAATATAATTAAATTGTAAATAAAATTTTGATGAGAATATGAAGGGATGGCGGTAACTTAGGAGTGATTATATGTCTTATTGAGACGTCTAGAGACTAATATTTTTGAAGCAAGTTGATATATATGGTCAGAGCATTTGATTTGGGTTTAGACGTTTCATTTGGTTTGTTTAAGAAAAAGTTGGATCAATGTGGGTGTGGTTGTTCAGAAAGGAAGAAGGAAATGAGTCATCCTCACCAATTACAACAAGGTCCCGACCATCAGATGTCTACTTCGAAGCATTTTAGCTTTACCAATTTCTACCAGAACTCTGTGATGGCTATGGAAGCCTAAGAGGTTGGTCTCTTTGCATCTTTCATTTTCTTTAAGTCTTTTGTGTTTTATGTGTAGATGTACTTTCTGGACCAAAGTTTCAATTTTTCTGTGACAATCTGCTTGAACCATCTCTTTTAGTTTTGAACAAAAGTTTTTATTTTTATGGATCGTCATTGTTTTCTGTATGACAGGACTATCTAGAGTTTTGAAGAAGGTTTTTACGAACAATGGGGGAAAGCACTACTAAAGGGGACAAACTTTTTCAATGATCCGAAAGGAAACGTCATCAACATAGAGTTTGAAGAAACTCTTCTTTCTCAAAGACAGATTCGTGCGGTTCAAGAGATAATGTGGTTTTACGATCTTAACGATGTTGGATACGTTTGTACTCTTTATTGTGGAGATCGATACTTTCGCATAAGGGTGTTCGATTTGGACTGGAATGATATTGAGTACCCTGGTAGACGAAAGAATGCTCTTACATGTAACCCTCTATCCTCGAAAAGGTTTTTCTAAGCGTTCAGGGTGTAGTTCATCCCAAACACGGTATGGAACTTTAGCTAATGGGTTTTATTATTATTTGTAGTGTAAATGAATATATATATATATATATATATATATATATATATATATATATATATATATATATATATTGTTGCTAATATGGGCTTTCTGTTGATTCTTGTGATAATTGTTGTTAATTTTGCCCGATCACTTCCAAATATTTTGTGAGCATAAAGTTTCCTTTAACAATCCGGTCAAATTGTATGATCCTTTGTCAAAAAAGTTTGAAATATACGTGGACATAGATGAGGCTGGGAGGATGGTATTGCTTGGTTTTTCTCGGTATGTTTCATTCTATGGGTTGAGTTTTGCTTGTTTCCAACATTTAAATTATGTAGGAAACAATACCTTTCCTCACAGGATCTTCTTGGCCTAAGGAATTGAGATAGTTCATAAGAGAGATTTGGCCAATGCTTCCAACACCTAAGTTCAAGTTGGTTTTGTTGATTCCGAGAAAATATTAAGTAGTTATGATGTTCAAGCATCTTCTTTGATATGGTTTATATTTACAATTATGGGTTTATAGTTTTCGTTTATATTTATGTTGTTTTAACACATTTTGTTTGAATGTAGTATCTGGATGCCAAGTTTGTTAAAGAATACTTGGTGAAGGGATGGAAAACCTACGTGCTGACAAATGGGCAATCACAATATTGAAACTACAAAATTCGTTGGATCAGCAGAAGTGCATTTGAGTGTTATCTCACATGCGGTTGGAAGAAATTCTGTAAGAAAAATGGGTTGGCTGTTGGTGATCATATAAGATTTATTGTAGAGAATGACCAAAATAACCTGATCCACATTTTGAAGATTTAACATATGGAAGTGTTTGTTAATATTTTGGTGTCTGAAAAAAGTGTATGAGACCTATGAACAACGTATTTTTCTTTCGTTTTGTTGACTTTCAAATCTCCAATTGACATGTATGTTTATGAATACCAAGTTATTTAGTATTAAATTAAGTACGTCTACTAATTGTCTCTTGTGATTGTTAAATTATTTTCTTCTAGTAGTTTATATATTGATTAAGTAGATTATTTCAATAACCAAAAACATTGAATAAATTAAAATATATATTACAAAATTTTGCATTATATCATACCAAGTGAAACTATAATTAAACGTTAATAAATTTTTTCTTAATGCCAATTCATAAATAATATTGGTAATTTATATAACTTTGATTAGGTGAAAATGGATCCACATTACAGATAGTATAAGTATTCCACTAGGGAAATATTATTTATTAAAAAAAATTCAATTACTATAATAATGTTAGTTATAAAAAAAGAACAATTTATTGTGTATGTTTGGATTTACTATAATATTATACTATTATAAAAACCATAATAAGTTCCAAATAATAATACTACTTATACTTATTATAGAAAACTCAATTAAATAAATAATTGAAAAGGAAATAATTTTATTCACTTAATATAGGTTTGGATAGTCGTAGTTGCGATATCTTCTTAATATATGAACATGGATCACGATTTCTACGAGCTTGTAACATTAATAACGTCAGATATGTTGCAGGTGCACTATATAATTATGGTGGTTTCTTTAGTTAAATATTCAGTGTGAATTGGGCTAGTTATAGGTTTGGAAAGTCTTGTTTGAGATTATAACATTAATAACATCAGAACTGTGGCAAGTCCACTACATAATTATGGTGGTGTGTTTAGTAAAAAGATTCAGTATGAATTGGGCTAAATATAGGTTTGGAAAGTCATACTTTTCATAAGTAATTACTATATGAACTTACATTAGGACTATATCTCCTTATGGTCGAAGGTGTACTTGCCACATGTCATCTTTATATAGGGCTAAATATATGAATTGGGCTAAATATATGTTTCATAAGCATTTCATCTTTATATTTTTCCATTAAGTGTGGATAAGTGCTACTGATTATAGCTTGGGATAGGATGGATCTAGTTCTTTATTAGAAATTCTGATGGGATTTCTATATCTACTAATCCATCATTGGGTTCATTCAATGAACCATCACCAATTTTGATTATCCAGGCTAAAAACTCTTCAATTTAAGCAATAGTAGAGTTGTGTAATCGTTGTTGTAATAATCACATGTTTTTTGTCAAGTTCAGGATCTGGAAATGCTCCCATAGATAGGATGAGTTGATAGTTGCATGAACTATATCAGATTTGCTACCTCGAGGAATAATAAGAAGAATTTGTTTAAAATCCCCTCCAAATACTATTACTTTGCCACCAAAAACTAAATCAATTTGTTGTTGTCTCTCATGATATCTTTTAAAGTTCAATCTGGTGTTTCAAAACAAATCTCGTGTGCCATTGATGCTTCATCCCAAATTATGAGGTTGGCCAATTTTATCAACTCTGATAGTTCACTATCCTTTATTATGTTGCAGACAGAGTGTTCAAGTGTAGGAACTGGAATATTAAATTTTGAATGAGTTATTCTACCTCCAGGCAATAACAAAGAAGTTATGCCACTTGATGCAATAGTTAACACTATTTTTGCTTCAGAACAAAGAGCTGAAGATAACGTGTTTGGCATAAATGTTTTTCCTATCCCTCCATATCCATATAAAAAGAACATCCCCCTTTTTTGATGATGGACAACGCTTATAATCTTTTGGAAAATATGTCTTTGTTCATCTACAATTGAATAATAATTATGTTATATTCCAATAAGTTGTATTAGAAACATACTTAGAAAACATCAGTAACATATCATAGTGTTAAAATTTGATTGAAACATATGTAGCTCATCATCTTTCTTGTAATCAAGTTTTGCATATACTAATCTATTTCCACAATACTTTACTGCAAAATCATTAGGATAAGGCATGGAGGGGAATTCTTTTAATGGTCTCCTATTATTCTATAATAGCTTTTCAATTTCAATCAAGGTCAAATTTTGCAGCATTTCCATATTCAGTTGAGGCTTGCAACAAGCGATTTAAGTTAATATATTTTGAAGTTGAAACTTAAGTTTGATATTGTTAAAGTGAATTTTACCTGGATTTCTAGCAATAATTCTTTGATTATATAAAATTCCATCAGACAACTATTCCCATGTTTTCTTCCAGAGATCATTAGGTTTGTTGATGGTATTTGACATGAGGATAGTTACAAATAATCTCCTCAAGAAGTTTCCTGATCCCCATTCTTTGGCTTCTTGATAGCTTCCACATATTCAGTATCATCTGCTAAAAATTCAGAAGCTTCACATGCTTCTCTAAAGGTAGGATATGTTATGTTTTCAATAGTTCGTAAATTTATGTATGATATTGGACCTTTTATAATTGTTAGCATCCTCTTTAGGTAGAAAAGTTCACTAATTGCTAGGGGAACCCACATAAGTCTTCCAATGGTGTTTCCCTTTGTCCTTGGTTTCCAACACCTTAGATTCTTATTATAAACATACCTAGTTACAAATTGTGGATATGTTAAATCCCTTGCATTAGAATATTTCTTATTGCACTTCATCCAACTTGTGAACATTGACTCCCTAACTGTTGGTTTTCCCATGATTTTGTCAATATCATCACCATCCTTGAAGTACATTGATTGATCACTTGGTAGATTAAAAAATAATCGTTCAACAATTGAATTTCTTCCACAAATTGGAAATGAAAATATTCTCCAACATGCTTCACATGGAGAAATATATCTGCAATCAATATATTGTTTGATTTCATCGGTGGGAAGTTCATGTGAGGAACCATCCTTGTCATTGGAAACTATGTTAGTGGTAATTCTATCACAACCCTTATTGATGTACTTAAATAAGTACTTGATTGAATTGCATCAGTTGCACCATTCTACATTGACATGAGCCTGATATTTCAGTAATATCATAGGATTGTAAGGCACCACAAAACAGTTATCTAGTGCAATGTCATTCTTCACAATGTGATAATGTCCATTTTTACCTCCTTTTGTGTGTTTATTGTCATGAATAAATTGACTCTTTCCTAACTTTTATCTTGTTATATCCTCAAGTTTAGTGTGTTTTGTATTGTTTTGTATTTTAGTTGTTTTATGCTTGTTTTGCCTCTAATATCTCTTTTAAGTGTGTTAAATAACTTAATAGGAAGCATTTGTAGTGTAGGAAAACAAGCAAGAACTCAAGGGAGCATGATTGGACAAGAAAAGATTGATTTGAAGCAAATAACTGTGTTGGGCGCCACTAGAATCACACCCAGTGCTTCAAATACATAATGTTGTCAAACTGCCCAAGGCTGAGCGGTGGATAACTAGGGCTGAGCGCCACAAGGCTGAGCGGTGAAAAGTGGGGCTGAATGCCAATCAGTTCACAAAATTTGGCGTTGAGCGCTGCTGAGACAAGGCTGAGCGGTGGTGTCGCTCGCATGTCAAAAAATGGGTTTTTAATCTTGTTTCTCGCAAGGGTTTGGAAGAATTCCTCATTTTGCACAATAGAAAAACACTTTTGGGTGCTTAGAGAGCCTCTTGGAGGTTGCTAGGGGTGTTGGGAAGCTCTACCACTTCTTCTTGGGTCTTCTCCTCCATTCATGGTGGTTTTTCCCCCTTTTGGGGTTAAAGAGGAAGATGGGTTATGAATTGGAGGTGTTGATGCGAAAGGGAGGCACAATTGGAGCATGGAGCAGCTGCTAAGAACCTTGGGAGAGGGCTTGCATCTTCTCTTTGGTTTCCATCTCTTCCCTATCTCTCTAATTTGTAAAACCTAGGTTTTCCACCATAAAGAGCTAAACCTATTTGTTGAGATTATATGTGATGAACTAAATTCTTGTGTATTTTGTGATGTTAATCCATATGTTTTTCCATTTCTATGTTAACATTTGATTTTCATTCTTAATGCTTGCTTTGGTTTGGCCACCCATGCATGATTTATGGTTCTTGAGGCGTTAGAAAATGTCTTTTGAACCTAGAAATGAAGTTGAATGCCTAATGGAGCTTGTATCTAGGGATAAAACATGATTCATTAGTAATCTTAAGACTCTTGAACTTAATGCATGATTTCATTTGTTGAGGATTCAAGGAATTAGAACTAGACGAGTTATCATAGACTCAAAGTCGCTAGGAATAGGATTTGAGTATTTTTGTGAGTTGATTTTGGCATGAAATTGGAATTGAGATGTTTGTGAATGCATGAGAATAAAGTGCATCTAGTCTTGACAATTGTATATAATCTATGTGAGATTTATGTTCCACACCACCAATTGTTTGATAAAATACCAAAAAGAGTTTCTTTGTGTTTTTGTGAGCTTTGTTATCTACTTGAGTTGTGAATTGTGAGAGTTGTCATGTGTTGCACAAGTCCTTGTGGAGAGAACAATATTTATTACTTGCTACATGTGTTGTAGTAGTATTTTTAAATTTCTTTGAATAAAATCGAGAACATGATCCATTTTTCATGCATGGAGATGATATCTTTGATATTCCACATGGACCGTGAATCATACGTTCTTTTACACATGCATTTAATTCTAGATCTACTTTGGGACATGGTATTTTAGCTGAGATTACCTTGTCAATATCCATTGCTGTTGGATATTTTCTACATGGATGCAAAAATAACAACAAATGAGCATGTGGTAAACCACATTTCTGGAATTCAATATTGTACATGTCTGCAATCGCAAATCAATTACATGATTAGAATAACAAATATACATACAAGCTATGACCCTTCCCAATATATTCTTCTTTGTTAAATCTTATAGTAGTTGCTCAAATTTGATTCTGAATACTGCTTGCAATAATATCTGGCCTGTTTGAAGGAGTTAATTTTAAATGGTTCAATATTTTGGAAATCTCTGGCCATTTTGGATTGCAAGTAAAATTTATAAAAAGATATGGGAATCCTACATGACCACATATTGCCATGCCATCAAAATATAATTGATCCATAAATCTCCTACCACCAATAAAGCTCGATGGAAGCACAAAACGTTTCCCTTTCTGTGAAGCTTCAATGTGGCTTTCATTACTTGGTGCACAAAGGTTATTGTATTTTTCAACCCTGAGCTTTAACTGATTGTTTTTGATGAATGATAACATTTCCATAATAATATCCCTAGGAGAAGTAGTATCAACTTCTCCTATTATTAATGCAGCTACTTCTGAAGCCGTGAGGATGTTATATATACATCCATCTTTTTTCCTATCAGTTATAAGTCTTAATTTAAGATTATGATATGGTTGTTCCACATATCTGTCCCTTGCCATCCTAAAAGATTTCGCATGCACATTGTACTTGTCTAGCATATTTGTTAGTGTTCTAACAATTTCAGCATCAATATAATTGTTGTTCCTACATTGAATTTTAGATCAATATAATTATGCAACACAATATAATATCAACTATTAACACCAATGTATTATACCCGAGAGATTGAATTCTATTATGTATCTCATTTTCGATATCATAAATATATAGCTGAGCAAACTTTGGTTGTTGTCCAATTTGTGGTAGAAGATGACTAATTCTATGACGTCCTTGGATTCTTAAATTTGGTGGACCACCTCCATTGTTGTATTTGTGGTCAATTTTTTCTCCAAGAGATGTGAATGCAGACATCATGTTGTATGTTCTAATGTGTTTTTGATAACTTCTGCTCTATTTAGAATATTATTGAAATAAAAGTTGATGTAGCTCATTAGGGGGGGTTTTCAACATTAGTAATTCAACTTTTCCATTTGAACAACACAGCTGAAAGTTGGGATTAATCATATGATGAAATTTGCCAATGCATTCTAGATGCCACATATATGTATTGCAATGCTGACAAACATAGATTGGATCCCCTATATCTGCGTACAATTTGGAAATTGATATAATTATTAGTTCAACTTCTGATATATAATTACAATTATATATTCCAAAATAATTTTTAGAATCCTTATCTTGCATTTTCGTGGATGCTTTGATGGTTCATATCATATACTTCATGATTGATTGATTAATAAGTAGTCATGCACAATTGTATTATTTCGTAAATGATATCAGTATTAATTTCATTATAACAAAATAGTTTTACCTTTTATTGGTTCATCAAATGATTCTAACTTATCTGAATCTGATTGTAGTTCGTCAATATCTTCCAAATGAATTGATTGCGTTGGTATATTGGAATGACAGACATTTGTGTTTATATTAACACTGCTTTCAAACTTCTGAAGCAAGCTTTGTGGCTTTTTTCGGTTTGTAGTAATATTTCTTTCAATATTTATGAATCTACCTTCAGAACATTCAATTTGTAATTTCATATCAAACGTATGTTGATTAACAAAATAAGTTGTTACATAAGCTAATGGTGTACAATCTCTGGTTTTCTTTTCAACGCGCTTTTGTTGTTTGCATGTAGCTTTCATCCTATTTTCTTCCATTATCAATTTTCTTTTTATTCTTGCACTTGTACTGCAGTTTGTATTTTCATCGCTCATCCTACTACATAAAAAAAAATACACATACTAAAAATTAGTGGAGAAACAAAAACATTTGCAGATTATATAAACGTTATAAGCAGCCATTGTAATAAGTTTGATAACTTTTATATGTAGTTTGTAGAAACAAATTCTACAAGAAATTTAGAAAACATTCACGAAAAAGTTCATACTCCTCCTTCCTCAATAGTGAAAATGTTACTAATAATTCATGAATAGGTAGAGGACATTGTGCTTCAACCATGTTGAACATATTTGATTTACCAAATTCTTATCAGTTTATCCATTAAAGGCTTTGTTTACATAATCATTACTCATATTTTCATGATTGCACATTAGTGGATGGATGAATCCTGAATTTTTACCGCCAAATTTTACACCACTATAAATTCATATCACTGGGACACATCATTTATAGTTATTAAATGCAAGTCTTTTCACCTTAATGTGTCTTATCTGCTAGCTTTATACAATTACATTTGATTATATTATATATGAGATTCTAAACTAATAATGTAGTGTTTCACATTGCTTCTAGTGCAGAAATAATTCAACAACTTCATTTCTTTAATGCATTAGTATGTTCTACTACTCCGTCAAATTTAAGTGTTTCACATTTTTAGGCGTATTAAATACGGGTCTGATCAATCAAGATATGAATGTCTTTTCAAGAATTCTTCAATATGCACAATTTAATGCATAGGCTGAAATGTAACTTTTGAATTGTTGAAACAAAAGTTAGTATTATTATACATCTTAAGGATCACCTTTACTTTAAAAAGCATTAAGAACATTTTATTTTCAAACTATAAAAACGTTAAGGTATGTAATGGCATAATACTTTTTTTTTAAAATATAGCTTAGTGTTAAATTTATAGAAATTAAGATATTCATTCAGTACGATATTTAAATTGCTAAATACGACTTCTAAAATATTTGCACTAATTTAAAATTTTAATAAAATTTGTACATTCAAAATATTCATACATTTAACATATAATAGCATCCACAATATATGAATATTGTTCCAACTTTGTTGTACGCTTTTCATAGTAAAAACTATTTATAATGTTAAAGAAGGTTCACAATTCTAATTTATCAAAACAAGACCAAGGAATGTAGCATTGGTAGGAGTCAAAATATTTGTGACAAAACATACATAAACTTTAAAAGAACATTACTACAATATTTTCCCTAGCTTTCATAATATAAATATCATTTCTCCTTCTTGATAGTCTCCATTGTCTTTGTAGTTGGCAGTTGGGCTAACAGAATGTCCTCTAAAAGATCAAAGTTCATGATATTTGATGGAAGGTCTTCTACATATTCATGGTTACTGGTAGTACATAGATCTTTTCTGGGCGTCACACATAAAACAATATCTGGGTCACGATTAGTCGTCTTAGAAAGGCACATCTACAATGACCACCATCAATCTATATTAGAGCTTCCAAGTGTGGAGTAATATTAGTATGCTAATTCTAGTGAAATTATACTTACTAATGAACTATCAGTATCAGTAGATAAGTCACACACAACATTATCACTAAATTCAGCAAGTTCCATTGCCTGTAAAAGTTAACATCCAAATTTATAAATTTCTATTGGACCACTAATACGACAAATATTTAAATACTTACTAAAAAACTCCCAGTATAAGTATGTATATCAAAGTCAATGTCAGTGATACGTTTTCTCCTAACCATTGCTTGCATTATTTCATATACAATTAAAACATAGAAACCACTAACATCGGTAATAGTAAACACAATAAACTTAAAATCTACTCACTAACGACTTCTCAATATTAGGTTGTATTTCATAGGCACAATTTTCCTTAGCTTCAACAACTTCCATTACCTGCAAAATTTGTAATTTTCAGTTCTATTACAAATATTTGACATAATCAATATAGAAGAATTAAAATTAAAACCTTAGTTTGTCCAAGAAGACTACTAATGTGAGCTATAATTTCACGATCACTTGAAACTCTTACTACTGAAGTTGGTCGGATATTTCCTTGGAGCTTAACCTTGAAAGCCAAAGTACACCCCTCCCCCCTCCCCCCAAATATCTTCTAGATCATTTGGAAAACACTTAGGATCGTCCTCACCATCCTAATACAAACAAAAAGAAATATGAAATGAAATATTACTAAGATTTTGACACTATTATATTACTCTAGGAAAAATAAAGTTGTACCACCTTGATCATTTTTTTTCGCAAATCACTAGCAGATACACCAATTAGATTGATGCAATCTTCAAAGCATGAAGTTAGCAACCTTTTTTCCATAAGTCACTTGAAGTTCAAGCTTGTATCTACAAACATATATTCAGTCATAAATAAGATTGTAACATAGGCAAACTATTATGCATCTATTACGAATTACTAAAATCATTATATTAGGCAGGTATTACTAACCTCATTCTTAGATACTCATTATAACCATCACAATTCAAACACTTAAAAGAACCAACTTCATGTGTTCTTTTCGTGCATAAGTTACAAACCAAATAACTCCAACCATCATTTCCTAAGTTAAATTTAAGTGTTTGTGGAACAGTTACACATGAAATCTCCTACACCAATAACAAAAGGGTTAATAATAACAAAAATATTACTTTGCAAATTCCTTTTTAAATTCAATTAGTTCGGCTATATCATCTCCCAATATCAACTTCAATCCATTCCAACAATTAAACAATGACATCGGCCATGGACCTATACAAAATAATTTAAATTAATTTACAAATTATGCACATTAGCTTCAAAACGAATAAAGAATATAAAATAGTTTTGTGACTATAATAAAACCTTCTGTAGCCATTATCTTTGCATGAGTAAGAATAATAGTAGCATAAGGTGTTTCACGATTTTCCCTCCAATAACTAACCAATCTCATACAATATGAATCCCATAGAGTGCAACATGTAAGACCCGCAAAATTTAATTAATTAAATAAATAAATAATTAATAAATGCGGGTAGTGGAAGTCTTAAAGCATTAAGTTCTAACTTGTATGATGCAGAAAAGTACTAGCTCAAGTGGTTAAGAGTACTTAATTGTGTAAGAGGACTTAGGTTCAAGTCCTATGTATGCCAATTGTGTGTAATTATTTGTTTTTATATCTCTATATATGTGATCATGTTGTAGGAGGATATCATCCTTGAATTATGTGTTAGCAAGAAACATGATTTGGCTTGATGGTTTAGCATTGATTTGACATTGGTATGGTGTTATGGGTTCAAGCCTTGGAGAACCCAAATTAATCTTTATTTTTGTTTTTTTAGTTTTGGCTTGAAGTTCAAGGGTTAAAGGAAACCCTAGCAGGCCTAGCAGCCAATGGGGGAGGGGGGTGGAAAACAATCTAATTAAGGTGCTTGAATGATAATTAACACCATCAATAAGACATTTTCGTTTTAGGACTTTAAACCACCATTAAAAGACCATTAAAAAGCAAATTGAGGGAGTAAAGAAAGGTTTCTGCAGTTGTTAGTGTTGGATAGGCAGAGAAGTGCGAAAATCAGTGGAATTGAGAGAGTGAGCGAACCCTTGAGGTGGAATTGAGAGAAGCCAAGGAAGGCCATTGGTGAAGCAAGGGAGAACCAAGGAATACTTGAAGCTTTAAGCCAAGGAAACTAGGTTAGGGGAGTTAATTTTGTGTGTTGTATGTCATTTATATGATTTCATGCTATTCTGGATGATATAGGTTGTGTAATTTGTAGTTGTGTTGGATTCTGTCGCGTTTCTAGAAATTTCTAGAAACCGCTTGGCAACGTTGAAGGCCTGCCAGGCGACTTATGCTTTTAAAACTCGTTTTCTTCTATGCACTGCCTGGCAGCTAGGTGCTGTCCGCTAGGCATTACGAACTGGCTTGCCCAATTCTCTCGAGTTTTTGGGGTTTTAGCGATGTTAGGACATTTGGAGTTGATTTCTATGATATGTGTATGATTGGTGTGTTGTGTGATTGTCTGTAATTGCTTAATTGGTGGAAGATTGTATGAATTGCACATGAAATTGGGATTTAGGGTCCATGGCTGTAAACATCAACCTTCGATGTTATTGCTAAGTTCAGAACCCACTCTGGTCCATGTACCCTCTTATTCCTCTTATCATTGAAAAACTTGAATTCTTCACGTTGTTCCTGTTTTGTAGCTTAGACAGGACAAAATCCGCTACCTTGGGTTGATAATTAGCATCAAGAAGTATGTTCCATGGTTTTATATCACAGTGCAAAATCCACTCCAAGCATTCTTCATGACGATATGCTAGAACTCTTGCTATTCCAAGAGCAATGTTGTATCTCTTACTCCAATCAAGAGTGTTGGATGAGAAATTTTCCGTTAAAGAACCATTCTCCATATACTCATACACCAACAATCTATGCTTTCCCTCCGCACAATATCCCCACATTTCAATCAAGTTCATGTGGTTAAGCCTTCCAATGAGGCTCATTTTAGCAAGGATTCTCCTTCTCCTTATTTAGATTTATTCAGTCTCTTAATTGTTGCGTGTCTTTGATATGATAAAAGACCTTTGTACAAAACCCCTCATGCACCCCTTCCAATCTCTTCACTGAACCCCTTTGTCGCTTTCTTTAACTTTGAATAACTAAATTTTCTGAATTTATCGGTCAGAGGATAGTAATCATGTTTATCTGCATGAGACTTTCGGCGCATCTTAACTACAAAAACCCACACGACAAAAACGCAGACCGATTCAATAGCACCAATTACAATGGCCACCCAAAGAAAAAACCTCACAATCCTATTTACATGATATTTGTCACACACTCTGGGAATTCGAACAACACAAAATGCGCATTTGAACGAAAAGATTCTTCCTTGAAAAGGCTACGATTTTTAGGCACTTTTACGTATATTGTTCTTTTGAAACCGGGTGTTCAGCGGTTGTTAAGCAATTGCATCTTGGTGTAGCAATTGTAAACGTTCTTGGCATCATTGTATGAAAGTACTGAAAGCCCTTACAGTTACAATCTTCTAAGCACAGATTCTTACAATAGTTATAGTTATTAGCTTCAAAAAATTTAGCATCATAACCATAAATGTCAACACCCAGCAACTCCAAGAAGGTAGACTCACTTCTATTGCAAAATAAAACGAACACAGGTTGACAGCACTCTATGTCCCGGAAGACACGAGCACTTCCTTCCATTCTTAGGATCATAAATGCACGCACTGTTAACTCCACAAATCCTATGGATATAGCAAGGGTCAACTCTCATTTGCCGCGAAACAAACCATTAATCAAGCAATGTATCCACTCTAAGGTTACCATTAGAATCAAGTTTCAATCTTGTTTGATTCGTAGCACCAAAATCATATGTGATAAAAGTAAAACTATCAAAAGAAATGAATCTTCCGAGTGAGCCAAATCTATCAAATATTTAAGGATAGTTTGTGCAAAGTACATCATACAAATGTATAATAGTAATTGTTAGAACAAGCAAGCTTGAAACAAAGAATTGATAATGCCAAGTATATGAAGATTTCATGTGATTGATAAAGATTGTTGAATATTCGCTTAAAGATTGTGTTTCTAGTGTATTAAATATGACAATAATGTGTGTACCACACCTAACCAAACTCAATCAAACAAGTAAGAAATGCATCAAAGCAGCCAAGTATTCAACCTAGGCCGAGTCAGTCTAGTTTATGCCGGACCTGGTCAATTTAACCATATAAATGATAAACCTCAACGAACATGCCAGAGACAACCCAAGTACACGACCTGGGCCGCCATGGTCTCGAACTTAACTGAACAAAGACTAAAGTAACAACAAAATGGCCAACACGGATAGTACGCGGCCAAGGATGACATCTGACAAGCCAAGAAGTAAACGGATCAGACCGCTCTCGAAGACTTAGTAAAATGGAGGTCCCCGCGTTCGATGGACCTTAAGGGCCTGGGTTAGGGCCCAGGCCCACTCATAACCCAAGCCAAGGCCCGACCCATTGGATAAACAAACATCATTAATGCTCTATAAATACGCATGGACCCCACGAATTAAAGGTACGCATTCATTAATCACTGATTTGACTCTCTGAGAGCTTTGACTTACTTGAGCTTCAGAGACTCTTCTACAGGTAACCACTCCTGGGTTCAAGCTGACATGTATCAACTGGGGAGAGACCAACCGAGGAGATAACGGACTACATGGTAAGGTGACACTTGTGCCTAACTCATCTTATTTGTTCTCTGCAGGAACAATTAGCGCCCACCGTGGGGCACGAGACGAACACCTTTAGTACCCGCTTTTCTCTGAAGATGGTTTCTACCCGCAACAAGGCTGGAATGAACAAGCAGGCGGATGCTGGTCCCTCAGGACCTGCTGGCAGCACCCTTGACCTGGCCGCGATTCTGGACGGGCAAGCGAAGATGCAACAAGAATTGGCAGACCTGAAAAAGCGCAGTGCTGATGAGATGGAGGCGCTGCGACAAGAGAACTCTCGCCTTAAGCGAAAAATCGAAGCTGATCCCAACCTGAAAGGAAAGGCCAAAGAAACCTCTGAAGCTGCGAAGTCTCCGGCCTTGCAGCCTACAGAGGAAGAAAGCGAGTACAACCCCACTCCTCACACCACCACCACCCAACAGACACCCGTTACCTCTACCCATCCCCATCACTTCCCATCTGGTCAACCAGGGCTTACCGCACCCCCAACCCTCGCCGCTACCCTCCCTACCACCCAGATCCCCTACAACATACCCACCACCCTACACACCACACATATTCCATCATACAACCCACAATATCTTCCGACAACCCATATCCCCCCGCACAACCTAACCTCCACCTTCCCCACTATGATCAACCATCCCATCCCACCCCACTTGCTCCCCCCCACCAGCCTAAGCGCCGTCACCCCTTCACTGACTTTATCGCCAACACCCCACTTCCAGCCCAATGGGAACCTTTCACCCTGGATCGCTATACTGGCGAAACCGACCCTGATGAAAACCTTAAGGTCTACATCACCCATGTCGCCCTATACACATCCCTAGACGTAGTCTTTTGCAAAGCTTTCCTCACCACCCTCAAGGGCCCTGCTCTAGAATGGTTCACAACCCTTCCGCCTTACTCCATTGGCAGTTTCGACATTCTCTCCCACATGTTCTCCACCCATTTCGTCGGCAGCCGCCCACATCAAACTACAACCATATCCCTCCTAGCATCAGACAGGAACAAAACGAACCACTCATAGCGTTCACAGATCGCTTCAGTAAGGCAACCCTTCGTACACCACACCTCAATCAGGAGATGATCCTCCAGTGCATGGCCCTTACCCTACAACCCGGCCCCTTCGCCAACAACGTCTATCTCCACCCACCTGCCTCCATGCACGAGCTCAAGTTGCGTGCAACTGACTATGTCCTCATGGAGGAAATGCAAACCCTTCATACCAAATTCTGCAACGATTATGCAACCACCCCCGCCAACTCCACCCCACACCCTAACCCACATCCTAACCCACGTCCTGATACCCGCCCACGCGAACCCCGCCAACCCCGCTTCACCAGATACGCCCCCCTTACCGTAGCCCGCTCCCGCATCCTCGACGAAGCCCTCCAAGCTGATCTAATCCCTCCACCACGCAAGACAACTACACCCCCAACGCCGACATGACCAAATATTGTCGTTACCACCGCAACCATGGTCACACTACAAAAGAATGCAAAGCACTCCAGGATAAAATAGAAGAACTGGTCCGTGCTGGCCACTTTCGCCGCTTCATCCGTAGAGACGACCATTCCTTCTCCTCTCGATCCCGTCACCCCCTCGATCCGATCACAGACGTCCACCACATGACTCCCATCACGACAGGCACCCCGCCCAACCCACCAATCAAGAACCGTAACCGGCCCGCACCGTCATCACCCCTACCGACCCTTCCTTACGTGGCACCATTAACACCATCTCTGGTGGCTTCGCAAGCGGAGGCCCCACCTCTTCTGCCAAAAAAAGACACCTCCGTCATATACAATCCATCAACCACATCACCCATTCCCACCACAGACGCCGTATGCCTCCTATCTTCTTCACAGATGATGACTTCCACGGCCTCGACCACCAATAAGATGACCCCATGGTCATCACTGTTGAAATCGAAAATTACGCTGTCAAGAAAGTCCTTGTTGATTAGGGCAGCTCTGTTGATATCCTCTACTGGGCCACCTACCAAAAACTTCAACTTCCTGACATCGCTATGGTCCCATATGACGAGCCAATATATGGCTTTTCCGGTGAACAGGTATCCACCCGGGGCTACATTGACCTCCACACCGTCTTTCGCGAGGGAACCCAAACTAAAACCATCCCAATCCGCTTCCTCATCGTTGACGCGCCAACATCCTATAACATCCTCCTGGGTTGTCCTTACCTCAATACCGTTGGCGCCGTCGTTTCCACCCTTCATTTAGCCATGAAGTTCCCTGCCCCATCCGGCGACATCCTTACCATCCACTACGACCAGCGCTTGGCACGAGAATGCTACATGGTCAGCTTGCGACCATAACTACCAATCCAACAAACAAACCATATCGAGAGACCCCCTGGCTCTAGCATAGCCCTATCCGGCGAAGATCTTGACCCCAGAATAGGCCAGGATGTTCGCCTCGAACCAGTTGATGACACCTCTCTTCTACAACTTCCAAATGGTCACTCTATTAACCTAGGCACCGGTTTAAACTCTGACGAGCGTGCCACCATCACACCCATCCTTATCAACAACACCGATCTTTTCGCCTGGTCGGTCGTCGACCTCCCTAGAGTGGACCCCCAGGTGGCATCCCACAAACTATCCATATACAAAGAAGCCCGCTATGTATCCCAGAAAAAACGCAAGCTTGGCAAAGAACGTCGGCAAGCAGCCAAGGTCGAAGCCGACAAGCTGTTGAGCGTAGGATTTATAGAAGAAGCTCAGTACACCACTTGGCTTTCTAACGTTGTCTTGGTGAAGAAAGCCAATGGCAAATGGCGAATGTGCGTAGACTACACAGACTTGAACAAGGCTTGCCCCCGTGACGCTTACCCCTTACCCAACATTGATCGACTCGTAGACGGCGCGGTAGGGAACAAGGTGCTTAGTTTTTTGGATGCATATTCAGGATATAACCAAATCCCTATGACCGCATCAGACATGCATAAAACCGTCTTCATCACGGACGACACCAACTACTTCTACAGGGTTATGCCCTTTGGCCTCAAAAACGCCGGAGCAACTTACCAACTATTAATGGACAAGGTGTTCAGCCACCTAATGGGACACTGTGTCGAAGTATACGTCGACGATATGGTTGTAAAATCCCCAAGTCATCACCAACACACTGAAGACCTGTCAGCAGTTTTCTCCGCGCTACGCCAATACAACCCCCGGCTCAACCCCGACAAATGCGTATTCGGCTTTGACCAGGGCAAGTTCCTTGGTTTTATGTTAACCCAACGCGGCATAGAGGCCAACCCTGAAAAGTGCAAGGCTATCATCGAAATGCACAGCCCCACTACTATTAAAGAAGTCCAACGTCTCATTGGCCGTCCGACAACCATTTCCCGTTTCCTACCCAAACTAGCCGAACAAACCCAACCCATAATCCAACTCCTAAAGAAATCCACCCGGTTCACGTGGACAGATGATTGTGAACAAATATTCCAAAAAGTAAAAACAACTCTAACATCCCCACCTATGTATTTCGTGAGCAGAACGTTACAAGACCCTGAAACCAGATACCAAATGGTAGAAAAGCTGGCCTTATCTTTGGTCCACGCGGCACGCCGTCTATGCCCATATTTCCAAAACCACACCATAACCATTAAGACCGACTACCCAATCCAAAAAATATTATAAAAACCAGATCTAGCCGGACGCATGTCATCATGGGCCATGGAACTATCCGAATTCAACATCCGCTATGAACCCCGCGGCCCCATTAAAGCCCAATGTCTCTTAGACTTCATCAACGACCTACAGCAAACACCTATGAAGGACCAGTGGACGCTTCATGTAGATGGTTCCTCAAATCCAAGGGGTACCGGCGCCGGTATCGTCTTAGAAGGCCCCAACGATATCCTCATTGAAAAATCCCTTCACTTTGCTTTCAAAACGTCAAATAACAAAGCCAAATATGAAGCCATCCTCGCCGGCCTGTCCCTAGCCCGCGAGTTAGGCGTCAAGAGATTAACGTGCAAAATCGACTCCAAACTTACTGTAGGTCATCTGAATGACGAGTTCCAGATCAAAGACCCCATCCTTCTACAATATTACCATCTGGTCCGTGCAGTCATTCAAACCGCCTTCGAACAGGTCCGCGTCGAACACATCCCAAGAACCGACAACGTCAGGGCTGATATCCTTTCCAAATTGGCCAGCACCAAGCTCAAAAATCGTCACTGATCCTTACTACAGCAAACACTATCCACACCTTCCATCACACACACTTGTCAAAATTTAACCCACACCCCAGCTAGCAATGCCACCCCCTCCCAAAGCCAAAACTGGACCACCCCCTACATCCAATACCTTAAAACCGGCAACACCCCCCAGACGCGGACAAAACTTGGCTGGCTAAGGCCGCCAGGTACACCATGATAGGCGATGACCTCTACAAACGCGGATATGGCCAACCCCTCCTTAAATGTGTCACGGCAGAGCAAGCCCAATATATCATCAAAGAGATACACGAAGGTATTTGTGGTTATCATTCCGGTGCACGCACCATGGCTACCAGAGTTCTTAGAGCTGGATACTTCTGGCCGACCATAGAAGCAGACTGCCAGGATCATGTCAGGAAATGCAAGCCATGTGAAAAACATGGCAACCTTATTCACCAGAAACAAGAGCAACTACACCACATACTGTCCCCATGGCCATTCGCTAAGTGGGGAATGGACATTCTCGGCCCCTTTTCACTCGGCAAGGGGTAGGTAAAATTCCTAATTGTAGCCGTCGATTATTTCACTAAATGGATCGAAGCCAAGCCACTAACTACCATCACAGCCCAGCAAGTTCAATAATTTGTGTGGAAGGACATTATATGCAGATATGGTGTACCACATACCATCATCACAGACAATGGCCGACAATTTATTGACAAAGAGTTAGCCAAATTCTACATTAGCCTAGGCATCAAGCACATCACAAGTTCTGTAGAACATCCACAAACAAATGGACAAGCAGAAGCGGCAAATAAAGTTATCCTCGTGGAGCTGCGCAAAAGATTGGATACCGCCAAAGGCCGATGGCCCGAAAAGTTAATAGAAGTACTATGGGCTTATAGATGCACCCCCCATCATCAACAAATGAATCCCCATTCAGCCTAGTCTACGGCGCAAACGCCATGATACCGGTAGAAATTGGCGAACCATCCCTACGTCGAGAATTGTACGACCCAACCCACAATCACCAAAACATGGCCTTACATCTCGACCTTCTACCTGAACTCGGAGAAAAAGCCCAGATACGCAATTTAGCTGCCAAACAACGAGCTGCCAGGAAATATAATGCAAATCTACGTCCACGATCATTCGTCATCGGGGACCTAGTATGGAGAATGGCCAGCAGTGCTAGAAAGAAGGATGGCAAGTTCTCCGCCAATTAGGACGACACATACCGCATACGCGAAGACGCAGGAGGAGGAGCATATCGCCTAGTACAATTATCTGGGGAAGAGATTCGCAACACTTGGAATGTATCCCATCTCAAGTTCTACTTCAGCTGAATGTGTATTGTAATCGAACCAATACTTGTAACTCCGAGTGTACTCTTTTTCCTCACCTGGTCTTTTTTCCCTAAGGAAGGTTTTGGCCAGGGAGGTTTTAATGAGACACCCCTATTCAATAAATAAAAAGAAGGGTTCCCAACTATACGATTTTCCATGTATTTTCCTTTACACTCGTTTAAGTTCCCTACCTTTACCCCAAGTAAGCGGCCTGGGTCGAACACCCTTATCTTGTGCTTAATTCGTTTAAGTTCCCCACCCTTACCCCAAGTAAGCGGCCTAGGTCGAACACCCTTATCTTGTGCTTAATTCGTTTAAGTTCCCCACCCTTACCCCAAGTAAGCGGCCTAGGTCGAACACCCTTATCTTGTGCTTAATTCGTTTAAGTTCTCCACCATTACCCCAAGTAAGCGGCCTGGGTCGAACACCCTTATCATGTGCTTAATTCGTTTAAGTTCCCCACCCTTACCCCAAGTAAGCGGCCTGGGTCGAACACCCTTATCTTGTGCTTAATTTGTTTAAGTTTCCCACCCTTACCCCAAGTAAGCGGCCTGGGTCGAACACCCTTATCTTTTGCTTAATTCGTTTAAGTTCCCCACCCTTACCCCAAGTAAGCGGCCTAGGTCGAACACCCTTATCTTGTGCTTAATTCGTTTAAGTTCCACACCCTTACCCCAAGTAAGCGGCCTAGGTCGAACACCCTTATCTTGTGCTTAATTCGTTTAAGTTCTCCACCATTACCCCAAGTAAGCGGCCTGAGTCGAACACCCTTATCATGTGCTTAATTTGTTTAAGTTCCCCACCCTTACCCCAAGTAAGCGGCCTGGGTCGAACACCCTTATCTTGTGCTTAATTTGTTTAAGTTTCCCACCCTTACCCCAAGTAAGCGGCCTGGGTCGAACACCCTTATCTTTTGCTTAATTCGTTTAAGTTCCCCACCCTTACCCCAAGTAAGCGGCCTGGGTCGAACACCTTTATCTTGTGCTTAATTCGTTTAAGTTCCCCACCCTTACCCCAAGTAAGCGGCCTGGGTCGAACACCCTTATCTTGTGCTTAATTTGTTTAAGTTCCCCACCCTTACCCCAAGTAAACGGCCTGGGTCGAACACCCTTATCTTGTGCTTAATTCGTTTAAGTTCCCCACCCTTACCCCAAGTAAGCGGCCTAGGTCGAACACTCCTATCTTGTGCTTAATTCATTTAAGTTCCTCACCCTTACCCCAAGTAAGCGGCCTGGGTTGAACACCCTTATCTTACAACTTATCGCGACACGCATACACCACATATAAACAAAACACAACAGACATAATAACATGCAGAATCTTAATCAAATTTAAACACAAGTGCAGCAAGGTACCAATGTAGCTAAATGTACCAAATATTGCAGACAGGCTCAAATAATATTCTTAAATCAATTAAGACAGAAATCCTAGTCTGTGGGGACAGGTGCATCCTCGGAATCGCCCGCCTTCTTCTCCTCCTCCGCCACCTTCTCCTACGCCTCCTCATTCCCACTGTCCTCATCCTCCTGGACCAACTTCCCGTCAACAACATCCTTATTCACATCGAACCTCGAATTCGTTACGTCCACACCCTGATGGAAAAAAGCCGCTTGATGCAATCTCTTCTCAAAACCATTGATGTGCTCCTGTATGATGCTATTCTTCAGATCATCAAGCTCACCAACAACCCCATCATACTTGTCCTTCAAGTCATCGTAGTCCTCTTCCAATTCCCCTATCCTTTTATTCAAATTTTCCTCAGAATCCAAGCAACGAACCCTCCATGTTGCCAACCTTTTCCTCTTCACTTCCCAGCTTTCCTTTGCCTTCTCCAACGCAGCCTTTTCCTCCTCCAACTTATCCACCTTCCCCTACAACTCCTCCACGTTTTCCCGGCCACCCTCCTTCACTTCTCTCCTATAAAGGGACCCCACGCGCCGGCTCAAAACTAAAGCCTTGCTCCTAAACTCCACCATGGTCCTCACAAGGTGGTCTGCCTCCATGCCGTCAATAGAATTCAAAATGGTATCTGGGAGGGTAATTGAAATGTCCTTCCTCACGGATATTTCTGGCAGCTCGATCAACCCAGACTTTGGCTCTTTCTCGCCACTGGCCGATCCTGCTCCACTAACCGACCCCGTTCCGAGCAAGGCCGCCCTTACCTTCTTCACGTCTTTTCCCTTCCCGGGTTGAGGTGGTAACTCAACCTTCCTCTTCGTTCCGCTGTGCACATGCACCTCCACCACGGACTCTTTCAAGTTGGGAACATCAGTCTTCCCAGCTGCCTTGGCCTTAGCGGCCATCTCCTTCCTCAGCGTTTGGAAAAGCGCTAAGTTCTTCTTTCCAGACTACGCCATATGCCCTACAATAATACATTACAATTTGGATCAAGACAACTTAGAATTATTAACACAGTTTAAGTACAAACAGATACCTTCAATATCTATTATCGGATGCACCGAATTATAAACTCTAACTAGGCCCTTAGTGCGCAACTTATCAACAAACTTCAACAACATCCCCACCACCTCCTTATCACCAGCCGACAACTCCTCCATCCCCATGTCTTTATACCGGGAAGGATTGCTGGTCCAACTAAATGGAAACTTGGTACTCCCATCTGCATTCAAAAAATGAGCTTTGCCTCCTTCCTTGACGACAACCTTGAAGTACCCGTCTTTGAAATGCTTGAAAGACTGGGAAAAGGCATCCAGTCTACTGATACTGGGCCGACTTATCAAAGTTAACCAAGTAGCCGGCCGCCGGGGTCTGGTATCGTAAAAATATAAAAAAGCATAAGGAGTGGGCTCCAAATACAAGGATTGGCACAGGATGTGAAAGGCTTGCAAGTAGGCCCAGCTATTCGGATGTAGCTGTGTAGGTGCCACATTGAACGCCCGCAATACGCCCATAGTGAAATCATCTAACGACAATCGCACATGAAGTTGAGAGAAATGGCACATATACATGTAGAAAAACTTCTCGGTAGCCCCCTCCTTCCTATGGCATACCCGATCAATGGCATTAACCCTCTATAGGGAAACAATGTCCCCACTAACACCGTTGGAGATGACAGGTGTGCAGTTTAACCAAGAGTTCAGTAGACAGGACCACCGAAACAGGGATGATTAGCTGCGAACGTCGGCAGCCGCCCACCCGTAGCCACCTTTCGCCGGCCAGTCACTTTCCGCCAACTCTTTGGGGGGATCTTCTCGAACCTCCCTTACAGTCTCCATTGGAATCCCACTTATCACGGCCCCAGAACTTATACCCTCTTCGTCAAATCGTCCACCCTTACTTCTCTCCGACTCAATACTCTCACTACTACTAGACGTAGATAACGATATGCTATCGCTACTAGACATACCTGTTTTCGTTTTTACGGGAAGATGTCGGTGAAATTTGGGAACTAGTCGGACAATATGATGCACACACAAGACCTCTGAATGCAAAACTCTCGTAAATGAACCAAGTAACTCTTCCCCCATTTTAAAACCTATATTTATAGTCCAGGATCCCAAACGACGAAAACTTTTCCCGCCAAAATAATACCCTAGACCAATTGACACCATCATTGCGAAAGATGCGACCTTTAAAAACGACGGCGCCACAACGTACTGATTTGACCCCTGACACCCCCTCACCTACCTTCAGACGATTACCCCTTTTTTAGCCTTAACAATGTTCATCACACTTAAAGGCTGGGGGACTGGTGTATCACACCTAGCCGGTTCCGCTAGCATACCAACACATATCACCCTTGACCGACAACTCCTATCAGACAAGGCTGGGGGACTGGTGTACCACACCTAACCAAACTCAATCAAACAAGTAAGAAATGCATCAAAGCAGCCAAGTATTCAACCTAGGCCAAGTCAGTCTAACTTATGCCGGACCTGGTCAATTTAACCATATAAATGATAAACCTCAACGAACATGCCAGAGACAACCCAAGTACACGACCTGGGCCGCCACGGTCTTGAACTTAACTGAACAAAGACTAAAGTAACAACAAAATGGCCAACACAGATAGTACGCGGCCAAGGACGACATCTGATAAGCCAAGAAGTAAATAGATCAGACCGCTCTCGAAGACTTAGTAAAATGGAGGTCCCTACGTTCGATGGACCTTAAGGGCCCTGGGTTAGGGCCCATGCCCACTCATAGCCCAAGCCAAGTCCCGACCCATTGGATAAACGAACATCATTAATGCTCTATAAATACGCATGGACCCCACGAATTAAAGGTACGCATTCATTAATCACTGATTTGACTCTCTGAGAGCTTTGACTTACTTGAGCTTTGGAGACTCTTCTGCAGGTAACCCCTCCTGGGTTCAAGCTGACATGTATCAACTGGGGAGAGACCAACCGAGGAGATAGCGGACTATATCTTAAGGTGACACTTGTGCCTAACTCATCTTATTTGTTCTCTGCAGGAACAATGTGTTAAATGTAATGATTAGGTGGTTATATCATTTTAGTAGGCAATATGACATAGGTTAGATGTCTTGTTAGTCTTAGTATGTCTCTTTTAATATGTTAAAATGGGTTTTAACAAGTCAAAAGGCTTGCAATATATAGTTTCTGGTATGAATGTTTTCAGTTAGTTGAATTATTTTTCAATTGAATGATTTCACTTAAGTCAAATGAAATAAGTTGACTGTACAGAAAATTCAATCGAATAATTTCACTTAAACCGCACTATATATGTTGTGTTTTCAAGAGCAAAGCCATGTTTCTGAGTTTTTGAGCACGAAATCTTGTCATTCTTCTTTGGAAAACTCTCTCTCTCTGCAATACATAGTTGCAACGTGAAGATTGAAGATCATGGTTGATCTTGGAGGCATTTTGGCTTGTGAGTAGCTTGAAGAACACATGTATGATTGGCTAGAGAGAGCCATCAGGTTTGGATGTTCTCGTGCCTCTGGTTTTTTTGCCTGATGTGATTTCAGGTTTGTAAGTGTGATTCTTGCATGATAGTTGTCTAGATTTTTGTATGAGTCTAGATTTTTTTGTCTAGAAGTCTTGTATGTAAAAGATTGTTGTTTGAGTTAAATCTACAAATTCTGCATTCTACATAAATTTCCAGTATTTTAGTCGACTAATTTGTCATTTTAATCGAGTGTTTCATAGCTCAAGAAAAAATTAGTCTGTTGTTTTATTTTTGACCGATTTAAAGTGTACTGGTCTGCAACTTTTACATTCTAACTTTGTAGTCTATTTGATTCAATTGAAAAGGGTTTATGCTTTCGAAAAAGTTTTAAACAACAAATTTAATCTCCCCTTCTTTGCTTAAATCACCATTTCAAACCTATAGTACTTAGTATATCTATTTATTGTAGCATATGAGCTTGTAATGAATAGTACAATAATATGAATAGTATTTAAGTATTTTGTCACATTTTTTGTTTCCATAGCATTTGGCTTCTATTTTTGGCTGGTTCTGGGTTTCTAGTTGAAAACTTGCAAATGTGTTGGATATGAAACAAACAGAATCTGTATTTGTAAAAAATGACACCTTTATGCCTCGGTTGTAACCAAAACTGAGGCAGAAAGTCATTTTCAATACGTTATTTTATTTTTAATAGCAAATTTGCCTCGGTTAGGAGATAACTGAGGTAGTATATCTCATTTTCTACCTCGATTGGGCCAGACCCAAGGCAAAAAGTACATTTCATTTTTTTTTTAATTTATGATGCACATTACGCTTCGGTTGTGGAAGGAACCGAGGTAGTAACCCTTAAATATGCCTCGGGTGCGAACCCGAAGTCAGAAGTTAAAAACAACTGCGACCATTTTCTTTCCCAGTACTAGTGATTAGTCAAAACCAAGAACGACTCTAGGCGGCTTAGAATGCCTAATATATATATATATATATATATATATATATATATATATATATATATATATATATATATATATAAATACTTTTATAGTTTCACTACTTCGAAAGTTCAATTGTAAGTGTTCCAAGAACTAGATTTTAAATGACCAAAACATTTTGCATGTAGCAAGTTTAGAGTTAAGCATAATGCATACATTGTTAACTTCTTATTTGTTTCTAATTTTGTTTACTTGGAATTCCAAGTAGTTCACCACTGATGATGATTAATTTTTTAGTAGAGGAGGGGAATAGAGGTCGATAGCAGAATGTGTGTCTTATGCGGCACTAATGAGGAAACCATTAATCATTTGTTCATTAGTTGTTATGTGACTTCACACGTGTGGAAAATGTGTGACTCTTGGATAGGAAGATCATCAGTATACCATATGCACTAGTGCAAGAAAGAGATTATGTCGTGGTTATTTTGACCTTTTGGCTTCGGTTTTATATCTGAGGCATATGTTGGCAAGGTAAAAAAGGGATATGTTTATGCCTCGGTTATGAACCGAGGCATATACGAGGGTTACTACCTCAATTCTAGAGAGAACCGAGGCCTAATGTGCACCGCAAATTTAAAAAACAATGTACTTTCTAACCCAATAACATGGCACATAGTCATTATCCTTGTACACACACCTACTCCAACCACAGTGTGTCACATCATCATCTTCAACCTTCTCCTAAATCAAAAACCCTAACCAACTTTCAAACCCTAAATGCCGCCAGTGTGTTGTTACCACCATCTTTGACCATCACATCACGTCGGAATAGCTTCACGACACCTTCATTCATCCCGCAGGTGACACAAAACAACCTCTCTTCACCAATGACTGAAAACGTGAGCCACCCACGACTGAACCACCGTGAGCCAAATCGGCACTTCAACACACACATCGACGTTCGAAACTCTAACCCATAGGAGGCATATAAGGTGCCATAACCAACTCATCCAAAAGAAAAAAACAATACAGAAAATAAAAAAATAAAAAACCACGAACTCGTGGTGATTTCAACGTGCAGCTCGCGACCTCCCTCGTTTAACAACAATAGTAGCGATGGAAGGGGCAGTGGACACGTGATCTTACAGTGGCGGGAACGACGGTGGGAGTGGATGCAGAGGTAGGGGGAACGACGCGCGCATATGAGGCTATTCTTTCTCTCGATGAAGAAGAAAATCACGCGAGGAAGAAGAAGATTTGTCCCAATTTTAAACCCTAAATAAACATTTCTGCCTTGGTTCAATTACAATCGAGGCATATACCACCTTTTGCCTCGGTTCAGTTACAACTGAGGCATATACCACCTTCTGCCTCGGTTCAATTACAACTAGGGCATAAACCTACTGTAATTCAATCAAAATAGTTTTTATTTTTTTGAAATTAATTAACTTATATGCCTCGGGTAGTAGACAACTGAGGTCATAAGCCCTTTATGCCTCGGGTATTTAAAAATCAAGACATAATCTCCAACGTCCAATTTTAAAACGTGAAAAGAGCAGGAGTTTTGAAATTATTTTTCAGGCTTTATGCCTCGGGTGGATATGAACCGAGGCATATAAGCTTTTATGCAGCAGTTATTATTCGAACCGAGCAATAAAAGTACGCTAAATTTTCAAAAATGCCACCATGTTTTGATATGCCTCGTTTTTTGGGGAACCGATGCATAATAGTTGAAGTAAAAGGTCATTAATGTACTAGTGATGACTACTCAAATTCATTTTAGTCAATTCAAATACTTAGGTCTTCATACCAAATGTAGTAATGTGTGGGATTGTATGTGCATGGATATTATTTGGGGTATTTGGTCACATAGAAATGGTGTTATCTTTAAAAATGCAATAATAGACATGGAGGAAGTTTTTATATTGGCTCAAACTAAAGCATGGGCTTGAATCACCAATAAGTATCCATCAACAACATTCTCTTATTCTGACTGGTGTTTGAGTCTAATTACATGCCTTCTCTCAATATAAAAGTTTCAATTTTTGGGCGATTTTTCACTTCTTGGCTCACCATGATATAACTTTTGTGCTTGTTGTGTGCTACCAATGGCTAGAGGTGGTATTATTTGTACACTCTGGTATTCATGTTCTTAGACTCCATTCATTATTATTTGTAGCCTTGGTTTAGTTTACATCAAAATTCTTGTGGAATTAGCTCTTTCCGTTGCCTTTGCGTGTTTTTGTGGCTTCATATTTTGTAGGATAAATGATGCTATTGCGGGAGGATGTTTAGGCTTTGTATTCAAATAAGATCCATGAAGGGTATGCTTCTTGCTTGGGTGTATATATTGTTATAATATTTGTTTCTATGCTTTTTTGATGATTGTAAGATACTACTCTATGTGGGGAATAGTGAAGGAAAGTCGTAGCACTCTTTTTATTTATTTATTTTTTTCTGTACATGGGTTGAGGTAACTCCTTTACCTCCTATTAATATATGTGTTTTTGCTAATAAAAAAATATTCAGTGGAGGAAGAGTCAACAAGTTTATGATCTTCACCTAGTTTAGATGCTGAATTTGCTACAACAAGGGTTAAGGACAACAATCGTAAAACAAAACAACCACCACAAGAAAAGTTGGTTTTAGAAACTATTTTTCGGGTCACTAAAATGATAAAATTAGTCACTAATTCAATTAGTGACCAATTTAGAGTCCAATCATCATAATTAGCTAAAACATAGGTAGCTAATGTTAACTACCAATTTAGTTTCTAATTTAGAAACCAATTTAATGACCAATTATGTTGAAACCAATTTAGTGACCAATTATGTTGAAACCAATTTAGTAACCAATTATGTTAAAACCAATTGAGTAACCATTTTATATAGAAACCAATATAATGATTGTAAGACCCACTTACTTTTCTGCCTTTATTTTAAACGGTTGTCCCAAACGAGTTGGGCCTAGGGTTGGCCCATAAGGAACCAAAGCCCCTAAACCAGCTGAAACACTTTCATTCTTCTCATTTTCAGAAAAATAGCCGCTTTTCTCTTCTCTTCTCTTCCAAAATAGTGCTCTGCTAGGGTTTGATTTCCTAGTCTCTGTCAAGTTCGCTCAAGATCATTCTTGCTCCGAGTAAGTTGCTCTCCAACTCATACCACTTCTCTTTTGGCATATTCTTTCGTGCTTTCCAGTTAGGGTTTCGTAGTGAGCTAATCTTAGGATCTGCTCCGCTATTTTTTCCCAGCTTCTAAGCCTATTCCTAGAGCGGTTGTGCTCCGTGGTTGGTGTTGAGGTCCTGTACTAGCTCATTCCAAGTAAGGGAAGCTAGGGTTCACTCTTTTATTATGTTTTTCTGCTTGAGTTACTATTGTTCCACCATGGTATGTCTTGTATGTTACTGTGAACGTGTGAAACGCATTATTGGGCTGTTTGGATCTTGTTTGTTGGGGCTGTGCACGAGAGAACAGTAGTGATCATTGGTTTTTTCGCCCAAGTGAGCACGTCACGCCTACGCGAGACTAATAGGGACTCGCTTTGGTTTTTCTGCGCAACTAGCCTCTATTTTGAGGGAGGCACATTCTCGCTCAGGCGAGAAGGGCTCGCCTAAGCGAGAGAGCGCAGAAAGCCATTGTTCCCCTTTTCGAGCCCTTGCCGGGAGCTCGCCAGAGCGAGAGGACTCTCGCCTGAGTGAGACCTTTCTGCCTGAGCAAGAGGCTGGGCGAGGAGTGCGTTGGTTCCGTGGTTTCTTTGTTTTTGGATGTTGGTCATATGTTTTGACTGATTATACATTTTAAAGCATGAATTGAGTGATTTCGTATGAATAAGATGAATTATGGTTTGTGACTTATGAGTTTAACATTATTTGAGTATGATGCATGTATTAAATGATTCATGGATTGAGAATGAGTTAGTATGGATTTGACATGGAATATGAATGGGAGTTTGTCATAAAGGTTGGCATGAGATTTATATGCACGATAAGTATATATTGGGTCGTTGGAACATGATGTGTATGTGGTTAGGACGTAATTCCATGAATCTCTAGGTGAGATCTCATGGTGGTGCCTCAGTGGTCGGGACGTAATGATTCAAGGTAAGGTTGCATCCTAATGCTCTAAGGAGTCAGTTAGTCTCACATAGAGCGGACTGACTCCTGTGGTGAGAGTAGTAGGAGGCCCGAAACCCATTAAGCACTACAAGAAAATTACATATTAGTGGGAATAATCCCTAGCGAATCCCTAGCTAATCTCTCGCAAAACGATTCAGCGAGGGATTAGCGAGGAAATAGCAAAGACATTATGCCGTAGCTAAAATATAGGTAGCTAAGTAGCTAGAGAACCACTTTGTCGCTAATCCCTAGCTAATCCCTAGCTAATCCCTAGCAAATCGGTTGTAGCTAAACCCTGACTAATCCCTAGCAAATTAATTGTAGCTAATCCTTAGCAAATCGGTTGTAGCTAAACCCTAGCTAATCCCTAGCAAATCAATTGTAGCTAATTCCCAGCTAATCCTTAGCAAATTGGTTGTAGCTAATCCCTGGCTAATCCCTAGCAAATCGATTGTAGCTAATTCCTAGCTAATCCCTAGCAAATTGGTTGTAGCTAAACCTTAGCTAATCCCTAGCAAATTGGTTGTAGCTAAACCCTAGCTAATTCCTAGCAAATTGATTGTAGTTAATCCCTAACTAATCCATAGCAAATCGATTGTAGCTAATTCCTAGTTAATCCCTAGCTAATCCCTAGCAAATTGATTGTAGTTATTCCCTAGCTAATCCCTAGAAAATAGGTTGTAGCTAATCCCCCGCTAATCCCTAGCAAACTAGTTGTAGCTATTCCCTAGCTAATCCCTAGCAAACTTATCCCTAGCTAATGCCTACCTAAGCCCTCGCTAATTCAACAATTTAATCCCTAGAAAAATAGTAGCGAATTGCATCAATCCAAAATATTCCATGCTTTTACTTGTACCTTATGAAATGCATTTTGACATAAATATAACATTAAGTATAAATCTTGCCAAACATTTTATATGAAACATGTCAAATGTTACTACATTCAAAATAATAAAAGTGATGAACATAATGAAATTAGTCTTCACAATTGTCAAAATACATCATTAAAATACGTGTTTAGAAACAAAAAAACATCATCTTCATATTTTCTTCTCGCCATGTTTCATGACAAACGGTGGTGAAGATATCTTTAATGCAGGAAATATTTGTGTCTTGAAAAACTCCATCTGTGTTTGCATTTGTTGTTGTAAAAGCTTTTGCATTTCTACTTGTGCTTGCATTTGTGCTTACATTTGTGCTTGTATTTGTGCTTGGAATTATGCTTGAAATTGTGCATGCATATCTGCTTGTGCTTTCAACTGAGCTTGTACTTGTTGCGCATGTACCTCTATTTGTGCTTGTAACTCTATCTGTAGGTTCTTTTGAGATTTAGTTTGTAAATGTAACTGTGTCTACATTTCTTGTTGCATTTAAGACATTTGTGTAGCTATTTTCGTGATTTCTTCTGTTGGAGGTGCATGATTTGGATTTGTGGAAGGACCTACAACTGATGAAGATGAACCATTCACACTGATGATGGCAAGTTCCAAGCTACGACCAATACCGTGAATTCTACCTTTCTTATTTTCACCTCCCATTTTCATCCATACTTCAGAATCAACTTTAGGATGCTTTGATACATTTTCTCCATATTTTTCTACCATAGCACTTTCATATGATTCCTATATATAGTAAATCAATCATTTTGTAATATAAGATTAAATAAGTAAATAAATTATCTTACATGTATACCTACAATGATATTTTTTGCTTTATTGGAGACATATTGACCGTCTTTTCTTTTATGAACTTTGTTGTATAGTTCACCATAAGAAACAGACCCATTACGTTTCGCCTCCTGTAAAATATATATCAAAATCCAAATGTATATCAAAATATATAATAAGTATGTTTATGTATATGATTGATGCACTAATCATATCCACCAAATGTATACAATATATAAGTATTATTAGAAAGTCATAGATATTTCTACAAAATAAGAAAATGAATACCATCTTTTTCAAATGTTGTCCAAAGCTTATTGATCCTCCAGTGTGCACCATAGCATTTGGCTTGGCAGCCCTATTGTTTTTACCAACATTAGATTTCTTTTTCCAGTCTTGTGTCATCTATATGTCAATTAAAGCGTCCCACATCTCAGTCCTTATTCCTCTTGGCCCAAAACCTTTTAAGTCTTCTATATTATCTAAGTTTGCTCTTTCTCTTGCCTTTTTTTCTTGCCTTTTTTCTTGCCTCAGCTAAAGAGTCAGAATAGCGATCCATGCATGTTAAATTCCAAACCTTTCTTGCCATGCTACGATCATAATCTGATGCAAATCGGTACTTATTCTACACCAATACAAATTTATCAAAATTAATGAGAATAAGTAAATGTAATATAAAGATAAAAGATTATAGTAACTTGCCTTAAAATCATTGAATAAGATTTCTTTCATATCAGCAGAATAAGTTTTCCATTTCTCAGCTGGATTAGGCATTCTCATCAATACTTCAGATATGATATCTCGAGTCACAGAATTAGGAACAAACCTTATTCTGCATGTTCAAATAATCATTTTACAAACCAAAAATTAGCAACATTGAATTGAATATTTGATTGGATGTACTTACGGTCTGCTAACTTTTTGTACAGATATGACAAGTCTCCTATCAACTTCATTATGAGAATATACACTTGAAGGATCTTGAGTAGGTATGTCATTAGATGTTGGATTGACATTTGATTGACCACCATCAAACACTGGAGTGGTAGGTGGTGATTGATTACCATCAATTGAAGTAGCACCTAAAAAAAACATTGAAACTATAAATTATTGACAAAGCTAATTTATTGCCTTTTTTCTTCTTTTTTTCTCTTAATCTAAACAAAATGAATTGTCATTTTTTTTTCATGAAGATAAATGTTGTTAAATACATAACAAAATTTGATTCTTTTTACATATAAATGGTTGTTAGATTCGCTTAAATACATACAAAAATTTAGAGTGCTTTCAACAATTATACCTTGTGATTGCAAAATAGGATCTAGTTCTGAAGGACCAACATGACATTGAATAGGCTTAAGTTGACTTAGAGTGTGACTACCTTGACCTCTACCTCTTCCTCGAATAGTCATTTCAGTTCCTGTCATGGAAATATAATTGTGACATTATTTATAGCTAAATGATTGATCCACCTGGCCTGAAAACTTATCTACTTCTTATTGAATATATAAAATAATTTTTTTTGTCAACTTAATGATTAAATAAAATCACCATGAGTTCATTACCAACTTGCCTTATTAAGTCTATATACACATTCATATGCATACGAGCAACCCTTGAAAAGAGTAATGCCATATTGAAAACTTAAGGAGCATAGTAAAGAACCAAATATTGCCAATAAATTCGATGTACTGTAACCACTACAGTTCAAGGTTCAAAGATTTAATACAATAGCATGTTATATATTTATCTAATAGTAATGATTTAATACAATAACATGTTATATATTTATCTAATAGTAGGTTGCTATAAAATTTGGATACCTGCTAGATAATTGCACAAAAAAGATCTAATTTAATAGCACTCAATCCAATTCTGAGATCTAATTCTCACTGCTCAAGATGAAGCTTTAAATTTAGGTAACTAACAAATGCTTCAAATTTGGGTTAAAATTGTGAATGGGAAAAAGAGAGGATAAAAGCAATCCATAATCAAAGTCAAGTGTAACGTAACAAAATAAATGTTGAAACTGACAATGACTAATGAAAGAGTATAATTCCACAATCTTCTTACAAGGCTTGAAAAATATAAAAGAAATAGAGCAGGTTCCAGAATCTAAATTACTAGGAAGAATATTAAGGTAATGAAATGGAAAAGAATCAATCATAACCATTCTTCATCAGATTCATCTAACTCCATATTTGAATCATCTAAATCATCTAACTTCTCATCTTCATCCATGAACCCATCATCCTCATTGTGTTCATTGTTGACCTCATCATGATTTACATTTTCAATTGAACTTTGTATATCATCCATATTTACTTCTTCCATTGGAGCACGTGCGTCAAATAGTTGTATGATCTCATTGTCAATAAGAATAGTACTCATTCTCGTGGACTCTTCATCTTGAAAATAATCGATAACAATTTGCTCATTTGAAAAATCTTCTTCATTATTCAGTGTCTCAACTATAAACAATTTTGCTCTAACCTTGCAAGTTGCCCACCAATCACTAGTATTTTTACTCCCACTTTGAGGATATTTTGTATAATAGACTTGTTGAGCTTGTCCAACTAATACAAATGGCTCATTTGTTTGAAGCTTTGATTTATGATTGATATCAACCAACCCATAGACATTATCAACTTTAACACCATTGACAGGGTCAAACCAGTGACAATGTAGAATAACCACTTTGTTTTCAAATCCAACATATGATAATTCTAATATCTCCTCAACAATACCATAATAGTCCAAATCATTTTCACCATATATGTTTCCTCGAACACATATCCCACTATTCATGGTGGACTTATTATGTCCATAATCCTTTGTATAGAAGTCACAACCTTCAATGGGCCATAACTTATCTCTCGAATCTTTTGATCTTAGACATGACATGTACTAACCTATGAATTATTGGAAAAGTGAAAACACATAATTATATAATTATTATAATTAATAAATATTAAATTGTACATTATAAAGAGTATGGGAGAGACTACTTACTTGTTGTTTCAACCTTCTACTAAAATCTCTATCTCGAGCTTTGAGTATTTCATCCTCAGATATATTAGGATTTCTTTCCTTTAGTGAATCCTCGAATTGTCTAACAATACGGTAATTAATAACATAACTAATATAATTATAAAATGCATAAACATATAAATTAAAAAGAAAACTTACCGAAGATAAGATTCTGATTCTTTACAATTCACCAAGATATATGTCTCAACAATATGAAGTTCTTCATCTGTTAAGAATCTATGTTAACCTTTGCCAATAAGGCGACATGGATGTTTAAAAATAGACAATTTATCATCCAATTTCTGTTCACCACCATCATCATTACGAGGAACATTAGTGTACCTTGTTTGAATGCTTGGATCAAAATATAAAGAAGCAAAGTTAGAAATTTCTTCCAAAATATATGCTTCACAAATAGATCCTTCAACTTTTGCCTTATTTCAAACCTTCCTTTTCAAGTACAACATACATCTCTCAAATGGATACATCCATCTATATTGCATAGGTCCTCCAACCTTAACTTCATATGGGAGATGTATTACCAAATGTTCCATTGAGTCAAAAAATGCTGGTGGAAAAATCTTCTCAAGCTTGCAAATTGTTTCAATGATGGAAAGTATGGCATTGTCCATGATAGAAACACGTATTCCAATTGCACAAATCTCTTTGAAGAACAAACTCAGTTCAGTTAAAACTTTCCATATTGGCCTTGGCAACATGTCACGAAATGCCAAAGGAATAAGTCTTTGCATAAAAACATGACAATCGTGACTCTTCATTCCGTATATTTTTCCTTCATCTAGATTAATGCAACGTGATAGGTTAGATGAGTACCCATCTAGAAACTTCAGTTGTTTTATCCATTCACACACCTTCTTTCTTTGATCCAAATTCAAGGCATATGTTGCCTTTGGTTTTTTATACTTTTCATTCTCAACTACTAACTCTAACCTAGGACGTTTGCATATCAACTTCAAATCTTGTCTCCAAGCTGAAATCAAAACCCTAATGTTCGCACTTCTTCATTATATGAAATCCGACAGCCTTCGATGCGAGCTTCCGGTGCGTATGAGTCACTATACGAAATCCGACAGCCTTCGATGCGAGCTTCTGATGCTTGCAAGTCTCCGACCGTTCAACCAAAAGGCAAAGTGATCCAAGAGCAAAGGGTTTTGTTCGAATATTTGAACATTGACATGAATGTCTCCGAGAAGCAATTGTTTAAAGTTTCATACAAATAGGATTAAGTTTTAAGTTGTATGCTTTATGTTTTTAATTCGTTTTTAAAGTTTCATACGAATAGATTCAGTTATAAGTTTTATGTTTTTAATTCGTTGACTTTCATTTTATATTTTGTATCATTTTCATTTATTTATAGTATTTATATTATGTATTTTATATTATATATATATATATATATATATATAATATTATAAAAAATATATATTTTTTAAAGTTAAGTGTTTAATTAAATCAAGTTAAATATTCATACTTTATAAATAAAATAGATACATACAATTTATTTTTATTTATAATATATCCTAAATAATTTATTTCATATTTAAAATTTTTTAAACAATAAAACAAATTGTACCATAAATATAATAATATGTGACAATATAAATTAATTATTAATTTAATAATTCTTTTATTCAAATAAATTAATATAAAATATAAAAAAATAGCGTAAAAGATAATAAATAATTATCAAAATAATAGCTAATCATTTCATTTTTCATATAATTAATAAGAATTGTTTTAATAATAATATTTAAATGGAAAAAAAAATATTGTGTTAGTTAAATAGTAGTTATTATTTAATATATATATAAAATAAAAATAATTTACAAATAAGGGATTAATTTATATAATAATAAAATATATTTTTGAAGATTTTTAAATACATTGATAGTTTTTAAAAATTTCTTTAATAAATTCATTTTTTATAAAATAATTTGTATATTATTTTTTTAATTAGAAATTCTATTTACTAGTTTTGGATTAGCAATAAAATCATTTTATAATTAAAATCATAGCTAATTAGCTTCAACTTAATTATCATATTATGTTGTATCTAATCCCTAACTATTAGTTACAACTTAGCTGCTATATTATGTTGTGTCTAATCCCTAACTAATTAGCTTCAATTTAACTACCATATTATGTTGTGTCTAATCCCTAACTAATTAGCTACAACTTAGCTACAATATCTATGTTGTGTATAATCTCTAACTAATTAGTTACTATTTAGCTACCATATTTATGTTGTGTTTAATTCCTAACTAATTAGCTACAACTTAGTTACCATATATATGTTATGTCTAAGCCCTAACTAATTAGTTACAACTTAGCTACCATATATATGTTATGTCTAAGCCCTAACTAATTAGCTTCAATTTAACTACCATATTATGTTGTGTCTAATCCCTAACTAATTAGCTACAACTTAGCTACAATATCTATGTTGTGTATAATCTCTAACTAATTAGTTACAATTTAGCTACCATATTTATGTTGTGTTTAGTCCCTAACTAATTAGCTACAACTTAGCTACCATATTTATGTTATGTTTAATTCCTAACTACTTAGCTACAACTTAGTTACCATATATATGTTATGTCTAACCCCTAACTAATTAGTTACAACTTAGCTACCATATTTATGTTGTGTTTAATCTCTAACTAATTAGCTACAACTTAACTACCATATTTATGATATGTTTAATTCCTAACTAATTAGCTACAACTTAGTTACCATATGTATGTTATGTCTAATCCCTAACTAATTAGCTACAACTTAGCTATCATATTTATGTTGTGTTTAATCCTTAACTAATTAGCTACAACTTAGCTACCATATTATGTTGTATCTAGTCCCTCACTAATTAGCTACAACTTTGCTACAATATTTGTTTGTCGCTAATTTGTCTCTAATTAGCGAGGGATTAGCGAGTAAAATTTTCCCTCGCTAATTTCCCTCGCAAATCAGCAAATTTCTTGTAGTGAAAGGCTAACCTTGTGTGTAGGGGGTTGAGACATTGTAACACTTAGCTCGGGGGTGAGCAGCTCGGTAGAGCAAGGAATCGACTACAAGTGCAAGCATCCGCTGAATCCGACTAAATTATACGTATCCGGATGAGTCGTGTCTGAGTCTTAGTGTATTGTTTGCAAGTCATAACATGATGGGTTGACATATGTATCTTGAACTATGAAATTGTATGTAACTGCATGATAAAATATTTTTCGGCTCTAGCTCACCCTTCTGTTGTTTGTTGTATGTCTTGTATGTGTGGTTTTCTCTTTTTGCGATGATCATCAATTTATTGATATGAGCAGATGTGAGAAACACCCGTGGTCAACAGGGAGGTGATGGTTCCGCTGCGTAGCCCACCTGGGCTGGATTCTACTGTTTTGGGTTTATTATAGGGCTATGGCCCATGTATTGGCTTGTCCTTTAAATTTCAATTTGATTACTGTTGAACTTTGTATCCTATTTTGTTTTGGCATCATTGTGTGCCTTGAATATTGTAAGGAGTAGTGTTTATGCTCCAAGACCGCGCTATTATGTTATCTTATGTGACGTTTCCTTTAATTTGGATGATTGATTAAATGGGACGTTACAGTGACCATATTTTATAGAAACAATTTAGTGACCAAATATATGAAGATTAAAAATGGTTTTTATATTGGTCTCTAAATAATGATAATTGTTTCAATGTTGTTTGATACCAAATCATTTATTACTCCATCATAGTTCATTAATTAGTAAAAGCTTTGACGTTTCATATTCAACTATTCTATCAAAATCAAACAATCTACTATTTAGAAACAATTTTTCAAAAGTCTAAAACAATCAAGCACAACTCTACTATTTAAAATCAATTTTATAAAAAATCTAAAACAATAAAGCATAACTTTGCACAACCAAGAGATATTCAAAATATTGTTTATCAAAATACAAACATAACATATATTACAACATGAGTCGCCTGACAGACCTTCAAAGCCGTTAGACGGTTTCTAGAAAATTTCCAGAAACACAACGAAAACAAAAATTTTTGCAGAGGAAAAGGAAACATCCAAGCATTCCTTACATCATCAAATCAATCAAAATAAATTAAAGACACAAATGCAACTCCCCTTACCTAGATTTCCTTGCTCCAAAAGCCCTTCTAGAGTTCCTTTCTGATCCAAATTGTTCCAACCTCTTGCCTCCACACCAACCGCTCACTAGCTCTCTCTAAGTTCAGACGTGGTGCTCTCAAAATTCTCTTTTTATTTACCTCCCTAGTCTGCTCTCTTCCTTTTTCCTTAGACCTTCCACTTACTCACTTTCCAACCCCAAATTTAATTAACTTAACTAAAAAACAAAAATTAAATAAAAATGAAGTTAATTGCCATTCAAGTGCTATTACAAGGTGGTTTCTCAAACCTTCCAACTGCCCTCTATGACAGCTAGGGTTTCTGAACCTTCCAATCCATGGCAAAAAGAAATTGAACGAAAAGAAAACTATTTAGATTAACACACTAATGACATACACAAGACTCGAACCAAAGTCCTCTTCACACCAGTCAGCATGCTCAACCATTTGAGTTATCACTACTCCTTATTATAACTCCCCACATTAATTACTATAAATATCTTTTTACCCGCATTTATATTAAATAAATAAATATTTATTTATTTATTTATTTCGGGTCTTACACTTCCATTATATGTTCTCTCTTAGTCGTTTAATCACATTTTCACTTCTGCTACACATTTTTGCTAGTCATCATGCTCCTCCTTTTCTATGATAACAAAACAAACAATGAAATAATTTTCATATATGTATTAAAGCACATCATTGATCAATTATATATAAGAGTGAAACAGATCCAAATATGTCAGATTACCTATATTGAAATTTATGTCGGCCTTTATGATTGGAAAGCATGATTAGAACATGCACAATTATGAAATCACAGTAAATAGGGAAAATATCACACAAAAAAATATTAAAACTAATCAAAACATTATTCAAATTAAATCCAAATTATTATGATGAAATAAACAAAGTTTGCATGAAACTAAAGACTGAAATTGACAACTTTAAAAGCTCATAGAACAAAAAGTTTCAAAATTTCAATCTAAACTTCAAAAACCAAGAGTTCAAAATAGTCAACGCTTATTCTTTGCTTCTCCCCCTCTCTTTTCTTCTCCCCATTTTTGTTAACATCAAAAAGAGATTGAAGAACAAAGGCCTCATCATAGCTACGGTGAAGGAGGCTTTGGTGATGATAAAATGGGAAGAATGTCACAAGGATAGAAGGTGTCATGAAATAAAGCATCCATTATTATTGACATGCTTTTAGCAGGACATTGAACTCGTTCCTGTTGCTCAGCTGCATAGGCTTCAAAATGGCAAATAATATATCTCCTTTCTTGTGCTAAACTTATCTCCATAATCCTTTTTAGAATATCTATCATTTTGGTTTTTCTGAGAGTTTCATGCCAAGGCACATGTGTAGATGGTGATTCTATTTTAGATATTGTAAGGCCCATTAAAATTATTTCATTACTTCATGCCCTAAATTAAAAGGCTTCCCCTTGTAAGTGGGCCTCAGGGCTGGCCCAACAGATAAAACCACTCCTAGTTGCCCTAACTCACACTTCCACTCATTTTAGTTAACCTTGAGCTGCAGTCGTCAACCCCTCTACTAGGATTTTGCTTCTACTGTTATGTTGAGCCCGAAGGACTCATTGCTCCATGTAAGTACCCCTTCTAGTTCATGCTAGTTTCCCTTTTATCACCTTTTCGTAATTTTAGTTAAGAGCCTCTGTTAACTCCATCTTCTGGTTCTGTTCCACCCTTATTTCAGCCCTATAGTTCATCCTCCTTAGAGCTGTTATGCTCGTGGTCGTGCCATCAGGGTCTTTGCTAAGCTTTTTCCAGGTATGGGGAAGTTAGAGTTTGAGTCTTGAATGGTTTTCTAGCTGATTTAGAGTTTGTTGGATGTTGTATGAACTATATGATTGTGATGAATGTGTGAATGACCATGTACTGCTATTTGGGTGCGAGCATGTGAATGTTGCAGGAGAAGCAGTAGCGAGATTTGTTACTATCGCCTAGGCGAGACTTGTAGGAGCAAACCAGGGGTTTCGCGAACCCTCCCCAAGGCGGAGAGCTCTGGTTTTGAGCAAGACGCTATCTCGCTTAGGCGAGAGTCACTCGCCTAAGCGAGGAGGAGGGAAAGCTTTGGGACGCTGTTATGGTTTAGCCCAAACGAGGGACCTCAGCTTTGGGCGAAGGGTTGTCTCGCTCAGGCGAGGCAGGGCTCGCCTAAGCGAGCCAGCGAGAACTTCCCAGCACTATTTGTTATGTCGCCTAAGCGAGGGTCTATCGCATAAGTGAGAGTTTCCCTCTCGCCTGAGCGAGGGCTCTTGGCTTGAGCGAGATCCGCTGCAGGTTGGATGGCTTTCTTTAATTGGTAATTGGATTGTTGGTTTATGATGTGTTTTGTATGATGTATGAAGTCTGTGAAATGAAAGGCATGGTATACTCTGTATTATAAATTGGATAGATGTGATTGAGGGATCTTGGCATGTGAAATTAATGAGTGGGTTGGAATTAAAAAAGCATAGTATTGATATGAGATGAGGCCCTATAGTCATGGAGTGGTAATGATAGTGGTATAGATTCAACATGTCATACGAATGAGGATTGATTTTCAGAGGTTGGTATGAAATTGTAAGCATGATTAGTGTGTAATTCCTTGGAGTCTCTAGGTGAGACCTCTGGGGTTGCACTTCAGTGGTCGGGACGTAATTCCATGACCCTTGTTAGTGGGTGTTCATGGTGGTGCCCCATCAGTATGGTCTAGTAAGGATTCAAGGTAAGGTTGCATCCTGACACTCTAAGGAGTTAGTTAGTCTCACTTAGAGCGGACTGACTCTTGTGGTGAGAGTAGTAGGCCGCCTGAAATTCATTAATGGCTAACCTTGTGGTGAGGTAAATTGATTCATTGTAGCTCGGGGGTGAGCAGAGGTATCCACCACAAGTGCAAGCATCCGCTGAATCTGACCAGACCATACGTATTCGGATGAGTCGAGTCAGGGTCTAGTGTATTGTTTGAGGAGTTAGAGCATGTTTGGATGATATACGAAATGTTTGGATTGTGTATTGATGAACTGTTTTACTCTAGCTTACCCTGTTTGTTATGTGATTGTCTTGTTTGTGGCTCTTCTTTCTTGCGATGATCATCAATTTAATTGATGGGAGCAGATGGGCGAGGTCCTCGCGGTCAACAAGGGAATGGTGACTCCACTACTTAGCCATCTTGGCTGGATATTCATTTTTGAGCTTTCTTTTGGGGCCATGGCCCATGCATTTGGCTGTCCTTTAAACTTCCATTTCTTTTCAGTTAAATTTTTGTATCTGTTTAGTTAATATCGTTGTATGCCTTGGTTCATCGTAAGGCGTCTTGTGGAAACTCTAAGGCTGCGCTGTTATGCTATTTTGTGGTGACATTTCCTTTAATTACGGCTATTAATTAAATGGGGTGTTACATTTATGGTATCAGAGCGGTCATTCCTTAGGTTTGTGGACTTGAATGTCCGTTTAGCTTTCTTTGTGTCTTCTGAGTGTTCTTAGTTAAATTCTTGCCTTTATCGAGCCTAACCAAGTGATTTTCTGTGTGTCAGTGAACTATGGCACCTCCTCGTAGGACTCCGCAATCATCCCATGGTGACGTACCTGATATCGCCAAGGCAATAGAGGCGATGGTAGCTGCTATGACGTAGCAAAGCACGACAATGATGCAACAACATGAGGCATCAATGCAATGATAGGTGGCATCACTTGAGCAACAATAGGTAGCGATGCATCAGATGGAGGTTGCATGTGTGGCTGCCGAGGATGCGCATAGGCAGCATATGGAGAACAGGGCGGCTGCCCTTGTGTTTCATCCTGAGCCACGACCTGCAGTCAGAGAGTGGAGCCTAGAGGACTTCCTAAAGCTCCACCTAGTGAAGTTTAATGGGAAGGTTAGCCATCACGCAGCAGACCAGTGGCTGAAGGATCTAGAGAGGATCTTTGATGCAAAAACATGCCCAACGGAGAACAGGTTGGCTTCCACAATATACATGCTCACCAGAGAGGCTGAGCATTGGTGGATCAGTACAAAATCCATCATGGAGGAGAGAGGCGAGTCGGTGACGTGGGAGGCCTTTAGGGGGAAATTCCTCTCGGAATATTTCCCAAACAGCGTTCGTTATGCCAAGGAGGTCGAATTCCTCAATTTGACCCAGGGACGGAAGACTGTGACGGACTATGCTGAGAAGTTCAAGCATCTCAGTCGCTTTTATACCTTGCTGCTCGATGAGGAGTGGAGATGCCGGAAATTTAGGAACGGCCTTAGGGGAGATATTCGCTTTATGGTAGCACCCTTATCCATCAAGGAATTTGTTGCTCTGGTAGAGAAGGCTAGAGTAATAGAGAAGATGAAGAATGAGGTAGAGGGTCAGCGGCCTCAGTAGCCTCAGAGGATTGGTGGGCCATCTGGGTCCAAGCCCAGACATGACGAGCGGAGGAGACCATCCGACAGACCTCACTATCAGTCTCAAGGGTCTAGGAGTCTTCCTCTCCAACAGGGGCGAGTGTAGTGCTACATATGTGGGGGCCCTCATTTGAGGAGTGCTTGCCCACGCATGGAGGTTTACCGCAAATGCAACAACTATGGCAAGGAAGGCCACTTTGGGAAGGATTATCCCACCCTTGCTAGGGCAACGGCACGCCCTCCAGTTCAGGCTCCCCATCAGCATCAGCGGAGAGACAGAGGCAACAGGCCTCAAGCGACGGGCAGAGTGTACGCCATGTCAGGGACGAAGGCAGCATGTTCAAGTAACTTGGTTATTGGTTGTTGTATGATCGCTGGTGTTAGTTGTTGTGTGATATATGATTCTGGAGCGACACACTCCTTTGTGTCAAATGCTTGGGTCTGCCGGTGTGCAAGCTACAGTGTGAGCTTGCGATGTCTACTCCAGCGTCGGGTTTGGTCAAAACATCATCATTATGTACTAGGTGCCCAGTGGAGGTAGAAGGACGCAGGTACAAGGTAAATCTAATCTGCCTACCTCTACAGGAGTTGGAAGTAATTTTAGGGATGGATTGGTTGTCTGCTAATCGCATTCAGATAGATTGTTGGGAGAGAAGATTATTGTTCCCCGACTCAGAGAAGCTCGAGTTAGTGTCTCCTCAAGGGGTGGTGAAGGAGATTTAGAGTGGCGCGCAATGCTTCATAATCTTCGCCCATATGGAGGTGGGAGAGAGAGAGGGAGCACTGGTTATACCTGTGGTCCATGAGTTTGAAGATATATTTCCAGATGAGGTACCAGGGTTACGTCCAAGTAGAGAGGTGTAGTTCTCTATTGATCTAGTACCGGGGACGAGTCCAGTATCGATGGCTCCATACCGCATGGCTCCGACGGAGTTGGTTGAACTTAACAAACAGATAGAGGAGCTGATGGCAAAGCAGTTTATCCGACCCAACACTTCTCCTTGGGGAGAACTAGTGCTGTTAGTGAAGAAGAAGGATGGGAGTTCGCGCCTGTGTGTGGACTATAGGCAGTTAAACAAGATGACAATCAAGAATAAGTACCCTCTCCCGAGAATTGATGACTTGATGGATCAACTACTTGGATTATCAGTGTTCCCAAAGATAGATCTGTGGTCGGGATATCATCAGATTTTGGTAAAGGCTAATGATGTACAGAAGACAGCCTTCAGGTCCAGATACAACCACTACGAGTATGTGGTTATGCCTTTTGGTGTGACCAACGCTCCGGCGGTGTTTATAGACTACATGAACAGGATCTTCTGGCCCTTCCTAGATAAGTTTGTCGTAGTTTTCATAGACGACATCCTTATCTATTCCAAGACTTAAGAGGAGCATGCAGAACACCTGAGATTGGTGCTTGGTGTTTTGAGAGAGAAGCAGTTGTATGCCAAGTTGTCCAAGTGTGAGTTCTGGATGGGTGATGTTTAGTTTTTGGGGCATGTGATATCCGCCCAGGAGATTGCAGTGGACCCAGCAAAGGTCGAGGCAATGGTAAAGTTGGAAAGTCCTAAGTCGGCCACAAAGATCAGGAGCTTTGTGGGGTTAGCGAGCTACTATAGGAGATTCATAGAGGGATTCTCTAAGATAGTGGCACCTATGACACTACTTACTCGGAAGGACCAACCCTTCACTTGGACGAACAAGTGTGAGGATAGTTTTCAGGAGCTTAAACGGAGGTTGACTAGTGCTCCCATATTGGTAATTCCGGATGTGGGGAAACCGTTCGAAGTCTACTGTGACGCATCTCATCTTGGGCTCGGCTGTGTTCTAATGCAAGAGAAGAAGGCAGTGGTGTATGCTTCAAGACAACTAAAGGTGCATGAGTGTAACTATCTCACTCATGACCTAGAGTTGGCAGCCATAGTGTTCGCCTTGAAGATCTGGAGACACTATCTTTATGGTGCTCAATTTCGCGTGTTCAATAACCACAAGAGTCTCCAATACTTGTTTGATCAGAAGGAGCTAAACATGAGGCAGAGGAGGTGGATGGAATTCCTGGAAGATTATGACTTCGAGCTCCTATATCACCTAGGGAAGGAAAATGTGGTGGTTGATGCCTTGAGTAGGAAGACCGTACATGCTACACACCTTATGATCAAGGAGGTGAAGTTACTAGAGAAATTCCGAGATATGAAGCTACGGGTGAAGTTGGGATTTGAGTTCATTAGATGTAGCACCCTTACTATATATAGTGACTTCTTGGACTCAATCAGAGAGAGACAGTTATTGGATGCCAGTCTAAACAGGGTCAGAGAACAACTTGGGTCGGATGAGGCTAGAGACTTTGGTTTGGGTGATGATGGCATACTGAGGTTCCAGGGCAAAGTATGCATACCTGACGATGTTGAGGTAAAACGGTTGATCCTTGAGGAGGGGCATAAGAGTCGTCTTTGTCTGCATCCTGGCATGACTAAGATGTACCAAGATCTTAAGGAAAACTTTTGGTGGCAAGGAATGAAGAAAGATGTGGCACAGTTTGTATCCGCCTGTCTGATGTGTCAGAAGGTGAAAGTAGAGCACTAGAGACCCGGTGGGATCCTACAACCCTTAGAGATACCAGTGTGGAAATGGGACAGTATTTCAATGGACTTTGTGACCCATTTGCCATGAACCTTTAGAGGGCATGACACCATCTAGGTAATAGTGGATCGATTGACCAAGAGTGCTCACTTCTTGGCGATGAACTTGAGGATGTCAATGGCCAAGTTGGCCTAGTTGTACATTAACGAGATAGTAAGGCTTCATGGGGTGCCTTCGAGCATAGTTTTTGACAGAGACCCGCGGTTCATGTCTCGGTTCTGACAGACGCTACATAGTGCTATGGGTAGCAAACTCACCATGAGTTGGGCTTATCATCCTCAGACCGATGGTCAGTCTGAGAGGACGATCCAGTCACTGGAGGATTTGTTGAGGACATGCATACTGGACCACCTAGGTGCTTGGGATGAGGTATTGCCTTTGATAGAGTTTACCTATAACAATAGTTTTCATTCGAGCATTGGCATGCCGCCATCCAAGGCTCTTTATGGCAAGAGGTGTAGGACTCCTCTCTGTTGGTATCAGGATGGAGAAGCGGTGTTGGTTGGACCAGAATTATTAGAGCAGACCACTGAGAAGGTGAGGATGGTGAGGGATAGGATGTAGGCCTTTCAGAGTAGGCAGAAGGCTTATGCAGACCGTAGGAGGAGGCCTTTGGAGTTCGCAGCTGGCGATCATGTGTTCTTGAGGGTGACCCAAACCACCGGTGTGGGAAGGGCTTTCCGCTCAAAGAAGTTTTCTCCTAAATTCCTTGGTCCCTATCAGATCACGAGGAGGATTGGACCGGTGGCTTACGAGATAGTTTTACCCCCGCAATTGGCAAACCTTCACCCAGTGTTCCACGTCTCACAATTGAGAAAGTATGTACTTGACCCGACTCATGTGTTGGAAGCCGAGATATACAAATCAGGGAAGATCTCACAATGGAAGTACCACCCATCGCTTTAGAGGAGAGCAAGGTTGAGGAACGCCAAGGAAAAGCGGTCAGCCTTGTTAAAGTCATTTGGGATCAGAGGATAGGTGACTCGACTTGAGAGTCAGAGGAGGACATGAGAAAATCACATCCACATCTATTTGTCTAGTGAGTCTTTATTTTCGAAGTCAAAAATTTTCTTGTTGGGGAGAATGTAAGGCCCATTAAAATTATTTCATTACTTCCTGCCCTAAATTAAAGGGCTACCCCTTGTAAGTGGGCCTAATGGCTGTCCTAGCAGATAAAACCACTCCTAGTTTCAGTGAACCTTGAGTTGCAGCTGTCAACCCCTCTACTAGGATTTTGCTTCTACTGTTATGTTGAGCCAGGAGGACTCATTGCTCCATGTAAGTACCCCTGCTAGTTCATGCTAGTTTCCCTTTTATCACTTTTTCGTAATTTCAGTTAAGAGCCTATGTTAACTCAATCTTCTGGTTTTGTCCCACCCTTATTTCAGCCCTATAGTTCATCCTTAGAGTTGTTGTGCTCGTGGTCGTGCCGTCAAGGTCTTTGCCAAGTTTTTTCCAGGTACGGGGAAATTAGAGTTTTAGTCTTGAATGGTTTTCTGGTTGATTTAGAGTTTGTTGGATGTTATATGAACTATATGATTGTGATGAATGTGTGAACGACCATGTACTGTTATTTGGGTGCGAGCATGTGACTATTGTAGGAGAAGCAGTGGCAAGATCTGTTACTCTCGCCCAGACGAGAGTAACTCGCCCAGGCGCGACTTGCAGGAGCAAACCAGGGGTTTCGCAAACCCTCGCCCAGGCGGAGAGCTCTGGTTTTGAGCAAGAGTCACTCGCCTAAGCGAGGAGGAGGGAAAGCTTTAGGACGCTGTTGTAGTTTAGCCCAAGCGAGGGACCTCAGTTTTAGGCGAACGGTTGTCTCGCTCAGGCGAGGCAGGGCTCACCTAAGCGAGCCTGCCAGAACTTCCCAGCACTAGTCGCGATCTCGCCTAAGCGAGGGTCTATCGCCTAAGTGAGAGTACCCCTCTCGCCTGAGCGAGGGCTCTTGGCTTGAGCGAGGGCTCTTGGCTTGAGCGAGATCCACTGCAGGTTGGATGGCTTTCTTTAATTGGTAATTGGATTTTTGGTTTATGATGTGTTTTGTATGATGTATGAAGTCTGTGAAATGAAAGGCATGGTATGCTCTATATTATAAATTGGATAGATGTGATTGAGGGATCTTGGCATGTGAAATTAATGAGTGGGTTGGACTTAAAGAGGCATGGTATTGATATGAGATAAGGCCCTATACTCATGGAGTGGTAATGACCATTGGTATAGATTCAACATGTGATACGAATGAGGATTGATTTTCAGAGGTTGGTATGAAATTGTAAGCATGATTAGTGTTCTCTTATTGTTGATTTATGATTTTTGGTCTGTGTCAATGTGTAATTCCTTGGAGTCTCTAGGTGAGACCTTCGGGGTTGCGCTTCAATGGTCGGGACGTAATTCCATGACCCTTGTTAATGGGTGTTCATGGTGGTGCCCCATCTGTATAGTCTAGTAAGGATTCAAGGTAAGGTTGCATCCTGACACTCTAAGGAGTCAATTAGTCTCACTTAGAGCGGACTGACTCTTGTGGTAAGAGTAGTAGGAGGCCCGAAATTCATTAAGGGCTAACCTTGTGGTGAGGGAAATTGATTCATTGTTACACTTGTAACACATAGCTCAAGGGTGAGCAGCTCGGGGGTGACCAGAGGTATCTACCACAAGTGCAAGCATCCGCTGAATCCGACCAGACCATATGTATCCGAATGAGTCGAGTTAGGGTCTAGTGTATTGTTTGAGGAGTCAGAACATGTTTGAATGATATACGAAATGTTTGTATTGATATGTAACTACTTGATGAACTATTTTACTCTAGCTTACCATGTTTGTTGTTTGATTGTCTTGTATGTGGCTCTTCTTTCTTGCGATGATCATCAATTTAATTGATGGGAGCTGATGGGCGAGGTCCTCGCGGTCAACAAGGGAACGGCGCGGTCAACAAGGGAACGGTGACTCCACTGCTTAGCCATTTTGGTTGGATATTCTTTTCTGAGCTTTCTTTTGGGGCCATGGCCCATGGATTTGGCTGTCCTTTAAACTTCCATTTCTTTTTAGTTAAATTTCTGTATCCATTTAGTTAATATCGTTGTATGCATTGGTTCATCGTAAGGCGTCTTGTGGAAACTCTAATACTGCGTTGTTATGCTATTTTGTGGTGACATTTCCTTTAATTACGGCTATTAATTAAATGGGGTGTTACAGATATCGGTGTAGTAAAAAATATCAAAGATTCTTCATCTGAAAAGATTGAAGATGATGAAGATTGTGGCTTGCGACATATGGGACGCTTTTGATGTAATCTATGCTCAAACGTACATGGTTTAGAGGGTTTTCTCTTGTGAAAGAGAGAAATGTTATTGTTAGAACTCATTATTAGAAGAAGTCTCTAGGTTAAGATGAGAGGTGTCATTGTGTATGAACCAGATTGGAATAAATAAACATTAGTCAAATTTTATGAAATGATGTGGCTTAGACATTTTAAGAAAGATTTTATATTTTGCAACACTTGAATTTTGAAAAACAGGAAATAACTGAAATTATTTTCAAAACAAAATAAGGAACTTTTTAAATTAAAGTGATATTCACAGTATTTTGAATTCAAGAATATTTTCACACTTGATTTTGAAAAACAAATAAGTGATTTCAATCAAATAAATATTTAGTATCAATCACATATAAATATGAATCTTATTTGAGTGTTATGCATGAAGTGACAAAAAGGTCATTATAATTTATGCAGTGATGCTATATGTGCATGTGATCTTCTAATGCAACTTATATGAACACTATGGTCTATCGTGGTCGGGTTTCTTATATTCATGACATACCATCTTCTCTGTCTTCAGTTTTGAATCTCTTGATTTTACCATAGCCAAACATTTTCAAGTTTCTTCTGAATTTCTGTGTGAAAATTTAATTCATCATCTCCCTCGGAATTTGATTCATCTGAGTCTTTTTCTGATATCTCCACAACTCTGGATGAGCTGCTCTTACCTTTTTGTTTGGTTTTAAAAGCTAGATTTATACCTTTTGACTTTTTCTTGTCACATTGTAGAATCTAATATTGAATAATAAGAATTCCTACAAGTTCTTCCAAAAACATTTTCTCAAGGTCTTTGAAAGCCCTTAAAGTTGAACCTTGTGTTCTCCACTTTGGTGTGCGCAGTATTTTATCATTTACATCATCATTACAATATACAGTTCTAAAAGATCTCAAATTATTGAGTAGGGTTTGTAAGCGTGGAATCATAGACTGTATAGACTCATTTTCTTTCATCGTAAAATTTTCATATTGATGTCTTAAGATGATTAGTTTACTTCTTCTTATCTCTTTGGATCTCATGAGCCACATGTAGGAACTTAGAAAATTTTTATTTAGTACAAAAATTTTAATTTTTTTAATTTCAAATTAAAATTATAATAATTAGTAAAGTGATCTATTGGTTATGTAGCTCAATTAGTCAAAACATTTACTATTTTTGGATGTTTTATAAAATTATTCTACCAACTTTGGTGCAGTAGTATGAAAAACAAACTATCTTTTTTCTTTTTGAATATATTTCTAAACACTACAATAGTTTCGTTGTTTTTTATATCATTTTGGTATTCAACAATCCAAAAGTTTCCTTTCTCTTTTTTTTTTCCTATGTTATGTTTTGTTCTAATTAAAATTGTTAAAAGTTTTCTATTATGAAAAACAATAAAAAAAAGTATGGACACTATGAAACTAGTTCCTTATAGATTAGATAAAATTGGAAATACCCTATTTTTCGTATTACTCTTTTGATGAAATATGGGGGTACTGCAGTTACAACGGTGCAAAATGATTTTGGAAAATTTAGGTTTTTGGAAGAAAATGAATTGGGGCTTGTTTAGTACTAAAATACAAGGGACAAATTTAGACAGGGAATACTCCTTTAACTGTTTTGACAACTTGTCCAACCTCTTTTCCACTTAGTTTGCGAGTAGCCGCTCTCATCCGCTAACATCCTTATCACTGCTCAACGTCAGACAGAAAAAAGACAAGACATTGAAGGCTTTCATCGATAGGTTTAGTAAAATGGCGTTGAAAATAAAGAATCTAACCTAAGATGTCGTCATGCAATATATGACAATGGCCCTCGAGCCAAGACCCTTCGCCGACAACCTATGCCTAAAACCCCTAGTCACCATGCATGAACTAAGGTTACGAGCCATAAATTATATACGTCTAGAGGAAATGAGGGAGCTAAGAAACAAGTTCCGCAATGAAGTCCAACAAAATGAGAAGAAAGGAACTGACAAGATGCCATAAAAAATTGAACCTCGACCTCGAGATCCTAAACCACTATATTACTCAAGATATGCACCCCTCAATGTGTCACACTCACAGATCATGGAAGAAGCCCTACAGGCTTATCTAATACCCCGTCCCCCTCCCCATGCAAGTTGCTAAACCCACCAAATGCGGACATTTCTAAATACTACAAGTACCATCATAACAATGGCCACACCATAGACGAATGCAAAGCCTTGCAAGATAAGATCGAAGAGTTGATACTCTTCACCCACCTAAAGCGCCTCGTAAAGAGAGAAGATAAGGGCAATTCAAGAACCGCGTACAAGCATTACGATAATCGACGAGACCATAAAGTCGACAAGAATAGGAATGACAAAAGGGAGGAGGCGACTCCCCAAGGGGACAACACAACCAGCGATAGGCCACCATTAAAGGGTACGATAAATACGATATCCTACGATTTTGTAGGAGGAGGATTATCAGAGTCAACCAAAGGACAACATTTGAGAAGCATACAATCAATAAACGTCATAATGTGCATGATCAGACGTGGGAAAATTTCGTTAATCACGTTCACAGATGCCAACTTCTAAGGTGTGGACTCGAATCCAAACGACCCTATGGTGATCACCATAGAAGTCGATAACTTTTCAATAAGGAAAGTACTTATCAACCAAGGGAGTTCAGTAAATATCCTCTACTGAAAAACATGTAAGATGTTATAGCTACCAAAAGAAGCCATGGTGCCATATGACGAACCCATCTATGGATTTTCAAGAAAACAAGTATGTACCATGGGCTACATAGATTTGCATACGGTGTTTCGCGAAGGAAACCTGGTCAAGACAATACATTTGTGTTACTCGTTAGTTGAAGCTCATACATCCTATAACATCCCGTTGGGAAGACCTTCCCTAAACACTCTAGGTGTCATGGTATCAACTCCCCACCTCACTATTGTTGGTATCGCGCAGCGAAATGTTTAAACAATGGTCAAAAACCAAGAGGGGGGTGAATTGGATTTTTTATAAGTCTTAACAGGTTTTAAAACTTTTTCTCAAAATTTAATTGATTAACTTAAAATCACAGTTACTTTAAATGCAAGTGTAGATAAATAAAAAGGTTAAGGGAGGAAGATAAACACTGATATTTATACTGGTTCAGATCAAAAGACCCTACGTCCAGTTGTTAATCTCTTAAACAAAGAGATTAACTCAATCAGTATAATAATCAGATTACAATAGATTATAAAAGAGTAAGGATTAGAAAACACCTCTCTTGAATAACCACAAGAGATGAACAAAAGCTCCCCCTGAATCACACAAAGGATGACCAGCTTTCCTAGCAACAACACTGTTGGTATCGCGCAGCGGAATGTTTGAGCGTGCGAACAAAAACAAGAGGGGGGGGGGGTGAATTGGTTTTTGAATACTAAATTAACACTTTAAAATTTTTCCAAAATTTATCAAGTAGATCAATAAATAATTTCTTTATAACACAATAATAGATAAAATAAAGAGATAGAGAAGAAGATTGAACACAAGTATTTATACTGGTTCGGATCAAAAGACCCTACGTCCAGTTGTTAATCTCTTAAAAACGAGATTAACTAAATCACTAACAAGTAACAGATTTACAATCAGATATTTAGAGTGTAAGGAAAGAAAACACCTCTCTTGAATCACACAAGAGATGAACACCTTTCTCTAAATCACACAGAGAACCTTGACCTTAGCTTTCCTAGCAACAGCAGCAGCACTCAATCTCCTAGAACACCTCTCAGGAAAAGTTATCGCTCTACCCACACTAGGTTTTTCAAAGCTTCAATTGAGAACACTTCAGAGAACTCTCTTGCAGTCACAGCACTAGTACTCTAGCTTCTCAAAAAGGTAGTTGAGAAGTAACTCTGAAGTTCCTTAAATAGGGGTTCCAGAAATTACGTCAAAAAGCTGAACAGTCGCGCCCAACAGACCAGGATAATCGATTATCACTAGTGATAATCGATTATTCCAGTGTGGTTTATGGAAAACAAATTTTTGAGCAGATAATCGATTATCAGAAGAAATAATCGATTATTCCAGTGCTTTCTTGAAAAAATTGTTCAGCTCAGGATAATCGATTATTTCAAGTGATAATCGATTATTATTTTGATATTTCGAGAAATACTAGAATTTACTTGTACAATACTGCTTCTAACTTAATCTAATTACAATTTACAAGATAGCTTTAAACATTATAACATGTAGTCTTCAAATTGTCTTCCAGATGGCTTTCAGGCTTCTTTTTTCATCATCAAAATCTTGCTTCAGCATTTAGACTTGTATTGCTTTTGCCAACAATCTCCCCCTTTTTGATGATGATCAAAACAATATGTTTAAAGTATCTGCAATCAAAATATCTTACAAGGAGATTTGTTAGTAGTACTGTTTTTAAATGTTTAAACTTTTTCTCCCCCTGTTTTGATCATATGAAAAAGGTTTTAACAAAGAAGCTCCCCCTCAATTTGGCATAGGTAAAGAATAACAAGACAAATATACTTATATTTTAAAAATAAAATGGGAAAATATATTACAATTGCAAACAATGAGACCATGATGTAGACTGTTAAAAGTCTTGACTCATGTCATCATCGTCCTCATATTTATCAAATTTATGTTCTAAGTTAGAGATCCTAGAATCTAATCCTCTAATTAAGCTGGTGACTTCTTCATGTCTGTGAGTGGAGAGAAGAAAGAATTCTTCAAGCCTCTGATTGAGATTTAAAATGTGATCCTCCAAGGAAGAGGATGAGCCACCAACACCACTGGATGATCCAATATGTGTGTCAACAGGAGGAATAGGAGCAGTGAGAGGATTTTCTTCTTCTTCATTGTCCGAAGAAGGCATATCGTCCTTGTGAATGTAGGTATTCTCAAAAGGAATAAATTTCATCTGCTTCAAGGAGTTTTCTGCAATTTTGTATGCTGCAATTGTCTTATGAGACTGTTCATCAGAGACATTTACCCCTTTATACTCACAAATACGAGAGATGAGCAAAGAATACGGAAGAGGATATTGAGGCAATCGTTTGGCTTTTAGCATGGTGTCAAGAATGATGCTTGGCCAATAGATGGGGATGTGGTTGAGCATGGCATATATTATCATAAGATCGGCTTCACTGCACTGTGCGTGATTTGTACCACGTGGACATAAAATCCAAACAATGAGATAGTGAAGTAGACGCTCATTGATTTTGAGAGGTCCAGCTAGTAATTGACGGCCAATTTCTTGATCTGGGCGTCGCATAAAGGATCTATATTCAAGAATTCTATTGAATCCTTCTATGCCAGCTGTGAGAATGGGAGATGTGCCATCATGAATGGGAAATTGTGCAACATTTTCCCAAATATCATCATCTAAAATGATGTCGATACCTTTCACTTTTGTGAACCCAACTCCATCTCTGAATTTGTAGTTGAAATAAAAGGCTCGAACCAAATCTGGATAGTAAGTGCCTTGCATCTCTGTGAAGAATTTCACACCTTGTTCAGCCAGAAAGTTTTGAATGGTGAAATGGCGATTTACAAACCATTGAGACTGGATGAATTTTGGAGTGATGAGGGGTTTGTCTTTCCATAGTGTGATGAATTCAGAACGTCTTTCTTCATCCGAAATCCATCCTTCAATGGAGGCTGTTCTTGGTGCAGTTGAGGGATTAAAGGCATGAGATGCAGTCCTTCTGCGTGTAGGAATTTTTCTGCGAGAGGATTCAACCATGGTTTAGGTAAAAGAGAGGGAAGCCTTTGAGAGTTTTGTGAGAAAATGAGAAAAGGAGAGGGTCTTGAGTGTTGATGGAGAGAAAAGAGTGTTCTGGTGACAAAAATGGCTAATATTTATAGAGAGAAGACTCCAACGGCCATATACACGCTATTTGATGAAAATCTAACTATTGCAACGGCTAGTTTTTGAAATTTGTTGGTCCAACGACGTGTAATAATCGATTATTCTAAGATGATAATCGATTATTGGTTCATAAACTGGGCAAAATATGAAGTCTGACGAGCTGATAATCGATTATCCTAAGTGATAATCGATTATTCCAGTGAGTTTTGATTTTTGGCTCAGAATTAAGGATAATCGATTATGGCCCTGAATAATCGATTATTTCAAAATGTTTTTGAATTTTTAGGAAGAGATTTTAAGGATAATCGATTATTACCCAAAATAATCGATTATTCCAGTATGTTTTACAATTTTTGAAGAGAGTTTGATAATCGATTATTAACACTTGTAATCGATTATTTACGCTATTTTTCGGATTTCTTAAGGATTGTGAATTTTTAGCATTAAGAGATCTCTAATATGCCTAAGTCTCTTCTTAGTTCATAAAATCTATCTTTAGCTAAAGGTTTTGTAAAGATATCAGCTAATTGATGCTTTGTATCTACATATTTTATTTCACAATTTCCTTTATTAATGTGATCTCTTAGGAAATGATGTCTTATTTCAATATGTTTTGTCCTAGAGTGCATTATGGGATTTTTGGTTAAATTAATAGCACTAGTATTATCACATTTCAGAGGTATGTGATTTAAAAAGATATTATAGTCTTCTAGTTGTTGTTTCATCCAAAGAATTTGAGCACAACAATTTCCAGCTGCTATGTATTCAGCCTCTGTAGTTGATAAAGCCACACAAGCTTGTTTCTTTGAGTGCCAAGAGACTAATGAACTACCTAAGAGGTGACAAGTACCACTGGTACTTTTTCTATCTATTTTACAACCACCATAATCAGCATCTGAATAGCCTATCAAATTAGGAGATGCTCCTGAAGGATACCATAGTCCAAAACATGCAGTACCTTTTAAGTATTTTAAAATTCTTTTTACTGCAGTAAGATGCGATTCTTTTGGATTGGCTTGAAAACGAGCACACACACATACAGATTGCATAATGTCAGCCTACTAGTAGTAAGATACAACAGAGAACCTATCATGCCTCTAAACATAGTTTGATTTACCTCTATTCCTGATTCATCTTTATCTAAGTAGCAGGAGGTTCCCATAGGAGTACTTGCTTCCTTAGCAGTATCCATTCCAAATTTCTTAAGTACTTCTTTGCAGTACTTAGATTGAGAAATGAAAGTTCCATTTTCCATTTGCTTAATTTGAAGACCCAAAAAGAATGTCAACTCTCCCATCATTGACATTTCAAACTCTCCCTGCATTATGCTTGCAAAGCCTTTACATAGTGAACTATCAGTAGACCCAAATATTATGTCATCTACATAAATCTGAACTAGCAAAATATGTTTATTTACTCTTTTGATAAATAGAGTTAAATCAATTTTACCTCTTTCAAAATCATTTTCTAACAAAAATGTACTTAACCGTTCATACCAAGATCTAGGTGCTTGTTTTAATCCATACAATGCTTTCTTTAATTTATAAATGTGATTAGGAAACTTATAGTCTTCAAAGCCAGGTGGTTGTTCAACATACACATTTTCTTTTATAAATCCATTTAAAAAAGCACTTTTGACATCCATCTGATATAGTTTGAATTTCATGAGAGAAGCATAGGCAAGAAGTAAGCGTATAGCTTCTAACCTGGCAACTGGAGCATAAGTCTCATCATAGTCTATACCTTCTTCTTGTCTGTATCCCTTTGCTACAAGTCTGGCTTTGTTTTTAGTGATGTTTCCATCCTCATCCAGCTTGTTTCTGAACACCCATTTTGTTCCTATTACTTGGTGTGAATCATCCCTAGGAATGAGTTCCCAAACTTTATTCCTTTCAAATTGATTCAGCTCTTCTTGCATTGCAATGCACCATTTTTCATCTTGAAGAGCTTCGTCTACACTTTTGGGTTCTATCTGTGAAACAAAAGCAACAGTCATACAGAAATTTGACATATTTCTAGTAACAACTCCCTTTGATATATCTCCAATGACATTTTCAAGAGATAATCCTCTAGGTGATTTCCAGCTTTTGGCAAGATCTTCAGGTTCAGTCAGTGGATTTTCATTTAGATACATCTCATCAAGGGCTTCTTTGAAATATTCTTCATCACCTGCATTTGTTTTATTTGACTCAAGAGGGTTCTCCTCAAGGTCCACAATTTCATCAAAAACAACATGCACAGATTCTTCCATATTCAAGTTTCTTCTATTAAAAATCCTATAGGCTTTACTAGTTAATGAATAACCTAAGAAAATAGCTTCATCAGCTTTAGAATCAAATTTACCCAAATTTTCTTTTCCGTTATTCAGAACAAAGCATTTGCATCCAAATATTTTTAAATGTGCTACATTAGGTTTTCTTCCTTTAAACAATTCATAGGGGGTAACTTTTAAAATTGGTCTAATGAGCATTCTATTTAATACATAACAAGCAGTGCTCATAGCATCAGCCCAAAAATATTTAGGCACATCATATTCGTTCAACATGGTGCGAGCTAATTCTTCTAAAGATCTATTTTTCCTTTCTACAACTCCATTTTGTTGAGGAGTTCTAGGTGCAGAAAAATTATGCATAATTCCGTTTTCTTCACAAAAGTTTTCAAATAATTCATTTTGAAATTCTCCACCATGGTCGCTTCTTAAAACTTTAATTTTCAAATCTTTTTCATTTTGAACAGCTTTTGCAAATTTTTTAAAAGCTTTGAATGCCTCACTTTTTAGTGTAAGAAAGAAAGTCCATGTATATCGTGAGTAATCATCAACAATAACAAGAGCATAATAGTTTCCTCCAAAGCTTTTTGTCCTTGAAGGGCCAAATAAATCCATATGCAAAAGTTCTAATGGTTTTGATGTAGAAATTACATTTTTTGAATGAAATGAAGATTTTACTTGTTTTCCTTTTTGACATGCATCACATAGTTTATCTTTTTCAAACTTTAATTTTGGTAATCCAATTACTAATTCTTTGGAAATTAGTTTGTTTAATTGTTGCATGTTAATATGAGCAGCTCGTTTATGCCATAACCAAGGATTTTCTTCTTTAACAACCAAACAAGTTATATCACTAGATGATGCAGTATCAAGATCAATCAAGTAAATATTATTGTGTCTCATACCTTTTAATGCTACTTCTTTGGAGTCCTTTTGATGAATAGTGCAATAGTCACTTTCAAATATTACTTTGAGTCCTTTATCACATAATTGGCTTATACTGAGAAGATTGTGTTTTAGTCCTTCCACATATAGTACATCCTTGATTTCCAAAGTATTTCCTCCACCTACATCACCCGTTCCAAGTATTTTTCCTTTGTTGTTATCCCCATAAGTGACAAATCCTTGTTCCTTCTTTTTAAAGTTCTTAAACTTCTTTTTATCTCCAGTCATGTGTCTTGAACAACCACTGTCAAGATACCACATTGATCTTCTAGATTTAGAAGTCATCTGCAAAATAAGGAAACAATTCATTTAGGTCCCCAACAACTTGTTTGGGTCCTTGGGGTTAGAAAAAAAATATCTACTTATGAACAGGAACCCAAATATATTTCTTATTAGGAACACCAAGATGTTTGATATTGCATTTGTTTGAAGTATGACCCTTTTTCATGCAATAAAAACATGTAGTAGTACATGCATATGTATTTCTAGAATGATATGTTCCTTTTTCTATCCAAACTCTATGAGTTCTTTTAGTCTTATTTTTAAAACTATGATTATGAGCATGCTTGGTCTTATTTGGATTTTTCTTGATTTCAAACTTTTCACACTTCTTATTTTCTAAAGCATCTGCGAGATGTTTTTCCAAAATACATATATCAAACATGTAACTTTTGCATGAAGCACATTCAACAGTTTCTTAATTTTCTAAATTTGAAATTTTATCTTTCAAAAATTCTTCTTCTTCAAGAGATTTTTCAAATTTACTTTGCAAATCTTTAAAATCAGACTTTAACTTTTTATGAGCAGTATCCAATTTACTAGATTTAATAAGCAATTGTTGAAAGGCGTCATACAAATCATCATAATCATTTTCGTGGCAAGTAGAATTTACCTCACTATCGGAATCATCATGATTGGCCATCAGACATAGATTTGCTTCTTCAATTTCAGAATCGCTAGAATTTGATGAACTTGAGGCATTGTCTTCCCAAGCTATATATGCTTTCTTTTTGAAGAATTTTCTACCTTTCTTTTCTTCACTTTTCTTTGAATTTGGGCAGTCAGCTTTGACGTGTCCAGATTCTACACATCCATAGCATTTGAAATTTGAGGATGATCCTTGATTATCCTTCTTGTTGCTCTTGAATTGAATTTTACCTTTGGCCTTCATGAATTTTGTAAACTTCTTAATCATGAGACTCAGATTTTCATCATCATCTGAATCTTCTTCTTCCTTTTGTCGTTTGCCTTTAACAACTTCGGTTTTAAAGGCTATGTTCTTCTTTCTTCCAATATCTTCTTCATCATTGAATCTGCCTAGTTCAAGCTCATGTTCTCTCAGCTTTCCAAACAGAGCCGCCATCGTCATTGTCGCAAGATTTTGTGACTCCGTGATGGCTGTCACTTTAGGCTGCCAAGTCCTGTTCATGGATTTAAGAATTTTTATATTTAATTCATCAGTGTCAAAAGTTTTACCTAGACCTTTGAGATGATTGACGATATGAGTGAATTGTTTCTGCACATCGTAAATAGTTTCTCCTTGCTGCATCCGAAACATTTCGTATTCTTGGATCAAGGAGTTCTTGCGTGCTCTTTTTACATCGTCTGTTCCTTCATGGGTTACACGCAATATTTCCCACATTTCTTATGCACTGGTGCATACTGAGATCCTGTAAAACTCATCTAGGGTTAAGGCAGATGAAATTATATTTCTAGCTTTTACATCATATTGGGCTTTTCTATTTTCGTCTGCTGTCCATTGCGAGAATGGCTTTGGTTCCTGCACATCATCTACAATATTAACAGGAACAAATGGACCATTTAAAACAGCATCCCAAATACCCCTATCAACAGATTCCAGAAAAATTTGCATCCTAACTTTCCAGAAAGGATAATTTTCACCAGTAAATAGAGGAGGTCTGTTGATAGATGCGCCCTCGGCAAAGGTTTGATTTTGTCCAACCATTTTCGAAAATTTTGAATAACTATCAAAGCAAGCTCTGATACCAATTGTTGGTATCGCGTAGCGGAATGTTTGAGCGTGCGGACAAAAACAAGAGGGGGGGTGAATTGGTTTTTGAATACTAAATTAACACTTTAAAATTTTTCCAAAATTTATCAAGTAGATCAATAAATAATTTCTTTATAACACAATAATAGATAAAATAAAGAGATAGAGAAGAAGATTGAACACAAGTATTTATACTGGTTCGGATCAAAAGACCCTACGTCCAGTTGTTAATCTCTTAAAAACGAGATTAACTAAATCACTAACAAGTAACAGATTTACAATCAGATATTTAGAGTGTAAGGAAAGAAAACACCTCTCTTGAATCACACAAGAGATGAACACCTTTCTCTAAATCACACAGAGAACCTTGACCTTAGCTTTCCTAGCAACAGCAGCAGCACTCAATCTCCTAGAACACCTCTCAGGAAAAGTTATCGCTCTACCCACACTAGGTTTTTCAAAGCTTCAATTGAGAACACTTCAGAGAACTCTCTTGCAGTCACAGCACTAGTACTCTAGCTTCTCAAAAAGGTAGTTGAGAAGTAACTCTGAAGTTCCTTAAATAGGGGTTCCAGAAATTACGTCAAAAAGCTGAACAGTCGCGCCCAACAGACCAGGATAATCGATTATCACTAGTGATAATCGATTATTCCAGTGTGGTTTATGGAAAACAAATTTTTGAGCAGATAATCGATTATCAGAAGAAATAATCGATTATTCCAGTGCTTTCTTGAAAAAATTGTTCAGCTCAGGATAATCGATTATTTCAAGTGATAATCGATTATTATTTTGATATTTCGAGAAATACTAGAATTTACTTGTACAATACTGCTTCTAACTTAATCTAATTACAATTTACAAGATAGCTTTAAACATTATAACATGTAGTCTTCAAATTGTCTTCCAGATGGCTTTCAGGCTTCTTTTTTCATCATCAAAATCTTGCTTCAGCATTTAGACTTGTATTGCTTTTGCCAACACCTCTCTTGAATAACCACAAGAGATGAACAAAAGCTCCCCCTGAATCACACAAAGGATGACCACCTTTCCTAGCAACAACACAACACTCAATCTTCTAAGAACTTACTTAGAAAAAGTTATCACTCACTCACACTAGGCTTTTCAAAGCTATTTTTAAGAATCTCATAGAGCAACACTTTGTAGTCACAGCACAAAAACTCTGAATCTTAAAAAGGTAGTTTGAAGTTTGGAAACTGAGTTCTATTTAAAGAGACTTTCGTAGGCTGAGTTAGAAATGAAGAGTTTAACTAAAACTGCCAAGGATAATCGATTACCACTTAAGATAACTGATTATTCCAGTGATTTTTGAAAACAAAGTTTTGCAGTGTTAATCGATTACCCAAAATGGTAATCGATTATCTCATGTACAAATTTGAACAAATATTTTTATAACTGCCAGTGGTAATCGATTACCAGAAATGGTAATCGATTATTTCGAGTCATTTTTCAAGAGCCAAGTTATAACTGCCAATGATAAGCGATTACCATTCGTGGTAATCGATTATCTTAAGTGGGTTTTGAAAAATAGAATTTTTTTGAGTTGGTAATCGATTATTATAAGTTGGTATTCGATTACCATACTGATTTTTGCGAAAAATGAGTTTCTTTCAGAGGAGTTGCGAGCTGGCTGTTGTTCTAAGAATTTTGCACCTAACTAGAAAAGGTTTAAGTCTATTACAATAAGAGTCTTTAAACATAAACTATATTGTCTTCAATATCTTCAAGTGTTTTCTTCAACATCTTTATCATCATCAAAATCTTTTAATCAATCTTCTTCTTTTGTCAAAACCTATGAAGTTCCCATCAGCATCCAGGGATATCATCACCATCCACGGAGACAAAAAATTGGCCAGAGAATGTTATATTTCGAGCCTACGACCTTAGGAACCAGACTTAGAAGTAAACAACATTGAATGAGCACCTGGCACCGGAGAAGCCTTGATAGGAGAAGATATTGATGTTCGAATAAGGACTAATTCAAGAATTGAACTAGTGGTGGAAACTAAAAACTGACCTTCGTCTAAGGAGATAAGCTTAAAAGTTGGGTCAACGTTAAACGCAAAAGAGGATATGGTAATAGGCGAAACACTGGTACAAAAAGTCGATCTATTTGTCTAGTTCGTCATTGACATACCTAGAGTTGACCCAGAGTAGTCATCCACAAGATGTCTATTTTCAAAGAAGCGCGACATGTATTCCAGAAGAACATAAAGTTAGGAGAAGAACGAAGGCAATCAGCTAATTTAGAAGCCGCAAAGCTTCTAAATGTCGAATTTATAGGAGAAGCCCAGTACACTAGCTGGCTCGCTAATGTGGTACTGGTGAAGAAGTCTAGCAAAAAATAGAGAATATGTGTCAATTACATTTATTTAAACAAAGCATGCCTCAAGGACGCATACCTCTTATCCAGCATAGAGACTTGTTAACGAAACAACAAGCAACTACGTCCTCAAGTTCTTGGATGCTTATTCCGGATATAATCAGATTCTCATGGCACCAATTGACATGATTAAAACTGCTTTCATAAAAGAATAGGTAAATTACTGCAACAAGTTCATGCCTTTTGGCCTAAAAAATGCTAGAGCAACCTACCAATGGTTGATGGACAAAGTTTTCAGCCACTTGATATGTAAAAGTGTAGAAGTATACATAGATGATATGATAGTAAAATCCCCAGACCCAACACACAACATTCAACAAACTTAGCTGATATTTTTATGGCTCTAAGAAGGTTTAACTTACGACTGAACCTAGAGAAGTGTGTTTTCGGAGTAGATGACGGTAAATTCTTGGATTTCATGTTAAGATAGAGGGAAATAAAAGCTAACCCAAAAAAATGCAAGGCAAGCATTGATATGTAGAGCCTCAACAATGTGAAAGAAATACAACAACTAATAGGAAGACTAAGGACAATATCACGATTCTTACCCCGACTAGCTGACAAGACAAGACTCATGATTCGGCTACTAAAGAAATCAATAAAATTTACCTGGGGTGATGAATGCCAAAACATGTTTAAACAAATAAAAGAAATATTAGCCTCTCCGCCAATGCTATGAAAGTCAAATAGTACTAAACCCCTACTTGCCTACATCGGAGGAACAAACTACACGATAAGTACAATGTTGGTACAACAAGTTGATGGAAAGCAGGAACCAATCTTCTTCGTCAATCAAACCCTACAAGATCTGAAGACGTTATATGAAATGGTGGAAAAGATAGCCTTATCCCTTATAACCACAATAAGAAGACTCAGACCCTATAGAAGATACTACAAAAGCCCGATTTAGCTAGAATAATGTCATCATGGACAATAGAGTTGTCCAAATTCAACATTCGGTATGAGGCCCGAGGACCTATAAAGGCCAAATGCCTGGCCGACTTTGCTAATTACTTATAAGAAACATGCATGCCCGAAAAAGACTGATGGACATTGTATGTTAACGGATCTTGAAATTCGAAAGGAGGAGGTGTTGGTATTGTAATAGAAGGGCCCAACCAAGTACTCGTAGAAAAGTCCTTACATTTCGCATTTAAAACGTTAAACAACCAGGTAGAGTACGAAATGATCATAGCTAGTCTACTATTGGCCAGAGAAGTCAGAGCACGACAGTTATTATACAGGACGGATTTCAGGCTCATAATGGGCCACTTAAACAACGAATATCAAGTTAAGGACCCTTTATTGCTTCAGTATTACCACTTGGTCTAGGATGTCATAGATACCGACTTCGATGAGATACAAATACAACATTGTCCCCAAAGGTGATAACATTAGAGTTGACGTGCAGCCAAAGCTGGCAAGCATAAAGAAGAAAGGTAAGTACAGGTCCCTACTTCAGCAAACATTGGCGATTCCGTCAATGAACAGGGCTGGCACTTATATGCACACAGACAATAGCGGTAACGCTTGGATGAACCCCTACATAAAGTATCTGAAAATTGGAAACATACCAGATCCAAAGTACAACAGATAGGTGAGGAAGGCAGTGCGATATACAATAATAAGGGGAGAGCTATACAAGAGACGCTATAACCAACCATTATTGAAGTATGTCACAAGATATTTTTGGCAATAAATGAAGGGATCTGCATATATCATTTCGGATCACGCAACATGACGAGCACTTGATATTTTTTAGCCGCCAATGGAGGCGAACTGCCATGACATCGTTAAAAAATGCATACCTTGTCAAAGGCGTGACAACAACACTCATATCAAGAAAGAAGAGCTCCATCAGGTTTACTTCTAGTCATTTGCCAACTGAAAAATGGATATACTGGGCCATTCAACCCTGGAAAAGGGAGGTCAAGATCCTCATAATGGGTATTAACTATTTCACAAAAGGGATTGAAGCTCAGCCACTCGCCACAATCACAGCCTAACGAGTACAACAGCTCGTATGGAAGAATATTATATGTCGGTACGGGGCGTCACATACTATCATCACAAATAATGGCTAGCAATTCATCGACAAAGAATTAGCCAAATTTTATACAAGCTTAGGTGTAAGCACATCACCAATTTCGTGGAGCATTCGCAACGGCCAAGCTGATGTTACCAATAAAGTAATTCTGGTGGAACTAAAAAAGTGGTTGGATTCCTCTAAGAGAAGGTGGCCTGAAGAATTGTTAGAAATATTATGGGCATACAGATGTACAACCCAATCCTCAACCCACGAATCTCCATTAAACCTAGAATATGACACATAGACCATGATCCTAGTTGAAATCGGTGAGCCAACATTACGAAGAAAGAACTATGATTAAGATCACATTCAAGAAAGTCTCAGTACAAGCTTGGATCTCTTGATTAAGTTGCGAGAAAAGGCACATATTAGAAACATGGCGGTCAAATAGAGGGCAATAAGGAAGTATAATTCCAAACTCTGACCACGAACATTTGTAAAAGGAGATCAAGTATGGTGAATGGCGAGCAACACAAGAAAAAGAGAAGGAAAGTTGTCTGCCAATTGGAAAGGGTCCTTCAGAATACAAAAAGATGTTGGCAATGGAGCATATCGATTAGAGCAATTATCTGAGGAGCCTATACCAAATACCTAGAATGTAACACATTTAAAATTCTATTTTAGTTAAACATTTTTCAATGAAAACTTGTAAAGATGACATTTGTGTAAGCCTAGGTATACTATTTTTCCTAATCCAGTCTTTTATCCCTTAGGAGGGTTTTGGCCAAAGAGGTTTTAACGAGGCATCCCATCAATAAACAAGTTTCTTTCATTTTAAGAACATCTATAAAATACCACACAAGTTACAATTAAGAGTTCCATGCCTCCTACCTAAGCAGTCCCGATTGAACGAATCTCGCATTCCTTACCGCTTACTAAAGTAGTCCTAGTCAAACAAAATATTTAGCTTGCATTCTCTGCCACCTACCTAGACAATCCTGGTTGAACAAATATTTATCTTGCACTTCCAACTGCCTACCTAGGGATTGTAGGATATTTATATAAATAATCTTAGTCAAATTATTCATTCATCTACTGACATCTGCATAGACATTAGTCGAATTATTCATTACCCGATTAAACATCCCAGAAGACAAACAGAGGCAATCTTCAAAATGATTATATTTATCTAAGCATCATGTTACTTGCCTAAACCGCTAACTACACAAACTTTCACAGAAGAAAATTCACTTGTAAATGACAAATAACGAGAAAAACCAAAGAGATATTTTTATATTAAGGATATCGGATACGTGAATAGGAAGGATGATAAAAGGAATTGCAAAAGTAAAGCCATTATAAATTTTTGCCATAAAGAGCCATTACAAAGTTTTGCCATAAAGAGCCACTGCAAAAAAGCATAAGGCCTTCATGATACCGGTTAAACAAAAAGTAATAACAAAAAAAAACTAAACATATTGGCAACAGTAATCAAACATCACCAACTTCCTCCTCCTCGTTGGCCGCCTCTATATCTACGCCACCAAAGTGTGAAGGGTCTTTCACCTTTTCCTTCACCTTTTTCTCGAAGTCCAAACTCCTAACCTTCCAAGTTGAAAATTGCTTCTTCTCAGCTTCTAGCACCTGTATTTTCCTAGCCCAGACCACTTTGTTTTCATCATACTTGGTCTGCAACAACGACAGATCTTCTACAATCTTGGCCTTATTGCCATCCTTCAATTCCTTCTACAAGAAACCACCCACCCTTTGGCTGAAAATTAAAGTTTTTCTACTAAATTCCATCCAATTTTTTTTCTATGTCCCTGTGAATGCTAGTTTCGGGTTTTTTCGGCAACCTAAACTTCATACGCTTTCTACCACAAGACGAACAAGGACCTAGGAGTTCGACCTTAAGTTTTTTGCTCTCCTTACCCATCGTTTTCTGGGTAGGCGGAACAACGTTATTTTTTTTGCTGCTAGAAGTACGTACGTCCACTAATGCCTCTTTTAGGTTGGCTACTTCAAGTTCGCCAGATTTCTTGGCCTCTTCTGCCAACTTGTTCCTCAAACTCCCAAACATGTTGAAAATGTTCTTGCCTTATTCCGCTATATGACATGCATCAAAACAATAAAATAATCACAACACGCATATAGAAGACAACCAAGTAAACTAAGATATGTTCTAAACCAATAAGGGGATGGGTAGACAAATAAACACTATCTAGGCCCTTAGTAGGCAACTTATGGGAGAACTTTTCAAGAATTCCCACAATCTGCCTCTCCTCCACCGACAACATGTCCTTCTGTATACCCTTGTACCGCCAAGGGTTATTGGTCCAATAAAAAGGAAATTTGGTGTTACCAATATCATCATAAAAGAACGCACGACCAACCAGCTCCACAACGACCCTAAAGACACCATCTTTGAACTGTTTAAAAGATTGGGAATACGCATCTAAAATACTTATACAAGGCTAACTAACTAACAACAATAAAGTAACAAGATCTTTAGGGCCAGTATCGTAGAAATACAAAAAACACTCCATTGACTGTCATAAATATAATGACTGGCATTACACCCTGAAAGTCTGCAAATACCCCCAACTATTGGGATGTAACTAGGTCGGTGCCACATTTAACAAAATAAAGTACCACCCATAGTAAAATTATCAAACGACAGTTAAAAATGCAACTACACAAAATGACACATATATATATGGAAGAAATCATCATCGTATTATTCCCGACCATGGCAAACATTATCTATGGCACTCACCCTCACCAATAACACTATATCTAACGACGCACCCTTCTCGAACACATAAACACTTCGCAGTCAAGAATCCAAAAGTTTAGACCACCTATATAGTGAAAATTGCCTCGTGACTACAACTAACACCCATTTGTATCCTCCCTTACATGGCAGGTCATTCTCGACTAACTATTAGCCATATCCTCTCTAATATCCGGGATCGTTTCCAAAACTGCCCCATGACTACAACTCACACCCATTTGTATCCTCCCTTACATGGCAGGTTATTCTCGACTAATTGTTCAACTGGATTCTCCCTAATATCCGGGATCATTTCCATAACTACTCCAATTTTTCTAGACAACAAATCACTCAACGAATTGGTTAAGGGATGACTACCCAAACTACTCCAATCCCCTATGGATCCTTCACTAGAACTACTACAGGACATACCTTAGCAAAAATGAAGTTGCTGACACTTAAAACATGTTTCATACTAAAATACCTTAGCAGCATAAACAAAGATGTTACCTTTCACACAGATCCAATCCTTGCAAATGACCCTAATCCTCTATTTATAAGGATGATTGAATGACTTCTCGTAATTCCTACCTAAACCATTACCATCATTGCATTTTGCGAAACTTCATACTTCCAACACTTAAGAGGTGACTCTACAAATTCCTAAGTGACCTCTCATAACAAAACCCTTACATTTCCATTACCCTTTCCTATTCCCTCAATTTCACTTAAACCTCTTTGTCACTTATTTTCCTCTGGGTTGGGGGGCTACCATACCATAAAGGAATAAACCAAAGAAAATTAGAATTTTTCTTTTTCAGAAAAAAATAATAATATCAAATAAATTATATGAAAAATAGTGCCTAGTAGCCTTTAGTAAAAAATAGACGCAAAAGGTTGGGGCTTGGAGTACTACAAAAGGCGTATAGGCCGTAAACTTAACCTTCATACTACAGGATGAGCCGAGTACTTAATAACCTAACAAAAGTAGATACAAAAGGTTGAGGAGCTTTTGTACTGAGAAAACCAGGAAAACTGTAAACTTCCCGAACTACAGAAATATAAGGAAGGTCGACTACTCCATGGCAAAACACGAAGTATTTGTGATAACTCAAGTCCATCCCTTGAATCGCCAACTAAAAGGTTGACTACATAGATATCTCGCCAAGGAGATCGTCCCTTACAGCTAGCTAACATAAAGTAAGCAGGCATCATAAACATGACGGTATGTGAAGTTCCTCCTAAACCTAACTTAGACAAAATTAAACTAATTACCAATAAGGAATCTAACAGAAATTGGGCCTAACAAGAATAAGCCCAATTAGCCCTAATCAAAGGTCATAAGTGTTAGTTTTGAAATGGTTGAAAAGCCAAGAAGGGGGGGTTGAATTGGCTAGTTAAAACTTTAGGCTATTTTTGCAAGCTAAAAACCTCCTTTAATTGAATCAAATAGATCACCAAGTTAGGATGCAAACAGTACTGGACTATACACTTTCAGTCGATCAAATATAGAGTTAACAAATTGATTTTACTAGACAGATTCTGTTCTGGTATAATCAATCGATTGAAACTGAAAAACAGTCGACTCAAATACTGGGAAAAATGCAGAAATGTGAATTTGAATTTTAAACCAGAAACAATGCTAAAGAATGATCAAGATCAATTCCAAATGATTATACAAACATGCTCAATGCTTCAGATGCTATAAAAACATGCAAGAACATGAAAAAGATGATTAAAGCACAAGTTCTTGAAACTTTAAAATGAATATGCAAGAGAGAAAGGTTAGAGAAGAGAGGACACCACGAATTTTTATACTGGTTCACTCAAACCTGAGCTACATCCAGTTTGTCAAGGCAACCTGAGCTTGACTTTGCACTATTTCAAAAGTTTTACAAAGAATCCACCCTTACACTTCCAAAATATGAAAAAACATCACAAAAGACTCTTGAATCACACAAGAATCACACCAGCACAGCAAAAACCCTCTTGCAGACCTGGAAAACCACCAGGCACACACACAAAGCTTGAGAAAGATCAAACCTTAGTGGTAGCACAGCCTTGCCTACCACAAACCACTTTCTCCAAGCTTCAAACCAAGCCAAAAGCTTCAAGAATTGATCCAAGATCAATCTTCAACAGCTGCAACACCTATGATCACGAAGGAGAGAGTTTCCACACGTTTCCAAAACCAAATCGTGCTCTAAAATGATCAACAAACCTTTCTTTCGAAAATTACAGCTTTTATAGTCAAACTGTTAAAAGAAATTCAACAGGTTGATTTTCAAATCAATCGGTTGATTTCACTTAACTTAAGTGAAATCAGTCGATTAAAAACTAAATCAACTGATTGAATTTGTTGTAGTTTAAGACTAGTGCAGCCAACCTTTTAACCTGTTAAAAAGTCATTCAACGGATTAAAAGAGACATTTTAACCTGTTGAAAAACCATTCAACAGATTAAAAACACACCAAAGACCAAACAACATCTAATTAATGCTTTAAGGTCTACAACATGAATTACAAACTACAAGTACACTTTCTTAATGATGTAATTACATGGAGAGCACATGTTTCAGCCTTGATCACCATGGATATCATCAAATCTCCTTTCCTTCATCAATGTAGACTTCATTCCAATGTTTATGGCTTCAAGATAGTTCAAAAGAGCTTCATTCAATCTTTATCAAATCTTCAAGAAGCAAACCACCTTGGCTTCTCATGTCAACAATAAGCCCATATGCCCATAAAGAGTAAGTAAAACAGTCAAAGGTCAACTGAATTATTATAAATATAGGTGAACCCAAATAATTAAAGGTACGCAATTTATTAATTCTCTAATATGATATTTAACTTTTGAAGAGCTTTGCTGACTTGATCACTAGAGTCCCTTTTGCAGGTACAAAGATAGGAATCCATTTGAAAGGCCTGGAAATTGTGGTAAAATACGGTTTCGGTCTCATAATAATCTCGTATTGCTCCTACAAGAACAATTTAGATGATTGAAGATGTGTTAACAATTTGTATTTTATAATGAAACTTATATTTGAAGATGTATTAATATTTTTATTTTTTTGTTTATGGGAGAACCTACATGTATTAAGATGTGTTAATATATTTATTATGATGTATTAAAGTATTATGCATGTGATGTTGGTTTTGTTGAAAACGTCACCACTTCTTCCATCCTTAATAAACTGAAGGACTTATATACCTTTTTTAATTTGATCTAATTTTATTTTTTTGTTTAGAAAAATAAATTTTAGAAAACAATGTAGCAATATCATTAGAAATGGATGACCTTTCTTGTCTTCAATTAGATTCTTGAAATACAAAACTTGCTCATGTTTTGTAGGATCTTGTAGTTTCCTAAGCACTTTCAAGTATTATTTCCTAAAAACTTTCAAGTATTATTTCCTAAGAACTTTCTAGTATTATTTCCTAAGCACTTTCAAATTATAAAATTTAGATTATTATTGCACGGTACAACCATATACAAATATGAAATTAGTACAGTTCGATTCAAAAATAGTAAATTTCGGTTAAAATATAGTGTAGTTTGGTTCAAAATTAGTACAATTCAGTTAAAAAATAGAACAATTCGGTTAAAAGTAGTGCAATTCAGTTCAATGCAATTTGGTTCAGAAATAGTGCAGTTCGATACAAAAATAATGCAGTTCAAAAACATGTTAAGGTACATAAGAATTCAGTATAGTTTAATGTAGTGCAATTTGATAGAAAACAAATAGTCCAATTCAGGTTATCTGAACTAATTTTCAATTCAGTTTAGTTCAAATGAACTATTTTTGGTTCTATATAGTTTATGACTGCTTAGTGCATTTTAATTAATTTTTACCCACCCCATTTGGAGTTATGATTTCTTTTTTTTTTTAAACTGTATTATATAGTTTTAATTAATTGGGTAAAGCAATACTAGTGTAAAATTGATAAAAAAAAAACTGAGTGTATTTTGACGCGATCCACTTTTGGATTCATGAGATTATGTGGTGTGTTAGTCAGTAGTGGCAGACCTTAGAAGGCTCGTATGGGGCCATGGCTCCTCTAAGAATTTTTAAATTTTTTTAAAATATTTTAAAATATTTTTTAAAAACTTTTTAGATTGATTTATATTATTTTTATAAAATATAATATTTAATGTTATTATATAATAAAATAAAAAATTAAATATAATAAATAATAATAATAATAAAATGTATTGAGATATTTGTTTTGTTCTCTCATTTTAAGTTTCTCACCTATTGTATACAGTTACTACTCTTGCATCTCTTCTTTTATTTTTATTTAAAAAAAAAAAAAAAGTTAGACATAAATTCATTTGTCTCGCTCTCTGTTCTCATCCATTCTCTTTTAAGATAAAGAAGTTAACTCTTTTTTCTCATTATAGGAAAATATTAGTTTGAGTATTTAGTTTTTCTTTTTCATCTTATGAGATTTTTATATATTTATTTTTTTATGAATATAAAAAGAAAAGTTATGTACTATATGTTTTTTCATAACCATTTCTTATATGTGACTTGATTATCAAAATTTTTTTTAGTAATTATGTCTCTCAAATTTTTATTAGATTTTGATAAATTATTTTTTAGTCTTAATTTTTTGTAAAAAAAATAGATTCATTCTATTTAAAGTGATAAAAGGGAAGATATCCTTGAAGATGAAAACAATACAACTTTACTTATTCACCTATATTCAAGCATGTTACTAAGAATTCAATTTTTGAATTAGAGAACCATTCCATAAGATTCAAAGAATGATAAGTGGGAAGTTTTATATTAATTCTTTTGAATTATAGATGGAAAATTTCATATTAATTCTTTGAAACTTATTATAAAAAAAAGTTTTCAAATATGAGAATATCGAGTAAAATAGATGAAATTAGAAAAATTTATTCAAAATAGATTTCATATCAAATACAACTTTAAAACTATTATTTTTTTAAGAAAATTTCAATATTAAATTATATATATTTTGGTTATATTAGTAACATTAATTAAATATATGAAATTTAACTATATTATTTTGATTCATTAAAAAATATTTATCAAGATCCGTCTGAGTCGATATTTAAAACCAAATTCTAATTTATGTGTAGGTGCGGATTTGGAGTAAAATACAATTTTTCTTGCACCAAGTTTTTTTAGATATAAGTATTAAAGTATAATTTTTTATAGATACATCATGTTAATGAAAAGTAAAGGAGAGCAGTATATTTATACACTTGAAATACAAACTTATGGGATGGACGATATTTGATTGATTTGATACAAAGCGGAGCATTTTTTTTTTTTTTCTATTGAGACCGGAATGATGCAATTATATTAAAACCAAAATTAATGCGCATGACTATTGAGGCCAGAGTAGCGATAAACAAGACGGCAAGAGAGGCGGGATATGGATGGAAGTCACTGTGACGATTCAAGAGTTTGGAAACCTAAAGTAAATTTAAAAATTAAAGTTTTTTATTTAAAATTTGTTTTTCAAATTTTTTTTATGGAAAAGTTATTTATTAAATTATCATAATTTATTCCATTTAATCTTTTTTAGACATTATTGACACTAACATTATTCTATAAATTCTATAAGTTATATATGCATTTAGAGAAGAATATAATTTTTTTATATGATTAAGGATGTCAATTGGTTTATCATTTTCCAAATCTATAATTTCTCTTAAGATATTTATTTATGAAAATAAACTAAATTATGTTATGAAATAAAGCAGATAACAGAAAGAACAATAGTTAATAGAGAAAAGAAGAAAATAGAGAATAGAGAATGAGAGAATATGGAGCAACTTATCTGTGTATTATTATTGATCAGAAGATTCTTATTTATAGATACAATATGTAATCCACAAAGAAAACAAATCAACTTAGTTAATACAAATATTTACATTAAGAGTAATGAATCATATGAGTATCAATCAGATGAGTAAATGTATCAAATCAATGGACAATCATTAATTCATAACACTCCTCCTTGAGTGTTCATTGATAAAAGAATGTGCCTCGTTAAAACCTTACCAGGAAAAACCCTTTGGGATAAAAAAACCTAGTGAAGGAAAAAGAGTACAACATTTTGTATTCTTTAATCAATATTGTTCATCACATATTCTATTTCTCCCCCTCATGTAAACTTACATCATTAAGGTGACAAAGTCCGAACTTGTGAATCATTTGCTCAAAAGTTCTTCTTGGCAAAAACTTCATAAATAGACCTACCATATTTTCACATGAATGATTTTTTGGATATCTATATCATCCTTTCAATTGAACAATAAACTATTGTCTTCATATATGGTTGTTAATTCCATCTTTGTCGGGGATAGTCACAAGTTTCTTGTACATGTTGAATTATAGACCTTAACCAAACATATTCACAACTTTCCTCATAATTCTATATGATTAGACGATGTTGCTACTATGGTTTGTTTCATATACCTTTATGAAACCATTGTGCTACCACATGTGAACAAACATTTTGTTTGTGATCAACCATTGTGACATTGTGAGAATATGTAAAATAACATGCATATACATAACACATTGGTCTGAATCTGAATCATTTTGATGGAATAAGCTCATATTCATAGTACCCTTAAAGTAACGAAATATATGTTTTACTCCAGACCATTTTCTTCTTGTAGTTGAAGAACTATATCTTGCTTAACAAATTTACAGCAAATGCAATATTAGATTGAGTATAATTAGCAAGATACATTAGTGTTTCTATGACACTAAGATATGGTGCTTCTAGACCAAGAAGATCTTCATCATTTTCTTGAGGTCTAAGAAGAGTCTTTATCAACATCTAACAACCTCACACTTATTGGAGTGCATAATAGACATGACTTGTCCATTTAGAACATTTTAAGAACCTTAATTATATAAGCCTCTTGACGTATAAAAACACCATTATTTAAATACTCAATTTTTAATCTCAAATAAGACTTTGCCTTTCAAAGATCATTCATCTCAAATTATTTCTTTGTGGAATCAATTGCCTTTGTTAGTTCATTAGGAGTTCCAACGATGTTTATGTCATCTACATAAACAATATTTATGGCAAATTCATTTTTGGATCTTTTCATATAAATACAAGAACAAATAGGATCATTTCTATATCCTTCTTTTATTAAGTATTCAATAAGACGGTTATGCCACACACGTCCTGATTGCTTTAATCAATAAAAGAGCATGTTCAATTTTATTGAATAACCCTCTTAGGAATTTGTCTTGTTGGGCAAATAAAATCCTTCAGGGATTTTTATATAAATATGATTCTCAAAAGAACCGTACGAATAGGTTGTAACATCATTCATTAGATCTAACTGCAAATCTTGTTGTGCAACTAGGATAATCGTATATTGCAATGTTGTTGCATCCAATACTAGTGAATATGTTTTTTCACAAATCAATACAAGGTTTTGTGAAGAGCCTTGAGCAACCAATTGTGCTTTGTATCTAACAATTTCATCATTCTTAATTTGATTTTTGCGCAAAAATTCATATATACCAAACGAGTTTCACAACTTCAGGTGTGCGGACTATACGTCCAAAAACCTTTTGTTTAGCAAGCAAATATAATTATGCTTCTTTGCATATTTTCATTTTGGTCAATCTTTTCTTTGCCAACAATCTTCAATGATCATTACTTATTGATTCTCATTGTCATTCATAGCATTCATCGCTATGTTATAAGTAAAAGTTTCGTCAAAGTTAACTTCATTTTGGTTCTATATTATATGATTCATGACATAATTTATTGAGATCTCATCATTTTCAACAATTTCAAGTACCTGAGGTTCTTCTAGAACCGAACCAATAATTATGTCAAATGAATCTTTTAGGATTTCAACCTTTTCGATTAGGTCATTTTGCATTTTATCTCCCTTTCTCATTCAAGATTTGTTTTTTATCTTTGGAACCAATAGGCCTACCACACTTCAAACGTGTCTTTGGAATTAACAAGCCTACCATGCTTCATGCATTTTAATTGTACTAATATATGCGTAGTACAAATCATCCAACTAGTCATGTCAAACAAGGCATTCATTTTGATTCGTAAACTTCTGGTTTACCATGACATGCATTTCAACTGTATTAATATACGTGTAGTACAAACCATAAGAGAATGTTGATAATTCCTCCAATATGCACTTTTTTTTTCAACTCAATCATAGAGATATAAAAATATTTCATATCTTTTTCATTGTTTGTCTCAATATAATATTCATTTAGACAAATATCCTTGAAACTTAATAAGTTTCTACTCAACTTCTTGGTAGAAGTATAATAGCTCTTCTAGAGTCTTCAAATATATTTGTAGTACTATAAATAATACTAACATTGATGTCTCGCATTATCAAACAAGAGAAAAATTTATTACTCTTGAGAATTGTATAAGTTGTTGCATTATCAATAAGATATATATCCTTTGGTACATTCGTTTTTCATATAAACGTAAATATCAATATGAGATTTTTTTTAACACTCTCATAATCAATGAGGTGATCAATGCTTTCATTTGCTTTAGCAAAGAAAATAATAATATCAAGATGAGTAGCATCCATATGGCGATAATCAGAATCATCATCTTCATAAGTAAAGTGTGTTTCTATATTCTTCTCATTATTTGTAAGATGTTTTGGTGTACAATAAATACAACTCAAATGGCCTTTACCACTGTAATGATAATATATACTTTCATTTTTTGTGAATATTTTCACATTTTCATTTTCCCTTTTTCACATTATTGTGCCACTTCTGGTGACAAAATGTGTCTTTGAAATTTTCTTTATAATCATGTCCATAATCAATATCACGATCACGATCATGAAAATATAAATCAAATGTTGTTGCATTCACTTCTGGGAATGGAGCAGAACCAATTTGGACAGGTTTCATGATTTTCTATCAAAAGCTCATTGTTTTGTTCAGCCATACAAATGCATGAAATAAATTCATAATATTTATTGTTACATTCACTTTTGGGAATGGAGCAGATTAGGTGGATCTCATGATTTTTCATCAAAAGTTATATTGCTTTGTCCAACCAGCCATACATAGGCATGAAATAAATTCATAATATTTGTGAAATCTTTTTTCACAATATTTTTGTCGTATGAGCAAATAGTTGCTTAGATGCTTTATTTCTTTATTTAATGGTATCCCAATATCCATTGCATCTAAATGTATTTCAACATTTAAAATCCAATATAAGGAATTTTTCCTTGTAATAATCAAGGGTCACAAAACCAAATTTTGCAACGTTTCACGTGTTTAGAACTAACACATAAAATAATAATAATAATAATAATCATCATCAAAATAATAATAATAATCATCATCAAAATAATAATAATAATAATCACTGTCATAATAAAAATAAAAATAATAAGACGAAGATGAAAATTGTAACATCCCGTCAAGATATTACAGATTTTAATAAAAAAAGAAAATATAAAAAAAAATAATGACATCGCATTTATGAATAAATCCTCATTTCCCAAAACACGAGAAATTTAAAACTTTATTATTTTAATAAAGTATCCATAAACCGTAATTACAAAACTGAAATTCTAATCAAATTAGGCCATGAGCCTTTACAATTTATTTCAATTCAAAGATAGAAAACATAAATATAAAAATCCCATGATATCCCCGCTCCGTGGCTAAGCCTCACCAGCACCACCGGCATCAACAACATCTGCTCACGTGTACCACATACATGATCATCGCCACACACAAGCAGATAGGGTGAGCTTAACAATTAAAGCATATAAAATTTATATACACATATACAGCAGATCAATATAACAACACAATCATCCCAGAGGACTTCCATTCTTTTAATTCTTACCACCTGACCATAACCAGGTTATTCGTGTTCTACATCTTCTAGTGATTACCCCAAGGTGACTTGTTGACATACCTATCGGCCACAACCGATAGAGCACGTGCGGGAAACCATTGCTACGGATCATACATCGTAACGCCAGGTGGAGTTCCCAAATACAAACATAGTTCGCAACGTCCCAAGACTACCAAACTCGTCAGCTATCTATTGAGGAGGGCAATCTATCTGGACCCATCCGTACTGGCCACAACCAGCACGCTCACACCGGTAACACTCGCCAACCCGAGCTCAACTCAAGGGTTCCTCGTGTTCATCCGCCATCTTGAGCTCAACTCGAAGGATGTCATTCCGAGCTCAACTTGAGGAATGCCACGTGCTTAACCCCTATCTCGAGCTCAACTCAAGGGATACGTTCCGAGCTCAACTCAAGGAACCCAGCAATCTCACCTTTGAAGCATCACCAAAAGCCTTATAGATCACGCCTGCAGAATCCTACAACTAGGACTTACAGCAGCCAAATCGCCTAGCGGGGGACACGTACCGCTAGGCGCTACCAGCTTCCAGGCCGCCTAGCGAGGGACACGTACCGCCAGGCGTCCAGCGCCTCAAAACTATAAATCACAGCAGCCACCGCCTGGCGAGTCAGCCCTCACCGCCAGGCGCCAGTACTTCAGGAGCCCACTATTTCTGCCTCTATCGCCTGGTGGGACCTCTTACTCCACCATTCGCCACTCGCATCAGGAATCCCACGTATACTCGCTATCGCCTGGCGGCTTGTATACTACCACCGGGCACCATGACATTATTTGCGCAATACTAGTTTATGCTTCAGTGTAGGCACAGACGCTCTCATAATATTCATTTGATTATTTTTCCCAGATTCCTATAACTTCAATGACAGTACATATTTTGCTAAAAATAATCATCATTACCAAAAATCAAGCTTCCTCATTCCTATCCTAGTATTACTCTTGGATTCTTCACCTTAAGTTATTGCCAAGCCTATTACCACTATTATGGAGTCCTCGTCCTAGTTCAATGCCAATGCTCCTGATATCACAGTAATTATTATATAATCCCCTATGTCTTTATGCCTTGTTCAATTACATGACTAACAACCCAATTTTGCCCAAGGTCTTACATATATACATCGCTGGAGTACCTAATACTTATCTCACAATCCTTCCCAATTTTGCTCCTGATATGGTATCATTAACTATCCTTCCAAAAATACAATTTTTACAACCACTTATGTCCTAACTATTCCTATGCGACGTTCTAAAATGTTTAAACTTTTAACAACAGTTTCCAGTTTAGGCCATTTCCACTCAATTTCCCAATCTCATTATTATACAACATCTGACCCCACATGGCTTTCCCAACGCATCAAAATACTTAGTTTTGCCACTCTGCTACGACGCCTGGCGGCAACCTACGAACCGTCAGGCGGTTCCTGCATTCTCTAGGAACTCCCTTCTTCCCAAGTCCCGCGAACCATAGGTCTTGCACATAATTTCCAATTTCAACCAATTTCTCAACTCCATTGCATGCGAATCTCGTCCCAATTGCATTCTTTAATTCATCCCCCATAAATTTTCCCTTAAAAGTACAACCCTAATTCGTCTAGTATCAAAATCCTCAATCTTCCTCAACCAAACACTGTTTCATTCACGTAAACTATCTATAACATGAAATTCGACAACGATTCAATCATCAAACCACCTTTCAATGAATAACCCTACTTTCCCCATGAACAAAATCGCCTCAGAGCCCCATAATCATGAAAATCGAACCATAATGGTTCGTGTCGCCTGGCGGAAATTCATCACCGCTAGGCAGTTCAAACAGAGTTGTAGAACTGATGCACTGATCACGCGTCGCCTGGCGGTCGGGAGTGTACTGCTAGGCGGTTCATCTTCCATAACCCAAAATTCACACAGAAAGGATGAGTTGCCTAGCGGCCAGTCATGACCCGCCAAGCGGTTTCTGGAAAAATTCCAAAAACGTAAAATTTCACACAATTTAGACAATTCAAATACACACATTCAACATACAGTTCATGCAATTATACAATATACAATAAGTACGATTTTCCAGGTCCCCTAACCTGGTTTTCCCTTTCTTAAACTTGAGAATTTCCAAGGCTCTTCTTTTGCACACAATTATCTTCTTAGTTCTTTCCCCAATTGGCTCCTATGCTCCCTCTCACAACACCAAAACACTCTGATCTCACTTTCCCAATTGTGCAGAACGAAATGAACCACTAACTCTCTCCTTCTCTCTCAAAAATTCAATTAATGGTGTGTTAATTACCCTTAATTACACTAAAACGAAACTATCATTAAAAGGCATATAATTTCTATTCATGATCACTTATGGGCTGCTTTTCCAGCCACCCTTGGTTGTCCACTCCACTAGGGTTTCCTCCACCCTTTCATATTCAAGCCAAAAACTCAGTTTAGCAAAAATAAAGTTTAATTTAGGTCTTCCAAGGTTTGAACCCACAACCATGCCAATGCCAAGTAAATGCTAACCATCATACCAATTCATGTTTCATGCTAACAAATATAATCCAAGTATCATATTATTCCACATCATGATTAACATATATTTAAAACAATAACAAATAATAACACAAAGTTGGCATACATAGGACTTGAACAAAATCAAAGTACTCTCAACCATTTAAGCTATTACTTTTCCACATCATACAAATTAGAATTTAATGTCATAAATACTCTTCCCACCCACATTTATTAATTAATTAAATTCTACGGGTCTTACAAAAATTGATAAAGTTAAACAATTCTTATCACAAGAGGAAGAATATAAGGTAAAATTATAAATTGAGAAAGGATTAGAAAGAGCCTCGATTGAGACACGCAGAGCACCGTCGTTAGAGAGAAAAAGCTTCCACTAGTCCTCAATTGGTTGGAGCATCGTGCTGATAACATGTTATGAAATAAAGCGGATAACAGAAAGAACAATAGATAATAGAGAAAAGAAGAAAATAGAGAATAGGAAGCAACTCATATGTGTATTATTATTGATCAGAAGAGTCATATTTATAGATACAATATGTAATCCATAAAGGAAACAAATCAACTTAGTTAATACAAATATTTACATTAAGAGTAATGAATCATATGAGTATCAATCATATGAGTAAATGTATCAAATCAATGGACAATCATTAATTCATATGCATTTGGACATTATTGACACTAACATTATTCTATAAATTCTATAAGTTATATATGCATTTGGAGAAGAATATAATTTTTTTATATGATTAAGGATGTCAATTGGTTTATCATTTTCCAAACCTATAATTTCTCTTAAGATATTTATTTAAGAAAATAAACTAAATTCATCATCAATATATAATACAATTTAGAACCTAACAAAGAGCAAATTTTTATTAAAATAATATATCTGCAATACTTGAATTTTGAATTTTCTTTCACTAATAGCAAAGAAACTGACGTGTCAAGCAAACAAATTTTTCAACAAAAAAAATAAATAAAAAATTAAATTTTAAAACCTAAAATAAAACGTAAACCCTCCTTCTTTTCTTTTGCTTTTATCTGGGTAAAGCTTGTTTTGATTTATAACTTTTGTTTCTTTATGATCAATGAACTCTTGGACAAAGATCAAAGATTTAAGAGTTCTGGAAAGTCACAGTCAAGTCTCGCAAGCATAAAACTTTAAGTTCAAGAATCACCATGGTATGTATTTTTCGATATTTTTTGTTTTGTGATCAAAGCTTCAATTTTTACTCAAGTTTCAATTGTTTTCTTCTTTCTCACCGATCTCACTGAACAAATTCATGTTTAAGAGCTCTTAAAGGCCACAAAAAGTCTCTTAAGCATAAAACTTGCAACATGATTTTGACTTTTCTGTTCAAGAATTACATTGCATGTATTTTCCCTTTTTTGTGTTTTCTTATCAAAGTTTCGATTTTTACCTAACTCTCAGTTGTTTTCTTCTTTCTCACCTAACATATTAATGTTTTTTTTTAACTTTGGTTTTGTTTAAACGGATGAAATGGTGGAAAAGATCAAATATTTAAGAGCTTTTGAAGACCAATGACAAGTTTCTCAAGTACAAAACTTGCAACATGATTTCGTCTTTTCTGTTCAAGAATCACAATTGTATGCATTTTTCCATTTTTTTGTGTGTTTTTTTATCAAAGTTTTTGATTTTTACCCTACTCTCGGTTGTTTTCTTCTTTCTCATGTAACATATCATCTTTTTCTTTTCTTTTTTTTAACTTTGGTTTTGTTTATATGAATGAAATGGTGGACAAGATCACAAATTTAAGAGTTATTGAAAGCCACACACAAGTCTCTCAAGCACAAAACTTGCAACATGATTTCGTCTTTTCTATTCAGGAATCACAATTGTATGTATTTTTCCACTTTTTTGTGTGTTTTCATATCAAAGTTTCGATTTTTATCCAACTCTCGGTTGTTTTCTTTTTTCTCGCTTCACATATTCATGTTTTTTTTTAATTTGGTTATTTTTAGACAAATGAAATGATGGACAAGATCAAAGATTTAAGAGCTCTTGAAGGCCACATACAAGTCTCTCAAGTACAAAACTTGCAACATGATTTTGTCTTTTGTTCAAGAATCACAATTTTATGTATTTTTCCTTTTTGTGTGTGTTCTTATCAAAGTTTTGATTTTTACCCAACTCTAGGTTGTTTTCTTCGTTCTCACCTAACATGTTCATGTTCTTTTCTTTTTTTAAACTTTGGTTTTGTTTATATGAATGAAATGGTGGATAATATCAAAGATTTAAGAGTTCTTAAAGGCCACAGACAAGTATCTCTTGCACAAAAATTTCAACACGATTTCGTAGAATCATTATTGTATGTATTTTTTTTCATTTTTTTTTGTGTATTTTTTCATCCAACATATTCACGTGTTTTTTTTAACTTTGGTTTTCTTTAAATGAATGAAATGGTGGACAGATCAAATATTTAAGAGCTCTTAAAGGTCAAAGGCAAGTTTCTCAGGAACAAAACTTACAACTAAGATTTCATCTTTTTTCTTCAACCCACAATGGTCTGTAATTTTTTCCTTTTTTTTTTGTTTTCTTATAAAAGATATGATTTTTACTCAACTTTCGGTTCTTTTCTTCTTCCCAACCGAAAATATTCATCTTTTTTTTTTTAACTTCGGTTTTTAAGACCTCTTGAAGGATAGAGACAAGATTATAGAGTTATTTGTTTTGCATTTTTTTTTTCTCTCTTAAACTTTACCTGATGTTTTTCTCTTCCAGAATGAAAAAATTCTTCTTCCTCTTTCGGTTGTTTTCCATGTTGGTTATTTTCTCGGATCAATGTTTCCATGGTTATTTTCATCTTTCTTCATTAACAAATTCATTAAAATTTCAGTTTTTATACCACTTTCGATTTTACTTATTTTTATATTTATTATTGTTAGTTTTTTATATTTAAATGTATTTTCAAAAGGATTCATTTAAAAAAATTTATATAAGTTTTGGTTGTAACATTACTATTTATTTAATTAGTGTTAAGAAGTTTTTATTTATTTTTTTCATTTATTTAATAACTTGTGTCAAAGTGCATGATTTCTCTTTAGTTTATAAGGATATGCAATAAATGTAAACCATGATGATGGATAGTTCTGAATGTTCAAATACCAACTTTTTTTCGAGGAGAGTTTCATTTTTCAATGTGTTGTGTTTTTGAAAAGGAATTTTCATTTTTCAATTTTTAGTTTTTTATTACATACTGAATTTTTATTATTTATCTGAGAAGTATGTTGACTTCATTTATATTTGTGACTAATAAGTAAAAGTCTTCTTTTATATTGTTTACTTACAAATCTTCTATCTATCTTACCAATGGAATCAATGGTCAATCCATACTCCATACCTGCTGAAAAAAATAAGGGATGATTCATTACAATGTTTCTGAAAGACAAGGTGTGTTTTATATTTCCAACTTACATAATTCGCAAGTCTTTCTTAATTCATTATGAAGTCAGACATTTGAATATATATATATATATATATATATATATATATATATATATATATATATATATATATATATATATATATATTGTACTGGACTAGAGGAAGTCGGTTTAGGGTTGAGAGAAAAAGTGGGTGTTGTCTCGGCAAGTTGCCGAGTGGGGATGCTGATTGGAGGAAGTCGGACTCAAACCGAGTAAAGGAGGAGAGACATTTTGGTATGTTGTCTCGGTATAATGACGAGGGAAGGTATTTGGATTAACTTTATATTTACCGATATTTTGGGGGGGTTAGGAGGAGTAGTTGTTATATCTTCAAATATTCTAGAGTAGAAGATAATTCTATTTTTGAGAGATGTTATTATTTTTAAGAGATATTTTAGAATTAGATAAGGGGTTTTATTCCGGTTATTATTTAGTGAATCTTGGGGATTAATATTTTGTAACTGATTATAATATAAATAAGAGAATTGCTCCCATGGTCAAGGGATAGAGTTTTTTGACCTAAACAAGTCATAAAGCTTTCTTTTTGTTTTGGTGAGGAATTATCTCTCATTTTTCTGAACCAGAACATTGGCGCCCACCGTGGGGTACAGTAAAACTCGATCCTTACCCCATCAAGATAAAAAACAGTGAAAGAAAAAAGCGGGAGATACGAATCGGAAGATGAACAGAGGCAGAGGAGCACCACGTGAAGGGCCCACTAGACAACAAATAATGCAAAGCATACTGGAGCTACAAAGGCAGAATGAGGAGATTAGGATGAAGGCGGAGGCTGATCAGGCTCAGCTTGAAAAGGAGAGAGAGGAAACTCGCAAGAAAGCAGAAGAAGACTTACAGGTGTTAAGGGAAGAAGCTTTGGGAGAAAGAGAGAGGTTGCGGAAAGATGCAGAGGAAACACATCAGCGATTGGAAGAAGCACTGCGACAGCAAGAACAGTTGCGGAAGGCGAACGAAGATATGCAAAGCAGATTGGAATCTGCCAGGCCTGGTTTCCGTTATTCATCTCGGTTTAATTCCGACGTGAGTGATACCAATCCTTTGGTAGATGCGATCATGAGCGAGCCGATCCCACAGAATTTCGTAATTCCCAAAATCACGCCTTTCACAGGGAATTCCGATCCAGAATTGCATCTAAAAGCTTTCCAGGCTCGGATGATGATATCAGGTGGCAATGATGCCATACGTTGCAAAATGTTTGTGGGCACACTGACGGAAATTGCCCTAGAGTGGTTTAACACTATACCGAATTCGTCCATCAGCTCCTTCCATGACTTCAAGCGTCTTTTCCTGGAGAGATTCTCAGCAAATAGAGCCAAACCCGTGGAGATGGCAGACATGTTTGATATAAGGCAAACCGCCGAAGAGACGTTAAAGCAATTTCTTAATCGATTCACCAATATCAGCATGAGGCTGATAGACCCTAACGAGGGTTTGCTGGTAAAAGCCTTTATGAAAGGACTTCGAGCCAGCTCGTTCGGTGAGTCCCTGTACCGATATCCGCCGAAAAGCCTTATAGAGATTAGACAAAGGGCAGCTGTGGAGACAGAGACTGAGGAAGCCATGCGCCACAAAAAGTCAGGAGACAAAAAACCGGTGACTCATTCCAGGAGTGAAAGAGATATGAGACCTTATCGAAGAGAAAGGACTCCTCCTAAAATGAAAACAGATCGGCGTTTTGTCCCTTATGTGGCACAACGAAGGACCGATTGTCCGCAAGTGCAAAGAATACCGAATCTCAAGGTGCCGATGGCCCAAGTCTTGGAGGATGTGGAGGTAGCTAGACATTTGCGCTATCCTGACGTCGCGGGGAGAACACTCGGTAATAGATCGGATGCTTGGTGTGAGTTTCATCAAACCAGAGGCCATGACACCAACTACTGTTATGGTTTGCGTTATCAACTTTCTGTTTTGGCAAACCGGGGACTCCTGGCAAAATTCATGAAGTCGGGTGCTGATGAGAAATCACCTGAGATTCGCGTGGCTCCCGATGTACATGAGACACCCATTTTGGGGGATTTTAATACAATAGCTGGAGGTTTTGCGGGAGGAGGCCAGACCAGCTCGGCTAGGAAACGATATGTAAGGAGTGTCATGACCACAGCCATGATGGATAAGCCAAGGCAAGCTCCTGACATAACATTTTCAAATGATGATTTGAAAGGGGTAATCCCACATGAAGATGATCCCATAGTGGTGTCGGTGATTATGATGGGAAGGAATGTCCACAGGGTGCTAATTGATCAGGGGAGTTCTGCTGACGTGATGTTTTGGAGTACTTTCATAGGCTTACAAATACTGATAGATCAATTAAAACCATTTGATGGAGTGCTTGTCGGTTTTTCTGGAGATCAAGTGGAGGTTAAAGGATATGTTGATCTTAGAACAACTTTCAGAGACAAGGAAGATGCAAAGACCATATTTATACGCTACATAGTAGTCAATACCCCGTCATCATACAATTTGTTGTTGGGAAGGCCTTCTCTCAATAAGTTAAGGGCTGTGATATCAACAATACACTTAAAGATGAAGTTTCCCTCGGATGAGGGGAAAGTACTCACTTTAGCTGTAAACCAGGAGACCGCTCGTAAATGTTACGAGGACAGTCTGAGGTTAAGGAGGAAAGTAGCATACTCAGTGAGCACAACTGGAGTAGTATTGGATCCCGAGTTAGATCCAAGATTGGTGCACCCTGAGAGAAGGCCTCAGCCTGTGGGAGAGGTGAAGGAGGTGCTTATAGATGGGAAGAAGTTGAGAATTGGGGGTGATCTGAGTCAGGAGCAAGAACAACAGCTCATCCAAGTGCTGAAGAGGAATCTTTCTTCATTCGCTTGGAGTGTGACTGATATGTCGGGGATTGATCCCGACTTTCTATGCCACAAGCTTAATATTAACCCATTGGCTAAGCCTAAAGTTCAGAAGCGTAGGCGGTTGAGCGGAGACCGAGCTCAGGCAGCTACTGAGGAGATACATAAATTATTAGAAGCGGCTCATATCCGAGAGATACAGTATCCGACCTGGTTAGCAAATGTGGTGATGGTGAAGAAGTCTAATGGGAGATGGAGGATGTGTGTGGATTTCACGGATTTGAACAATGCCTGCCCAAAGGATTCGTATCCTTTGCCTAATATAGATGCACTAGTTGATAGCGCATCGGGCTGTGCTTTGCTAAGTTTCTTAGATGCTTATTCGGGCTATAATCAAATCAAGATGCACTGGTCAGATGAAGATAAGACGGCGTTTATGGGAGGAACAGCAAATTATTGTTATCGAGTAATGTCGTTTGGGTTAAAAAATGCGGGAGCTACTTATCAGAGACTGATGGATCGGATCTTAGCGCCTATGTTGGGAAGAAATGTTCATGCGTATGTAGACGACATGGTAGTCACCTCGGTGGAAGAGAGGAAGCATGAGGAGGATTTGGAGGAATTATTTGTTACCATTAGCAAATACAGACTTAAGCTCAATCCCGAGAAATGTGTTTTTGGGGTTAAAGCTGGAAAGTTTCTGGGTTTTCTACTCACCGAGAGGGGGATAGAAGCCAATCCTAATAAATGTGCAGCTATTATAAATATGAGGAGTCCTAGTAACGTAAAAGAAGTACAAAGGCTGACGGGGAGAATGGCGGCCTTGTCCCGTTTTCTTGCCAAAAGTGGGGATCGGGGTTTTCCTTACTTTCAATGTTTGAAGAAGAATGAGCGATTTCAATGGACTGATCAGTGTGAGGAGGCATTCCAAAAATTGAAAGAATATCTGAGCAAACTGCCGGTGTTGTGTAAGCCGGAAAAAGGTGCTGAGTTGTCCTTATACATATCAGTAACCGAACATGTTGTTAGCTCGGTTTTAGTCAGAGAGAGTGATGGGGACCAGAAACCAGTGTATTTTGTGAGCAAAGTGCTTCATGGTGCCGAGGTGAGGTATCCCACTATAGAGAAAGCTGCATTGGTCGTGGTTGTTTCAGCTCGGCGTCTGAGACATTATTTTCAGAATCATGGTGTCAAAGTGATGAAGGATCTTCCCATTAGGTACATCTTGCAAAAACCTTATATATCAGGCCGGTTGGTTAAATGGGCGATAGAGCTGTCAGAGTATGGACTACAGTATGAGTCACGAGGGCCAATCAAGGCCCAGTTCTTAGCTGATTTTGTGGTGGAATTGTCTGAGCCGCCTGTGGAGAATCAGGGTGTAGGGGAGATAATGTGGATATTGTCAGTGGATGGAGCTTCTAATTTAAGGGGTAGTGGCGCTGGTATCGTTTTGGAAGGACCGGAAGGGGTACTAATCGAACAATCACTGAGGTTTGCTTTCAAAGCCAGTAATAATCAAGCGGAGTATGAGGCTTTGATAGCTGGTATGCTTCTAGCTAAAGAGATGGGGGTCACTAGATTGTTGGTTAAAAGTGACTCTGCATTGGTGGCAGGTCAGGTGAATGGAGAATTCCAAGCTCGCGATCCGCAATTGGCTAAGTATTTGGAAGTTGTCCAAGCTATTGCGAAGAACTTCGTTCTCTTTGAGTTCGTGCATGTTCCGAGGGAGCAGAATTCCCGAGCTGATTTGTTATCCAAGTTGGCTAGTTGTTCGAAACCGGGACAGCATAAATCAGTGATAAGGGAAACATTAATAGCTCCTCGGATTGACACGCAGGAAAAACATCAAGTGCTGGAGATTTTGGCAACCGAAGAATCTTGGATGGCACCTTTTAAGAGTTATCTTGCGGATGGTAAATTACCTAAGGATTCCAACGAATCACAGAAGATAAAGAAAAACTCAAGCAGATATACACTGATAGATGGTCACTTATTCAGGTATGGGTATTCCAGACCTTTGTTGATTTGTGTGGGAAGGAAGGAAGCAGATCGGCTTATGGCCGAGCTCCATGAGGGAATTTGTGGGAGTTATGTAGGGGGAAGAGCATTGATGCTGCGAACAATCCGAGGAGGGTTTTTTTGGCCCACTATGAAAAGTGATTGTATAGAGTACGTCAGGAAATGTGAATCATGTCAGAAACATGCCGATTGGAGTCATGCTCCGCCAGAGATACTGCACTCTATTAGTACACCTTGGCCTTTTCACACTTGGGGAATAGACATCTTAGGTCCGTTTCCCAAGGCGGTGAGGCAATTCAAGTTTTTGATCGTGGCTGTAGAATATTTTACAAAGTGGATTGAAGCCGAGCCGGTTGTTGTCATCTCGGGTGGGCGAATCCGAGAGTTTATTTGGAAGAATATAGTATGTCGATTTGGGGTACCACGTCGGATTATTTCAAACAATGGAACTCAGTTTGCATGCTCGCAGGTGAAGCAGTTATGCGCGGAAATAGGGATTAAACAGGTCTTCTCGTCGGTAGAGCATCCTCAGACAAATGGGCATGCGGAAGCAGCTAATAGGGTGATATTAAGGGGATTGAAGCGGAGATTGGCGGCAACAAAGGGGGAATGGCCAAATGAGATACCTCGGGTGCTGTGGGCTTATCATACTACTCCTCAGACGACTACCCGAGAGACTCCCTTTTCTCTGGTATATGGTACTGATGCAATGGTTCCAATTGAGGTCATGGAAAACACTGGGAGAGTGAGGTTGTTTGATGAGGAGATTTCTGAGGTTGGTTTGCGGGAAAACCTTCACGTTATAGATGAGGTTCGGGATTTGGCTCAGATTTCTAATGAGGCAATGAAGAGAAGGTTAGAGAGAAGTTACAAGACTAAGGTGGTACCTCGGAAGTTCCAAGAACAAGATCTGGTATTAAGGAAAGCGCAATTAATTCAGATGGATAGCAAATTGGCCCCGAAGTGGACTGGGCCCTATCGTGTTAAACAAGTGTTGGGGGAAGGAGCTTATAAATTAGAGACGTTAGAGGGGAAGGAAATTCCGCGAACATGGAATGCGGCTAATTTACGTTTTTATTTTAGTTGAAGTTTGTTTAAGTTGTTTTGTTTTTTGTAAGAACATTTATGTTTTGATTTCTAATACTACAATATTGTTGTTTCACCTGTTTTATTCCGAGTTTATACACTCGATGTAAAATTCTGAGTTTATACACTCGATGTAAAATTCCGAGTTTATACACTCGATGTAAAATTCCGAGTTTATACACTCGATGTAAAATTCCGAGTTTATACACTCGATGTAAAATTCCGAGTTTATACACTCGATGATAAAATTACGAGTTTATACACTCGAGGCTAAAAGAAGTTTTCATTTTGGTGTTGGCAGGATTGAGAGCTCGGGTTTTAAACGAGTGGGTGTTAGCTTCATTGCGATGTTTGCAGGATTAAGAGCTCAATAGACTGCAGGATTGAGAGCTCGGGTCATGAGCGAGATAGAGAGCTCGGTTTATAAACGAGTTATTATTTCCTCCGGTTGGGTGTTTCCAGGATTGAGAGCTTGGTTTTTGAACAGGATTGAGAGCTCGGGTTATAAACGAGTGGGTGTAGTTTCATTGCGGTGTTTGCAGGATTGAGAGCTCAATAGACTGCAGGATTGAGAGCTCGGGTCATGAGCGAGATAGAGAGCTCGGTTTATAAATGAGTTATTATTTCCTCCGGTTGGGTGTTTCCAGGATTGAGAGCTTGGTTTTTGAACAGGTTCTTATTTAATTCTGTTTGGTGTTTAACAAATTTGGTTTATAAATGAGTTGGTGTTTGTTTAGATTGTAGGATTGAGAGCTTGGTTTTTGAACAGGTCCTTATTTAATTCTGTTTGGTGTTTAACAAATTTGGTTTATAAATGAGTTGGTGTTTGTTTAGACTGCAGGATTGAGAGCTCGGGTCATGAGCGAGATAGAGAGCTCGGTTTATAAACGAGTTATTATTTCCTCCGATTGGGTGTTTCCAGGATTGAGAGCTTGGTTTTTGAACAGGTTCTTATTTAATTCTGTTTGGTGTTTAACAAATTTGGTTTATAAATGAGTTGGTGTTTGTTTAGATTGTAGGATTGAGAGCTTGGTTTTTGAACAGGTTCTTATTTAATTCTGTTTGGTGTTTAACAAATTTGGTTTATAAATGAGTTGGTGTTTGTTAAGATTGTAGGATTGAGAGCTTGGTTTTTGAACAGGTTCTTATTTAATTCTGTTTGGTGTTTAACAAATTTGGTTTATAAATGAGTTGGTGTTTGTTTAGATTGTAGGATTGAGAGCTCGGGTTATAAACGAGGGGGTGTAGTTTCATTTTGGTGTTTGCAGGATTAAGCAGCTCGGTCTATGAACGAATTGTTATTTAGTGTTGTTTGATGTTTAACAAATTTGGTTTATAAATGAGTTAGTGTTTGTTTATATTGTAGGATTGAGAGCTCGGGTTATAAACGAGTAGGTGTAGTTTCATTTTGGTGTTTGCAGGATTAAGCAGCTCGGTTTATAAACGAGTCGTTGTTTAGTTTAGTTTGGTAGTTGTAGTTAAGGGTTTGATTTGCAGGCGACTTATTATTTGAGCGTTTCGAGAGATCGGTTTAAAAAACGAATTATTATCTAGTTGATTAGCGTAAGGAATTAAAAGGGTTATCTAGTCGATCAATTGATATAAGTTACGAAAGGAGAGAATAAGGGAAGTAAAAATGAAATTCAAAACATAATATGTCGAGTGAAAGTTGAAAAGTAGAAACATAGAAATAAACAAGTTAAAAGTTCGACGAACAAAAGGAGAAGCGAGGGAAAGGAACGCCTAGTCATCAATATCAACAAGTTGTCCGTCAACCACTGTCTTGGAGATGTCCGCTGCTGATAAGTCCACATCAGGGTAAAGAACTCGAACTTGCTCTAGGGCTAGTTGAAATCCCATGTTCAGTGAGGTGCCGATCTGATCCTTGAGGAGTTCTGAGTTGTGGATAAAATCTTTCTCTTTGAGGACCCAGCTCTCTTTCTCGGCTTCAAGGGTTTTCAGTTGATTCTGCAGATCGGCAATTAACTCATCTGATTTTTTGACTTGAATAGTCAGTTCAGCCACTTCATTGGTCAAGCGGGAGGTCTCGGTTTTGGAAAGAGCCAAGGCTCGATCTTTTTGTTCAAGATCAAGAGATTTCTGGGTGGATTGTAGATTGAACTGGTCCATCAGCATGATGCTAGTGGCCTCTGCCTTATGAAGATCAGCCAGGAGGTTTTCATGGAGAGTTTGGGGATCTTGGGCTCTTAGTAGATTGACGTCGTGGTGAAGGTAATTGTGTTTCCGGCTATGTTGGGAGTGAAGGAATTGAGGGTGCCAGAAACTTAGTTCAGTATTGTCTGCGGTATGAAGCGGAGCTATTGGAGTCTGGGAGGTTGAGTGTTGAGAGGTGCTCTCGACGACCTTCTTACCCCGGGCTCTAGATCGTCGGGTTAAGGCTTCGAGGTCGGGTTCCGAGACTTCTTCATGGAGTTCGATTCGGGGAGGAGGTGCTGAAGGGCTTGCACCAGGAGTGGAGGTTTTTTGTCTCTTAAGTTGGCGAGCACGTTTCAACATATCTTCGTGGGACATCGCCATCAGGTTTTCTGTAAAAAGAAATAGGATCGGTTAAAAGGCGAGAATCAGTAGTAAGCTTGTTATAATAAAGGAACAGTTGTAAAGTGAGTACCGATATGGAATTTTAGATCTACCACTCGGAATTCCAGCTCTAAAAGTTTTCGAGTGTCAAAAACAACATCCAGTTGTTCCAGCATCAAGCAGTCTTTTTTCTCGGAGGGGTCCAGGTCGTCTAATTGCCGAGGTGATTGAAGGTTAGGTGATTGACACCAATACAAAGGGAAGCCTTCTAAGAGGGAAGGACTCTGCTCGGGGGCGACTATTTTTATAAAAATCCCTTTGAAACCTTTATAGGAGGAGTTGTATAAGGTTAGAAGGGCTCGGCCGCTAACTCCGCTAAGAGAGGCTAGTAGATGCTTATGAGGAGATCTCAACTCGAAAAAATAGAGAAACATGTTGCTCGAGGGGGTGATACCGAAGTGGGTACATAAAATCTGAAATGCCCTAATAAAGGCCCAGCTGTTGGAGTGGAGTTGACAAGGAGAAACGTTCAAAACAGTAAGGAGTTCCTTTTCAAAAGTGTTGAAGGGGAGGCGTAAACCTAATTTTTCAAATAAGGTAATGTACATGAAGGTGAATTTGTGAGGGGAAATAGGGAATAAGTTGCCATCCCTACAAATGGGTTCATCATTTTCACAAGCAATCACGGTTACGTCAGATTCGTTGCTCTTACACAGTGTCTGGTGGCGCCTAAAAGCCCTAACCCTAGTAAGGGTGGTCATGGTCGAGGTTTCTCGCCGCAAGGCCAAAGGGGCCCAAGAATAGAGGGCGTTATAATGATCGTTCATGAAGGGCGATTAAATTAGGTCAAAGGAGGAGTTTTTCTCGAAATAACTTAGGGTGATCGAAAAAGAGGGTGCAATCTAAAACACAATGCAGAGACAGAGACAATGTATAAGGAACCAGTGCAAAGAACCAGAAAATGCAAGCGTAGAATTTGAAAAGGAGAAAAGAAGAAGTACCTGGAGGAAGAAAATGGCGGTTGAGCAAGACGGGGGAGGTGGAAAGCTTGAGTGAGGAGTGAGGCGAATGCGAGGGAGTGAGGAAATGGTTAATGGAGGGAGTTGAAAAGGGGGTAATAAGTGTCGTTTGATATTCAAAAGGGGGAAGTTGAAAGAGTAACCGTTGGATGATTTACACGTGGGGGTGTGAATGCAGGGAGTAACGGCAGATACGTTACGTGTGGATGCGTAACTGTAGGGAGTAATGATGATTTTACGGGAATTAGTGAAGGACAGGGGTGACAAGACAAATTCTGCTATCTTCGTCTTAAAGCCGAGATCGTGCACAATTTGGAGAGCTATGTACTGGACTAGAGGAAGTCGGTTTAGGGTTGAGAGAAAGAGTGGGTGTTGTCTCGGCAAGTTGCCGAGTGGGGATGCTGATTGGAGGAAGTCGGACTCAAACCGAGTAAAGGAGGAGAGACATTTTGGTATGCTGTCTCGGTATAATGACGAGGGAAGGTATTTGGATTAACTTTATATTTACCGATATTTTGGGGGGGGTTAGGAGGAGTAGTTGTTATATCTTCAAATATTCTAGAGTAGAAGATAATTCTGTTTTTGAGAGATGTTATTATTTTTAAGAGATATTTTAGAATTAGATAAGGGGTTTTATTCCGGTTATTATTTAGTGAATCTTGGGGATCAATATTTTGTAACTGATTATAATATAAATAAGAGAATTGCTCCCATGGTCAAGGAATAGAGTTTTTTGACCTAAACAAGTCATAAAGCTTTCTTTTTATTTTGGTGAGGAATTATCTCTCATTTTTCTGAACCAGAACATATATATATATATATATATATATATATATATATATATATATATATATAATTCGTAGGCCAGCCACTTTGTGAGATATTTTACTTTCTTACCTTTCACTTCATTGTTTACATTTAAATGCATTACCGATATTAAATATTTGCACTTTTGTCCTTTTTTGATATGTTATTGGAATTTCAATTTTAATTTATTTGTGTCCAGGATTTGAAATTAGACTTACCGAACTATTTTTAAAATAGTGGACTTTCAACTACTGTGTTTCATAGACTTTATATTTATATCAATTAGTTCAATATGTAATATGTCTTTTCATTTACACATTTTAATAATATGAAGTTTACTTTCATCTCAATATGAAAGTAAATATTTGTAATCCATAAAATTTAGTTTATATTTATATTAATTATTTCAATATGTAATGTGTCTTTTCATTTACATATTTAGTAATATGAAGTTTACTTTCATCTCAATATGAAGTTCTTTATAACATGTTTTATGTTATATACTTAGCAATTATTCATTTACACAAAAAATAATAAAGACTTATACGTATCATGTGTAATAAAATTCATTATTGAAGTTTTCAATAATGGAGAAACAAAATGTTACAAATGATGTGAACATATATGTAAACATATTACAAATTAATTAATTATGTGAATAAATTCATATAGAATTTCAACATATTTCAAAAGATTGTTCACTTTCTAGGATTAAATGGCTTACACTGACCAAGTCATTATTATTTTTCATATTTCAAGATTATAATTAAGTTAACTTTGACATGTAATAAAATATTTTCCATATTCCAAGATAATACGATGGTTTACACTTGTTAAGAAATATTTTCATCTTCCAATACACGTTTTCATCATTACAATATTTGTTTCGATTAATATCTACAGAATATGAAACATCTTCTACATTGTCTATAGGTGTCAAAACTTCTCATGTTCCCAAAAACCTTTTCACAAGGGAATGTCATTCTTACAAACAATATTTTATTATATATTACTTATTATTTATTCATTATAAGAAAATGTCTTATTAGTAACCAATTTTATTGACTAAAAGTTGTTAGTCACTATAGTGACCAATTTAGATACCAATTTACAAAATTAGAATTTATTGGTTACTAAAATAGTCACTAATATAAATAAAAAATTATAATTGGTTACTAAATTTGTCACTAATTAATTAGAGAGCAATTTAGTAACTAAGTTATTTTGGTAGCCAAAACTTAGGTAGCTAAATTTTAGTAACCAGTTTTCTTTGGTAGCCAAAACTATGGTAGCTAATCTTAAAAACCAATTTAGTAACCAATTATAATTTTTTATTCATAATAGTAATTGTTTTAGTAACCAATAATTTTTTTACTTTGTAAACTTGTATTTAAATTAGTAATTATAGTAACTAACAACTTTTGGTCATTAAAATTGGTTACTAATGAATCATTTTCTTGTAGTGATTACTTATAATATAATATTTATTTAAGAAGTATGTTGTAACGTCCCATTTAATTATTAAACGAAATTAAAGGAAACGTCACGCGATAAAAGTATAGTAGCGTAGTCTTGGGGTCCTTAACACAACCCCTACAACCTCGGCACACCACGATGCCAACATAAACCAGATATAATTCTAACAAAGAGTGTAGAGCAGGAAAGCATAAAACGATACAGGGTCCGTAGCCCTAAGGAAATCATGAATAAAATAACTCCAACCCAGATGGTTAAGCAGCGGAATCGCCATTCCCTTGTTGACCACGAGAACTTTGCCCATCTGCTCCCATCAATCAAATTGATGATCATCGCAAGAAGAACAACCACATACAATACAACCATGCAACAAAATAGGTAAGCTAGAGCCAACAACATATTCATCATACAGTCAAATATATTTTCATCATCCTATATCTATATAACAACCACGCATGTTATGACTCTTCATTCAATACACTACGACTCGACTCGACTCATCCGGATACGTATAACTTAGTCGGATTTAGCGGATGCTTGCACTTGTGGTGGATACCTCTACTCACCCCCGAGCTGCTCGATCCTGAGCTATGTGTTACAAGTGTTATGATGAATCAAATTTCCCTCACCACAAGGTTAGCCCTTAATGAATCTCAGGCCTCCTGTTACTCTCACCACAGGAGTCAGTCCGCTCTAAGTGAGACTAACTGGCTCCTTAGAGTGTCAGGATGCAACCTTAACTTGAATCCTTACCTAGTTATACAGATGTGGCACCACCATGGACACCCACTAACAAGGCCATGGAATTATGTCCCGACCACTGAAGCGTAGCCCTGGAGGTCTCACCTAGAGACCCCAAGGAATTACACGCTGACACAAACTAACACTTATAAATCAGCACGGAAAATAATCACATACACTATGCAGGGAAGATTTATACCAACATCCATAGACAACTCCCGTATATCACATGTCAAATCAGTACCAGCTTGTATTACCAACCTTGAGGAAACATCTCCCCTCATGTCAATGTCATGCCACAAAATTACCAACCACCAAGGTTCATCGTTATTCATACCCGATTTGTGATCGCATACAAATCTAACCACTCATGTAATATTCACGTAAGATCATGCCACTCTCACCCGTCATCACATATGAATTCCCTCCCCCTCATCATATATATACATGCACATTCAACCCATCAAAATAGATCATCCAAAATAAACACACGTCCCAAACGAAGCGTTGTCTCGCTCAGCACCTCGCTCAGGCTGAGGGGTTTCTCTCAGGCGAGACGTGCTCGCTCAGGCGAGCTCCCCCTTCGCCTAGGCGAGGGCTCGAGAAGGGAACAGAAGCACTCGCGAGATCTCGCTTAGGCGAGACCCCTCTCGCCTGGGCGAGATGCTCGCTCGCTCAGAATCACAGTGGGTCGCCTGGGCGACCATTCTTGGAAAAAGGGCTTAGGCGAGCCTCTGTTAATCTCGCCTAGGCGAGACCAGCTCGCTTGGGCGAGTTTATCAGTACCCGCCACTGTTTTCACCTGCAACAGATGCGAAGACATACCACAAGCAACAATCCCACCGTATCATACATCCAAATCAACAGGTAAACACAAAAGAGAATCACCAACCACACAAAACAACATACTCGCGCCAAACAAACAGAGGATTCTAGCTTCCCGTACCTGGAGGAAGGGTTAACGGAAGCCTTGGCAGCATGATAGCTAGCACTGCTGTCCCGAGAACGGCTAAAGAGCTGGAAAACAGTGGAGGAACAGAACCAAGGGGAATTTAATACAAAGCCCTAATTGGACATAATGCCAAGGAAAAATACATACAAGCTAGAAGGGGCACTTACGCAGAGTAGGAACTGGGTTTGAGCTAGCTCGAAGAGGACCTTAGGCAAACCCTAGCAGAGCGTTCTGTGAGGGGAAAGGAGAGTGACGACTGCTGGATTTTCTGCAAGAGTGCAAAGTGAGGGTTAGGGCATCCTGAAAGGGTTTTATCAATTAGGCCAACCCTAGACCCAAACACAAGAGGGCAGCCCTTAACTATAGGGCAGAAATGGCCAGCCAACTTTGATGGGCCTTACATATGTTGAGTGCATTTAAGTTGATACTATTGTAGATAGAAAAAAATGTATTACAAATTATTTGGATATTTACGAATATACCAATATATACATATACCAATATCAATATATTTAAATAAAACCAAAATTATTCATGTTCGCCAAATTATAAATCAAGTTTATGATAGTCCAAATAAGTAATTTTAATTTTTAAAAACTATACATTTATTTTATTTAGATAATGGATCGCTTTAACGACTTTTAGATTACAGGTTATTTAAAAACTTAAATGTAGATCTGGAAAACCTGTACAAAGCTTCTTCAAGAAGATAATAAAATTTATTAAAAAGTTAAAAATGATAATACCCTAAATGTAGATGTTGTCATATCTTATTATTAGGGTTTAGTAGGCAATATAGATGCTTTCATAATTTATGTTGAAGACATCTTGGAAAATGAAAACGTTTATAGATGAGTGTAAACCATTATATTTGAGAAGCTCAAGAGTTATTTTTGCTTTTTTCCGATGAATTGGTTTATGGGAATATGAAAAGTAATGGATCTGACCATAAATATGAATTGTTGCAAAGTTGATACTATATTATTTTGTTTTTGCACTTAATAAAACACACTAATAGTTAAGCAATTAATTAAGAAAACATTTTAAAAATAGGGTTAAATATGTTTTTGGTCCCTCAAGTTTGAGCGAAATTTGGGTTTAGTCCATCATCAAAACTTTTGACCAATTTAGTCCTTCATCTTCCAAAATGCGTGAATTTAGTCCTTTTAACCAAATTTTGTTAAATTTATCTGACATTTCAAGCGCATTTCATGATAGTATTTAAATTATTTATACTGTTTGACACATTTTTGCTTCAATGTTAACTTAAATACTATCATGAAATGCACTCGAAACGTCAGATAAACTTAACAAAATTTGGTTAAAAGGACTAAATTCATGCATTTTGAAAGATGAAGGACTAAATTGGTCAAAAGTTTTGACGAGGGACTAATTCCAAATTTCGCTGAAACTTGAGGGACCAAAAACATATTTAACCCTTAAAAATATAGTTAAGTGAAAAGATAGTTTACTTCATTATAATATTGTGAATCAAAATTTAGAATTTTACTAAAAAATATGTTTGCATATAATGTGTCATTGTATTTTAATAAGTCTTTCTATATATATTAAAAACGATAAATTAGAGTGAAAATATTAGATTTTGTGTGAAAATATTATTAAACAAAACTCCATGCGACAATGATTTTAACTTGCATTAAAAGTATTTATAAATAATTAAATCATATTAAAATATCTTAATTGCATAATAGATATCAAACAAGAAGGGACCGAGTCAATTATTCAATCAAATGATATCGAACATGTTTTGCATCTATTCTTAAGAAACAAACAAACTATTTCATTGCAACATTATGTTCAATTTCATATGTGACAATTTCGTCAAAAATTGTTCATTAGTTAGAGAAAGAGTCTGTATAAATCAGATTTTCTAAGGTACATGTCACTAGAGAATTGGGTATGGTTAAATATCATACAAATTTTGAATTATTTAATTAATATATTAAAATTAACATACGTAACATTTCATTATTTTTATACACAAGTTATTTTAGATAAAAGCATTAATTATATATTTCTAGCATTTTAAAAACATCTTTATAATATTTGACTACTATCTCGAGAAATGTGTATCATCTACGATAAATGTAATAAATTTATTTTGAAATTTATAGATTTTAAAATTAAAGAGTGTAAATAATATAATAATATGTTAATAATATTCAATAATAATATAAAACATATTAGCACTAATATAGTAATTATAGTAATATTAATTAAAATATGGTATAAAACAATAAATAAATAGTTGAATAATGACATCGTTACTGAATTAAAAGTAAATAATTACCATAACTAATGCAATTGTATTTTAATCTAAAATCAATTATTAAGTTATTTATATTATTTCAAAACAAAATTTATAAATAAGAGTTTGAATTATAAGTTTGTGCTAAAACATGACAACTCTACCACTAGACGAATCTACTCTTTATACTTTTTTTAGCATGGTCTATAAGTCGTAGTTTTAAATTGTTTACTATTTACATCTTTTTCACGGTCTAACATTTATATTTTCATAGGGATTAATAATATTAATATTAAACTTAAATGTTGATTAACTTCCCTCACAAATTTTAATAATAATATTAGTATTAAAATTGTTATAAATTTATTTTTAAAATAGAAAGGAATTAATATTAAAATTTTCAAAATATTAATAATATGTGGTTCAATATTCACACTTGAAACAAACTTATGTAAATATAACTTAAAACAGTAATATTAATACCAATTTTTAAAATATTATTTGTACTTATTTATATTAACATTAATATGCAGATTGAATTAGACGGAAACATATGTTTCAAATTTGAAAAACTTCTCTCACACTTAAACCGACATAACAAACTATAGTTAAATCCACGTCACAAGCACATATTCTTTTGTTTTTCTTTCTCATCAATAATATTATATTTTTATTCTTCGTTTCTCGGTTTCCATGTTCATTGCAGATGATCTATTTAAGTAAGTTCTTTTTTACTATATCTTCCTAAGCATTTGAAAGTTTGCGCAAAGGATGTGATATGATAAATTGTTCTATTACTTTCTTAGAGGTCTTGACTGACTTTTTGAACTTTAATTCATAAAAAATTAAAGCTCTTTTAATGTTTTTGAACATTTGTCACATATTTTTCACCTTTCAAGAAAACTTAAACATTAATTTAAAAAATAATTATGATAACATAGACATAAGTGTATTATTACAAAGTGAAAATTATAAATTCTTAAAATTTTTAAAGATATAAAAATCATTAATGATTTCAATTTCAATATTTTCTTTCTAAATTAAGATACATATTTCCAAATTTGAAATTCAAAATATAAAGTAATAAAGTTTGAATTTAAAATTCTAAATTGTAAAAAACTATTAAAAATATGGTAACAAAATTTAAATTTAAAATTTAAAATCCAAAAAACTGTGAAAAAATGACTCTAATAGAGGAGTCCACTAGATGTCTAACCTTTGTGTTTTTTTAGAGTCTATTCTTTATATTTTTATGCATGGTCTACATTGTTTAGTCTTTGATCATTTACTACTTACATTTTGTTTGCATCGTTTAATATTTGTAATTTTAAAGAGTATACTATTTACATTCATATACACGATCTATCATTTGTAACTTTATACCGTCTACCCTTCACATTTTTTGTATCGTCTAACTTTTATATTTTTATAGGGCTCACTCAACAATTTTTGTATCTTTCATCATTTTTATTATTAGAGAATCTACTATTACATTTTTCTACATTTTCTATTCAGTATTTTATTTAAAGTTGAATTTAGTTTCTTAATTTTTTTTTAACTAAATCTTAATATATTATTCAAAATTATTATTTTCAATACATTTTGTTAAAAATATAAATAACTTAAAAATTATTATAAAATCAATTAAAAGATTATTATTTAATTTTATAAAATAAAATATTTGTATTAAATTTAATTATACTTTTACAATTTAAAATTAATTTTATATTCTAATTTTAGACTTTTAAAATCCCGTGGTGTCCCGTACGTTGCACAAGTAGAAATGCTAGTTATCCAACAAATTATCATGTTTTAAAGACTTTTTAAGGTTTAAGAATTTTTCTTTCAAAAATGCACAATCTTGACTTTTATTTTTTAACACCACACAAAAAACAAAAAATATCTCTATAGATTTTAAATTGTTCAAATCTACTCTAATGTGGTAATTTATTTATCTACAATATACAAAAAGTAATCAATTATAAATGATTCTTGAAAAGATTTTACAATTTCATTCCCAATGTTTTAATCAAATTGTTTCTTTTTACATCTAATACGTTTTTCACAAAAACTTAGGTTCTGTTATGAATTAATGGTCGTCCATTGATTTATACAATTACTCATATGATTGATAATTATATTATTCATTACTCTTTATGTAATATTTTGTATTTACTATTTGATTTTATATCCTTTCTGGGTTACCATATTGTATCTATAAATAGGACTTGTCCTATCAGTAATAAGACACACATACAAACAGAAGTTGCTCCCTACTCTCTCATTCTCTATTCTTCCTCTCCTTTGTCTCTCTTATTACCTTTATTTTATAACACGTTATCAGCACGAGGGTTATCCAACTGAGCGTGAAGGCATATTTTTTTTTCTCCCTAAGAACAACGCTCTACATTCCTTAACCGAGGTTCTTTCTAATCTTTTTCTCATTCACAAACTTTATCTCATTTTTTTTTGTGTAATGATAATTGTTTGATTTATTTTTCTCTGTCATATTATTATTATTATTATTTGATTTTAATAATTTCATACATGAAATTTGATTATATTAATATTTTATGTGCTAGTTCTAAAACATGTCAAATCTTGCAAAGCTTGAATTTGCGGCCCTTGATATTTCGGGGGAGAATTATTTATCATGGATTTTAGATGTTGAGATTCATCTAGATGCAATGGGTCTGGGTGATGCTATTAAAGAAGGAAATAAAGCATCTGAACAAGATAAAGCTAAAGCTATGATTTTCCTTCGTCGCCATCTTCATGAAGGGTTGAAAATTGAATACCTTACTATAAAAGACCCTTCTGTATTATGGAAAATTTTAAAAGAAAGATATGACCACCAAAAGACCGTGATTTTACCAAAAGCTCGTTATGATTGGATGCATTTACGGTTGCAAGATTTTAAAACTGTAAGTGAATATAATTATGCAATGTTTAGAATTACTTCTCAATTGACTCTATGTGGAGAAAGAATTACTGATGACGATATGTTGGAAAAAACATTCTCAACTTTTCATGCAACTAATTTGCTTTTGCAACAACAGTATCGTGAAAAAGGTTTTCACAAATATTCTGAATTGATTTCATGCCTTCTTGTGGCTGAACAAAATAATGAGCTCTTGATGAAAAATCATGAGGCCCGACCAACTGGTTCTGCTCCATTCCCAAAAGTGAATGCAGCAACATCTGATCCATATAATCATGGACGAGGTCAAGACCATAATAATAATCGTGGTCGTAATTTTGGTCGTGGTCATAGCCATGGTCGTGGTCGTGGTCGTGCTATTAATCATGGTCGTGGACATGGTTATAAAGGAAATTTCAAAGAGAAACTTCATCAACAGAAGTGGAACAAGAATGCGAAAAAGGAAAAAGAAAGGGGTGAAAATAATGGCAAAAAGGCTGAAAATATATGTTACCGTTGTGGTAGTAAAGGTCATTGGACCCGTGCCTGTTATACACCAAAGCATCTTGTTGAACTCTACCAAGAATCACTTAAAAAGAAGAATGTAGAAACACACTTTGCTTATGAAGATGGTGATTCTGATTATGGTCATATGGATACTACTCATCTTGATATTGGTGATTTCTTTTCTAAACCCGATGGAAGCATTGATCACCTTATTGGTGATGGGAGTGTTAGAAAATAGTTTTATTTTATGATTAAATTTTAAGACAATGTTTTATATTTAATTCATGTTGCTTTTATATGTACAAGTTTTTATGTTTTTATGAATAAAATCCTCTATTTTATTTTATTTTATTTTTTCTCTCCTCTTACAAAGTAATCTTTAATATTGATATTTATGTTTATATGAAGAATGAATATTGGCATTAACACCAATGATGAGGATCTGTGCCTTGCTGATAGTGCAACAACTCATACAATTCTCAAGAGTAATAAATTTTTCTCTACTTTGGTAATGCGAGAAGTCAATGTTAGTACTATTTATGGTACTACAAATATAATTGAAGGCTTTGGAAGAGCTACAGTACTTCTGCCAAGAGGTACAAGATTGCATATTAAAAATGCATTTTATTCTCCTAAGTCCAATAGAAACTTATTAAGTTTCAAGGATATTCGTCTAAATGGATATCATATTGAGACAAATAATGAAGGAGATGTTGAATATCTTTATATCACTCAAATTGAGTCAAATAAAAAATGTGTATTGGAGAAATTATCAGTCTTCTCTTATGGCTTGTACTACACATATATTAATGCGATTGAGACGCATGTTATTGTAAGCCAGAAGCTTACAAATAAGAATGAATTTCTTGTTTGGCATGATCGGTTGGGTCATCCTGGATATATCATGATGCGAAAAATAGCTGAAAACTCATGTGGACATCCACTTAAAAGTCAAAAGCTTCTTCAGTCCAATGATTTCTCATGTACTGCATGTTCGCAGGGAAAATTGATAATAAGACCATCACCATAAAAAATTAGAAATGAGTCAATCTCATTTTTAGAACGAATACAAGGTGATATTTGTGGTCCAATACACCCACCATGTGGATCATTTAGATATTTCATGGTATTAATTGATGCGTCCACTAGATGGTCACATATTTGTTTACTATCAACTCGAAATCAAGCATTTGCTAAGTTATTAGCACAATTGATCAAGTTAAGAGCCCACTTCCCAGATTATCCAATTAAGAAAATTCGTCTTGATAATGCTGGTGAATTTACATCTCATGTTTTTAATGAGTATTGTATGTCAATTGGAATTGAAGTTGAACATCCAGTAGCACATGTTCATACTCAAAATGGACTTGCAGAATAATTGATAAAACGTCTAAAATTGATTGCACGACCTTTACTTATGAAAGCTAATCTTCCAATGACTACTTGGGGATATGCAATTCTGCATGCTGCAGTATTGATTCGCATCAGACCAACAAGTTATCACAAATACTCTCCTTTACAGTTGGTTTTTGGTCAACAACCAAATATTTCTCATTTAAGAATTTTTGGGTGTGCTGTATATGTCCCAATTTCCCCACCAAAAAGGACTATGATGGGTCCTCAAAGACGTTTGGGAATATATGTTGGATATGATTCTCCATCGATAATAAAATATCTTGAACCATCAACAAGTGACTTATTTACAGCTCGATTTGTTGATAGTCATTTTGATGAATCAATTTTTCCAACGTTAGGGGGAGAAAGAAAGAAACTGGAAAAGGATATTGATTGGAATGAATTATCATTATCTCATCTTGATCCTCGTACAAAAGAGTGTGAACTAGAAGTTCAACGGATAATTCATTTACAAAAATTGGCCAACCAATTACCAGATGCTTTTACTGACACAAAAAGGGTAACTAAGTCGCATATACCCGCTGCTAATACTCCAATCAGAATTGATATTCCTGTTGGACAATCTAATATAGCAAATGAATCTCAAACACGCCTAAAGCGTGGTAGGCCTTTGGGTTCCAAAGATAAAAATCCTCGTGTGAGAAAAAGGGAAAAAAGGCAAGATGGCCTAATCGAGGGGGTAAAAGTCCCAAAAGATTCTTTTGACATAATCAATGATTCGGTTCCAGAAGAACCTCAGGTACCTGAAATTGTTGAAAATGATGAGATCTCAATAAATTATGTCATGAATCATAAAATATGGAATCGAAATAAAGTCAATATTGACGAGGTTTTTGCATATAATGTAGCAAAGGATGTTATAAGTGACAATGATGATCAAGAACCAATGACAATTGAAGATTGTCGGCAAAGAAATGATTGGCCAAAATGGAAAGATGCAATCCAAGCAGAATTAGATTCGCTTGCTAAACGAAAGGTTTTTGGACCTGTAGTTCGCACACCTGAGGGTGTAAAACCTATTGGGTACAGATGGGTTTTTGTACAAAAACGAAATGAGAATGGTGAAATTGTTAGATACAAAGCACGATTAGTTGCTCAAGGTTTTTCACAAAGACCTGGTATTGATTTTGAGGAGACATATTCTCCAGTATTGGATGCAACAACATTTAGATATTTAATTAGCCTTGTTGCACAAGAAGGTTTGAATTTGCACCTCATGGATGTTGTTACAGCCTATTTGTATGGCTCTTTGGAAAATGATATTTATATGAAACTCCCTGAAGGATTTAATGTGCCCAACAAAGCAAATTCTAAAAAGGATTATTCAATAAAATTGAATAAGTCCCTTTATGGATTGAAACAATCAGGACGTATGTGGTATAACCGTCTAAGTGAGTACTTATTAAAGGAAGGGTATAAAAATGACCCTATTTGTCCTTGTATTTATATGAAAAGATCCGAGAATGAATTTGCCATAATTGTTGTTTATGTAGATGACATAAACATAGTTGGAACTCCTAATGAGCTCACAAAGGCAATTGATTGTTTAAAGAAAGAATTTGAGATGAAGGATCTTGGAAGGACAAAGTTTTGTTTGGGATTACAAATTGAATATTTAAACAAAGGTGTTCTTGTACATCAAGAAGCTTATATAACGAAAGTGCTTAAAAAGTTCTATATGGACAAATCACATTCACTATGCACTCCAATGGTGGTGAGGTCATTAGATGTTGATAAAGACCCTTTTAGACCTCAAGAAAAAGATGAAGAACTACTTGGTCCTGAAGTACCATATCTTAGTGCTATAGGAGCACTAATGTATCTTGCTAATTATACTCGACCCGATATAGCATTTGCTGTAAATTTGTTAGCAAGATATAGTTCTTCACCTACAAGAAGACATTGGAATGGAGTAAAACAAATACTCCGTTACCTTAAAGGCACTATGAATATGGGCTTGTTTTACCCAAATGATTCAAAATTAGATCTAATGGGTTATGCAGATGCAGGTTATTTATCAGATCCTCATAATGGTCGATCACAAACAGGATATTTGTTCACATGTGGTGGCACAGCGATTTCATGGCGATCTGTGAAACAAACAATAACAGCAACATCGTCAAATCATGCAGAAATTTTAGCATTACATGAGGCAAGTCGTGAATGCGTTTGGTTAAGGTCTATAATTCAACATGTGCGACAAACTTGTGGTTTATCCTTGGGAAAAATGAAACCAACAACGATATATGAAGACAATAGTGCATGCATTGCTCAATTGAAAGAAGCATATATTAAAGGAGACAGAACAAAACATATTCTTCCAAAATTCTTTTTCACTCATGATCTTCAAAGAAATGGTGATGTAGAGATCCAAAAGATTCGCTCATGTGAAAATCTAGCAGATTTATTTACAAAGTCTTTGCCAAGGAGAACCTTTGAGCAATTGGTTCACAGGATTGGACTCCGCCATCTTAATGATGTAAGTTTACATGAGGGGGAGAAATAGAAAATGCAAAGAACAATATTATATAGAATGATGTACTCTTTTTCCTTCACTAGGTTTTTATCCCAAAGGGTTTTTCCTAGTAAGGTTTTAACGAGACACATTCTTTTATCAATGGACACCCAAGGGGGAGTGTTATAAATTAATGGTCGTCCATTGATTTATACAATTACTCATATGATTGATAATCATATTATTCATTACTCTTTATGTAATATTTTGTATTTACTATTTGATTTTATATCCTTTCTGGGTTACCATATTGTATCTATAAATAGGACTCGTCCTATCAGTAATAAGACACACATACAAACAGAAGTTGCTCCCTACTCTCTCATTCTCTATTCTTCCTCTCCTTTGTCTCTCTTATTACCTTTATTTTATAACAGGTTCTTCTTAATCGATAGTAAGTATTTTTTCCCTAAACTTGAATTATTTTTTTTACAGAAAACTCAACTTTGAATTATGATCCAATTTATCTATTATCCACCAAAAGATTAACCCCTAATCTAATTAATAGTTTTGTAGAAAAAATTCAGTTCCTCATCAAAATATAAGCAAAAAACTCTTGAAACATGTAAATCGAAAAGTACTAAAAAACAAAAATGGGAAAAAGAAATGCATTTCTAATTTTAGTACAAGTCCAAAATATAATAAAAAGTACATAACACAACTAGAAAAAAAAAGGTTTAATTATGCCTTTGGTCCCCATTTTGGAGTCAAAATCTCAAAATGGTACCTAAATGTTTAAAAGTCTCAAAATGGTCCCCTTTTTTGTTGAAACGTCTCACGTTTGCCCTTGCCGTTAAGTCAACGTTGAAGCCATTAGAGGGAGTGCCACGTGTCAGTTCCTCGATTTTTTGAATTTTTTTTATTATTATTTTTTTTGAATTTTTTTTTATTTTTAATTTTTTTTTTGAATTTTTTAAAAAAAATTAAAAAAATTGCCACGTGTCAAGTTGTCATCGTGCCACGTGGTAGTGACAGTGACACGTGTCAGTATTACGCCACGTGTCATTTTCTTAGTCTCAATTTGGTCCCTTTATTTTAATTTGTCTCAATTTAGTCCCAATTTTTGTAAAAATGGAGCAATTTTGTCCCTCTCCAAATTGAAATCAAATTTAATTTCTGTATAAATGTACACAAATATTTCCATCAAAATTGATATTTCAAGTAAATATTTTTAACCAAATTAAGTTCATTTAATTAATATTTTACATTGAACTTTATTTAAAATGGTTTAAAAGTTGTTAATAGAAAAAAAAAATCATAAATTACCTAGTTCATGTTACAATAAAACACATATAAATTTAAAATTTGAAAATAATTTTAAGTAAAGTTGAATGTGAAACATAATTTTAACTAAACTTAGCTATGTTAAAAATATATAATAAAAATATCAATTTGAATAAAAATATCAAATTTAATAAAAATATTGGTATAACATTTATATAAAATTAAATTTTGTTTCAATTTGAAGGGGGACAAAATTGCTTCTTTTTACAAAAAATTGGGACTAAATTGAGACAAATCAAAATAAAGGGACCAAATTGAGACTAACAAAATGACACGTGGCGTAATATTGACACGTGTCACTGTCACTGCCACGTGGCACGATTACAGCTTGACACGTGGCAATTTTTTGATTTTTTTAAAAAAATTCAAAAAAAAATTAAAAATAAAAAAAAATTAATAAAAAATTCAAAAAAAATTCAAAAAATTGAGGAACTGACACGTGGCACTCCCTCTAACGGCGTCAACCTTGACTTAACGGGAAGGGCAAACGTGAGACGTTTCAACAAAAAAGGGGACCATTTTGAGACTTTTAAAAATTTAGGTACCATTTTGAGATTTTGATTCCAAAATGGGGACCAAAGGCATAATTAAACCAAAAAAAAACATACTAACCATAAATGAGAATGAAAATTGGTATACACAAACAATATGAGATTGAATGAATGTAGTCTGTCAAAACCCTAAAAAATGACTCTTAGAAGAGAAGAAAGTAAGGAGAGACCAGAGAAGTCACAAAGAGATGAAAAGATAAAAGAAGAAAATAGAATTATAAGAGAATAAAAATAACTAATCATTCTCTTTGTAAACAAAATTATAATTTACTAAATAAAGGTTTTAACTCATTACTTATCATTTTTAATACTAATAGAAATTAACATACACTAATAAAAGTTTAATTAAATTTTATTCTCAAACATAAACTTATAATTAATGTAATAGAACTATATTAGTAATAAAATATTCTTTTGAAGCCTTTTTTATCTCAAACATAATTTTATAATTAATTTAATAGATGTATACTTTTGAGGCTTTTTTTCTTAAAAATAATTTTATACTTAATTAATTAATTAATTCTTTACTCTCTTTGCCCTTGAGCCGGCCCTGGAAGTCGCTATCCCATACCCATTTCCATTAAAAACTTTTATCTTTATTACCATACTTAAACACAACGGGTATTAAATTTTTGTCTTGTCTCCATCTCCATCGAATAACAGTATATACTCATATCCATACATTTACCTAGTTTTTTATTATTTCAATATTAATTAATTAATTTTTATTAAATAATAAAAATTATGGCAAAAAAAATATAATATTATCAAATATTCAATATTATAAAAGTGTAGAACTTTTAAAAAAAATTATTTAGAAAAAAATATAAATTTAAAATATAGCAAAATATAAAATCTATTAATAGAATTTTATAAAAAAATTAAAATACAAAAGGTATAAAATTCAAAAATTCAAATTTAATTTCAAATTCAAATTAGATAATTATTTGTTGAAATTATTAGTTGTTTAAATTAAAGTTAATGATTAAAAAAATTACTCAGTACTACAATTTTTAGTTTTGAAAAAAGGTTAATAATAAATGTATAGTAAAGAAGCACTTGTTCGTGGCTGAGGTATGGTGAGCTGGTGAGGTATTGTGATAATATATGTGATAGTTGTCATGATGTAAATTGTTTGGGTTCTGAATTTTGTTATGGACCCTACTTTTGCAACCAAAATCCTTATTTGTCGTCATTAAAAGTCCAACCTCGTGCAAATTTGTTTGTACCCATGTCGTCATTTCTTTGTTTTCATCAATTTTTTTTTTTAGAAAAAAAAATAAAGTCTTATGTACCGTAAAAAAAAACCAACTTAGCTTCAAGTTGAGTTTCATATTCAACCTACCTTAATGGGGCTGTTTGTCAGCAGCTTCTGAGAATATTTACTAGGAATTATATACATGTAACTATGCTAATATCTATTAGCGCAAGAACTATTTCTTGCATAAATCAATGATATGAGTTATTCATATCACTTATAGATGATGCCATATAATAGATTTAGCATGTTTCTAAATGTTGGTTAGTAATAAAATATATCCGCATAGAAACCATTTCCATTATTGTATATGAAACCTTCTACATATGTTTAAATATTAAATGCTTTAGAATGTCAGTTTTATTTAGAAGTGCCTGATTTGCATTATTTATGATTCAGATTTTTCCATTAAGAAACATTAAGATTCCTTGCAAGATCGATATTCTTATATGACAAGTCATGATTTCCCCCATGTACTTATCTCAAATCCGTCATAAAGATAAATTATTGTATAAAAATGATGATTTAAATTACGTGTATTAAGTTTCTAATTATTATACATAGTTAATGTAAAATCCTCTATTTCTGCCCTAAAAATTTAAAGGACTTAGCTCCATTTGTTGGGTCTAAGGGCTGGTCTTAGGGTGTCTAAAGCTCCTAAGACAGTTTAACCCCTCTCATTTTTGTTATTCGTGCAAAAACAGTACCTTACTCTCTTTTTCTCCCCTCAACAGAAGTTCTGCTAGGGTTTGGATCTCTCCATCTTCAAGCTAGCTCAACTCCGTTCCTACGTCACATAAGTTGGTCTTCAACTCGTATCCTCTCCCATCTAGCTATATTTTTGTGATTTCAGTTAGGGTTTACCGTAGTGAGCTTGTCCTAAATCTGTCAGCTATTTTTTTCCAGCTTTGAATATGCTCTTAGAGCTACAGTGCTCAACTGTTTGAGTGTCTGAGACCTTGACTAGTATTTTTCCAGGTGAGAGAAGCTAGGGTTTATGTTTTTAAAGTTATTTTGCCGATTTTTGACATGTTTGTATGGCTGTGATGCTTGAATGAGGTTGTTGGTTGTAAAAATGTATGGTGTGCGAGTATGTTTGATTGATGTGGCTTTACTCTTTTTTCTACACTGCACACTTTTCGTATAATGAAGGTTCCTACTTTGTTAACCGTTGGATCGAGCTTAAATGTTTACAGCTGATCCTTAACACATAATTATTAATTGTGACCGGTCGGATCTTGAATCGGAGCTATGTAGTGAGAGCAGTTTTTATCGCAAGGTCACTGTAGTTTGGTTGTTGACAACACTGCACACTTTTCGTAAAATGAAGGTTCCTATTGCGTTAATCGTTGGATCGAGCTTATATTTTAACAGCTGATCCTTAACACATAGTTCTTGACTTTGACCGCTCCGATCTTGAATCGAAGCTCTATAGTGAGAGCAGTTTTTATCACAAGATCACTGTAGTTTGGTTGTTGACAGCATTGACCTTTATTGCTTGTTTCGTGCATAACTTTCTTTATAGTTATTCAATTAAGTTGGTTCTTGTTTCATTTGGTTCTTGATTCAATAATATTTAATTTGAATATAAATACAAAATTTTTGGAGCTTTACACAAGCTGTTATTTTATTTCTAAAATCCGAAAATCGTTTGCATAATGTGTTGTTAAGTTGGATTGCTATGTTAAAGTATGAGATGAGTGAATATGCATGAGTAAAATGGTTTATGGATTGTGAATGATGAGTTTGGCTTGATCTTGGTGTGTAATGAGTATGGGATGATTGGTTATAAAAGTGACATGGAATTGGTATCAACAATAATGTTATATTGATTGATGGAACATGATGTTGGTGTGGTCAAGATGTAATTCCACGATAGTTTCGTGGTGGTGCCTCATAGGTCAAGGCGCAATCCCATGAATCTCTAGGTGAGATCTCATGGTGGTGCCTCATTTGGTCAGGACGTAAGTCCATGAACCCTATTAGTGGGAGTTCATGGTGGTGTCTCATTTATATAATTTAGTAAGGATTCAAGGTAAGGATTGCATCCTGACACTCTAAAGAGTCAGTGAGTCTCACGTAAAGCGTACTGACTCAAGTGGTGAGAGTAGCAGGAGGCCTGGAACACTTTAAGGCTAACCTTGTGCATGGGGGGATGAAACACTATAACAATTAGCTCGGTAGAGCAGTAAAGGCCACCACAAGTGCAAGCATCCGCTGAATCCGACTAATTATACGTATCCAGATAAGTCGTGTCTTGAGTCTTAGTGTATTAGTTGCAAGTCATCACATGATTGGTTGATGTATGTATCTTGGACTTTGAAAATGTATGCACTTATATGATAAAATCATTTTCTACTCTAGTTTACCCTCTCTACTTGTTGTATGTTCTGTGTGTGTGGTTTTCTATTTTTGTGATGATCATTAATTTATTGATGTGAGCAGATGCGAGAACTCCTTGTGGTCAACAGGGTAATTGAGATTCCGCTGCATAGTCTATCTGAGTTGGATTCTGCTGTCCAAGTTTCTTTAGGGCTATAGCCTATGTATTAGTCTGCTCTTTGGGCATTCATTTTGAATACTATCGATCCTCATACTTTGTTTTCTATTGGCATCATGGTGTGCCTCAATATTTTTATTTGAGTACCTTGGGTATTGTAAGAAGTGACATTATACTCCGTGACTCAGCCTCTTATATTATTTTGTGTAATGTTTTCATTTAATTATTTTATTACTTAAATGGGACGTTATGTAAGACCCGAGGAATTTAAATAATTAAATAAATAATTATTTAATAAATGCGGGTAGTGGAAGCCTTTATGGCAATTAATGTTAACCTTTATCATGTAAAAAAGTATTAGCTCAAATGGTTGAGAGTACTTGGTTGTATGAAAGAACTTAGGTTCAAGTCCTATGTATGACAATTGTGTAAATTATTTAATTTTATTATTTTTATGATGTGTTGGGCGTGATAAGAGAGTATACATTTCTAGATTTATAAAAGTTATCATGAAATAGGAATTGGTTGAGTTGGTTGTGCATTAACTTGATAATCGAGTGGTTGGACATAGACAAGGGAGTTATGAGTCTTAATTAGACTTTAAGGACAAAAATTAAGTAGAAGATTTCAATTATTTTGGTTTTTATTTTATTAAAATTATTTTAGGGCTAAAAAGAGAAGGGGACTAGGTTAAATTCGTGTGGCTATTATGAGAGAGTTTAGAATCCTGAAAGAGTTGAGTTAGGAAGGCATTAGAAGGTTGGGAGAAGGTCTCAAGGGCGGAGATTAAAGTTGGCGCAAAGAAGAGTGTCCGTGGATTAAAATTTAGCAGGAATTACATGTTAGGGGAGCTGACTTTGTTTTCTTTCTTGGCTTTTTACACCTGTTTCTTGTTTTGTCTGGACTCTTAGTGGTTGTTGTTTATTCTTTTACTGATTACTTTGCTGCCATGGATACTGCCAATGTTTTTCTCTTTATGCTTGCGGTGCAGACCCCATACGTTTGGGTATAATCGCATTTTTGGTTCTAGTTCTTTTTCTTTTTCCGCACCTATGGTTTCACATGTAAGTGGTGTGGAGTTTTGGTTGGAATGGAGTTTTGGTGCAGTGTATGCGGGGCAGCTTTTTGGGTTCAAACCCTATTTTTCTTGGTACAGTAGTTCACGTTGCACAGAGGGTTAATGGCTGGTACAAAATGTGACCAAATGTGGTTTTGCGAAGTGGTCTCTGTCTTTTCTTTTCAAGTGTTCGGGGGTGCAAATCACACAGGTATTGGTCTCTATTTTAGGTGCAGACTTCCTATTATTTAATAGTATAGGCTTTAGTAACGTGGTTTTGCTTTTATTGGAAGGAAATCCTAATAGTTTTTCTATTCATGTTTTACGTACGAAGCCTTGGTGCAGATTTTATATATAATGGTTTACCTTTTATTTACATCTTAAGTTTAGTTAGTTGGTAGGGTCCACATCGTGTGCCTTGGTGCAGATTTTGTTCTATATCTTAAAAGCTTTGGTTTGTCACGGGTTTCACTTATTGAATGGAAAATATTTGCTTACATTATATTTTAGCAAGTTACGTGAATTCCATTCACGTTGGATTCTTTTATTTTATATATATATATATAATAATAATAATAAAGGTTATGAAATCTAACCTATATTGAGGGGACCACAAGGGGTATTCACAAAGTGTAAATGTTGATGCTACTATGATTAAATACATATATTCGCATTATGAAATTGTGTGCCTTGAATGTTGGTTCTTTAGAACTTGCGTTTTGGAATACATAAACCAGTAGTTTCGCGTTACTGGTGTAGCGCCTGGCGGGAGAGGATTGGACCGCTAGGCGATAGCTACTAATAGACAGCGCTAGGCGATAGCTACTAATACTATTAATAGACAGTGCCAGGCGACGCATGTGATGCGTTAGGCGATTTCAGGCGCAACGATGGGTTACACATGGAATTCTACACAACTTTGGAAGGAGGTCTTAATACGATACTTTGCTCGGGGCCCAGTTACGAGTGCAACTTGTATTGGGGTAACACGTGGCCACTCGAGGTTGTAGCCTGGTGGTTTTGGAAGTCTAGTGGAGTGTGCGAGATCGTGGCTTGTACGGTTGGGTTCCAGATGATTGCCCTCTTTAGTGTAACTGATTGAGTTTGGTAGTCTGGGGACAACTACGAACTTATGTTTGTTTTGGGGAACTCCACTTGGTGTCGCGGTGTGAGACCGTGGCAAATTCATTCCCACATGTGGACTATCAGGTGGTGGCTTGTAGTCGGAGGGGCGAGTAGACACTCGTGCAGCAAAGATTGATCAGTGTACTCACCAAAGGGTGTAGAATCAAGAGGTGCCTAAATTATTGGTTGAAAGTTGATGCATTGAGGAATGGGAAAATCTAACTTGGGTTGTAGTTTTGAGTTGCTTCACTTAATGTCTTGTTTTAGTTGTTATTTTTTTAACTGAGCTCACCCTATATGTGTGTGTTTGGTGATGATCATGTAACTTGTTACATGGGAACAGATGTTGATGCAGGTGAGCGTGTGGATGGTTAGCGATGGAGTGGGGGAATTGCTATGGGAGTTTATTCATTTTTTTCTTATATAGTAGTTTAGAAAATATTTTGTATTGGATTTATAAACACTTTATGTTTGTTATAGTTGAACACCATGGTTTTAGTTCAGTTTGGCGCATTGAAATAAATGTTTTAAATTTTCTCGCGTTTTGGGAAAGAAGTTGTTAATTAAATGAGGTTATTAATATATTCTCCAAACTTTTATTTTAAATAAGTAATTTCTGGCTAGGACGTTACACGTTACACTTAAATAAATTAGCTATTATTTAACCGTGTTAATTTTTAACTTACTACATTTAACTGTGATGATGATCTTACTTTGTTTGAAGACTTAACTTTTGGACCTGCCAATACAGTTATGAGAAAGGATTTAAGAATGAAGAGTTTGTTTGGATTTAAAGTTTTTACAGGATTTTCAAATTACACCTTACTAAAACTCCCTTCCTTTAACAAGGAATAAAGTGAAGGAGGTGAATAATACAACTCAAAAGCAACTGTGAGAAAAGTGATTAAAATAAATCATCAAAGAAACTTGGTAGAAATAGTTAAGAATGAAAGTTTGCTTTGGAGGGAAAGAACGTGAAGGTTGCAGGAGAGAATCAACAATTCTCCACAGAATCATCAGAAGCTTCAATGTCATCCTTTCTCGTTCATCTAGAATGTCATCCCTCGAGTTCAATAGAACAATTCAGATAGAACCACTATCAATCAGTCTAATGAGAATTCCATATAACTCTAATCCAAAAACAATAGTGAAACAACATGGCAACCAAGGCCCTCAATCCCTTGATTTATGATATTGTGAAAGAGTCAATGCATACATATGTTCAAAGATTTATCTCCTTATTACTATTGTGTATTGTTTACACTGAATCTTAGTAATATAGAAACATTATCAATACTTTTATGATTGTATTATTTTGAAAAATTTATGTAAATATACTCTAATAAGGAAATTGTGTAATATATATATACATATATATATATATATATATATATATATATATATATATATATTGTCCCAACCACACCACACGAGTATGCGGCCCTCAGCATTCCTCAAAGCCGCCCACTCCAGAATGAAGGTTACCCTATATGGCATGCGACCCTCAACACTCCTCAGAGTTGTCCACTCCAGAAGGAAGGTTACCCTATACAGCATGCGGCCCTCAACACTCCTTAGAGCTGCCCACTCCAAGATGGAAGCTCCCCCCATACGGCCTGGGACCAGTAACAACCCTCTAAACCACGTGATGATACTAAGCTCCCTTATGAAGAACACGACTTCTAGTGTCTCTCTCAGGCCGCTTATTCCTCAGAACCCCAGTAAAGCAGCCCCCATCCAATCACAACCACTTAAAGGGTTAGGCGGACAGGAAGGACCCAGCCACTCAAATCCACATGGTCGCATACCGGATACCGAACACTCACCACAGCCCTACTTGCGATTACCAATAATTTCCAAAGGACCTCTTGGTAAATTACTCATTAGGACTGGACCCAGAGGTAACTAAAAATGGGATTTGGGCCTAGAAGCCCATGTCAGGTAGGACCCACAAGTAAAAAAGGTATAAATAACAAACTATTCTATGCATTGATTACGCATTAAATATTCTTTGAATCCTTGACAAAACTAGCGCTAACTTAGGCATCGAAGTATCTTTTGCAGGCACCTCTGCATCGGTTCGGGACGACCACCGGAGCAAGGAAGGATCCATCAGAAGCCGAGTACCAACACAACTAGGTGAACCCAATGAGTACACTTTGGTCCTATAAGAACATATATATATATATATATATATATATCTATATATATATATATATTAGGTTTATAACAAAGAAACAAAAAATTGAAAAAGGAAATAACAGAATCAAGATTTTAAAATTGGAAACTGATTTTCATCACAGATTCGGTCACTGATTTCAATTACAAACTTGGTCATAGATTTCAATTACAAATTTGGTCACGTAGATTTGGTCATAAATTTCAGTCACAAATTTTGTACCAAATTTGATCATTGATTTCGGTCAAAAATTTGGTTAGTGATTAAGTCACAAATTTGGACAGATTAGTCACAAACAAAAAAGTGGCCAATTTTTTTAGTTATTATATTGGTCACTATTTCCTTCAGTGACCGATTTTAGTCATCTAGTGACCGAAAATTTGATCACTATTTGTTGTTTTTATTATAGTGAATATCTCATTAATTGATGGGGTCGAATCATAATCTATTGAGCATAAGTCAAAATTTGTAACAATGATCGTGATGTAGTCTTTTATAAAGATAAATGTATTATAATTAAACAAGATGGTACTCATTTTTTTTACCACAAAGAGGCAAGGAAACATGTATAAGAATGACATGGATGAATTGACAACTCAAAAGGTGTCTTGGTTTATGACAACACAGGAAAATCATTGGCTATGGCATAAGAAGTGTGACCACATAAACTTGAGACTACTTTTCGGATTTGTCATTCAAAGACAATCTTCTATGTGAATCATGTGTGAAGAGCAAAGAAGTTAAAAGTTAATTTAAAAGCATAAATGATGCTTCAACGCAAAGACCTCTTGAGATGGTTCATATTGATATATTCGATCTAATAAGAACTAAGTTTCTAAATTGTTGATGACTTAACCAGATGAACTTGGGTTAAATTCTTAAGAAATAAGGATGAATTTTACCAAATATTTTGAAGTTTATTAAACAAGTACAAAATGAAAAGGTCTAACAATTTTTTCTTCTAGAAGTGATCATGGCAGGTAAATTCAAAATGAAAAACGTTGCCAATTGTTTGAAAGTTTTGGTATTACACATGATTTTTCAACTCCAAGAACTCCATAAAAAAATGGTGTAGTGGAAACAAAAAATAGAGATTTACAAGAAATGGCTAGAACCATGTTAAATGTTAACTCCATACCTAAACATTTTTAGACAGAAGCAGTTAATACAACTTGTTATTTACAAAATAGAGTCTACATAAGACCTTTGATAAAAAAGACTCTTTCTGAATTGTGGAAAGAAAGAAAGCTCAAAATTTCATATTTTCATCCTTTTGGTATACAATGTTTTATATTGAATATAAGAGATAATTTAGGAAAATTTGATTCTAGAAGTGATGAAGGTATCCTACTTTCCTAATCAGAAACGTCCAAAGCATATAAAGCATATAACTTTTGGACTTGTACTTTGGAAGAAACCATACATATAAAATTTAATGATTACAAGCATGATAAGAAATTATCAAAGTTAGAAGAATGTTTAGGACTTGTAGGTTACAAAGGATACTAGAACATGCCTCACTATGGATGACCCTGCATTAGACCTCCCTTAGTAGACAGTGCCTTATCAGAAGAAGGGGAAGTAAATGCATAAAATGACTCATCAAAAGGACCAAACGCTCCTACTAAAGAAAAGGAACCCTCCTCAGACATAAAGAAATACCATCCAACTAAACACATTTTAGATGATCCCAAGAAAGGAGTCAAAACAAGATCAAAGCTCAAAAATCACAAAAAGTAATGACATCCCAAATTGAGCCTAGAAATGTGAATGAAGCTTTAAGATGAATTTTGGATAGAAGCAATGAAGGAGGAGCTAGATCAATTTGAAAAGAATGATGTCTGAACACTGTGAATCCTCCTTAAAATAAAAAGCATCTTTGGAGCAAAATGGGTATATAAAAACAAACTTGATGAGCAAGGTAAAGTCGTGACAAACAAGGTTAGACTAGTACCTAAAGGTTACTCTCAACAAGAAGGTATTGACTATATTGAAACTTATGCTCTTCTTGCTAGAATAGAAGTTATTCACATATTACTTTCTTTTGTTGCATATAGTAATATAAGACTACATCAAATGGATGTGAAAAGTGCATTCCTAAATGGTTTTATCAAGGAAGAAGTATATGTAGAACAACCCTCTGGTTTTCTAGAATTTTAGTTGTGTGCATAACTTTTTCTATAGATAGCATTTTGGGTTGATTCTTTTTTCATTGAGTTCTTGATTCAATTATCTTTAATTTGAATGTAAGAAAATAACTTTTGGAGTTTTGTACAAGGTGAAGTTTTATTTTTAAAACTCCTAACCAATTTGCATGATTTGTTAAGTTATTGTGTAATATACTTGGTGATTATGTGAATGTTTGGGATATGAACTTTTGGAATATAATGATGTATGAAAATGTGATGATGATAACCTTGTAAATGGATATGTGTGTTGTATATTGATGATATAATGTATGAGACTTGTTAAAATGTTAATTGAGAATGATGAATGGATTTTCAAGGGAAAATCCTTTTGAAGTATATGTGCTTTGGTGTACATTGATGTAGGGACTCAAAATTTGGAAGTTTATCCTAACACTTTACTAATCATTCAAACTCAGAGGAAAATGAATTAGGAGTGGAGAGTAGTAAGAGGTCCTGGTTGGAAGAACCATTTGTAGTTATAGGAACCAATATAGGACTAACCTTGTGGGTGGAAGTTATCCATCACAAGTGTCTAAGCTTCCAAGTAGTTATACCCCAATGCTTGTTATCTGGATAATTGTTATCTAGATAACTAAGTCTAATGGGTGTTTTACGATTTTCTTTGTGGCTTTAATAGTGTGAATTACTTAGTTTTCTAATATGATTTGATTCATGATTTATGATACTTCTTTTGTATATTGTCCTTTTGTCTTGTGTTTGTTGTTCTTTTTTTGTGATGACCTCCTTTACCAGTTGGAGCAAATAAGGAAGTAGGTAGTGAGGTACCCAGGACAGAGATGTTGATGCAACTGTCTAGTTCTTATATTAGAACTTCTTGGTTATGTGATTTTTTTATGATAAGTTGGTAGTATTTGTTGCCATTTTTTAGTTCCTTTAGTTCGTAGATGTGGAAAACCTTATATACTACCATGGTTATTTTGGATGATTGTAAAAGTGTAGTTGTGTATCTTGTTGTAACCGCTCATGGATTATCACCTATGTGAAGTTTTATTTAGTAGTAATGCACTATTAAAAGAGATGTTACATGTAACGATATCTGAGTTGTTCATCCTTAGGATGACTTGAGGGTTATGGGTTTGTCGAGTCTTGCAAGTTTAAGAGTTTAAGTTTAGATTGTAGAGATTGTTTATTAAATTGGAAGTATTAAGAATAGAAAAATGTTCCAATAGGATGATGAGGGTGCACACTCATAACTATATCAAAGATATTTTTCATTCTACTTCATGCATTCTAATGACATTTTCGTAATCATATGCATTGCACTTAGACAATATGCATATTTGATTATGATTAGTACCGAATGTTTATTTGATTGACAAATACCGCTTTGGTTTTAAAAAAATTCTTATATACAATATTTTTTTAATCAATTATGAAAATATCTTTGATTTCAAATAATTCTGAAAATATCTGGTTTAGAAAGATTATGATTCTCTTTCAAAATAACTTTAGTTGTTTCCTATTTTTCAAAGATTTTAAAAATTAAGTGTTGCAAATTATAAAATCTTTCTTAATGTCTGAACTACATCCTTTTGTAAAGTGTGACCAATATTTATTTATTCCAATCATTGCTAGATACATAATCACATCTCTCCTCTTAATTTAGAGATGTCTTGTGACAATGAGCTCAAACAAAAATATTCTTTCCTTTCACAAGAGAAAATCCTCTACGCCGTGTCCTTAAGGAAAACCTAATATATGTCAAAAGCGTACTACACGTCGGAAACCACAATTTTCCCCATCCTCGTGATCTTTAAAAGAAGATGTCTCTCCATCTTTTATGACACCTGCATCTAAATTAGAATCACCTTCTACACCTATTACCTTTCCATAAGAGTTTCTAAATCCCCCTAACATACCAAATATGTAGTGGCATGAAACTCGTAAAACCACAAAAACTGGTAGACATTTTGAAAAAGATTCTAGAGATGACTGTAGCATAAGAATAAAGATACATCATTTGTTTCCTTGAAGCATATGAAGCTCGACAACAGGAACATGTTTAACATGTTGCTGATAGCATGTCCATCAAAATGAAGGCTTCCTTTCATGACACATATTACCTTCATGACATACTTCACACCCTGTCTTCACCTAAGCTTGCCCCGTAGCTATGTTGATGTCTTTTACTTCTATCGCTTTTTTATGCTGACAAAAAAGATAGAAGAAAAGAAAAGGGGATAAGCAAAGAATAATAAAGCGGCAACAGTTTGGAAGCTTTAGATCTTTCGCTTTTGAATGTTTCTAGAAATTTTGTTTTAAGTCTATCGTTTCATTCCAACTTTGGTTTATTCCATCATAACATTTCAAATTTAAAGAATGATTTTATTGTTTTCAATTCCGCTTTGTGATCTTGTACCTATTAACTCTGATATCATAATCATAATCTTGCATATTTTGATAATTGAGATTATGCTTACCAATCATAAATGTTGACATAAATTGTTATATTGGTAATCTGATATACTTTTGATTTATTCTACTTTATATATGATTGATTGCCTTGATAGTTATACAATGAATTATTAATAATTGGTTTTGTGATCATTAGAAAGGGAAATTGTTAAATTAGACTAGCCCTAACAATCAATAAGGTTTTGATGATAGCAAAATACTCTATCAGACGAGTAAGTCTCAAGTTTAAAGTGAAATTGTCATTAGACGACTGAAAGAGAATGTCTAATAAAGATAGTAAGATTAAGGAATTGATTGATATGGTTTGATGATTAAAATACACAATATGTATTTTTGCTTACATATATTTAAATGTGTGTCAAAGAAAGCAAGAAGTTTGGTAAATGCAAAGGCCAAGTCTTAACATAAGACAAGTCTAATGATTAAATGAGTCAAGGTGTTAGATGAGTCCAACAATAGCAATCATTAGGTTAAAGCATTAGACGATCCAATTCTATAGACAACCTAAGTCACTATGCAGACGACTAAGGTGTTACACGACCAAGGGTTAGACAATCAAGGCAGACAACCAAGGCAGCTTAAGTCGTTAGATGACCAAAGTGTCAGACGACCTTAATTGTTGAAACATTTATAATACACCTTGATGGTTTGTTATTTGTTTTGATCTCTAATTATTCATGTCAAATAATATATTGACCAATTGTTTAAAACAGTATAAGCATTAAGGAAATAAACTATGAATGAACTATTTGATTCATTGAAGGTATATTACTCTAATGATTCAAATGCGGAATCAAGTTGCACAAAGTTTCCTTTTGTGAAGGTTGAAAAGAGCAGAACTCAAATCAAGTATGACCTCAATCACAAAAGGAAGAAAGATATCCTAAAACGCATTAGTTGATTCAGAATTAAAGTCTTGAAAAATGTGTTGAAGATTCAAAATGAAGAATCAAATTGAAGAATTGATCAAGTAATTCAATTTCAAGAAGATTGCAATGAAGAGTTGCAATTCAAAGTGTCAACGGCTAGCTGAAACAAAAATTATATAATGAATGCTAAGCCATGCGAGAAGAACACGAAAAGGAGAATAGACAAACAACAAAGTGTTGTAAATTTGTCATATCAATAATGTCTTAGAGAAATTGGGTTGAGACCTTGATTATTGTAATATTCTTCACTAAGTGAAGTTGTAACATGTGAGTTGTGTTGTACACTCCTGCTAAGAGAGTGTCAATCACTTATTTTTGTAATTGAGAGTTCTTGATCTCAAGGAAAGATTAAGAAAGATACTAAGAGAGGTTGATATTCAGTCGAATAAGAGCATTAGTGTGTTTGTGAGCCTAAGATCACAAGTTTTCTAACTAAAAGAATGTCCTAAGATGGGTACAAGATCAAGAAAACTCTTTTAGGTTGCAAACAAACACACTAATGCTCTTGCTCACAAACTAAAGGTTTGAGGATTACTAAGAGGTTGATATTATACTACTTTGTAATTGAAAGTTCTACCTTACTCTTTACATTAATTTTATTTGTCATAGTATATATGCACAAAATGATTCCAAACTGTCTACAAGCTCTATTCAACCCCCTTCTGGAGCCACATTGCACCAGCAAACTCTAGAGGATATCAGACTCAATCTTACAGTAGATATCAAATAGGATCTTTGTCCTATCCACTCTTGATCCACTTCAAGAGGATTTTGGTCTTTTCCATTCTTCAACTATACAAGAAGATGTCTAGCCTTATAAACTCTATACCAACAAACCCATAAAAACACTACTGGTTGGAAATAATTCCAAAACTAAAAAGAAATGGAACGAAGTTACCAAAGAAGAAACACACTAAGAACTCTTTTACACAACACAACCTTTGAGAATTCTTGAAATCTTTGATTGCATTTTGATCTCAAAAAACCTTTGTATATATCTCTTAGTGATTTTAAAAATTCTTACAAAGATTGAGAATGATACTCTTCAAAATAATCGATTAATACACCATGTATCGATTAAGCACACTGTAGCATCCCAATAGGATATTACGAATTTAAATAATAAAATAAAAAAATATTGATAAGAGTCATTTAATGAAACCTCCTTTCCCAAAAATGTGAGAAATTTAAAACTTTATTTCGTCAATATGAAATACCTCAAATTCAATATTATAAAACTTCATTACAATATCAAAGTTTAGAAGTATAAAGTATTACAATTTATTGAAACTCATAAAAACATAAAACTCTGATAAAAATTCTTCTCCCAAGACTAGCCCCGCTCCGACTCTATGCCTCACCAAATCCACCTGCAAAATCCTCTACTCATGTGTAACGCAATAAATGGTCATCGCCAAACACAAGCAGATAGGGTGAGCAAACAGAATAAAATATATGCATACAAAACATATAATTTAGATCACACCATGTCCCGTGTTCTACGTCTTCTGATGAGTACTTCAAGATGTTTTGTTGCCACACCTATCAACCACAACTGGTAGAGCACGTTCAGGAAATCATGGTACGGACCACACTCTGTAATGCCAGGTGGAGTTCCCAATACGAATAACATTCGTAACTTCCCAAGACTACCAAACTCGTTAGCTTATTACTAAGGATGACAATCTAACTGGACTCATCCGTACACGCCACAACATGCACACTCACACCGGCAACACTCGCCAACACGAGCCACAACTTAAGAGTTCCTCGTGTTCATCCACCATCCCGAGCCACAACTCAAGAGATGTCATTCTGAGCCATAACTCAAGGAATGCCACGTGCTTAACCCCTATCCCGAGTCACAACTCAAGGGATACGTTTCGAGCCACAACTCAAGGAATACCAGCAAGTCGACCTTTAAAGTATCACCAAGGCCTTGTAGACCACGCACCTCCAACGCAAGCAATTCAAGTTCTGCTGCAGCAATATGGCCTGACACTACACACGAGTTGCCAGACGCAACAGGCTTCCAGACCGCCTAGCGAGGGACACGTATCACCAAGCACCTTTGGTGCCACTACCTACAGGTGTCGCCAGGCGGAATGACCCTGACCACTAGGCGCCCCATATTCTAGAACCTCTCTGATTTGGAAACTATCGCCTGGCGGCCTAAAACTACCGCTAGGCGTTGTATCAGTACCTGCACAATATTGGTGTTTGGTAATCCCGAACAGATTCTGCTCCTCAATCCAAGCATCAAGACTCATGATATTTTTGACCAATTTATTTGAATCACTCTTCTAGTGGTTAACTTATTACGAAGGTTCCTACTTCCATTTAAGTTCAACCACCCAAGTCTACGAAAATTTAGCTTTCTTAAAGTTAACCTTATTCATCCCTGCTATGCCACAATCCACTCATTTTACTTATTCCTTAACCTTAGTTCTAGTCCTTACAATCATCCCTAACCCATTCCATGTCAACTCCTCCTAGATGGATCACAACTCCACTCACATTTCAAGTATTAGCTTTGTGTTTAATTCCCATTCACTGCTACCTAAGTGTTTACCAATACTTCACTCATAAATCTAAACTCAATCAAAGAACAGGTCAAGTTTCTGGACCTCCTTCACATAGCTTGTCCACATCCATAATTTACACTATATCACACTTTATATGAGCAAGTCTTAGAATAATTGATACCATCAAATTCTAAGTTTAAGCCAACTACTTTAATTTATGCATTAGGGTTCTATCATTAATTACCCAAAGATATCACCAAATCCATTCTTCTAGTTCCAATTAAGGCTGCAACAGAACCCAACCTAGTGCCTGCCATCACAACCACGTAGTATCACTGCCCCTGCGTTGGCGCCTGGCGATAAGCCTCGTGCCGCCAGGTGGTACTTATATTTCTAGGCAATTTTCCAGAATTTCAGCACCTGCGAAGACTCCCTAACAGTTCCCCACTACTCTCCTCTGCCTATCTTAGCTATTTTGCACATGAACATGGTAACAATGCTCCAATTATTCAATTTTAACAATCTCCAGCAACATTTTTTAGTGCAACTACGACCATTACACCCACTTCATCAAAAACCCCAATTTTGTCAACCCTAATATTCAAATATAGCTATTTTCATTTAATGCTCACGCGCCACCACGAAATTTCACAATTTATCATCTCCTTTTTATGAATTTATGATAACAACTCCATTTCCACTGATCAAAAATAGCTCAGAACCCAGAAAACATCAAAATCGAGACAACATGGCTCACGTCGCCTAGCGGGTCAATTACCACCGCCAGACCGTTCATAGGAAAACCCGGAAACTAGGTGGCGTGGCTTGCGTCGCCTAGCGGCTAGGGTTATGTCGTCAGGCAGTTCCTCTACAGGAACACATAATTGCATAGAAATGGGATGAGTCACCTGGCGGTAGTTCATCACCCGCTAGGAGGTTTCTGGAAAATTCCAGAAACACGAAGAATACATGAAATAAGCAGAGTATATGCATCCAATTCAACATACATTTCATGCAATTAACAACACGAAGTAAAAACGCAGGGTCCAGCTCCCCTAACCTGGTTTCCTTACTTAATCTTTGTTTCTTCCTTGCTCCCAATGGCTTGCCTTAGTTCTTCCAATTTAGCCTCTATGGTTAACCTCCTGCCCATTGTCAGCTAGGGTTTCTCTGCCTTTTCACCTTCATGCCAAAACTAATTTTAGCAAAAAGGAAGCTTAATTTGGGTCTAACAAGATTCAAACCCATGACCATGCCAATGTCAACTCAATGCACAACCATTCAACCAGTTCATGTTTCATGATAATTCTTAAAACTCTAAGTTTATATTATCATGCATCAAGATCAAACATATTATTAAAATAATAATAAATCAATAACACATAAATGACATACATAGGACTTGAACCCAAATCCTCTCACACAATCAAGTACTCTTAACCACTTCTACTAACACTATTCCACATCATATCAATCAATAACTAAGACCATAAAGGCTCCCACTACCCGCATTTATTAATTAATTAATTATTTAATTAATTAAATTTTACAGGTCTTACACACACTCCTCACTACTTGCAAAAACTAATTGAATCAATTAGAAAAAGAACATAATTTATTATATTACTAGGAACATTAAAACCTGAAAAATCATTTTGCTTGAATTTATTATCTCCTTACATAATCGATCATTTATTCTTAGAACCTCTCAAGAAAAAAATGAATTGATCATGTAATCGATTAAAAACACTAATTTTCATTTTTCACATTATTTTAATTTTCAGAAAATGTTGAACTCATTTTACCTCATTTTTATAGGTTGTGTGTTGTATTTTAGTGTTCTAACAAGTACCTTTGGTGAAAGACTCAAATACAAATAAAAAAAAACTGTATTAGGTATTGAATCTTCATTAGCATCTTTAAACATCACCAAAATATCATCTCTTGAAACTCTAGAGATTTTTATAAGTTGACATACAAGGGTGTCAAGATGGTTGTTGGTGCATAACAACTTTAGCATGTCTTTCAAGAGATCATTGATGAAGACATGTGATTTAAAAGATCTTCTTGATAAATGTAGGATGAAGACATTCTTTACAACATAGTAAACTAAGAAAGAGATATTTTGAAATATATGGTGTTAGCATAAGTTTGTGTCTTTATCATCTAATGAAGACTTCACTTATTAGACGAAGCAAAGCTAACAAGTTTTTTTTTGCACTTGTCAGATGAAACACTTTCGTCGTGTTTTAGAAAGCTTAATGTAATGATATTGGCAAGTGTACCAAATTGTACAAGTAATAAAGTGAAAAGTCTAGATATCATTTTTCCAAGAGACTTGTGCAACAATTGACAACTTTCTTGATTCCAACTCAATTAGACAAAAATTTCACAAAAACACAAATCAACTTACAAATATACTCAAATCCTATCCTTAAAGACTTTGGGACTATGATGGCTCATCAAAGTCCAATCCCTTGGATCATCAACAAGTGAAATCATGTATAAAGTTCAAGAATCTTAAGATTACTGATTGAGGTCGTACCCAACCAAATAAAATAGTTAAAATGGAGTACTAGGAGTTCACCCTAGGTTGTTTCCTAGTGGCCATCCTTTTCAATCGAAGGTTCTAACATAATACAAAAGGGTTTGCAAATTCAGAAAATGTAACGCAACAATATTAATGAAATAGTGATCAAAGAACCTGATCCTTGATTCCAATGCGGCTTATCCCAAGTTACCAAACTGATTACTATGATTAGGTTAACTCTCATTCCACTTGAATTTATCCAAATATCATTTTTCCAAGAGACTTGTGCAACAATTGACAACTCTCTCGATTCCAACTCAATTAGACAAAAATTTCACAAAAACAAAAGTCAACTTACAAATATACTCAAATCCTATCCCTAAAGACTTTAGGCCTATGATGGCTCATCAAAGTCCAATCCCTTGGATCATCAACAAGTGAAATCATGTATAAAGTTCAAGAATCTTAAGATTACTGATTGAGGTTGTACCCAACCAAATAAAATAGTTAAAATGGAGTACTAGGAGTTCACCCTAGGTTGTTTCCTAGTGGCCATCCTTTTCAATCGAAGGTTCTAACATAATAAGAAAGGGTTTGCAAATTCAGAAAATGTAACGCAACAATATTAATGAAATAGTGATCAAAGAACCTGATCCTTGATTCCAATGTGGCTTATCCTAAGTTACCAAATTGATTACTATGATTAGGTTAACTCTCATTCCACTTGAATTTATCCAATTAAGTAAAGATTAACATGAGTTCATCATGCAATTAAGCATGGATGTTCCTTATTCTCGGTTCAAGAGACATTTTCCAACACCTCAAGAATCACAATCAAGTCATGGGTGTTCAAATCACAACAAGCATTGAGCATAGAAATCAAAAACCAACATTGAATTGGAAAATCATATGTGTTAACCTCTTAAAATACCCAAGAAATAAGTTCATTACATCTAATCTCAAAAAAATAGGTTTAGCTCTCCATGGTGGAGAACCTAAGGCTTACAAAATTGAAGAATAGCGGAGAAATTGAAATCATAGATCAGAATCAAGTCCTCTCCCAAGGTTTTTGGTAGTTGTTCCACGCTCCAATATCGCCTCCCATTCACATCTCCATCTCCAATGTTTTGACCTATCTTCTTTCCTAGCACAAAAGAGGTAAAACCTCCATGGATGAAGATACAAACTTAAAGAGGAGAAGGGATAGGCTCCATGTAGCCCAAACAACATCCATAAGCCTCTCTCCAGCACCGCAGGTAATTTCTAGTATTGAAAACGTGGAAGATGATGAAACCCTTTGCAAACATGTTTAAATACAAAATTTTGCAATGGGCACTCCACCAGTGGAGAAAGGGCTTTCTGCCCCAGTTATTTTTCACATTTTGCCTCGGGTCTGGAACCGAGGCATATTGGGGCGAGGCCAAAAGGTACATCTTTTGGCCTCGGTTATCACCCGAAGCCATAGACCTAGTTTTTTGCCTCGGTCTTGGTAAGAACCGAGGCATATTCCTTTACTCGTCAGTTCCACAAGCTGGTCCATAATCAAATCTGATTCTCTGCAAATTAGAAGTTCTGAAGGAGTTCATCTACCATTGTTCTCATTCAATTTCAACACTGAGGTCTTCTCGCACACCAGAACAAACTCAGAAAAAACAAAAATACACATCTATGAATTCAAAGCAAACACAAAAAATTAAATGCTTAAACGAAGATACCTCCCAGAAACCAAAAACCAATAAAAAACACATTCAAAATCATACAACAGGGCATTCACTTCCCATCTCATTATTCAAAAAAATGCAGATGAACCTGTCCAAACAATACCAACAGTACCTATCAGAAGCTAGGGTTCAGGTGGAGGTTCACCAAAAATGGCAGAGGCAGGATGTCCAGCGCTCACGCTGCCGAACCAGTTCGGTGAGGAGTGGTGGTGGATGCCAGAGGCTGTGAATGGCAACGAGCGCAGCTTGCCGGTGATAGAAAAGTGTGGCGGCTCAGGGGCAAATCAAAACCCCTATTCGACGAGGTTTGGCGCGGACGCTGGAGCGCATGGTGGTGGCCGTGGCGGCGGGAGGCAACCTAGACTGACGAGGGTTTGGCGCGGACGCTATGGGTTGCGCTTTTGATGTAAGAAAGTGATGCTCCCCTCGAGTTAGTGTCGTCGTCGACCCCGTGTCCGCAACATCGCTCGCGCAAGGCACCAGGTAGAGGAGCTCCTCGGTGGCGCCTGACTTGCTGAGGAGGACGAAGGGGCGGAATTTCGAACAGAGGCGCTGCTGGCGCGGGGACTTGAACAGAGGCGCTGGTGCGAGGAGGAAGAAGGGTTCGCGAATTTCGAACCCTAAATAAACCCTATGGCTTCGGTTGTTAGAGGAACCGAAGCCATTGACCCCTTTTTGGCATCGGGTCTTCTTGGACCGAGGCCTATACCCTGACTTCCAGCCACTTTTTGGCTTCGGGTCCTACTGGACCGAGGCCTATACCCCTCTTTGGCACCGGTTTTGAGCGAACCGAGGCCTATACCCTATTTGGCTTCGGGTATTTGGAGAACCGAGGCCTAAAACTTGGCTCTAATTGCAAAAATGCCACCGCGCCATTATATGCTTCGGTTCCTGACCAACCGAAGCATATAAGGCGAGGTAAAATGGACATTCTGCACTAGTGCTCACTAGGAGAATTGGGCCAAACTAACTTGCCCTAGAAAATGTACTTAAATAAATTGTAACTGAATAATAATCCTTGATATATTCTTCAATGTTATAGGATTTTTACTTATCTACAAAATATTTCACAAATAAAATCCAAAATTTTTTTCCAAAATTATCTAATAAAAGATAAAATACTTATCTTTTCTAAAACTATTTAATAAATCTTAAATTGTCTAGTAAAAGATAAAATACTTATCGTTTCTAAAATTATTTAATAAATCCTTAATTATTTTAAAAAGATAATACTAAAAATACTAAGATAAAAATAAACATAATCAAATACATACATGATAATGTCAATTATGTCAAATGAAACACACTCATAATTTATATATTATTGTTAGAACACTCGCAAAAAATTAAAAAGGATCCTTTTTTACTCTTCTCAAACAACTTCATTTATATAAAGGGTATGACCTAAACGATCACAGATTTGCTAACTGAAAGAACGTCCTAAGATGAGTAGAAGATTAAGAAAACTCTTTTAGGTTGCTAACGAACACACTAATGCTCTTGCTCACAAACTAACGGTTTGAGGATTACTATTACAAGAGCATTCAAAGCTTTTTAACAAAAATGTTTACAAGTATCATCTGATTATACAACATCAAATTATATGTCAAAAGTCTAATAAAAGCAACGTTCAAAAGGTTCTTCCTTCTCAAGTAAGTGTAGGTTAAGTATCATGTAATACACTAGATTATGAAGAGAAAGACTAGTTATTGTTGGCTCTTTAGATAACACATAGTATGTCCAATCACTGACCAATGAGTAAAGTTCCACTAGGTAGACTATTGCTGTAAAGTACAAATGATTATTCTTTTAGATTGTAACTACTCTAACAAGCCACCTTTGACTTAACAGAAGTATTTTTTACATAACAAACCACTCTTGCCTTGAGAAAATAAATGTTGTTGTGATTAATAGATCATTGGTTTTGCTAACTAAAGAGAGGTAATGTCTTTTGACATTTACAAGGTTAAATTCTCTCTGTAAATTTGCGAAATGATGGTAATCTAAGTAACCAACATAATGTTTTCTTAACCACGGGTAATCATTTATCATTCAAAAATATACTTTTATTTAAGGGTGAACAAAATTAACTAAGCTATATTGCACTATTAAAAATTATAGTTAACAACAAAATAGTTCACTTGAACTAAACTAAACCGAAATGTAATTCACTCAAAATTAAACTATTTTTTGTTCTACCAAATTACATTAAACTTAACTGCATTGAATTGTCTTGAATTACACTAAACTATTTTTTGTTGTACCATTTTTTCTATCAATTTTTATTTTTTCAATCACTTTATAAGAAGTTTGGTTCTCTACCATTCGAAGTTGCATAGCTAAAATTGTTATAAAAAGTTCTACCTAAAATTAATATAACAATTTTTATAACAAAAGGAAAGGAAATATGAAACGAAGAGTAAAAGAAAAAAAATGCAAATAGGTGTAATAAATATTTAATAAAAATACTATTAGTGCTAATTAAATTGTTTTACAAAAACACATCTACCAGTCAATATAAAAGCTACAGAGGTACTGGATTCATGATTTAACTTATATAAGATAAGATGTGATTCAAGAAGAATAGAAAAATAAGAGTTATAGTTCAATATTTATTTTAAATAATTCAATTTTTTTAATATAATATAGTGCAATTAACTATAGTTCAGTGCAATTAAATTAATTTTTTCCATCCCTACTTTAATTATTAAAATCATAATAAATAAATATTTTTTTTTATTCACTGTAGAGGATTTCTTTTTCTTCTTCTTGACACTCAAGAATTTATTTAGGAAATAAAATTTGTTGTTTACTAATTTTTTCCATATTTTAATTAAACTTTTCTAAACAATATGATGAAAGAATATATATATATATATATATATATATATATATATATATATATATATATATATATATATATATATATATAACACAAACTGAGAATGGACTTTTTTTTTTCTCTCGGCAGGAAGATTTTTGTTGGGTCTAGAGATCTCATACATTTGCTTTTAATATTTTTGGAGATTCAAATGTGAAAATTTTAAGATAATATTTATTAAGTTTAATTAATATTTTGATTTAATATTTTTGGGTTTATTGTAAAACCTTATTCTTTTAAACACACAAAATTCCCCCTCTGAACCAACTCATTTCTCTTCTCCATTTCAACCTTCTTTCCTCCTGTTCTCACTCGATCTTCAACCTTTTTTTTATTGGAGGCCGTTCTTGGAAGCACTGAGGAGTCATCTATCTTGTCCACTTATCAAAACCTTGGTTAGTAGGGTAAGTTGTGTTCATCTCAATTATAAGGAGGGAAATCAAATTGTTTTCTATTTTTCTACAAATTCTTTTTTTGGTGTGCATAGGAGTGTTGTTCCTCCTATGAATTCTCTGAGTTGTGGTGAACACATACATGCCTTTGGATCGCTATTCTAATCATCTGTTGGTTTTTCGTTGTTTTTAGGGTGAAGGGAGGGTTCCTAAGAGCACAATCTGTCTTATGAAGTTCTTAGCAAATGTAAATTGGTATTTTGAGGTAAGAGAAGCTAGATTTCTTTAAAATTTCGAAAATGAATTGTTTGTGTTGGTCATTAATTGCGTCTTGGTGGGTTGAATTGATGCGTATATTGGATTGGAGTGCTTTGTGTTTCGTGTTTGGTTTTAATGTTTTGCATGCTTAGAGTAGGTAAAAATTTGCTATTCTAACTTAAGCAAAAGCAGTCAAGCGAGAAAAATCTAGCTTAAGTGAAAATAGCAGAATTTCACTTTGCTCTCTGTTTCGAGTTTTGAGAGCCTTTGTTGCCTAAGCAAGAATTTTTAGCTCAAGCGAGAAAACCACTAGAACTCTTTGTCTCTGTTTAATTTTTAGCTCAAGCAAGAATTTCTAGCTTAAGCGAGAGTCCTTGTCAGCTCAAGCTAGAATTTCTAGCTCAAGCGAGAATTTCTAGCTCAAGCAAGAATGCTGTAAAATTCTTAAATCCTTATTTTTTTAATGTGACTGACTGAGTTAATTTTAAAAGCATGTTGTATGAAGCTATTGAGACTTGACTTGATGTCTTTAGCATGAGATATGAGTTATTCTGAGATAACATATGAAATATGTGAGAGTTTCATGGAGAATTTTCTTTGGTGGTAATATAGTGTAATGATTTATGGATTCAAGTAAGGTTACATTCTGACACTCTAATGATCATTCAAACTTACATAGAGTAGAATGGTTCATGTGGTGAAAGTAGTAAGAGGTCCTAGTTTACGATATGATAATGACATTAGATGATCATGGATTAACCTTCTGTGTGGTAGGGTGAAACCAATGGCTTTGCAGAGCAGTAGAGACCACCACAAGTGCAAGTTTTTAGTAAATCTGATTTCATTACATGTATACAGGTAATTGAGTTAATGGGTCTTTTGTGTTTGGTAATACATGTTTATTGTGTTTAAAATGGATTGATCTTTATTTGCTCATTTAATTTCATTAGCTTACCTTTCTCCTTATGTTTATGTTTTCTTGTTGTCTGTTCTTTTGCAATGATCACTAAAATTGGTGTGAGCAGATGAGGAGATACTTGTTGATCCTGATAAGGTGGAAGGAGATGTTGCTGTCTAGATTAGATGTTTTGACTAATTATCTTCTTTGAGCATCCTTTTGAAGGACTTTTCTTATGTTTTTCTCGTGCTCTATTTGAGTAACTTTTAAGAAACTCTTTTATATATATTTGAATAACTGTAATAGTTAATCTTGTAACCTTCTTCTGATGTATTCATATATGATGTTTTATTTAATGAAAAGTGATTTTTAATTTATGTTGTCCTCTATTAAATTTTTAGTTTATTTATTTATTTATTTTTTCTTCTTCCACCACCACCTTCTACCATATGTTGAAAAATATTATGATATTGGATAACATGAAATAGTTGTATTATTTGACTGTACACATTTAAGCTTTGTATGTTTTTATAATAGTTTATTGAATAATTTAAAATAATTAACTCCTAATATAAAAATTGAAACAAATGTGGTGTTACTAAGTCTATACTATAATAAAACTACCTGATTTTTTTAATCATTTTATTTTGTTAGGTGTCCTAATTTTATTATCTTTTTTAACAATTATGTAGAATGATTTATTTTATTGAATTACTTGAACATAGTACTTGAATTTAAATATTTTTTCTCAAATGTTAGTAATCACTGTCACTTAATTTCATTTTATTTTAATTATTTTTTTATTTATACCTATTTTTTAATTATTTTAATTCTATATTTTTATGATGGAAATGCATATTTAACTTAAATCATTATGTTGAAAATATTACAATAACTTTAATTCAATTTCTTTTATCATTTTTTTATATTATAATGCACAAATATGAACACTCTTTCTCTATATATAATTAAAAATATATTTAATTAATTCATAAATACGATATGTTTTTATTAAAACTTATTACATAATTAAAATTATATGTTTTGTTATAAAATTATACATAAAATAAAACATAAATAATATATATATATATATATATATATATATATATATATATATATATATATATATATATTCACTTAAACCCACAAATACTAAAAATATTTTTATAAATAAAATTAAATCATTTAAATTTATCATGAATATTTAAGGAATAATTATTTTATGAAAAATTTAAAATAACTTTCATGCAATTAATATATTTTAATTACTTGAAATTCAATTTTTGTCTGTCCTACAAATAGGTTTATTTCGGTTATTAAATTTTAAAGAATATTATATTTTTGTAAATATTAATTTTAAAGAATATTACAATTTTGTAAATATTTTGACAAATGTATTTTATATAAAAAATTTCCCAATATTAATTTTGAAGATATAAACTTAATAAGTCATTGGAGGAGTGTTGCATTACACGTTAGATATGTTCTTTCCTTCGGTCAATTCTCCTCGGTTCTGGGCGCCAAATTTACAACTTCCTAAGCCTTTTTCTCTGTTGACTCTCTCATAGTTTTTCTTTTTCAACACTTCAACCCATCATTACCATAAATATCCTTCATGCAGCAGGTTGTTCCTTCACCAAGAACCAAGAATAAAAAAAGGAGTGATTTTGGTTTGCAGAAAAAAGAAATATTAGAGAGAAATTTTCTTCTTGTTTTTCTTGTCTTTGCTGAACAAATGAATCCAGGGACTGCCATTGCTTGCAGGACGCGTTACAGGAGGAGAAAGTTGTTTGAGGATGCTTTAATAATGAGTCGGAAGAAGAAGAAGGCACGGGAACGTGAATCAATCTCCTCCAAGGGTGAAGATGGAAGTGGGAAAATGGAACCTGTGTCACCATTTTCTGTTGGTCTTTCAATGAACAGTGAAAGAGTATCATCCGAAAGTGGATTTCAGCCTTTGGGAGGACATGAGAACGACCCAATTGAAATCAGTGATGGTGACAATGGCAGTGAGACTGAAGAGGGGTTGAGGGAGTCTGAGAACGATATATTTTGTGTTGAAGTAGAAAAGAAGAGCGAAGAAGATGAAGGGTCTTTTGTGTTGGGTGATAAAGTTGTGAACTTTGACGATGATAACTGTGGTTGTGTATCTGACAAGCCGGATGTATTGACTATTGATGATGACGAGGAGGATGATCTGCTTTCGTCTTCAACTGATAGTGAGGATAAGGAGACGAGCGATGAAGATTTTCTGGTTGCTGATGATGATGATGGCTTTGAGACTGAAGGCTCGACGACCAGTGACGAGAGTAATGGTGATGATGGTCGTGGTGGTGATGATGTGAGGGGAGTTCAGAGGAAGATATTGAAGGGTATGGTGAGAAAGATGGAGAGTGATGCTGAAAGCAGTGAGATTCGTGAAAGAAAAGGTGAAAGAAAAGGTAATGAACAGGTAGATGTGGAGGAACTATGGAGGATGGCTGATTGTACTAGTGCGACCTCTAGTAAATCTGAGATTTATAAGAAGGAAGGACAACATGTAGCACATAAAGATGAAGAAAAGAGAGTGCAAAGTGTCATTGCAGATTCTGAAGTTTTTGGTGTTCACGTGAAAAATTCAGGTTGTTCTATGTCTTCTGAAGCACTGGAGCATATGAAGAAAAGTGATAGTGCGACATTGCAGAAACAGATAGGAGATCCAGCTGTGGTCGAGAAGAGTGGGAGAAATAAAAATATCAATGTTGACTTGGTAGATATTGATGATATTAAAAGAAAAGGGAATCAACAAAACAAAGGAACAGGTTTGAGAAGTGTTTCTTTTCGTCCCAAAAACCAAGCGAAGATAGGAGATTCGGCTAAAATTGTAATGGAAAAGGACAAGGAAGGGGAACCAAAATATTGGTTTCATAGCAATAACCGTAAGAAGGACGGGGACGGAGCAGTGGATGATGAAACTGGTGACAAAGAGTTGTATGAAGTAACAAGGATGCCATCCACGTTGAAAAACAAATGTTATCAAATTTTTACTGAATGTTTTATGGGCAAGAATGATTCTGTTAAGGATAATTCATATAAGTTGGATGAAAAGGATGATGTTGTTGCTGAGGGTGAGACTCAGGCATTAGTTTCCAGGGAGCCAACCCCTTTGAATTGTTCTTTTATGAACGAAGAAGAACCTGTTGAAAAATCAGAGGAAGATGAGTTAGATATGTTGTGGGCTGAAATGGACATGTTGCTTCGAGCTGAAGAAATTGGGACCCAGGTAAATCTCTTTTCCTAGCTGAAAGGCTAAAGAAAAGTATATAAATGATGTTAAGAACCTAAATTTTAAGTTAGTATTTTTATATACATTTGTGGTGCTTTAGAAATATGATAGTGGTGGGGTCATAGCATGTGATTTTGAATATTTGAGTTCGGTCTTGAATTCTTCATGAATTCATATATGTTTGAACAAAATGTTATTTGTATGAGAGGAGAAGTGTGTTTGGTTTGTGTATTTCTCATGCTCCAATGCACGTTGAACAAAATTTCACTCTCACATTGCATTCATGATCAACAATACAAAGCAAACACACCCAAAGTTAGTTACTAACTTTGTATATTTTAATTTCAGGTTAATAATATGGGGACAAATGAAGCAACAGAAAACGGAGAAAGTTCAGCCCCGAAGTGCAAGCATGACACCATCTTTAATGAGCAGATTGGGATATATTGTAGATGGTGTGGTTGGACCGTCACTGAAATCAAATATATCACACCACCATTTGTAAGCACGGTTTGGATTTGATGATTATTTATAGAAAACTAATTTCATTACATTAGGATGTTAAGTAGACTTTGTTATTGCCATTTTTTGTCATAGTATCTTTTCACTTCCATAGGCAAAAAGGCTGATATGTGTCATCATCCGTTGAACAATGATGCACCACTATTAAGTATTTATGAGTTTTTTTCTTCTGTGAAAAAGAAAAAACTGGGATTAACTGCTGCAGAGGAAACCACAGGGCTTAAATAAGTTTTTGCTACTTTGTTTTTGTTCTGATTGATGTCATGCTTAATGAAATCTGTAGGTTGATAAAAATTACTGATGTAGGTGTCATTTTTTGGGTGGTGCTTAATGCAGGTGGATTCTGAAAGATATGGTGGTAGAATGGCGTCATCTAGTGAAGGGAAAACCTCACTATTGGATGGGGCTATGTTGAATGAGTCTGGTGATGATGACTCGGAGGTCATTTGGTCTCAGAAAGAAGGCACAGTTTGGGACCTTATTCCTGACATCAAACAGAGCTTGTATCCTCATCAACAAGAAGGGTTTGAGTTTATTTGGAGAAACTTGGCAGGAACTATTGACCTTGCCAAATTGAAGAGTGTTGACCCTTGCAATGAAGGAGGCTGCATTATTTCTCATGCTCCTGGAACAGGAAAGACTAGGTTGACCATGGTGTTTCTTCAGTCATATTTGCAATTGTTTCCAAAGTGTCTACCTGTTATCATTGCTCCTTCCAGCATATTGCTTACCTGGGAAGACGAGCTGAGAAAGTGGAAACTAGGAATTCCATTCCATAACTTGAACAGTGCTGAATTATCAGGGAACGAACAACTCATCAGTGAAGTTGATTGGTATGGTAACCAGAGGCAGAATAAGGATGCCATAAGGATGGTGAAATTGTGTTCATGGTACAAAGAAAAGAGCATTCTACTAATCAGCTACAATTTGTATGAGAAGCTAGCAGGGGCCACTTCTGTAGGTGGTGGGGGAAAAGATAAGAATAATAAAAAGTTCGGGAAAAAGAAACGTGCAAAGACAAGGGAGTACATTGAAAGTGGAATGGGAAAGGTTCTGCGTGACTATCCTGGTTTGCTAGTACTTGACGAAGGACACACTCCTCGGAACCAGAATAGTTATATTTGGAAGGTTCTTTCTGAAAGTAGAACTCAGAAGAGAATTCTTCTCTCAGGGACTCCTTTCCAGAACAACTTTTTGGAACTTTACAATATTTTGTGCTTGATGAAACCATCCTTTCCTGACAGCATCCCACAAGAACTCAAGAAGTTTTGCCAAAGTAGACTAATGCAAGGAGGAAAAGCTTCGAAAGAAATGAATTGGGAACATGTTTCTTCTGGAAATCCAGCTGATGTAAAAATAAACCAGCTAAAATTGCTGATGAACCCCTTTGTTCATGTTCACAAAGGTAGCATTCTTGAGAAGAACCTTCCTGGGTTGAGAGAATGTGTGTTGGTTCTGAAGCCAGACATTTTGCAGCAAGAAACTCTAGAGAGCATTGAATGCTCTCAAAACGTACTAAACTTTGAACACAAGTTGGCCTTGGTCTCAGTCCATCCATCCCTTTTCCTCAGCTGCTCCTTGTCAGAAAAAGAAGAATCTATTATTGACAAGGATAGGTTGGAAAAAATTAGACTGAACCCTTATGCAGGGGTGAAAACCAAGTTTCTGATCGAGTTTATAAGACTATGCGATGCAGTTAATGAGAAAGTCCTTGTTTTCAGCCAATTCATTGATACTTTAGACTTAATCAAGGAGCAGCTGGAGTCTGCATTGAATTGGACTGTGGGGATGGAAGTGTTATATATGTATGGCAGGCTTGACCAAAAGCAGAAACAGTCCCTCATTTATAGTTTCAATGATGCAAATAGCCGAGCAAAGGTGTTACTTGCTTCTATAAAAGCATCCTCTGAAGGCATTAACTTAGTTGGAGCTTCAAGGGTGGTGCTTCTTGATGTTGTTTGGAATCCCTCGGTGGAAAGGCAAGCTATTTGCCGAGCATATAGACTTGGACAGAAGAAAGTTGTTTTTACTTATCATCTTCTTGCCCAGGACACCCCTGAATGCACCAAATATTGCAAACAAGCTGAAAAGAACCGATTATCTGAACTGGTTTTCTCAAATAAAAATGCTGAAAGCGATAAGCTCAAGAGTAGTGGAGTAATGCTTGAGGATTTTGAGGATAGAGTTCTTGATGTCATGGTTCAGCATGAAAAACTCAAGGATATGATTGGTGAATGTCTAATTCAACCTAGGAAGAGAGATTTGGAGATCTTGGGTCCCTGATCCTTTGATTGTTGGAACTTTGTTAAGTTAAGATACGATTGACTCATGTTTTTTGTTTGACTGTAAAATTTTAGCAACACCTATATTAATGTTTAATACCAAAGTTTATTATTGGCTCCATTGTTTGATTATGTTTGTCGCACAATTCATATCCAGAATCTTTTAGTGTGTGATGTTTGAATTTTTAACCTTCTAACAACGCCTTATCTTGGTTATCAACTAAAGTCCAAGCCATCACAGGGTTCTGATGCAGGAAGTTGCCCATTTATTCTAGCTTTCTCCTTCTTCTCTTACTCCTTCGTAATCATCTTTAGTTTTTCATTGAGGCCACAACAATCAAGAGATTAAAAATTTTGAGGTTTCAAATGAGGTATTTTGTCAATGAAGTGATTGGCGTAAGCAACCAACCATGCATCATTTGTAATCTTTCTGACCTTCAATTTGACTTCAAAAAAAGGAGTTTATCACCTGTTGTTCTATCAAAATTAATATTTTTTATTATCTTATTATAGTACAATTAAACTTTTTATAGGTTAGACTATGTAACACCTTTGAATTTCACATCGATTCTTACTAAGTAATTTTTAGTGTCTACTGGTAATTAACTTCCAAGAGTGATGTTTTGAATTCCCGTTAAAAAATTAATAAAAATTAGAAAATTCAAAATTGAATTGAAACTCGTTTGAGAATATTTTCCTATTTCCTCGTTTGTCAAGGAAATTTGTCTATTTCAAATGTCATGACTACAATTTTTGTAAGAAAAATAAAAGAAACGTATTGTTAGGATCGAAGATATTTTTTATTAGTTTTCCAATTAAGAATTAGAACTTCTACAATAAAACAATATTTGACAATCATAAATTCATTTCGTTTATCTTTTCTTTTCTTCTATAATGTTTTTCTTGAATTTTCTTTTCCTTCAATTTATTTTTCTTTTATTTGTTTTTACTCTCAACTCAACTCATTTCCTTTCATTTCTTTTTATCTTTTAACTCCTTCAATTTATTTTCCTCTCACTTCCTACGGTTTAATTTCCTTTTCTCTTAACTTCGATTTTGTTTCTTTTCATTCACTAATTTCCATTTTTATGTTTCTTTTTCTTCATATATTTTATAATACTTATGAAACTTTATTGCATGTATTGTTTCTTTTCTTTCCTTCCTTTTTTTTCTTGAAATTCCCTTGAAGGATTTATAATTAAAGAATTAGGAAGAGCTAATTTGTACAGAATCAAAGTTTTCTAATAATATATTAGAGGTTGTTATGTTTGTATAGTAGAAATTATTTGGGAGAATAAGTTCATTTTTAATTTTTGGAAACAATTATGGTTTTAAAAAACATAAAAATTGTAATAAATTAAAAGATTAATGGATTGCTTAAACTAAGAAATGATTATTATAGTAGTATACTGATTTAAAATACTATGAACAGAAATTTTTGTGTTTAAAAAATAGTAACAGTACATTATTAATTAATTTTAATTCATTTGTACACAATATTTTTTTTATAGTCTGGGTATCTTACTGTTAACATTTATTGTACATAGCAGCTAGTATAAATTTAAAATTTGATGGTCAAATATGTTTGCATCTTGTATATATTATGTATATCTATACCATTATATAGTTTACATAATTCTTTTTAATTTTATCTCTTTAAGTAACTTTAGTTTTTAATCTAAAATATTTATCTTATCATTTTTACTCTTCAATCAACTATTAATTTAAATTTAATTTATTTTAAATTTCAATAATTATTTATTATTTTATTCTTTCAAATAATTATTTGTTTATTTCAAGTTGAGTTAATCTATAACTATATAGAAAGAAACTTTCCTCTTTTGTCCATATTTTACAATTTCAATTTTATTCTTTACAGAATAATTAATTGTTAAATTTTAAAAAAATTAATAATTATTTTTACCTATTTTATATAAAATTGTATCTTCTCTCGTTTTTTATTTCTATCACCAACATTTACTTTCTCATATTTTTTCCATTAATCTCACTTTTTTTTAGTAAATATAAATTAATTTTATTTATTAATTTAATAACATTATAATATTTGTAATCGTCTACTAATATAATATCATACATATTTAACAAATCATACACACATGCACATCTATTTTAGTAATATATAATAATATTTTTTAAATTTAATTTTCCTTATAATATATATTCTTTGTATCCGTACTATATTCTTCTAATGATATTTAATATTTAAAAATAAAATTATTTACTTATTATATATATATATATAATACAATTTATTATATTTGTTAATTACTTATTTATAGTTGAAAATTTTAAATATATTTGTAATTTTTCTTTTATTTCTTGTTTAAATTATTAGTTATGAATTGAAATTATTATTATTACAATAATTAATAATTAATAATATATAAATTAGTTTTAATGTATAACAAAAATATTTTTTTAATTCAGTTTTATTTTGAATGAAATTATTATTAAATACAAAATTATTATTTTCAATTTTATTATTTTTCTTAAAATTAAATTAAAAGCATTATTATATTTTTATTTTATTTTTTTGAAAATTTTAACTACAGTTTCCAATTTTATTTTATTTTCTGTTTAAATTATTAATTGTTAGTTGAAACTATTATTACGAGTATAATTAATAATTAGTAATATATAAATTAGTTTTAATCTATAAGAGAACATTATTTTTAATCCAGTTTTATTTCATTGAAATTAGTATTAAAGACATACGTATTATTTATAATATTGTTATACCTTTTTTCTCAAATTAAATTAAAAGTATTATTACAATTCGTTATATTAAATAATTACTTCTTTTCTGTTAAATATTTTAACTATATTTACAATATTTTCCTGCTAAAATTATTAATTATTAATTGAAATGATTATTATTAATATAACTTATATAATTAATAATATATAAATTAGTTTTAATAAGGAAATTAGTTTTAATTTAGTTTTGCTAACTAGTAAATCTTAAATCCTAAATTCTTACTAAACATTTTTAATCTAGTTTTTCAACTTTAAATTAGTATTTTACTTAACAATTCTATTATAACTAGATTTATTATTTTTATTTTATTCTTTATTTAAATTATTAATTGAAATGATTATTCTAATTATTATTTGTGTAATGAATAATTAGTAATATATAAATTAATTATATAATAAATTTACAATGTATAAAATATTTAAATACGTAATTAATATCTCATGAAATCTATTCTAACCTAATATTTAGTATAATCAAGAAAAGATTGTTCTTGTATCACATGTAAAAACCCTGATTATTAATTGAAATTATTATTATTAGTATAAATAATAATTAATAAGACATAAATTAAAAAAATATAATAAATTTATAGTGTACATATGTAGGAACGTAATCTATACGGTGAAAGTGCAATTATATTGAATGAAATCGTTTATAATTGAAGTATATGATAAATCTTATTTGAAATTTTAAATTTTAAAACACAGACCTTTTAATTTTAAAGATATTTAATTAAAATTAATATAATTAATGTTTATGTTTCCACTAATATATAAACACGTACATATTACGTGCAATACAAAAAAAATGTTTAGAATAATAATTTCTTTTTTGTAAATAACCAAGATTTATAGATATGAAATAATTTTAAAATAAAACCTCCTAGATTAAAAAAAAACCAAAATAAAAATCCTAGATTAAAAAAACATTATATAAAGTTAGACTAACCGAATCACAGCGAAAAAGAAAAAGAAAAGTTATCATATTAAGAAAAAAAATGTGTCATTCTTAATATCTTTTTATGAAGATTTGAATGTTTCTTAATAAGTTGGAGTTGGAGTTTAGATGGTCTATATTCTCGTAATAATCTTCCTGATTTATGTCACACCACACGCATTGCACAGTTTTGTTGACCAGTTTTCCGTTGAGTTCCAATGACTACATTTTTTTCCTCTGTCTTTGACATCATTCACACATACCATTTTCTTTCTTATCTTTGTTCTACACTTCCGAAATTTTGTTGATTTATTTTCCAACGTTAACGGACACAGCAGGCAGCCATGACTTATTTGCATATTCGATATTCTTCTCTCAAAGTGGTTGTTCTAGGTACTCCAAGTTATCGAAAGAAGAGAGGTCTTTGTCAAAGTTGAAAAGTCGATTGTCTTTCTATTGAATTCCTTGTTGGGATGAGCTAAAGTCATAGTGGAACAATGCTCTTATTAAAGAGTGACACTTAGAGTTACAATGAACTTAATGAATTTGTACAGTGCGAAAGTTGACGTTTGACGTTGTAATTTTTATATATATAGAACTTTTAAAATAAAATAAAATACAACACCTTAATTTGAATTATTTAAAAAAATGCAAATATGTTTTGATTATCATGTTTGTTATTTCTAGTACGTGAATTTCTAGAAAACAAAAAAAATATATTAGATATTCAGTTGTTCCAAAAACTTAACACTATTGTTTCATAATAGTAATCAACATGCATATATAACAAGTTTATTATAAGAAAAATGATTGGTTCACATTTTTATTTTACCACTTTTTTACCACCTTATATGGTATGAGCAGTGACATTTTTATTTTTAATTTAGTTTTAAATTGTCCACACTAACACCTGAATTTCATTCTGCTTATGGTCACCAAAATTGCATTCTTTTCCAATCCCATTTCTGAACTATGAACCCCATTTTGCAACCTCATTTTCAAACTCTCCAATCCCATTTTCGAGACCATTCTTTCATTCTCGAACTCCAATTTAAAACCCCTTTCTATTGCAATCATCGAACCCCATTGTCATGCCATTCCCTTACCCCAAACCATGCAAACAGAACCTTTCTCTTGTTTGAAAAATTGCCATTGTCGAACATCAGAAGCTGCCATTGAAGAACCCCAACCCCATTCCTTTGTACCTACGAAGGCTTCCAATGATTGTGCGCGTTTGAGGAGGTTTTAATTTGGTTTCTCCCCACCTTTCGTTGATAGCCCCTACATATTTGTGTGAAGTATTTTTGCGTGGTTCTTGCGTGGCATTGTGAGTTCTCGTATTCATCTTCTTCCTCGGTAGAGATTGGGACTGAAATGTATATACATTTGTGGAAAAACTTTCCTGACCCATTTTCAAAATCAATTTGCAACCCAAGACCAATTAAGTTATAACCCACAAGTAATTTTTTGCACGAAATAGAATCACAAATTTGGAAACTGCAGATGAAAACACTATTCCCTCCCATACTTGCTGGACCCAGCTTGTGCACACCAATAACATACCCATCCCAACACTTCTAAACCAAATGTATGTGGATCTGTGAAAAAATTCCCTGACCCATTTTGAAAATTAACTTGCAACCCAAGACCAATTAAGTTGTAACCCAAAAGTGACTTTTTGCATGAAATAAAATCACAAATTGGGAAAGGGCAGCTGGAAACACAATTCCCTCCCATATATACCTGTTGGATGCTAGCCTGTGCACACCAATAACACACCCCATCCCATTGCTTCTACACTAAATATATATGTAAGTTGGGGAAAAACTTTGTTGGCCCATTCTTAAATTAACTTTCAACCCAAGGCAAATTAAATTATAACCCACAAGTGACTTTTTTTACGAAATAGAATCACAGATTCAAAAAGTGCAACTGGAAACACAATTCCCTCCCATACTTGCTAGATCCTAGCCTGTGCACACCATTTAACACACCCCGTTCCACTACTTCTAAACTAAATATATGTGCAATTTGGGGAAAAACATTGTTGTCCCATTCTAAAATTTAACTTGCAACCCAAGACCAATTAAATTGTAACCCATAAACGACGTTTTGCACGAAATACAATCAGATTTGGAAAGTGTAGCTGGAAACACAATTCTCTCTGATACTTGTTGGACCCTAGCCTATGTACACTAATAACACACCCTATCCCAACATTTCTAAACCAAATGTATGTGCATCTATGGAAAAACTTCTCTTGCCCATTTTTTAAATTAACTTATAACCCAAGACCAATTAAGTTGTAACTCACAAGTAACTTTTTGCACGAAATAAAATCACAGCTTTGGAAAGTGCAACTGGAAACACAATTCCCTCCCATACTTGTTGGACCTTACCCTCTGCACATTAATAACACACCGCATCTCAACACTTCTAAACAAAATGTATGTGCATCTGTGGAAAAACTTTTCTTGCCCGTTTTTAAATTTAACCTATAACCCAATATCAATTAAGTTGTAACCCACAAGTTACGTTTTGCACGAAATAAATTATAGATTTGTGAAGTGCAACTAGAAACACAATTCCCTCCCATACTTGGTGGACCCCAACCTGTGCACACCAATAACACACCCTATTTGTGTGCTTTTAAACCATATCTAAGTTCATTTGGGAAAAAAACTTGCCTTTAACTTTTTTCAAACTGAGATGGATCTCGAGACAAATTAACTTGTTACCCACACAATACTTTATGCACAAATATATTACCAATGTTTGGATAATGCATTAGAGAAAAAAATGCACTATCCTAACATATTTGACAACACATGTGTACACACATAGATTTTACAATGAAAAACTATGAACTTGTGATTATCACTTACAAGACATAACAGGAAATACTATAACCTTTACTACAAATTCAAAAATGTACTTCTTAAATTACATTATTCATCAATAAAAAGGTCAAAACTTTGGGAAATAATATAACATTTTTAACTTCCTTATATAATCAAAATATTTTAGATAATTACACAATTCAAAACACTTATTCTCCAACCTCCTCCTCCCATAACTCGCAAAAGAGTTCGAATAAAATGACTTTTGTACCGTATGCGTGGTTAGTGTTTCATTCGCGCATACATATTGAATATGCATCCACGATAAAAACAACACATAAGCCATTATTGAATCAATATATTGAAGAAACTTATAAAAGCATTTCCAAAGTCTTACCTTCCTCTCTGTTCTACAATCATCATCTACATTAGCATCACTCATCATTCCCAAAATAGATTTTCACTTCACCAAAAATAAACTACGTCAAATATCAAATGCTTAAAACCTACAACAACAAAAAAATCTACCATATGCACAACGGTGGTCCACACAGTTTCACAAAAAGTATTGCAAATCATAAATAAAAGGGTTCCAATCATAAAATAATGTACCATAATTAGAAGGGTTCAAATAGAAAATGTCCAAAATAGATAACTCAGATAAACACTTAAGATAGATGACTAAAGCATCCAAATAACCGAACAACAAACACCACACCCAAATATCAGTTCGCGACTTAACCATAAATAGTGCAAATTACAATGCAGAGGGTTCAAATCCTAAAATAAATTACTCAAACAAATCAGAACAAGATTTTAGTCATACTAGAACACGAAACACCATACCTAGTATTCCTTTTGTATATACATGTGGTAATTAACATATACATTTCGTTCTTTTTTATATTCTATTCTTTCAGTATAATAAAACCATATATAGTATAAAATGTGGTCCTCTACAACCTCTATATTCCTCTCGATTTCTAGTGGTTTTCTTTTACTTTGCGTCATAATTTTAACCACATGGAGTGAGGACTTTTGCAAACTTCTAGTTACTCCTATAACACTTGGAGTGAGGACTTTTGCAAACTTCTTCACCACCCTTTTCCTGTAATATTTTCAAGAATGCATCATCTACTACACCATCATACCACCCATATGCAACCACAACTTCACAAACTATCCAAACACTTAAAACCAAAAAATAAAAAATATTCCAAATGCAAGGTAATTCTCAAAATTTAACTTCTGTCTACTTAATGGAATCCTATTGATTATTTTGCCAAATAGCTAATTAAAAACGATTTATAACTTACGAATCCTAGTATAAATATTTATAATACATTTAAATATTCTCAATAGTTCAGGGCCATACATATTAATTTAACTTTAATTTTAATTTTTAATTTTCAATTTGAAACATAATTTGATTCTTTATGAACGGAAGGTTCAAGTCAAATGAAAACAAAATTTTGATTCTTAGGCCGAAAATGTAAGACCCGTGAAAAATTAATTAATTAAAATTAATTAATTATAATTAATTAATTAATAAATACAGGTAGTGGGAGCTTTTATGGCATTAAATATTGACTAATATAATGTGGAAAGGTACTAGTTGAAGTGGGTGAGAGTATTTTGATTATGTGAGAGGACTTAGGTTCAAGTCCTATGTATGCCATTTTTGTGTTATTTGATTTGTTATTATTTTTATATTATGCCTAAATCATGTGAATGATGATATTATTATATAATTGTATGATCATCATGAAATATGAATTGGTTGAATGGTTTGGCATTAATTTGGCATTGCATGGTTGTTGGTTCAAACCTTGGTGAACCCAAATTTAACTCTCTTTTTGCTAGAAATTCGTTGTGACTTGAATATGAAAGAGTATAGAAAGCCCTATCAGTTGGTGATGTGTGGTCTATAAGGCTTCTAAAGATATGGTTAAGCACGTGGAATTCTATGGGTTGTGGCCCGGAATGACTTACCTTGAGTGTTGGCTCGGGATAGCGGATGAACACGAGAAACTCTTGAGTTGTAACATGGTTGTGGCGGATAAGATTCCTTTGTGGTGAAATGATGTTATGCATGGTTGTGGCCATGTGGGATGAAAGAAGGGATTTACTTTTGATGTATTTGATTTATATGTGTTAATTATATTAGCTCACCCTATCTGCTTGTGTTTGGCGATGATCGTGTACATGTGAGCAGATGATGTGGATGTAGGTGGTCCTGGCGAGGCTTAGACTCGAAGCGTGGGCTAGCTTGGGAGTTTTATGATTTATGTCTTGAAAATTTAATTGTAAGCACTATGGATGTTTATGTTATTTCGTGTTTTATAAATTATGGAATTTTTGGACTATTCTTAGTTTTAATAAAGTTTTAAATTTCTCGCGCTTTTGGGAAATGATGTTTTAATAAATGAAGCTGACGTAATATCTCTTTAGTTTTTATTTTTTATTTAAAATCCGTAATATCCTGACAGGATGTTACAGAAAACACTTAATAGCATGTAGATAATGTGAATATTGTTTACTTTACTTTATTTGTTTGTATTAATTTGATTCAGATTGCATGTTGGTTGTTGGGTCAAATTTTAATTGATTTGAGGAACAGTCCAGAGGAAGCCATTAATGTTGCTGAGTTAGAGAGTAACCAAGACCATGTTTCATCCTTCGTGAAAACTGAAAAGGAAGATACTGAGGCAAAGTCCTAACACCCCCTATAAACATTCCTAATGCAAAAAAAACTTAAAAACCAAGAAATGACCTATTTATTTTTTTGCAATCAATCAATGGAGCGGTGAAATTGGAATCTTCTATCCAAAACAACAACCAACTGCAAAATGCAAGCATGGGGACACAACCAAATCAACCAAATCATGGGTGCACACATAAAACCTAAGCGAAAACGGAGAAAAAAGTTTACCTTTTTCAAGTTCAGCCCCAAACTCTATCGAGGAAGAAGATGAATACAAGAATCCCTAATGCCACACTAGAACCACACAAAAATACTGTACACAAATATGGAGGGGCTGTCAACGAAATGTAAGGGGAAACCAAATTAAAACCTCCCCAAACACGCACAATTGTTGCAAGCCTTCATGGGTGCAAAGGAATGGGGTTGGGGTTCTTCAATTGCAGCTTCCGGGGTTCGACAATGACAATTTTTCAGACTACAAGGGGAGGGTTTTGTTTGCGTGGTTTGGGGTAAGAGAATGACACTACAATGGGATTTGACAATGGCACAAGAATGTGTTTCTGGATTGGAGTTTGAGACTGGGGGAATGGTTTCGAAAATGGGGTCCGAGAGTTCAAAAATGGGGTTGCAAAATGGGGTTTCATAGTTCAGAAATGGGGTTGGAAAAAAAGGAACGTGAATGCAATATTTTAGTAGTATTGGTGCCCACGCACGGAATGGAATTTCATTCTCAAGTGCTAACGTGGTCAATTTAAAACTAAATTGAAAAGTAAAATAAGAATGTCATTGCTCATACCACATAAGGTGGTAAAAAAATGGTAAAATAAATGTGTCAACTTATCGTTTTCCTTATCTTAAATCAATGAAATCTTTCTACAGTATATGTGAAATTGATGATATGATATTATTTTACATTTAAGAAAAAAGATATTTAATGTAATCAAATTAAATATATATTTTCCTATTAATATCATATGAAATCATTAATATAACTAAACTTTATGTTTTGTTTTGAACACTTTCATTACATGAAATTAGCCCAATCCATGTTCTAGACTCCTCTCCTGATTTTATATATAACTTATTTAAAACATAGTTTACAATATGGTTTTGGCATGTTTCTACATTTGGCTTTTTCGTTTACCACACACCACTAATATTTTACAACACAAACAAGTAACTAATGTTATCCTTTGGTCATGCACAACATAGAGGAACCAAATCTCCTTGGCTTCCCAAACTCATGAGAAATTAACATTTTTAAAAAGGAAAATGCTTTTTTGACATTTTTCTCTTACAACTTGAGGTGACATATTTTAAGTGGCTTCCCATTTTTCTATTTTCTCATTTCTCTATATTCTAAAACCACTTAGAAGATGCCACATTAGGTTGTAAGAGAAAATTGTCAAATTTTAGTTGTCAAAATATCATTATCCTTTTAAAAATATACATCTTCCAAATGTACACACTTTCTATAATTCGTTGGGCAAAATGTCCACATTTTCTACCAAAACCACTAATTAAACATACAAACACAATTATAATATTCATGCATGTCTTTTTCTTCTTTCTTCCTCTTAATATTACTCAAACAGATCAATGCATCAACGCAAAAAACAAATTATACCAGTGCTTAACTTTTAGCATCAAGCAATTAAGAAGTTATTATTACATCCATGCAACCATTTGATACATAAAAAAAGAGCATGCAAAAAGAGAGTCCTCTCATTAGACTCCATGCACCACGCTCAACGTAATCAGTTTTTAGTTTTTCTGTTATTTTCTCTTTCAAACTCTTATATAACTTTGTTTTCTTTCCTTTTTATTTCATTCTAACTTTCTATTCAGAAATAAATTTCTTTTCTCTCGTCTATTCTCCTTTCTCTGTGATAATGTGAGCCCCTATGCATAGTCACTGTAAAATCTTCACAACCATCATGTCAAGACTGAGTTTCTCTAGTTCTTCTAAGATTGTATCAGAGCCCTTCTTTTGAAGTGCTCTACTGCACATCTTTGGTTTCCTTTACCCCTTTCTTTCTTTATCAATATCTTTGTTTTTTCTTGGGTGTTCTTGATCTCTTTCTTTGTTATGACTGATTTTGCAAGCACCCAACCCACAACACCCGCATATATGTATTTGCACCCTAACAAGAACCCTACTGCGCCTTTTGTCTCTCCAGTTCTCGATGTCAACAATTTCCAGTCATGGTACAGATTTATGACAACAACTTTGAGTGCCAAAAATAAATTACAATTTATTGATGGAATTGCAACCGAGCCAGACAAGAAAGATCCCTTGTATCAAACATGGAAGCACTGTAATGACATGGCCGTCTCTTGGATTTCGCATTCTGTATCTCCTTCAATTCGTCAAAGTATCCTATGGATGGATATAGCTGAAGCCATTCAGAACGATTTGAAATCAAGATATTTTCAAGGTGACCATATGTGCATATCATATTTACAATTGGAAGCTTCATCCACCAGGCAAGGAGAATTGACGGTAATTGATTTCTTTACCAACTTGAGAATTATCTGGGATGAAATAGACAACTTTAGACCTGATCCTACTTGCTCATGCCTTACTAAATGCTTCATTGGTATGATTGGTTTGATTAATCAAAGAAAAAGTGAGGATCGTGTGATGCAATTTCTTAGGGGTCTTAATGAACAATACACGAATGTTAAGTCTCATGTTCTTCTTTTAGATCATATTCCTCCTATTAGTAAGATCTTTTCCTACGTTGCTCAACAGAAACGTCAAATTATGGGCAACAATCCACAATCTGAAATTAATATCAAGATTATTGCCAGCAACATGCAAATTACTTGTAATTACTACGGTAAAAGTGGCCATAATGAATCTATTTGTTTTAAAAAGAATTGTTTTCCACCAAATTATGAGGGAAAGAACTCAAGAAACTTTGTTAAACGTACCTGCACTCATTGTGGTAAAAATGGTCATACTATAGATGTTTGTTACAAGAAACATGGTTTGCCACCTAGACATAAATTCTTCAACAACAAAGCAAATTCTGTCAATGGTACTAATGGAAAACATGAAGAGAAACAAGAACATGATGTTGGAGATTAGGATATGCGTCTAACTAAACAACAATACCAAGCTTTATTGGTTATTTTACGATCTAAAGAAGGGTATTGCCACCTAGACATAAATTCTTCAACATCAAAGCAAATTCTGTCAAAGGTACTAATGGAAAACATGAAGAGAAACAAGAACACGATGTTGGAGATTAGGATATGCGTCTGACTCAGCAACAATACCAAGCTTTATTGGTTGTTTTACGATCCAAAGAAGGAGCTGTTGAAGATACGCATGCAAACCAAATTAACACTATCACCATTGAATTGTCTCAACCAGGTAAACCCTTCGTAAGTTCTTGCAATATAAATGATAAAAATGTTTGGATTTTTGACTCCCACTACAGGAAATTTGCTAATTTGAGAGCGAAATTAGCGAGGAAAAATTTTGCTCGGTAATTTGTTGCTAATTAGCGAAGGATTAGCGAGAAACTAAAACTGTGGCTAAATTGTAGCTAATTAGTGAAGGACTAGACACAACATAATATGGTAGCTAATTAGTTAGATTTTAAGCACAACACAAATATGGTAGCTAAGTTGTAGCTAATTAGTTAGGGATTAGACATAACATAATATGGTAACTAAATTGTAGCTAATTAGTTAGGGATTAAACACAACATAAATATTGCAGCTAAGTTGTAGCTAATTAGTTAAGGATTATACACAACATAATATGGTAGCTAAGTTGTAGCTAATTAGTTAAGGATTAAACAAAACATAAATATAGTAACTAAGTTGTAGCTAATTTAGTTAGGAATTATACACAACATAATATGATAGCTAAGTTGTAGCTAATTAGTTAGGGATTAAACACAATGTAATATGGTAGCTAATTAATTATGGTTAATGATTTTTTTGCTAATCCAAAGCTAATAAATAGAATTTGTAATTAAAAAAATAATATGAAAAATGTTCTATAAAAAATTAATTTATTAAATAAATTTTTAAAAACTATCAATGTATTAACGAATTATCAAAATATATTTGATTATTATATAAATTAATCTTTTATTTGTTAATTATACACACACACACACACACACACACACACACACACACATATATATATATATATATATATATATATTTGTATCAGATTATGATCGTAGCATGATAAGAAAGGTTTGGAATTTAACATGCATGGATCGCTATTCTGACTCTTTAGCTAAGGCAAGGAAAAAGGCAAGAGAGAGGGCAAACTCAGACAATATAGAATACTTAAATGGTTTTGGGCCAAGAGGAATAAGGATTGAGATGTGGGACGCTTTAATTGACATATGGAAGACAAAAGAGTGGAAAAAGAAATCTATTACTGGTAAAAACAAGAGGGCAGCCAAGCCAGAAGCTATGCTGCACATTGGAGGGTCAATAAGCTTTGGACAACACTTGAAAAAGATGGTATTCATTTTCTTATTTATTTTAGTAATATCTATAACTCTCTAATAATACTTGGTGGATAATGTTAGTTTTGAAATGGTTGAAAAGCCAAGAAGGCGGGATTGAATTTGCTAGTTAAAAATTTAGGCTATCTTTGCAAGCTAAAAACCACCTTTAATTAAATCAAATAGATCACCAAGTTAGGATGCAAAAGGTGTTGGACAATATACTTTCAGTCGATCAAAACAGAGTTAACAAATTGATTTTACTAAACAGATTCTGTTATGGTATAATCAATCGATTGAAACAAAAAAATAGTCGACTGAAATATTGGGAAAAATGCAGAAATGCAAATTCAAGTTTTAAACCAGAAACAATGCTCAAGAATGATCAAGACTAGTTCCAAATGATTATACAAACATGCTCAATGCTGCAGATGCCATGGAAACATGCAAGATCATGAAAAAGATGATTAAAGCACAAGTTCTTTGAAATGAAAATGCAAGAGAGAAAGGTTAGAGAAGAGAGGACACCACAAGATTTTTATACTGGTTCACTCAAACCTGAGCTACATCCAGTTTGTCAAGGCAACCTGAGCTTGACTTTGCACTATTTCAAATGTTTTACAAAGTATCCACCCTTACACTTCCAAAATATGCAAAAACACCACGAAAGACTCTTGAATCACACAAGAATCACACCAGCACAGCAAGAACCCTCTTATAGACCTGGAAAACCACAAGGCATACACATAAAGCTTGAGAAAGATCAAACCTGAGTGGTAGCATAGCCTAGCCTACCACAAACCACTTTCTCCAAGCTTCAAACCAAGCCAAAAGCTCCAAGAATTGATCCAAGATCAATCTTCAACAGCTGCAACACGTATGATCACGAAGGAGAGAGTTTCCACAAGTTTCTAGAACAAATTCCTACTATAAAATGATCAACAGACCTCTCTTTCGAAAATCACACTTTATATAGTCAAATTGTTACGAAATTCAACAGGTTGATTTTCAAATCAATCGGTTGATTTCACTTGACTTAAGTGAAATCAGTCGATTAAAAATTAAATCAACTGATTGAATTTGGTGCAGTTTAAGACTACTGCATCCAACCTTTTAACCTATTGAAAAACCATTCAACAAACTAAAAGAGACATTTTAACTTGTTGAAAAACCATTCAACAGATTAAAAGACACACCTAAGACCAAAAACATCTAATTAATGCTATAAGGTCTACAACATGAATTACAAACTTAAAATACACTTTCTAAATGATATAACTACATGGAGAGCACACGTTCCAGCCTTGATCAATCATGGTTAACATCAAATTTCCTTTCTTTCATCAATGTAGGCTTCTTTTCAATGATAATGACTTCAAGATAGTTCAAAAAGCTTCATTAAGTCTTCATCAAATCTTCAAGAAGCAAACCACCTGGGCTTCACATGTCAACAAATATCATTAATGCTCCTTGTTATTGGGCGTCTTGATGGGCTTGGGCTGAAAGGTGAATGTGGGCCATGTATTGGGCCTTAAGCATGATTTGGGCCTAGGCGTTGACCCAAGCTATAAGCCTGGTTGGGATCACATCATCCCCTCCCACTTGAAGAGGATTTGACCTTAGATCAAGAGGATTATTTAAGGCTCACAACAACTAAAGCTGGGTTCTGCCAGGATCAAAAACATATCTGCAATAGTCATCAAACAGAATTGGATTAAAATCATGAAGACCATGCAATATAATTGATTAGGGAATGTGTGAAAGTGGGCTTATAAATTTGGGAAAATTTGGTATTAGGCCCACTTTACAAAAAGAGTGTTTCACACTTTGACTTGGATGATTTTTGAAAATAATTTTAAAGTCAAAGTGTATTTTGGCACTATATTTTGAAGAGGATGAAATAAGGGAATGAGATAGAGAACAAAAAGTTTGAGAAGGAAATAAAACAAGAGATTTAATGAAAAAGTGAGAAGAGTTTAAAGATGCGAAAACTCCCTTTGGAACTTGGGTCTTCATGAAAGGAATTGGTGGAGGATTACACATAAAATCCCTAACAATGAGTTCCCTTAAAGTTGAATTACTCTTTAACTCTACCACTTTTGATTTTCTTTCCAACTCACTCTTTGTTTTTAATTTCTCTCTTGGTTCAAAGTCTTTTCTCTCATTCTCTTCTTTGGCTTTTCTAATATTCTCCTCTTTTGCCTTTTCTTCTTCATCTCTTTTCTTTTTATCTTTTATCTCTTTGTCCTCTTGTTCTCTTTTAGCACAAAGCTTCTCAAGCTCTTCTTTCCATACTCTCGAAGCTTTTTAATTTTTGCTTGCTCTTTCTTTGTTCACTCAAGAGCAAGTCCAAATTGTGCTTAAAATCTTTTTCTAGTCTAGAAAACTTAGCAAGATTTTGGATGAAAGCACCCCCAATGTTAATAAAATCTTCTATCCTAGCTTGTTGCAGTTTAGTGATCCTAAATGAAGGGGGAATGAAATGTTTCCACATGCATGTTTTTAATTCAGAAAATGTGTTAATGTATGATTTTCTCCCCTTTTTGACTCTATACTGCCTCTCTTGCCACCACTCGGATGCACGTCCTATAAACCTAGAAGTAACATGCCTAAGAATGTCAAATTGACTATATTTACTAAACAATGGTTGCACCAATTTCTCTGTATCCCACATCCAATCTCTAAATGATATTGGTCCTATATCCTCCCCAAATAATGGAATGTCACTATGAAATGTATGATGCAACTCATGACTACCATGCTTATGCAACCTAGGACAATATGTAGAATATGTACTCATGGTGATTGAATGAACTTATGCAACTTGAACAAAATTGGTAGAGGAAATCAATCACAAGTGGACCTCCAGGTTAGGCGAGGTGAGTCTTTAAGACTTCTTAAATACCAAGGCCAATCCTTGCCAATATACACTTGTAAAAGGTGTCAAAGATCACACAATTCTCTAAGTGCTAAGTAAATAGAATCACTTGAGTCACTAAGCACAAAACAAGCAAAAAAGACTCAAAGAAATGTAACACTAAAAATGGACCCCTAAATGGCAAAAGATTAGAAACTTTGGTCTCACAAATCAAGCCACTATGCAACATGAAAACTTGAATATAAGCTATGCGGCCTAATGTAAGGTAAGAAAGCACTTAGAACTTTCAACACACTTACAACTAAAAGCGAATTACTAATGGATAGGAAAGGTTCTACTTAGGAGATGGGATTGAACACCTTGTGGTTCCCCAAGACACCTAAGTAGGCCAAAATACAAGTTCAAAGAGAGTTAAAATTGGTACACAAAATTTAGGCAAAGAGGAGCAACCCAAGAGCACCAAACTTTTAGAGAACTTTGAGTAGAAAATAAGACACAAAGGATGCTCCAAATTGACCAAAAGAAGTGACCAAATTGTAGAAAAACTAGTAAACTAAAAGATGCAACAATTACAAGCCACAATGACCAACAAAAATGCTTGAAATTGGTGTTGGAAGCTACTCCCCAGGCCAACTTGAACACCACAATTTTGGACAGCAAAGTGATCCACTCCCAAGAGCACTTTGGTGCCAAATGAAGCCTTAGTTGATGGCTGTGAAGTATACACCAATTAGAGGAAAATTTGGACCCCTTGTGGATGCAAAATGCAACACCAAACAACAACAAAAACCTAGCTAAAATAATGAACAAAAACAGCAAACAAACTATGCCAAAGGCATTGGTTAGCTCTCACTCAAGCAAGAAATTGATGGCTCAAAACTTTCCAAAATATGGTGAAGGTGAGAGGAAGAATTCAAGCACACTCTCTAGAGTTTTACTTCTCAACCACCACCTAAAATGCTACCTTAGACTAGCAACTAATTTGGAAAACAAAATCACTTAATTCACAGTCAAGAGCATTGAAGCCAACATTACTTGCCAATTTAAATGTATAACACAAGAAAAGCTAATTAAGAAAGCTAAACCACATTAAATATGATTTGACAAGACTGAATTGAATAGCCAAAAACAAGGACAAGCAAGAAATTAAGGCTTGAAAGAAAGGAAAGCACAACAAAAGGAATCCTAGAATGGAACTAGAATAGAGTAAAAACCAAAAATAGAAACTGCAGTGCTCATAAAATGCTTATGGTATTCATTGCATGTATGCCAATGTGAGGGAAGTAATCCACTCCAAATGAAAGCAATTGATGGCAATATGGAATACACACATAAACAAGCAAATGTATAGACCAAGAGCACTGAAATTCTGAAGCAAAACACACCAAAAACGCACTAAACAGTGATTTTCCCGAAAACACAACACCAGAAAACGCTGACAGATGCCTTAACTTTGAAGATTTTTCATATTTTCGGTACTGGACATATTTGAATGATTCTTTTTGCTACTTTTTCGTCCAGATGTTAAGAAAATTAATCAAAAATCAGAAGGTGATTCGGTTACAGTTAAATCACACAAGAAAAGTGTGTGTCAGGACACAAGTGAAAACAGCAGCAAATTGGCATTGAAAAACACAGAAAGTTGCCTCTACTTCAAAAATTTGTATAGAATTCAATTCTCAACATAATTGAATGATTCTTGTTGGAGAATTTTAGTCTATGACTTAGCTTTTCGAAGCAACAATCAGCTTAAAATTTGGTGCACTGAGTCACAAGTGACACTTCTCAAACTGAAGGTGTGCAGTGGAAAAAAGTTGAAAACAGAAGCAAAAGCAGAGTGAAATGGCATTAAAACAGTGAGAAAAGCTTGATTATGATCTAGAATCAAGCATAGATGAAGATGAACATGTTAGGACACTCTAAGGCACAAACCAATCGGTGAAATGGCATTAAAACAGTGAGAAAAGCTGACTCAAACAACCACACGCATAGCATGAAGCTTCATTGCGTTTTGGAGTGGAGTTTGGCACGGTTTCACCCAAGCAAGTGCAGAAAATGATTGTAAATGGTGGAAAATTGAAGAAACATGTAAAAGAAAGCATGAACAAGACATAGAACACAACTTGAACGGTGGAAATTGAAAAGAAAAAAGAATCACCGAATAAAAATGAGAAGAAACACAATGGAAGCAAAAAAATGGTGCTAAAATGTAAAGGAAAGCTAGTAAAATATGTGAACCATAGCAAGCAAGGAAATCTACAAATAGAGTGTAGAACACTCTTGTAGTCTCATAGTTGCATGGAATCAATGGAGAAACACAATATAATAGACAATAAACGGTAAATGTGAAAGAAAAACAAAAGAGAAGAAGAAGAAGAAGATGAGAACAAGACGAAAAATGAAGGAAACACAAGACTAGGAAAGAACCTTACCAAACCTTGAGAGACCATGGTTTGATGGCTCTTGATACCATTATGGTGGAGCTCCAAAGGTGCATGAAGAGCTCCATGTGCAGCAGAAATGGATGAAGGAATGGAGGCAAGTTGGAAGGCACTTGCAAGCAATGAAAGGTGAAAAAGGTGATAGGATTTCCTAATCTATGCTAGCCTAAGGAAGGTGGCTAGAGGTAGAGAGAGGAAATCTCTAGAAAGTGGTGACTCTCAAAGGCAGTATAGGGAGGAGTGCTCTCAACTCAAGTTGCATCTATTGCATAAAATTTCAAGAGTGTCTACAAATGAGTGAAATTTTGGCTTTTATATGAAGCCACTTACACATGAGAAAGGAGAGCCATTGGATGGAGTGGGCCTTGATCTTGGCCCTTAGATTAAGCTTGGAGAAGAAGGCTTGATCTTGGCCATTGGATGATGCTTTGGAAAAGGAAGAAGCATTCCTAACCCTTGGATGCTTTGGATCCATGAGGTGTAGGAAGAAGTGTTGACTTCCACTTAGTCCACCTTGGCTCTTTTGATAGCTCATGGCCAAATCTTCTATTGGGTTTAGTCAAGCCCAATTTTATCAATTGAACTACTCATTGTTTGACTTTTTATTCTAGAAAGCAAAGCTGAAACAATGGGCCAATATTATTGCTATTCTATTGCTCTTTGAGACACCTCTTCAAATTTTCACATCTTCTTTGGCCCATGTGAAGAGTATGAGAAGCCCATGTGGGTTTGGGCCATCTTGAACGAAGTCTAATTGGATCTTTTTTAGCATGCTCCTTGTTATTGGGCCTCTTGATGGGCTTGGTCTTGACGGTGCATGTGGGCCATGTATTGGGCCTTAAGCATGATTTGGGCCTAGGCGTTGACCCAAGATATAAGCCTTGTTGGGATCACATCAACATGTGTGACGTAGAAAAGTACTAGCTAAAATGGTCAAGAGTACTTGATTGTGTGAGAGGATTTGGGTTCAAGTCCTATGTGTGCCATTTTTGTGCTATTTAATTTATTATTATATTTAATAATATGCTTGATTATGATGAGTGAAAATTTAATCCTATATTTATAGGAATTATCATGAATCATGAACTAGTTCAATGGTTGTGAACTGATTTGACATTAGCATGGTTATGAGTTTGAATCATGGTAGACCCAAGTAAACTCTCTTTTTGCTAAAATTCTTTTTGGCACTACTATGTAAGACAAGAAACCCTAACCGTCTAAAAAGGCAGCTGAAGGGGATTGCGAAACCACCATAACACCAATATTCAATGATCATTAAGCTAATTTTAATGGAAATTCACTGCATTAGTGAGTGATTTAAGGAGCTGAAAGGAAAGGAAAGCAAGGGAAACCATTGTTGAAGAAGGAACTCTAGAATTCTTGAAGTGTAACAAGGAATCCATGTTAGAAGAGCTGGAACCATTCATTTCAAATTCGTATTGCTTAATTGTATGCCTTATGTGAATTATTTGATGTATCAATTCTGCCCATGCTGAAATTTTTGTGTTTTTGAAAAATTCCCAAAAATCGCTTGAAAGGCTATTTATAACCACCAGGTGACTCATACAATTTTGTATGCATTTCGGGCTTCCTAAGAGGAACTGCCTAGCGGTGAGCATTGTGCTGCCAGGCGACGCATGACTAATCAACCCAGTTTCTGGGTTTTGTTTGAACTGCTTGACGGTGATGAACTACCGCTAGGCAACACGGGCTGTCTTGGCTCGATTCTTGGTTTCTCTGGGTTCAAGGCAATTTGTGCTCAGTGGAAATGGTGTGAAAATCATTACTTAATCAAATGGAAGTGAATAATTGTGGAATTCATGGGTTGCTAAGGGAAAATTGTAGGATTGTGGCATGCCCTCATTCTAGGGTTTGGAAATTTTGGGAATTCGAGGGTTAGGAATCAATTGCAGCTTGAATTGGACTGGGATTGAAATGTTATATGTTATTTTACCACTTGAGTACCGATAAGTGTGTTAAGATTCGATGAATTGGTCAAATATGAGTAATGGAGATTTTTGGGGTTCAAATAGGTGCAATACCAATTCTGGAAATTTTCCAGAAAGTAATGCACTGCCTGGCAGCTCCTAGGCTTGCACCAAGCGACACCGCATCAATGATAGCAATGGAGTTCTCTATGGATGATGGTCACAGGGTTGGGCTTCCATGAAGGGTTACAGTAGTTTATAAGTAAAGTAAATGAAACGAGAAGACCATAATAAGGTTATGTCATGGTGGGAATTATGCATGGAGGGTGAATAGTTGGGTAAAAGAAGTGGATAGGTTGTTGAGTATTATTTGACTTAAATATAATATAAAAATGAGTATTGTAGTAGTTAAAGGAGACACGCAGAGTATATACTTATAGGCACAAAAGAAACTAGAGTAAGATGGGCTATGGTAGAACAATAAAAGATTTCATTGTGAGTAGCTAGTTTTGCCATAAGTTAATGATGTTGGACAACATGAGCTCATAGGCTTAAATCTATAAACTAGCGAATTGAGGTATGCAAATTAAGTAGGATGAATTGGTAAGGGCCTGAAAACACCTGGTAATGCAGATTGTAACTTAGGTAGTAATTAGAATGGGTTAGCTACTTAAACAGTGTTCAGAAGTGTGCAAAACCAACAACCTTAGGTACTGGTGTGGCGCTTGGCGGCCAGGATTGGACCGCTAGGCAATAGTTAAATTTTTCATGATGGCCTGTGACGTGAGGCGCCTGGCGGTAAGTGTTCCCACTAGGCAGTTTAGAAGGGTGGTGAGCCTGGCGAATCGTGAGTTGCGCCAGGCGATACTGTGAGGCAAAGGTGCTTTGCTTGTTTTGGATGTGCATGGTCTATAAGGCTTTGGTGATACTCTAAAGGTCGGCTTGCTGGAGTTCCTTGAGTTGTGGCTCGAAACGTATCCCTTGAGTTGTGGCTCGGGATAGGGGTTAAGCACGTGACATTCCTTGAGTTGTGGCTCGGAATGGCATCTCTTGAGTTGTGGCTCGCAATGGCGGATGAACACGAGAAACTCTTGAGTTGTGCCTCAGATTGGTGATGAGTGCGTACTTTTGCCCTCATTTAATGTTTAATTCTGGGTATTTAGTTGAATTTGTGTGCTTAAATATTGATTTAATTGAGATTTCCTATTATTGGGTTTATTGAGCATGAGATAAAAACACTTGTTAAAAATAGCTTTTTAGTTGCATAAATGTTCTTTGGATATTTTGAGGTGTGTTAGTGCAGCTGCAGCTAACTCAAGTTCATGGAGTTGTGGGAATCAATTGATTAAAGCTTCATGACACCTTAAAGATAAATCCAAGAATAAGAAATTATCAAAAGTACAAAAATTCAAGCCAAGCATTGCATGAAGACGGCAAGAAAAGCTTGAAAAAGTGAAGAAGTTTGGGTAAACTAAGAAGACAGGAACAAAAAATTGGACCTTGCGGTTTTCTTTATCTTTATGATAGAAGATAATTTGGGAAAATATATCTTTAGATATTTTATTTGATATTTTTAAATAATTATCATATTTAATTATATCATAAAATATTAAAAGATAATAACTACCAAATCTATTTAAATGTGACCAGATCTTCTTGAATCTTTTTAGTTCCACAACAAACAAATATATCTTGAAGATATTGGATTATTTAGAAGATAATTTAAGGAGATTGCAAAGGGTTGATTTGGAAAATTAATACAAATACTAATTGGTGATAATTTATCATATATATTTATTTAATTAATTAATTAAATTATATTAGATATTGATATTATCAACCAATTATATTTGTCAAATTGTCTAAATCTCTCCAAATATTTTTAAATATTTATCTTTATCTTTATTTTAAAAGATATTTGAGAGATTTTAGCAACAGAAAAGCCTAGTCCAATTCCTATATAAAGAGACCAAGGGAGAAGCTGAAAGGACAAGCTCGGGACTTCGGAGTTCACGAACCCTTTAGGGGGGGCTAATTTCGTTTCCTTCTCTCTCTATTCTTCTTCTATTTTTATTTTGCATTCATGGAGTTCTAAACTTCTTGGGTTGATTCCATTGTAATTTCTTAATTGGATTCTGAGGTTAGATCAATTAATTTGTTTGTTCTTTTGATTCTTGTTGAGATTTATTTTGATCTATGTCTTTTGGTTCTTAATTTAGTAAAAGTAATGATTTTTACATTGTAGCAAGTTAGGACGGTGTTAAATCTACATAACATAACAATCGTATGAGTCCAAGGGTTTTTAAATTTTAATTGAGAAGTTACTTTGAATAATTTTAGAAACTTTCATATGATTGAATGAGTTTTTGCTAATAATTGAGAAGTTACTTTGATTAAAGGTGAAAACTTAGATTAGAATTAGTCAAGAAGTTACTTTGGTTAATTAGCTTTTTACTAGATATAAGAGGTAAAAGAATGGAGATGATTAGGATTAGTAATATTTAATTGAGAAGTTACTTTGGTTAAATTTACTAAGATTAATCTACAACGTTCTTGCTTTTGACCCTTTCTATTTCCTTTACTACTATCTTAGCAATACAAAAGTTGCTATAGTTTAGTAGTATTAATTTGATCGCGTCAACGACAACATTATGAAATTTGGCGCCGTTGCCGGGGAACACGGTTAGAATTTTTATTATTTTAGTTCTTTTTTTTTATTCTTTTGATTTTATTTTTTGTTTATCACTAACATTTTTTATCTCAATTTCTTTTTTGACATTTATTTTATTTTCTTTAGTTATTTTATTTTTTTTAAGCATAATTTTTGTTTGAGGAATTTTGTTGGGAAATTTGTGAAACTAGTTGGGGAACACTTTGGCTAAGGAAAGACAAGGTACTTAAGTTGTCCATTGAGACACACCTCTCTTTCCTAGAAGTATACTCAACAAGCTTTCAACTTATTTCTTTTCAGAAAACGTCTTTCAAAAATGCAAAATCATTTTTCATATGAAAATAATCAACAATGTGATTTTCAAGTGAATTATAATCCACAACAACCACATTATCCATATGATTATCAACAGCAAATTGTTACACCTACTTCTGCACCTGATATAAGTAGGTTAACTTTACTACAATTTAATGATCTATATCCTTGATCATCTTTTGTGGAATATGAGCAACCATCATACAATGAGCAACAACCATATTGTGAGTGTCCACCTCAGCCATCCTATGTTCCATTTGGTTCTCAACAACAACAACATGCACCATCACAACAAGTTGCAGCAATCAATGGACCATCCTATAAGGAAGTTGAGTTATTAATGGATGAACTGAGATAGAAATTAGACACCATAGATGAAAGGTTGCGAGTTGATCAACGATGCAAAGATATTGAGCAAAAATGGTATGAAAATGATAAAGTATTGTATGACATGATGAAGGATGCAAGTAACAACAACTTTGTAGAATTACTTTGTACTATTAATACCACCCTCCAATGCCATCTGAGATTTGCTGAAATCCCAGAATTTAGAGAACTTCGTCAAGAAATAGAAGATATGCTTCTAAAGTTGACCATTAGAGCTGAACAAATGTTAGAAGATTTAAATCAGCTAATGAAAGACAAAGCTATGGAGGCCACCTTAGAAAAACTTATGAAGACGATAGTTGAGCAAAGGGATGAAATGATAATGTTAAGGAGCATGAATTAAAGGATGGAACAATTGAGCACTGATGTGAATGAGTACACGACTCAAATGTTAGATCAACCAACACTAGAATCACATCACATTGATATATCTATTGGTAGATATAATGATGCTCATAGTAATATGTCTACTGATGGACATATCAATTTTACTAAAGATGTTGCTGATGAAGAAATTGAAGATTCTCACACATACATACCTAATGATGGATATGTTGATAATGCTCAATATGAATATAAATTTTTATTTGTTAATGATGATATGAGTACAAATGATCTTTTTCATGAGCAAAGTTGTGAGAATAATACAATGGAGGAACCAAGTGAAGTTGAAGAGCCAACGATATTCGAAGATGTAGCTGAAGCATCTACTATTGCAACTGACTTGGTTAATGATGAAGCAGCAAATTCAACTACTTCAAGTGAAGATTTTAGTTCACAAGATGAGATTACAAGGATTACTGATGATCCGATTAACCATCTGAACACACTCAACACATCAAGTTTATTTATGTGAATGATGATAATAGATTTTTAGTGGTGATTTTTGTTGACTTGCCTGCGGAGCAAGAGGAAAGGTTGCTTCAAAAGGAAAAGAGGTTAGATTCAAATTCTTTTGAAAGCATTGCTGATAGAAAAGTTAAATTGCATGCATATTTGTTTTCTGTTTCTAATTTTAGTGAAAAATTTAAAAACAATTAAAAAATATGTGTTTTTGTTTTTACTTTTTATAAAAATAAAAATGTAAAAATTAAAAAAATGACACAAGCTGATTTGTACTTTGTAAAACTAAAGAAAATAAATTTTGACATATGGCCAAATTGAGCCAGAAGTCATAAGATTTTCCGTTTCCTCCCCAAAAAAGTCCATTAAGGACATTTTTTTTTGAAATAAGTGTGGGGGAGACAAACTGTAGGTAGGATTTTTTTTCTTTCTATTTTTCAATTTTTTGTTTTTGTTTTCATTAAAAAAAATTGTGATTTCTTTTTGAGAAAATTTTGAAAGTATTAACTTTTTACTAAGTGAAACTTTTAAACAATATGTCTCATAAGAAATCCACAAAAAAATATTTCCCAGCTTTCAATAAAACATATTGACATTGGATTTTTAGGATTTGATTCAATAATTGGGATGATCATAATTCTGGAAAACTAAAAGTCATGTTGATATGAGTTGATTGTTTCTATGATTTGCTAATTGAGTTGATTTGAGAATTACTTGATTAAATATTTTGTGAAAGAGTTTTGACCTTGTGAGTCTTAGGCCTTAATGTAAAGGATGGTCTGCCTTGTGTCATTCCTATTTTTCCTTAGTGACTTGCTCATGCTTGTTTATACTCAAATATTTAGCTTGATTCTTTTGTTTTGCAACTTAGGTGAATATGCATGATTTGATATGACTGAGGCATTTCTTGTTTCTAGCTACTTGGCCAAATAAGCCTACCTTGATATTAATCCATTGGTAGCCCCTTTGAGCTTTAAACCTCTTTTTTTCTTATTTTAAGCCCATTGTAAACCCTTAAAAAGAAAAAGACCATGTTTTTTCTTATCTTAGGAAGAAAGAAAAGAGCTAGTGGATTATGATAGGATTGGTTGAGGAATACAGTGTGTGGGTGAGTACCTCACCCAGAAATTAATAAAAATGGCAAAAGGAAAAATTGTTGAAATGAAAAAAATAATTGCTTTCTAGAAAAAAGAAGGAGAGAGCAACAAAGAGCAATAAACGAAAAATAGTTGTTTTTGAAATTATGCTCCATTATGCTTCCTACATTACTATTTCAAAAACCCAAAACTTCTAAAATTTTTCCTACCTTTGCCTTGGCCCTATTATAACTTGTAAAAAAGTTCTCATGATATTTTCTGAAAGTTTGTGAATATTAGAGTCTTGTTAAGTATTACGAGTGTTTACTTGCATGAGTATTTTGGTGAGAAAATACACATTTAACTTGAGTGCTTTCTTTCATAATTGATTGTCTTGTGAATTCAAAAGATTAACTCATGTGTGAAAAATAGAATCTTTTCGTTTGTTTATGCATGGTAACTTAATTTCTAGAATATTGATTTGTCTCAAGTAAGGTTCATTCCTTTGATCTAGTGTTGATATGAAGTAAAATACCTCAAAATAAAGTTTTGAAATTGCTCAATTTTGCCCAAGAGTGCAAAAGGATAAGTGTGTGGTTACGATGAATGCGTATTTTTGCCCTCATTTAATGTTTAATTCTGGGTATTTAGTTGAATTTGTGTGCTTAAAGATTGATTTAATTTGGATTTCCTATTATTGGGTTTATTGAGCATGAGATACAAAAACATGTTAAAAATAGCTTTTTAGTTGAATAAATGTTCCTTGGATATTTTGAGGTGTGTTGGTACAGCTGCAGCTAACTTGAGCTCATGGAGGTGTGGAAATAATTTGATTAAAGTTTCATTAAACCTTAAAGATAAATCCAAGAATAAGAAATTATCAAAAGCACAAAAATCCAAGCCAAACATTGCATGAAGATGGCAAGAAAAAATTGGACCTCGCGGTTTTCTTTTATTTATGATAGAAGATAATTTGGGAAAATATATCTTTAGAAATTTTATTTGATATTTTTAAATAATTATCATATTTAATTATATCATAAAATATCAAAAGATAATAACTACCAAATCTTTTTAAATATGACAAGATCTTCTTGAATTTTTTAGTTCCACAACAAACAAATATATCTTGAAGATATTGGATTATTTAGAAGATAATTTAAGGAGATTGCAAATGGTTGATTTGGAAAATTAATACAAATACCAATTGGTGATAATTTATCATATATATTTAATTAATTAATTAATTTAATTATATTAGATATTGATATTATCAACCAATGATATTTGTCAAATAATCTAAATCTCTCCAAATATTTTTATATATTTATCTTTATCTTTAAAAGCTATTTGAGAGATTTTAGCAACAGAAAAGCCTAGTTCAGTTCCTATATAAAGAGACCAAGGGAGAAGCATAAAGGACACGCTCAGGACTTCGGAGTTCACAAACCCTTTAGGGGGGCCTAATTTCGTTTCCTTTCCCTCTTTATTCTTCTTCTATTTTTATTTTGCATTCATGCAGTTCTAAACATCTTAGGTTGATTCAATTGTAATTTCTTAATTGGATTCTGAGGTTAGATCAATTAATTTGTTTGTTCTTTTGATTCTTGTTGAGATTTATTTTCATCTATGTCTTTTGGCTCTTAATTTAGTAAAAGTAATGATTTTTACATTGTAGCAAGTTAGCACGGTGTTAAATCTACATAACATAACAATCGTATGAGTCTAAGGGTTTTTTAATTTTAATTGAGAAGTTACTTTCATTAATTTTAGAAACTTTCATATGATTGAATGAGTTTTTGCTAATAATTGAGAAGTTACTTTGATTAAAGGTGAAAACTTAGATTAGAATTAATCAAGAAGTTACTTTGAATAATTAGCTTTTTAATAGATATAAGAGGTAAAAGAATGGAGATGATTAGGATTAGTAATCTTTAATTGAGAAGTTACTTTGGTTAAATTTACTAAGATTAATCTACAAAGTTCTTGCTTTTGATTGAGAAGTTACGTTTGTTGAAAGTAAGGACACCAACAAATTAATTGAGAAGTTATTGATTAATTTAAAGTCTTAAACAAGAAATCAATAACAATAATCTTTAGGAAACCAATGATGAAATCTATTTTGAAAAAGCAGTGGAATCGCCCTATTTTTCTTTATTATTGTTTCTACCTTATTTTATCTTTTTATCTTTATCTCTCATATCTTTATTATTTTATTTGACTAACTTATTTGTATAATTTTATAAGAACTAATTTGTTAAAAATCAATTCCGTGTTCGTTGGGAGACGGCTTATGGTTAACTTTACCCTTTCTATTTCCTTAACTACTATCTTAGCAATACTGAAGTTGCTATAGTTTAGTAGTATTAATTTGATCGCGTCAACGATAGTGTTATCAGTTGGCGAGTGTGCGCGTTGTGGTGTGTACGGATGGGTCCAGTTAGATTGTAATGATGTATATGTTTATGCATATGTATGTATGTTTTTTAACTGTTAGCTCACCCTATCTGCTTGTGTTTGGTGATGATCGTGTACGCGGTACACGACAGCAGATGATGTTGCAGGTGGATCTAGTGAGGCATAGAGACGGAGCGTGGGCTAGTTTGGAAGATTTTTCTATAGAGTTGTTTTATTATGAATTTTACAGACTTCTAATCTTTGGTTTATTAACATGGATTTAATTTATAATTGATTTTATAAATTGAAGTTGAGATACTTTATAATGTAATAAAGTTTTAAATTTCCCACGTCTTTGGGAAATGATGTTTTGATAAATGACACGTATTTGTTATTTCTTTATGTTGTTATTTAAAACCCGTAATATCCGGCCAGGATGTTACAAATGGTTCATCTTCATCAGTTGTAGGTCCTTCCACAAATCCAAATCATGTACTTCCAATAGAAGAAATCACTACAATAGCTACATAAATGTCTCAAATGCAGCAACAATTACAATTACAGACAGAATCTCAAAAGCAACTACAAATAGAGTTACAAGGACAAATAGAGGCACATGCACAACAAAAAGCACAAGTAGATATGCATGCACAATTTCAAGCTCAATTGCAAGCACAAATACAAGCACAAATGAAGGCACAAATGCAAGCACAAGTGGAAACGCAGACCCTTTTACAACAACAAATGCATACACAAATGCAAACACAAATGGAGTTTTTCAAGACACAAATATTTCCATCATTAAAGATATCATCACCACCATCAGTTAAGATACACGGGGAGAACAAAATATTAAGATGATATTGTTTTTTGTTTTAATTTTAATCATGTCTGTTGACAATTGTTTTATTTGTGATGTTTAAAAACTTTCATTATGTTCTTGACTTTGACTATTTTAAATATGGTAAAATTTGACATGTTTCATATAAATTGGTTGGCAAGATTTATTATACTTTTACGTAATATTGACAATTAATTGAATTTTATAAGGTACAAAAATTATATGAGCATGAAATATTTTGGCTTGTATTACAATTGGCGAAGGATTAGCGAGGGTTTAGCAAGGGATTTGCTACAAACATTTTGTTGGGGATTAGTGAGGGATTTGCTATAACTAATTTGTTAGGGATTAGCTAGGGTCTTGCTACAAGTAGTTTGCTAGGGATTATCTAGGGATTTGCTAAAAACATTTTGCTAGAGATTAGCTAGGGATTTGCTATAACTAGTTTGCTAGGGATTAACTAGGGATTTGCTACACATTTTGCTAGGGGTTAACTAAGGATTTGCTACAACTAGTTTGTGAAGGATTAGCTAGGGATTTTCTACAAACATTTTGCTAGATATTAGCTAGGGATTTGCTACAAATATTTTGCTAGAGATTAGTTAGGGATTCGCTACAAACATTTTGCTAGTGATTAGCTAGGGATTTGCTACAACTAATTTGCTATGAATTAATTAGGGATTTTCTACAAACATTTTGTTAGGGATTAGCTAGGGATTTGCTACAACTAGTTTACTAATGATTAACTATGGTTTTGCTAGGGATTAGCTAGAGATTTGCTACAACTAGTTTGCTAGGGATTAGCTACAATGTAGTTACCTAGCTACTTAGCTATGCTTAAGTATTCTCACTATTTCCTCGCTAATCCTTTCCTGAATGGGTTTGCGAGTGATCAACAAGGGATTAGCTAAGGATTATTCCTCGATAATCTCTAGATTTCTTGTAGTGTTTCGAGCCACTGATCATGTTTCTTGCTATCTAATAATAATGCTAAAGTTACTGCAACCCACGTTGGAAGAGTTAAACTCAATGAGAAACTCATTCTCGATGATGTTCTGTACATCCAACATTTGAGTACAACTTAATTTCCATATGTAAACTTGTCTGTCTTTAATGTTGAAATTGTTTTATCTCCTAACCTTTCTCTAATTTAGGACACAAACACGACTGGGAAGATTGGTTTAGCTAGATCTAAGGGTGTCTTGTATGTGCTTTCCAAATCTGAGAAGACTTTAATTTTCAGTAGCAGTAGATTAAGTAGCAATTCTTCTTCTTGTAATACTGTAGACAACAACAATTTATAGCATGACAGATTAGGGCATCTTTATGATAAAATGCTAAATGTTCTGAAGCAAAGATATTCTTACATACACAATGATAAAATTGATATTTGTAATGCTTGTCATTTTGTGAAATAGAGAAAACTACCTTACAATATTAGTACAACATATGTTAGCAGCCTTTTGGTATTGTGCACGTTGATATTTGGGGGCCATATTCCATTCCTTCCGTACATGCTCATAGATATTATCTCACTATTATTGATGGATACACACGATACACATGGATCTATTTGATGACCAATAAATCTGAAACACTGAAGCATTTGCTGCATTTCATAGCTCTTGTTAAAAACCAATTTTACAAAACCATCAAAATCATAAGAAGTGATAATGGTCCTGAGTTCAATATGAAAAGTTTTTATGATGACAAGGGAATCATACGCTAAACAAGTTGTATTGACACCCTTGAGAAAAACAGATTGGTGGAGAGAAATCATCAGAATCGTATGAACGTGACTTGCGCCCATCTATATAGGTCAAGTATTCCAACTCAATTCTGGTTCGTTGCTGTTTTACATGCTGCATGTTTAATAAATCTTACCCTTACTCCTCTTTTGAAAAATGCTTATCCTTTTGAAAGATTATATAATAAGGAATGTGACTTGAGTCATGTTAGACTTTTTGGGTGTCTTTGCTACAACAACACTTTAACTGCTAATAGACGCAAGCTTGACCTTAGTGCTGATATTGGTGTTTTTTTGGGTTTCAAAATCAATACAAAGGGATATGTTGTTTACAACCTCAAAACTCATGACATAACTGTTTCTCGAAATGTTGTGTTTTAGAAAACATGTTTCCTTACTTAAAGCATTATAATAAAATCAATGATAGAGTTCAAAAATCTTTTCCTGCTTCTCAAAATTATGAAGATGATCTTAATATTGAAGAAATTGAAAATACTAAGCCAAATCCTGAACCTAATGATGTTGAACCCACTTTTGAAAATACCAACTCTAGTGATACAAATTCTTCTGATAATAGTCTTGAACATGAACACATTCAAAGTGATGCTAGAAATAATTGCAGTATTAAAAAAAATATCCCCCTTCATATCTAAAAGACTACCACATGTTTTCTACTATTTCTAAAAATATAAGATATCCCATTGAAAATTTTATCTCTCATGATAGACTTGCTCTTAGCTTTAAACACTTTATATGTTCTATTGATGCTGACAAAGAACTTAGTACCTATGAGGAAGTTATTAAAAGCAACGATTGGCGTGTGGCTATGAATGATGAGATATCCACTCTAGATGGGAATCATAATTGGACCATTACCACCCTGCCTAGTGACAAAATAGCTATAGGGTGTAAGTGAGTCTACAAAATAATGTACAAAGCCAATGGAGACATTGATAGATACAAAGCTTGCCTCGTCGCAAAGGTGTATACTTAGAGAGAAGGACTAGATTATCTCTATACTTTCTCACCAGTCGCAAAGCTCACCACGATTTGCACCCTACTTGCTCTAGCTGCTACAAAAAATTGGCACCTTAAATAGTTAGACGCCAACAATGCCTTTCTCCATGGGGACTTGAACGAGGAGGTTTACATGGAGTTGCCAACGAGCCTTCAACCAACTAGAAACAATCAAGTATGCAGATTTCACAAATTGTTGTATGGGCTTAAACAAGCCAGTCGCCAATGGTATGAAAGACTTTCAACCTTTCTTTTACTTTATAGTTATACGTTGATGATATTGTGTTAGTTGGGGATGACTTACAAAAAATAAAAAACATAACCACTCTTTTAGATCAAGCTTTTAAAATTAAAGAGCTTAGAATTTAACTTATTTTCTTGGTCTTGAGGTGGCGAGGAATGCAAAAGATATACATCTCTCTCAGTAGAAGTACACCTTAGATCTTCTACAAGAAACCAACATGTTGGCTTCTACTCCATTTTCAACACCTACGAATTTTTCAAAGCGTCCTTCTATAAATAATGGGGAAGCTTTATCTGATCCTACATCATATAGAAGACTCATTGGTAAGTAAGTTAATATATTTCATTAACACATGACTTGATATCATGCATGCCATTCACAATCTAAGCCAATATGTGGTTGCCCCCACATCCAATCATCCTCAAGCTGCCCTTCGAGTGTTACGTTATTTAAAGCAAGCTCCTGGATTAGGTTTGTTCCTTGATGCCAATAACGACATCAAAATCACTGGTTTTAGTGACTCTGACTGGGCCGGATGCCCAGACACGAGAAAGTCTATCATAAGGTTCATCATCTACCTTGGAAAATCACCCATAAGTTGGAAATTAAAGAAACAATGTATAATGTCTCGTAGTTCCTTTGAAGCGGAGTATAGGGCTCTTGCATCAACTACTTGCGAGGTACAATGGATCCTCTACCTTCTTGAAGACCTCAAAATCCAACACCCACAACTGGCTCTTTTGTTCTGTGATAATTATTCAGCTCTCCAAATTGTATCTAACATAGTAAGAAATGATTATATAGTATATACTGATTAAAAATACTATATGAAAATTTTTGAGTTTAAAAAATAATAGTAGTACATTATTAATCTATTGTAATTCATTTCTAAGCAATATTTTTTTATAGTCCGGGTATGGTATAATACTAATGTTAACATTTATTGTACATAGCAGCTAGTATATATTGTATATCTATACCGTTACATATTGACATTTCATCTTGTATATATTATGTATATCTATACAATTACAGTAAACATTTGCTTAAGTTCACATTTTGATCTTGGGAGTTTGATGTGAACTTTATTAGGATGCAAACTTATAAAGTTTTATGAGTCATATTACAATATGGAATATTAAGGATCATATAAGTACAATATCAAATATTATGAGTGTCATAAATTTGTAGGGATCGTGAAAATATGATAGATATGAGATATAAGAAATATGTTACATGAGGAACTTGCTATTTTATGTTATTCATATGAGTGAATTAAAAAATTCTCCTTATTTATCATCAGATCAATTAAATAGTTAAGGGTGTGTTTTTCACTCTTCGTCGCATCTTACACAATGGTCAATCGACAACCATATGTGAACAAATTGAAAATAACTGTCACATGACTTTACTTGATCTTTTCTAAAAATAAAGTCACAAAATTATTGATCTGAGAATTTTCCCTTTTCAAATGCGGATTTAGACGAGATGCAGACTTAAATGAGTGCGAACTTAAGCAAATGTCTATTGTACATAGTTTACATAATTCTTTTTAATTTTATCTCTTTAAGTAAATTTATTTTTTAATCTAAAATAATTATCTTATTACTTTTACTCTTCAATCAACTATTAATTTTAATTTAATTTATTTTAAATTTAAATTATTATTTTATTGTTTTATTCTTTTGACTAATTATTTATTTAAATTTAATTATTTTTTGAATTTAAATTAATTATATATGATAAAAATGGACACATCTCTGATGCCCCAACTACTATATTAAATAATTAATATTTGATAAAAAGATGAAATTAATTTTTTTTACAGTAAGATTCTTCTCGAGAGAATACTAATAATAACAGTAACTTATTTTATATATATATATATATATATATATATATATATATATATATATATATATATATTTATTTATAAATATATAGTTTACATCTCTGTAATTGTTCATGAAATATTACAAAAATATGTAATTGTATAATATTAAGAGTTCTACAACAGAAGAGAAGATTATCTATATTTTTAATATCTCCTCAAGATATTAATATAAATTATCCATGAGTCAATCTTAAGAAGATTCACCAATAATATCCCCAACAACTCTCATTGAGCAGGTTTCTATTCTACTCATGCAACAGGTACATATGAAAGAAAAATATGAAAGGAGTGAGGTCTTTATAAGTTTTAAATATCAATCTTAATAAACATAACAAACAAGACAAACATTGGGGGCCTAGAACTAGACCTACAACCACAAAACTTGATCTCGTTTTACTAGGCATATGGATCCATATTCCAGTTCTGATGATCCATTATCAACATCAAAAGTTACTTTGGAAGTGATTAGGTAGTTTAGTACTTCTCATAAAATATTGGTACAATCATAATTATTTCTTTGTCGAGAATATTAGCCATTTATAGGCACATAAAAGAGATATATACTCACAATCTAACCTTGGCGATGCCAAGCAGGTATCAGATAGTCCCAAGTTGGACCTATGAATATCCTAGTCCAGTGCACTATTCTGAACTATCCAACTATTCCCCTACTTTGTAAAGCTTCCTTAGACCCCACCATGGTCCATGCCTTTCATCCCGCAGTGTACCAAATTGTGACTTCCCAAATACAAACTTCTTAACACTAGTTTAATCTCAACTTATTGAAACTAAATTTAACTCTTACTTAACTGACATACTCGTGGACATTTTCAAAGGCCATAAAATGTGATGACTATCAAATTATGTCATTGTATAAACTATACACAAAGAATATAAAATAAAAATAAAATGTACATATAATTTTGTTCTATCCAAGCTAACTGAATAAAACAATATTTACTTTTACATTTTTTTTACTTTTTTTTAAATTATAAAATAATGATAAAATAGGAATCAAAGCAAGAACATTAAATAAATAACTAGATAAGGATAAGAATTTTATAAATAAATATAATAACAAAAATATAAATTAAACAAGACCAGCATGTCATGGGAGATATATTAAGTGAAATAAATAAATAGGAAAAATACATAACTGAAGATAAAATAAAATAAATAAACAGGACCAGTGAATAACTAGAGATAAATAAAATAAAATAAATAAACAGGATTGTTGTATAACGAGAGATAAATAAAATAAAATAAATAAATAGGAGCAATGCATAACCGGAGATAAACTAAACAAAATATATAAACAAGACCAGTGCATAACTGGAGATAAATTAAATTAAATAAATAAACATGATTGCTGTATAACAAGAGATAAATTAAATGAAATAAATAAACAGGACCAATACATAACTGGAGATTAAATAAAATAAATATACAGGACTAGTGCATAACTAGAGATAAATAAAATAAATAAATAGGACCAATGCATAATCGAAGATAAATTAAACCAAATAAATAAACATGACTAATGCATAATTGGAGATAAATTAAATAAAATAAAGGGACATGACCAATGCATAATTGGAGATAAATTAAATAAAATAAATAAACAAGACCAGCACACAACTAGAGATAAATTAAATAAAATAAATAAAAAAGATCAGTATGTAACTAGATATTAAATAAAATAAATAAATAGAACTAGTGCATAACTAAAGATAAATTAAATAAAATAAAAGAACAAATCAATGAATAAGTGGAGATAAATTAAATATATATAAGAGGATAATAAATGAAAATAAGTTAAATGGAAGTAAATAGAATAATATATTATTCAAAATAATTAAAATATTAATATAACACCCTTGAGTTTATCAAGATTAATACAAAAAGAGCTTAACTTCACTCCCCCTTACCTTGTTAGTTGAGGGGACACTCTCTTTCAATCTTTTGCTTCAACTTTCTCTCTTCTCTTTCTCTTTCTCTCTCTGTCACTCTCTCTCTCTCTCTCTCTCTCTCTCTCTCTCTTTTCTTCACATAACTCACATTCACCCTTTCTACATCTCTTCCATGTATTTATATGTTAGGATAAGATTCCTTTCATTAATGAGAAGTAAGCCAAAATTTTCCAAAGTAATCCATGTAATACATGTGGATGAAGTAATCTTAGGTCATCTTTCTTTCATCATCCATTTCTTTCAACCATTTATAAGTCATCACTAATAGAAAAAATTCATATAACGTCACCCAGTTAACATTTGCTAAAGAGAACATACACGTCGAAAATGATCGATGGCATTTTTGTAAATAAAATGTCAATTTTGACGTCTGTCCAAGTCTGCCCTGACGTCCCTTAACCATTGTTCACCACGCGCCCAACGTCACTCCAGCTTGACGTTTGTTCCCGACGCGCTCGACTTTGGCTTTTTCACTTATCTGGCGTCACTTGACGTCACTCCAACTTGACATTTGTTCCCGACGCGCTCGACTTTGATTTTTCACTTATCCGACGTCACTCGACTTCGGTAGTCTCAGACCCAACATCCTGCTTCATATATTGCAGAACAACAACGCGAAACCTCACTGTTTCTCTTCTCTACTAGCTCTCTTCCGCGTTCCGCTGACCATCGCGACCTCCGCAGGTGAGTTTTCCACCATGAATCTTGTTGGGTTTTGATTTGTGCACTAATTTAAGCATTTTGAACCAATTGGATTTCATTTTGGTCTCCATTTCACATAAATGTAGGGTTTTCTTTCTCTTTGCACTGTGAATTTTTTTAATCGGCAGCCCACCTTCCTCCTCCTTCATTTGCAACCTTGTTTTTCCTATAAGAGGTTAGTTTTTCATTTTTCTCTAGTTCATGTATATGTTTATTTTGTATATTTTTTTGTGCTTTTTTTTATTAGGAAAATTATGATTTTTGATATATTTGGAATAAAATTTAGACTTATTATAAGATGGGTTATATGTTAAAATGATTTTAATATATTTTGTTGATTTTTTTTGGCTTATTTTTTTTATTTGAAATTTTATGATAGTTGATAAATTTAGTTGATAAATTTGGAATATAATTTATATTTATTATTAGATTTGTTGCATGTTAAAATAATTTTAATTTTGTTTTTATTTTTTAATGTTACTATTGCATTATTATTTTATATGTGAAGATTTATTATAATTTTAGTTCACAATTTTGAGCGAACCTTAGTTCCCGTTTGAGATCTAGTACAAATTATTAAATTATTAATCGTTTGTATTAAATCTTGAATTGTTCGATCAGATAGTTTGAAAAAATTATTTTTCATAATTCGCTATAATGTGTATTTTGAGGTTTATGCATAAGTTTGATAAAATTTTGATTAAGGCAATTTGTGTTGTTCTCTGGATGCATATTTGATTGTGATCATGACTGATCTCTTCAATTTCGTGTACTTAAGAGACCAATGTGAAATGTTGTCAAAATTTTGTCAAATTTGTGACGTTTGACTTCTTCGTATACGTGTTAGGAAATTATGAAAAATAATTTTTAATTGTTTTTATTAAATCTTGAATTGTCCAATCGGACAATTTGCAAAAATTATTTTTCATAATTCGCTATAACGTGTATTTTGAGGTTTATGCATAAATTTGATAAAATTTTGATTGAGGCAATTTGTGTTGTTCTTTGGATGCATACTTGATTGTGATCATGACTGATCTCTTTCATTTTGTGTACTTCAGAGACCAATGCAAAATGCTGTCGAAATTGTCAAATTTATGATGTTTGACTTCTGTGTATACATGTTACGAAATTATGAAAAATAATTTTTTGGAATGGGTAGGGCCTTACCTTGTGAGAATTAAAAATTTGAGATTGATAAAGTCTTTTACGAAAATAGTATGGATCGAAGCAGGATGAATGAGCGTCACATCAGTGAAGAGTATGAAAAAGGGGTTTCTGAATTTTTGCAATATGCTCAAGAACATGCAATCTCTTTTAATGGGACATATTTTTGTTCTTGTGTTCGTTGTCTTAATCAAATACGTCACGACTTGGGCACAATGCGGGATCATCTTTTCATCTTCGACATAATGAGAAGTTATACACTTTGGACTTGGCATGGAGAAGTATTAGACAAGCCTACGACATCACGAGGAACAAATTATGTAGACCAATGGATGGATGATCATTTAGAAGACATGGTACGTGATGTTGGGGAAGAAAATTTTGAAAAAGCTCATTTATTTAATTTTCTTAAGTCTGATTCAGAGGAAGAGTTGTACGTAGGATGCGCTAACTTTACACGATTGTCAGCAACTTTGAAATTGTTCAGTTTAAAAGCAAGGAATGGATGAACTGATAAAAGTTTCACAGAATTGTTGGAGTTGCTAAAGGAGATGCTTCCAAAAGTTAACATTTATAATTTCTTTATTTTTCATGTAATATATTTATAATTTTATTAATATCTTTACATTTATAACTTTATATTTTTCGTGTAATATAGTAGAGGTAATCGAGTATATTTTCCTTATTAACATTTTCTAATGATTTGTTTTTCAGGTATGATGAGCTCTGGGTCAGGAAAGAGCGAATCGAGTAGATCTATGACTCAGTTGTCGAGGGTGACAAATCGACGACTTGGTAAACAAAGGTTGCTAGTCGAGATTGATCCTCGGTAGGGTGATCCTAGTGACCTAGGGGAAAACGATTACCGTAACTATATAGGGATGTTGGCGAAAACGAAAATCCCTATTGTGATTGCTTCGTGGGATGACGTCACGAAGGTTGACAAGAACCTCCTATGGCAAGATGTTTTGGTATGTTTACTTAAAGCTACCATATTGTTTATTATCTTAGTTAAGACATAACTTATTTGTTGATTTGAACGAAAAAATTTTGAGATTGCTCCGAACACTAAGCGAATTAGGAAGGTGTTATCTCACATAGGCACCAGATGAAGGGACTTCAAGGCAAGACTCACACGTCTATATGTGTTCGGAGATAGACAACATGATACTCCTTGTATGAAGTACTCAAAATCTAAGGAGAATTGGACGTATTTTCATGCATGTAGAGAGTCCGAGGAATGACAAGTTTGTTTATGAAATTTGTTTATAGTGACATTAGTTATACATTTTTGAATTCAAGTTAGTAAATAATTTTATGTGTGTGATAGGGAAAAAGGATAGCAGCCTAAGAAAGACAAAGGCTTAATGATACAACGCACGTACTCTCAAGAGGTGGCGACGCATTATTAGAGAAAAAAATGAAAAAGTCTCATGCACAAGCCTTAGGACTTGAGTCCCCTCACGAAGTACGTGCAATTCCTAGGTACGAATTGTGGAAGGCTACTCGGACTAAGTCCGATGGGATCATGACATCACAATCAGCTCAAATGATATCTGCAAGAATAGTAAGTACATCTCGTATTTGACACCCATAGTTCATGTGCTTTCCCTTTATGATTAAACTTGCTTATGTGGTGCAAGATGAGTTAGTTGAGCAAGAGACTCAGGGTTCGTTTGTTGGTCATGGTTGGGACAATATACTAACAACAACGATTGGAAAGCCAGAGCACACAGGAAGTGTTCGTGGTGTTGGAGGTTTGATTGGTCTTCGAGATTACTTTGGTTCTCCACAAAGAAGTAACAAATCCTTGAGTCAAGAGGCCTTGAGGAAGATGAAGCAACAAATGGAGGAAAAAATGAACCAACACATGGGAATTATGGAGCAACGCTTCATGGAACAACTTCAACAACAAAAACAAATACAAATAGCACTTGAAGAAAAGCTTTTGTCCATACAAATAACACTGGCCGATGTCCTTTTATGTCTGTCAATGCAAGGACAAACATCAAATTCAGTAGTTTTTTCTCTCTAGATGATGAGAGTTGAACGTTGGGTGGGGTTCAAACTGACATAAAGGGACGTTGGGCTCTTATTTTCCGACGTTAGGTAACGTCAATTTTTCTTTCAAACGTTAATTTTAACGTCACCATATATGATGTCGGTATTTTTGCAGACGTCAAAAGCCGAAAATAATAGACGTTATAACGACTTTTTGTGTTAGTGCATGCATGTTGTAAGGCCTAATTAACTTGCCCCAAATATTTTAGGGTTGTCTTAAACCAGTTGGGCCTAGAGGCTGGCCCATAGGGTGCCAAGGCTCCTAAAGCAGCCAAGGTCTCCCATTCAGGTCTCACTTTGCAAAACAGCCCCTCCTCATACGCTCTCATTTTCCTTTCAAATCTCCCTGCTAGGGTTTGGTCCCCTCTTGGTCAGGCTAGCTCAAAACTCAGCTCCTACTTCACGTAAGTTGTCCCTCATCCCGTACTTGCCTATTTCCAGCATTGTGGTATTGGTTCCAGCTATTGTTCCTCTTAGTAACTTCAGTTCCTACTGTTCCTTTAATTTTTCCCAACTCCTTAAGTTGTTCTTTAGCTGTCGTGCCCCACTACTTAGAGTCGAGGCCCTTTTCTAGCTATTTCCAGGTAAGGGAAGCTAGATCCTTTTGTATATTCCGTGAAATTTACCTGTGTTTTCATTTATTTCATGTTTGAATGGACTGTGTGTGAATATGAGCTGCTATAATGCCTTATTGAACTGTTTGGGTGTGTTTGTTTAGCTGTCGCACGAGGGAACAGTGGTGAGTACTAGTTTTCTCACCCAAGCGAGCGTGTCTCGCCTAGGCGAGATTAACAAAGGCTCACCCAAGCCCTTTTATGCGAGTTGTCGCTCAAGTGACCAACCCTATTTTGAGCGAGTGAATGTCTCGCTCAAGCGAGGAGAGTCTCGCCTAAGCGAGAATGAGTAGAAGGCCATTGTTCCTGATTGTCGAGCTCTCGCCTAGGCAGAAGGAGATCGCCTGAGCGAGACCTTTCTGCTTGAGCGAGAAGCTGGGCGAGAATATGGCTTGCTCTGCTATTTCTCTGTTCAAAAATGTTGGCTCTATGTTTGTATTGATCTTGCTTTTAAAGTATGAATTGGGTGATTATGTATGAATGAGGTAATCTATAGTCTGTGATGGATGAGTTTAACATGATTTGAGCATACTACATGTATGGTTGGTTTCATGGATTGAGAATGATGAGTTGGTATGGATTTAACATGGAATATGAATGAGGGTTGGTTTTAAAGGTTGGCATGAGATTTATATGCATGATAAGTATCACTTGGTTGGTGGAATATGATTCGTATGTGGTTAGGACGTAATTCCATGAGCCTCTAGGAGAGACTTCATGGTGGTGCCTCAGTTGGTCGAGACGTAATTCCATGGCCCCTGTTAGTGGGAGTTCATGGTGGTGCCCCATCTATATAATTTAGTAAGGATTCAAGGTAAGGTTGCATCTTGACACTCTAAGAAGTCAGTTAGTCTCACATAGAGTGGACTGACTCTTGTGGTGAGAGTAGTAGGAGGCTTGAAACCCATTAAGGGCTAACCTTGTGTGTGGGGATTGAGACATTGTAACACTTAGCTCGGGGGTGAGTAGCTTAGTAGAGCAGGGAAATCCACCACAAGTGCAAGCATCCGCTGAATCCGACTAAATTATAGGTATCCGGATCAGTCGTGTCTCGAGTCATAGTGTATTGTTTGAAAGGTCATAACATGATTGGATGACGTATGTATATTTGATTGTGAAAGTGTATATGATTGCATGATAAATCCTTTTTCGACCTGGCTTACCCTTTTGTATGTTGTATGTTCTGTTATGTGGTTTTCTCTTTTTGCGATGATCATCAATTTATTGATGTGAGGAGATGGGAGAACTCGTCGTGGTCAACAGGGGAATGATGACTTTGTTGCATAGCCGTTCGGGCTGGATTCCTTTCTTGGGCTTTTCTCTAGGGCCATGGCCCATGTAGTGTCTTTTCTCTAGACTTTATTTTGAATTATTGTTGACTCCTTTACTTCTCCTTGTGACTGGCATCATGGTGTGCCCTAGTTATCTCCTGAGTACTTTTGGACAATTGTAAGGAGTAGCGTTTATACTCCTGGACTTGCTTCTTACATTATCTTGTGTGACATTGCATTTATTTAAGTTCAATATTTAAATGGAACGTTACACATATGTCAATTTGTCCAAGTAATGAATGCATGCATTAAATGTAAGGTTATCACTTCTAATTATTCTTATATTCCATGTATTAAGATAAAACTCCTTTAAATCTCCTTATCTTCTTTCTTTTTCTTTTATTTCTATTTTTTTCTTTGTTTTTCTTTTTCTTATTTCCTTGTCTACTCATATTTTCATCTCTTAGATATTTCTTTCTTTCTTTTTTTATAATGGTTATATATATATATATATATATATATATATACTTTTTTTTTCCTATTATTATTTTTGTTTTATTTGTTATAATATTTCTTAAAACTACTCTTATTTTTTTAATGTTTAAACTATGTCTAGATATAATATAAAACATTAGTAAAAGTACATAATTTTCTAACTATTAAATTTAAAGTAAAATTAAAGTAAATAATAAAATGTATTAAAAATATAGGGTTGTTACAACATGTACATTATTTTACTAATATATATTAATATTTTCTTAAATTTACTTTTACTTATTTTATATATATATATATATTTTTTTTGTATTCATACGGTATTCTTAATAATATTATATTTAATATTTTAAAATAAAAATATTTTTATAAAATTATTGACTTTATATATATAATACAATTTATTATATTTCTTAATTACTTATTTATAGTTGAAAATTTTAACTATATTTGTGATTTTTATTTTATTTCATTTTTAAATTATTAATTATGAATTGAAATTATTATTATTAGAATAATTAATAACTAATAATACATAAATTAGTTTTAATGTATAACAAAAAAATAGTTTTAATTAAGTTTTATTTTAATGAAATTATTATTAAACGCAAACTTATTATTTTCAATTTTATTATTTTTCTTAAAATTCAATTAAAATCATTATTATTTTATTTAATTATTTTTGTGGTTGAAATTTTAACTACATTTGTCATTTTTATTTTATTTTCTGTTTAAATTATGAATTGTTAGTTTAAATTTTTATTATGAGTATAATTAATTATTAGTAATATATTTGAAATTAGTTTTAAGCCAGTTTTATTTAAAATTAGTATTAAATACATACCTATTATTTCTAATTTTGTTATAACATTTTCTAAAATTTATTTAAAATTATTATTACAATTCATTATATTAATTAATTACTTCTTTTTTGTTAAAAATTTTAACTATATTTACATTTTTCATATTTTTCCTGCTTAAGTTATTAATTATTAATTGAAATGATTATTACTGATACTAGTTTAAACACAGGTGTTAGCTTTTTCCTACCAACTTTGATTATTTTTTGATATTAAAATGGTCTAGAATGATACTAATAGGTTGTTGTGGATTATGCAAAATTTTCCTTGCACATTTTATCTGTTGTTGAAAAGTGGTCTAGATCTCAGACCTGTTGGCCATATCTACACTAACACAAAAAAGGCCTTTAACGTCACTCCAATAACGTCTGCCTAAAAAAAGCCCAACGTTAAAAATGCGCGGTGGCATTTTTGTAAATAATGAGACATTTTTAACGTCTGCCCGCTCCACGTCAGACGTTACTTAACGTCTGTTCACTTAACGTCGGGCATAACACCCCCGACGTTAAGTTTTGCTTTATCTCTGCGCGAAACGCAGAAACCCTCGCGCTGTTCATCGTTTTCGCGAGAGTTCCCGCCGGCGACGCCATTTCCGACCCCCTCCAGGTGAGTTTCGAAAGGTTTTGGCCATCAAACTTGTTGGGGTCTAATTATGGGTTGATTTTACGCGTTTTGAACCGATTATTTTCTGTTTTCATCACCATTTGCAGCGTTTTGAGATTCGTCCCACTTGCTCTTCGTTCCCATTTGGCCAGCAGTGTGCGGAGACCCTAGACTTCCTCTCAAAGTTCGTCTTTCAATTAGAGGAGGTTAGTTTTTCATTGTATGTATATATTTGTTCATTGTATGTATAGAATTACTTGTATTAATTTATAAATGTCATTATAGTTTTAGTCTTAGACTATTTTTTTGTTAATTTTTTTGGCCTATTTTTATATTTTATTTAAAATTTTATAATAATATTTGTAAAATTAGTAAATAAAATTATATTTATTATTAGATATATGCATTTTAAATAATTCTCATTGCATTTTATTTTTGAATATTATTATTAGATATTATAGTATACAGTGAGCGAAACTTAGTTCCCGTTTGAGATTTAATACAAATGATTAAATTTTTAATCGTTTGTATTAAATCTTGAATTGTCCGATTGGACAGTTTGAAAAAATTATTTTTCATAATTTGCTACAATGTGTACATTGAGGTTTACGCATAAATTTCATAAAATTTCGATTGAGGCTAATTTGTGTTGTTCTCTGGATGCATACTTGATTGTGATCATGATTAATCACTTTCATTTCGTGTACTTCAGAGACCAATGCGAAATGCTGTCGAAATTTTGTGAAATTTATGATGTTTGACTTATTTGTACATGTGTTAGCAAATTATGAAAAATAATTTTTTCGAATGGGTAGGGCCTCACCTTGTGAGAGTTAAAAGTTTGAGATTGATTGAGTTTTTTACGAACATATAGTATGGATCGAAGCTGGATGAATGAGCGTCGCATAAGTGAAGAGTATGAAAAGGGGGTTTCTGAGTTTTTGCAATATGTTCAAGAACACGCAATCTCAAGTAACGGGACATATTTTTGTCCTTGTGTTCGTTGTTTTAATCAAATACGTCATGACTTAGGAACAATGTGTGATCATCTATTCATCTTTGGTATAATGAGAAGTTATACACTTTGGACTTGGCATGGAGAAGTATTAGACAAGCCTACAACGTCACGAGGAACAGATTATGTAGATGACTGGATGAATGATCATTTAGAAGATATGGTACGTGATGTTGGGGAGGAGAATTTTGGAAAAGTTCATTTATATGATTCTCTTAAGTCCGATTCAGAGGAACAATTGTACCCAGGATGCACTAACTTTACGCGATTGTCAGCAACTTTGAAATTATTCAGTTTAAAAGCAAGGCATGGATGGACGGATACAAGTTTCACAGAATTGTTGGAGTTGTTAAAGGAGATGCTTCCAGAAAATAACACGTTACCTATCCGTAATTACGAAGCGAAGAAAGTTTTATGTCCAATGGGTTTGGAATATCAAAAGATACATGCATGCCCAAATGATTGTGTTTTATACAGAGACGAGTTTGCTTCACTGAAGGCGTGTCCAACATGTGGTTTATCGCGGTTTAAAAAGAAAATTGATGGAAATAGTGGCGATGAAGACAAAGATGGTCCACCTGCTAAGGTGATGTGGTACCTTCCTATAATTCCTAGATTCAAACGACTATTTTCCATTAAAGAAGATGCAAAAAACCTGAAATGGCACGTTGATGGAAGAAAGTGTGATAATCTTCTTCGACACCCAGCTGATTCTCCACAATGGAAGAAGATTGATGAAACATATCCAGAATTTGGTGCTGAGCCAAGAAACTTAAGACTTGGACTTGCTACAGATGGTATGAATCCTTATGGGAACTTAAGTAGCAAACATAGTTCGTGGCCAGTTTTGCTGATGATTTACAATTTATCTCCTTTGTTGTGCATGAAGAGGAAATATATGATGTTGTCTATGATGATATCGGGTCCTAGACAACCTGGAAATGACATTGATGTGTACCTAAAGCCGTTGATCGATGATTTGAAACTATTATGGGAAGAAGGTGTCGATGTGTATGATTCATATTCTGAAGAATTGTTTTGTTTGCGTGCAATGTTGTTTTGCACCATAAATGATTTTCCAGCATATGGAAACTTGAGCGGTTACAGTGTTAAAGGTCATTTTGCATGTCCCATTTGTGAAAAAAACACGAGTTATATTCAATTGAAGCACGGTCAGAAAACTGTGTATACAAGACATCGAAAGTTTCTTCCTCGAAATCATCCTTATCGTAGAATGAAAAAAGCATTTAATGGAAGTCCTGAGGATGAAGTTGTAGCGAGACCCCGCAATGGTGAAGAAATATACAACCAAGTGGAAAACATTGACATTGTGTTTGGGAAACATCCAAAGAAAAAGACCACGAAAAAAAGCATTTGGAAGAAACGATCAATCTTCTTTAATCTTCCATATTGGTGTAAACTTGATGTACGACATTGTATAGACGTGATGCACGTTGAAAAAAATGTATGTGATAGCGTCATCGGGACTTTACTAAATGTAAAAGGAAAGACTAAAGATGGAGTTAAAGCACGACAAGATTTGGCTGAAATGGGCATCCGTTCTGAGTTACATGCACAATCAATTGGAAGACGAACCTACCTGCCTCCAGCTTGTCACACTCTTTCTAGAAAAGAGAAGCAAATTTTTTGTGAGTGTTTAAGAAGTGTGAAGGTTCCCCAAGGTTACTCTTCAAATATTAGTAGCCTTGTTTCTATGCAAGATTTAAAGTTAGTCGGTTTAAAGTCTCACGATTGTCATGTGTTGATGCAACAACTTTTACCATTAGCTTTTCGAGCCATCTTACCTACTTCTGTCAGAGGTATTCTAACACGTTTATGTATGTTCTTCAATGCCATATGCAAGAAAGTTATTGACCCTCGAGTGTTAGACGATTTGGAAAATGAGGCCATTAGACTATTGTGTCAATTGGAAATGTATTTTCCACCTTCATTTTTCGATATCATGGTTCATTTGATAGTTCATCTTGTGAGGGAAATTCGATTATGTGGGCCAGTTTTCTTGAGATGGATGTACCCAGTGGAAAGATACATGAAGATCTTAAAGGGATATGTCAAGAATCAGTATCGACCAGAAGCTTCTATTATAGAGCGGTACATTGCAGAAGAAGCCATTGAATTCTGCTCAAGTTATATGCCAAGTTGTGAACCAATTGGAGTTCCTAAGACTAGACATGAAGGTAAATGTGAAGGTAAGGGTGTGCGTGGAGTGAAGATTCAAAGTGTTAGTAGAAAATTAGTTGATCAAGCCCATTTGTACATCTTAAACAACACTGTAGAGGTCATTCCTTACATAACGCAACACATTGATGAAACGAAATCAGCACATCCACGAATGAGTGAAAAATGGGCACTTAATGAACATAACAAAACATTCTTATCATGGTTTAAGAAAAAGGTTTACGCGACTCCAAATGTTTCTGAAACTCTATTGAGGCTAGCTCGTGGACCGAACAATGATGTCATTACATATGGCGAGTACTACATAAACAATCATTGTTTTTATTCAAAGATGGAAGATGACAAAAGTAGAGTTCAAAATAGTGGGGTTACACTTCAAGCTGAATCTGTACATTTTGCCAGTTCTAAGGACAAGAATCCAGTTACAGCATCCATGAGTTACTTTGGAATAATACACGAAATATGGGAAGTTGATTATGTGACTTTTAGAGTGCCAGTTTTCAAGTGTAAATGGGTTGAGAGTAATTCGGGTGTTAGCACAGATGACTTTGGCTTTACTTTGGTGGATCTTAACAAGATGAGTGATACAAATGAACCATTTATTATGGCTAGTCAAGCAAGACAAATTTTTTATGTCATTGATCCAGCCAATCAGAAATTGTCAGTTGTATTGGAAGGAAGAAACATGCACGTAAATGATGATGAAGATTGTCTAGACATACTTGAGACAACGTCTTTCTCATCAAGAACCATTCAAGACAAAGTTGATGATGTAACTGATGACATCCATGCTATTCAAAGTGATCACAATGAAGGCATATGGGAGAACACAATTTCTTGATAGGTGTTTATTTAATAATATTGTCACATTTACTTTTTTTTATTTTTCTTCCTGTTTTAATATAATAGAGGTTAATTGAGTATATTTTCATTGTTAACATTTCCTAATGATATGTTTCAGGTATGACAAGCTCCGGATCAGACCAGGAGGGACCTGGTAGATCTGTGACTCGGTTGCCGGATGTCACAAACCGACGAGAGAGGATGTCGGTCCACATTGATCCTCGATCGGGTGAACCCAGTGGCCCTTGGGAAAAAAAGTACCGTAGCTACATAGGAATGTTGGCCAAAACGAAAGTTTCTATTGCAATTGCATGTTGGGATGACGTCGCGGAGGTCGAGAAGAACCTCCTATGGCAGGATCTTGTGGTATGTTTACTTAAACCAACTATAGTATTTTTTTATGTTACTGTTAACATAACATATTTTATGTTTTAAACAGCACAAATTTGAGATTACTCCGAACACTGAGCGAATTAGAAAGAAAGTCTTATCTCACATAGCCACCAGATGGAGGGACTTCAAGGCAAGGCTCACACGTTTATATGTGTTTGGAGATAGACAACATGACACTCCTTGTGAGAAGTACAAAATCTCGAAGGAGGAGTGGATGCAATTTCGTGCATGTAGAGAGTCTGGAGACTGGCAGGTTTGTTTGTTAAATTTGTTTATAGTGACACTAGTCATACATTTCTGTATTCAAACTATTAAATAATGTTATGTGTGACAGGAAAAAAGGACAGCAGCCCAACAAAGACAAAGGCTTAATGATACACCACATGTACTCTCTCGAGGTGGTTATGCATTATTGGAGAAAAAATTGAAAAAGTCGCGTGCACAGTCTCTGGGACTTGAGTCCCCTGACCTAGTGGATGCAATTCCTAGGTACGAGATGTGGAAGGCTGCTCGGACTAAGTCCGATGGGCAAATGACATCACAATCAGCTCAAATCATATCTCAAAAAATAGTAAGTACAAATCTTATTTGACTATCATAGTTCATATGTTTCTCCTTTTGATTAAACTTTCTTTTGTGGTGTAGGATGAATTAATTGAGCAAGAGACTCAGGGTTCGTTTGTTGGCCATGGTCGGGACGATATACTCACAACGGCAATTGGAAGGCCAGAGCACCCAGGACGTGTGCGTGGTGTTGGAGGTGCCATTGGTCTTCGAGATTACTTTGGTCCTCCACAAAGAAGTAATGAATCGTTGAGTCAAGAGGCCTTGAGGAAGATGGAGCAACAAATGGAGGAAAGATTCAACCAACGCATGGGAATTATGGAGCAACATTTTATGGAACAACTTCAACAGCAACAACAAATACAAAGAACACTTGAAGAAAAGCTTCAGTCCATGCAGCAACAGAACATGGAATTACCCACTCAAGCTCCAACAGGACAACGTGTGAGTACAAAAGGCTCATGCTCTGGTGTTGATCATACTGACTACACAAGTCAGTATGAGCTATTGGTTGATGAAGACCCCCCGCGCGTAGTGGCCATAGGACGACAACTTCAGGGTGGGGAGACTATCCATGGTGTTCCTCTATTGCCCCATCATGTGCGTGTGATGATTGATGAAGTTCGAGATCCCCATGCCCAAGTGCCTGTGCCAACTTCAGAAATCCAATTTGTTGGGGAAGCTTTAGGCACATTTATTGCTTGGCCTAAAGCATTGATCATGCCATACTTTAGCCCACCAAAGGTATTATGACATCATGTTTTTAGTAGTTCAATCTTACAATTTATAAAACTTTTAACGTCAAACCTTTCTAAATCTTTATTTCAATCCACTCGTCCTGAAAAACAGCCGGTCCGACGTCCACGTGTTATACGTGAAGATGATGAAATGGCGGAAGCAGAAGATGATCCTCTAGGAAAGCTGCTTTTGAAATTACACAAGTTGAAAAGAGGACCGGTAGAGCTAGAGTGGGAGTTAAGAGTATTTGGCCTCCATTGTCATGTCCCATTGTACATAAACCTGAATGATGCACTAGAGATCATTACAGGAGACAAGATGTTAAATATTTCAGTCATACAACTATGGTGCATGTAAGATTTTTTTTATTGTATTTCATATTTAAAGCAAGGAATTGGTACCTTTTAATATTATACCTAACTGTCTTCTTGTAGGTACATGGACAAAGTCATTGTGGACCAAGGTCGATCTTCCGTCTATGGATTCATTGAACCTCAAACAATTCAACCTTCGGGAAACTCACCTGACCAAATCAAACTTTATTTGCAAACATGGATGGTTGAGTCAAATAGAGAGATCTACTTTGCGCCATACATTGATTCGTAAGTGTTTTTGCTAATAATATTTTGTGAAGTATTATTAATTATTTTGGCTAAGTACTTGTGATTGATGGTAGGTATCATTGGCAACTTTGTCTCATCATTCCAAGACAATGCCTAGTTGTATGGTTTTGTTCATGCCATAGGAAGATTCCACCAGCTTTTAAAAACATGTTACAAGAGTAAGTATTATTTTTTTTTCAATCCTAACCTATGTATCTACTTAGTTATAAAAACTTATATATGTTTTATGTTTCCAAAATTTCATTAGAATTGTGGGTAAACCTAGAGGCCAACAACTTAAAGTCATATATCCAAAGGTTAGAACTCATTCATTTTAAAGTTATTAATTTCTGTATGTCAACTTATGACTTTGATGTGTTTATTTTATTTGTAATGTTCAGTGTAACAAGCAAGAAGATTCATGGGAATGTGGATATTATGTCATGTCTTGGATAAGAACAATCATTCGAGCTGCAGTTAAAGATGAATGGATAGAGGTAATTATATATATCTTTCACATATTATAAATCATATCAAACTTTAAAGAATGATATTCATACATAATGAAATTGTATTACTTTTTCAGCGATTCAAGAATCCATCACCTCTACCAGATGACATTATCCACACACTAAGACAGGAATGAGCAGCATATCTATTGGAGAGATGGAGTTGATACCACATGAATTAGAACTCGTTTTAAAAACTTTATTGTACAAGAATTTCATGTAGAAACTTTTAGTTTGTTGTTATTTATATTAGTTTAGAATATATGTTGAAACTTTAGTTCTATTATATATAACTGTAACTCTAAAATTGTGCTGAAAGTTTTATGAAATTGTTCTGGGAATTTTCTGATTTTCAGGTGTGTGGATATTGTAAAAACAGTCAAATTTTTTTAAAAAAATGGTGCAGTTTGACGTCTGGTGTGCCCTGACAGACGTAATTTAACGTCGGACTGTACCAAGGCCGACGTAATTTAACGTCTGACTGTTGCAGGGCCGACGTTATTTAACGTCTGACAGTCTCTGACAGACGTTAAATTGCTCAGTTTTTTCCCTCTTTCTGGTGCAAAAATTGACGTCTACTATTACTGGCCCCGACGTTGGATAACGTCGGACTCCAAAAAGGACCGACGTCAAGTGACGTCTGCTATTTTGCCGACGTTATTTTGACGTCACCCGATACGACGTCGGTGTTTGGACAGACGTCAAAGGTCGAAAATGTCGGACATTAAAAGGCTTTTTTGTGTTAGTGCTAAATGTGCATTTTCTCTTGTGATCCTCCTTTCTACCCTTTAAAAATGTTCTTCATGGAAGCATGTGACTTTTCTTCTTCGCAATTTTAGGTGAAAAAGGAAACATTGTTAACCTGGGATGAGTTGCGGCAGTTCCAGAATCATTCATCTCAGATGGCAGCCTTGGATTTTATGCTTTCAGTAGCCATCAACACATTTGTTCCTACCTATAATAGGAACATGGCAAAATTAGTGGAAGGTCATCGCAGGTATCAAGTTAATGATTCTTGATATTTGATTCCGATAAGGTATGATAAAACTAGCTGGTATAATATATTAAAATATTACCTTTAAGTAAAAAAATGTTAACAACATAGGTGTATAAGTATTTTCTCCTTACTTAATTCATTTCTATTAGTGCTTTATGTAAAATTAAGGACAAGTGGAAACAATATTAAAAAACAAAAACTGTACTGAAGTAATTTTTATTACATATTTTATACCAATGTTTAATAAATTGCTTTTTATATAAGTTTTTGGAAGTGGAAAAATCTTAAAATATATAATTTAATAAGAGAACTTGAAAAAATGTTATTATGTTAATCATTATTAAAAAAATAAGATATTTTATCATTTATTTTGATGACATTCATTATTTTAGTTAATATCTTTTGCCTTATAATTTAAATAAAACAATTGATATGTTGAAATTGTTTATTCTGGTGCTGGTTCCGGTGTAGGGTTGATGACGGTGAAAGCCACCAAGTCCAAAAGTCAAATGATATGTTGCATAATAATTATTTGTTTAAGATGTTATTATCTTTTAGTTTTATCAATGAAATGAAACGTTTTTATTAAATTTCTCATTATACTCTTGTTACCGTTTTGCAGATTATTATAGCAGTGGACTTTAGACACTAGAAAGAACTTGGGATAGAAGCCTTTGGTTGTTGTGATTTTCTTGCTCCTATCGGCATAGGGAAGATATTGGAATCTCTTTGGATGGTCTGTTCACAGTGAGATGTGTAGAATATTTAGTATTTTTTAGAATGTATGAATAAATTTTAAAGTTGTAGGATTATATATATATATATATATATATATATATATATATATATATATATATATATATATATATATATATAGAGAGAGAGAGAGAGAGAGAGTGGCGGATCTTGACCAACATTGTTGGGGGAGCCCAAATAATACATCCAAAATTTATACAATAAAAATGAATTCATAACTTAGTATAACGATAACTAAAAAAGAAATCACAAATATCTAAAAGATTGCCCTTCGTTCCTTCAGAACTCATCAATAATTGAATCAGAACTAAAATTTTCAGCTATTTCTTTTTTAATGTAAATAATCATATTGTCGGCAAGAAATTCATCTTCCATTTTATTCCGCAATCTTGTTTTGATAATCTTCATTGCAGAAAATAATCTTTCTGTTGTAGTTGTAGAAATATGAAGAGTTAAAATAAGACGAATTAAACGATCAATCAAGTAGAATGTCCTTGACTTTCCTGTTCTTGCCAAAGATTGACATAATTCAAGCATGGTTGATAAATTCTTCAAATCTGGATGGTTAGGAGCATCAATAAGAAAATGTTGAAGTTGAAATTTTAAACTAATCTTCTCTTGCTCACTAAAATCTAAAGGATAATATTTGTTCACAAGAGTGCATATATCCTCAATGTTAAAAGCTTTATAAGCATCCTTAGGAACTAAAGCATTGCTTAGAGTTAAAAGTTCCATTGTTTGCTCACTAAACCTGTCATTTAATTCTTGCAACTGCTTGTCCACTGTAACAAGAAATATATTCACCCTAAAATGATGTTCCACAGTGACATGATCTTTTTGATGTCGAGAACGGCCATGACGTGCAACATAAGTAGAATTAAAATCAGGAATATCAATGTCATGTTGTTCACAAAAGAATACCACACCTTTCAATAGATTTTGCCAACCATCATCCCTCAACTTTTGAATCAAAATTTTAGTAGAACAAACCAATTGCATAGCATTCAATATATTCTGAGATTGTTTCTGCAAAGCTTGGCAAAGACCGTCAGTAATTCCCATAATCTCTTTCATCATGTGTAAAATTAATATGAACTCAAATGAAGACAACATATTCAATGCAGCATCAGCATCACCCCTTTGAGAATAAGTTGATCCATCAACAATAATTTTTCAAAGAACCAAACAAGATGCATTATATAGCTTCATCATACTACAAATGGAATAAAAATGCGAGCTCCAATGAGTATCACCAACTCGTTTTAAAGTGCCAATTTGATTTTTTCCTTTACCAGCTTCAAGTTCACCCATTTCTAACAATTGAGTTATTCCATCTAATTCAATAGCTTGTAACTCATCATGACGTTTACTAGAGGAACACACAACATTTACAATAAAAGCCAAATTTGAAAAAAATTGATGAACTGGAATGACCTCGCTTGAAGCAGCCACCAAAGCAAGTTGTAGTCTATGAGCAAAACAATGCACATAATAAGCATAAGGATTATCATTGAGAAATAATGCTTGCAACCCATTCCATTCTCCCCTCATATTACTAGCACCATCATACCCTTGACCGTGGATATTGGAAACATCAAGATTATGCCTAGAGAGAACGACACTCAATTCTTTTTTTAGAGTGACGGTTGTTGTATCCTTAACATGCACAATATCAAAAAATCGTTCTTTTATATTACCATCCTTATCTACGAATCTCAAAACAATAGCCATTTGCTCTTTCTTAGATTCATCACGTGCTTCATCAACAATTATGCAAAATTTAGAATCTCCAATTTCTTCTCGAATGTGACTTCTTACTTTTCTAGAGAAAATGTGCAAGATTTCTTTCTGAATATGATGAGAAGTATACTTAGCATTATAAGGAGCATTTTCTAACACAACTTGTGCCACTTTATCATTATATGATGCTAGAAGTTTAATCATTTCAAGAAAGTTACCTCTATTACTTGACTCTGGTGTTTCCTCGTGGCCTCTAAATGCACAAGCTTGAAATGCTAGCCAACGAATTGTGTCAATAGAGGTTTTGAGCCGTAAACGATTCTTGCAGACTTGTTTTGAACTTTGAATATTTATAATGTTATTAATGTGCATAGATTGATTCAACAAGTCTTCACAAGCTTTCATTGCACTGTTATGCGGTGAGTAAGGACTATCTCCGATGTGGTTGAGAAATGCACATCTTTTTCCCGCATTAACCTTTCTCCATGATCTAAAACCTTGTTTAGTAAACACATCTGATCCAAAACGACCATATGGCTTTGAACTAAATAGATAACATGCCAAACAATAAGCTCTATCATTAGTCGGGGAATACTCTAGCCAAGAAGGAAACATTTTAAACTAACTAGATTGAAATCTCCTTGGATGTTTTTCCTTAGAATAAGGATAGTTTTCAAGTTGCATTTGATATGGACACCATTTTAAATAAGCTCTTCGAATCTCATCTCTTTGACTCATTGGATATTCCCATATTTGAAGACGTTTTCCGGGATCACGTTCCAAAGAATTAATATGAAACTCCTCACCTATAATTTTTTGAACGTTAAAACGGGGCTCCTCTGATTGAACAATTGGAACATTAGTATCATGCTTCAGAATATCTGGAAGAGTTGAATTTGTCTTGTTTTCATCTTCACGGGTAGCTTCCCTTTTATCACTTTTAAAAAATGAATCTATTCTTTTATTCTTCATCAATATACCTATTTAAAAAAAATACTAAGAAATGATTTATCATAATCTAATAAAAAATTGAGAGACATAAATACCAAAATAAAATTCGATGATAATCAAACCACACTTAAAATTCAATTATAAAAAACACACAGTACAATCATTTTTTCTTCTATGTTGATAAAATAAAAAATTAATATAAAAGAGGCTCATTAAATAAATTATTAAACTAATATTTCACTATCAAGTGAGACAAAAGAGAATTACCTTCTTTATTTCTTCGAGGATGGAAGAGAACAATTGAGAGATGCAAGCAAAAATAATTGATCTTTATCTCTTCAGAAACAAAAGAAAATAGGTAAGAATGGAAGATGAGAACAATTTGTAAGAAATTCAAGGCATAAACATATAAAAGTGGCTCATTAAATAAATTATTGAATTAATATTTCACTATCAAATGAGACAATAGAGAATTACCTTCTTTATTTCTTCGAGGATGGAAGAGAACAGTTGAGAGATGAAAGCAAAAATAATTGATCTTTTTCTCTTTAGAAACAAAAGAAAATAGGTAAGAATGGAAGATGAGAACAATTTGTAAGAAATTCAAGGCATAAACATATAAAAGTGACTCATTAAATAAATTATTGAATTAATATTTCACTATCAAATGAGACGAAAGAATTACCTTCTTCTTTTCTTCATCGATGATGGAAGAGAATAAAGGAGAAATAAGAGAAAAAATAATAGATCTTTTTCTTTTCAGAAATAAAAGAAAACAAATGAGAATGAAATATGAGAAAAATTTATGAAAAACACAATTTATAATGAAAACAAATAATATAAAATATCTTGATAAATCTTTTTAATCTTTATTTTTTATTATATTTGATTTTATATTTTATTATTTATTAATATTAATTATTATGTTTATAAAAGAAATAAAATATTTATTTAATATTTATAACAAAATAAAATCAAAATACTAATATCTGTAATAAAAAAAATCAAAATATCTATGGTAAAAAAAATTTTAAAATTTTTGGGGGTGCTAAGGCACCCCTGCATCCATAATACTCCGCATATATATATATATATATATATATATATATATATATATATATAATTTGATAGAGTAAGTCACTTTTGGATAATGTTTATTGGATAAAGTAAGTCAATGAAATTTTTTTATTTGAGAATTGTATATTGTTATATTCGGCTAATACTAATATGAATAGAGAAAAATTGAAAGAATTTAAAAATTTTAAAAAAATCACTTATTATGATAGGTATTTAGTGACCTGCCATAGTAAGTTGACTTGCAATCTTTTGTAAGTTAGAGTTACTATGACAGGTTTTTGTGGTATCATAGAAAGAGCGCACTTTTTATGACTCCCGCAACTATGATGTCAGAATACCTGTCATAATAAGTCCTTTTTACCTGTCATAAAATGTGTTTTCTGCCCCAGTGATATATGATATTATAGTAGTAGTTGATGATATTGTAATGTTATTAAGTTAATAAACAAAATAAAATTATATTTATAAAAAATAAAGTAAAATGTACGGAGAAAATATGAAAAAATAATTGTTGATAAATGGAAAAAAAAGGAGATAAGTAAATAGTTTTATAAGAACTTGTAAAAGTAACAGTTAATTTTTAAAAATTTAACAAATAATTACATTGTAAAGGGTAAAGTTAGAATTATATAATAAAAAACAAAATTGGAATTATGAAATGTGGACACAAAAGAGTGAATCCTCTTTATATATAGTTATAGATAACTATTATAATTAAAAATTAGTTAGTTTCATCTATAATAGGAAATTAGTTTTAATTTAGTTTTTCTAAGTAGTAAAGCTTAAAGCCTATATCCTTACTAAACATTTTAGTTGTAGTTTTTCAACTTTAAATTAGTTTTTTAGTTAACTATTTTATTCTAACTATATTTTCAATTTTTATTTTTTTTCTTATTTATATTATTAATTATTAATTCAAATAATTATTCTAATTATTATTTGTATAATGAATAATTAGAAATATATAAACTAATAATATAATAAATCTATAATTTTTAAAATTTTACGTCCGAAATTAATGTATGATGAAATCTATTCTAAGTTAATATCTAGTATAATCTAGGAAGGGTTCATGAAAAAAAGCCTAATTATTAATTGAAATTATTATTATTATTAGTATAAATAATAATTAATAAGACATAAATTAAAAAATATAATAAATTTATAATGTACAGAATCTATATCATGCAGGTGAAAGTAATAATCTATACATGTGGGTGAAAGTGCAATTATATTGGATGAAATGATTTATCATTGAAGTATAGGATAAATGTTATTTGAAATTTTAAATTTTAAAACACCGACCTTTTAATTTTAAAAATATATAATTAAAATTAATATAATTAATGTTTATGTTTCCACTAATATATAAACAGGTAAATAGTATGTGCAATAAAAAATATAATGTTTAGAATAATATTTTTTTTTTTGTGAATTACTTAACATGACTATTTAAAATACTTTTATTTAACAATAAAAGAAACCAAGATGTACAGAATTGAAATAATTCTAAAATAAAACCTCCTAGATTAAAAAAAAATAACTAAAATAAAACATGCTAGATTAAAAAAACCCTGCACATTAATCTAGACTAAGCGAAATCATAGCGAAAAAGAAAAAAAACTTATCTTCTGCTACCATGATAATGTGTCGTTCTTAATCTTTCTTTATGAAGATTTGAATGTTTCTTCACATCATAAGTTGGACTCTTAGCAGGTCTATATTCTGGAAATAATCTTCCAGATTTATATCTCACACCACACGCATTGCACAAACTTTTTGGTCCCAAAGGACCGGTTCTCCATTGAGGAGTGTCTGTCGATTCACAATGACTACATTTTCTTCCTTCATCTTTGACCTCATTGGCACACACCATTTTCTTTCTGAATTTTGTTCTGCACTTTCTAAATTTTATTGATTTATTATCCAACTTTAACAGATACTGCAAGCAGCCATGATTGATTTGCATATTCGACCTTCTTTTCTCAGTCTCGTCATCCTCATTGTCATCTTCAATATTGTCATGTTGTTGTGATTCCTTCTTTTGGGATTCTGAAGAGTTAGAAATCATGAAATCAATGGAAATAGGATCCGTGCTGCTCCACAAAGAGAACCAATAATCTAAATTTTGCAGTGAATCATGTGGAACACAAAGTGGTTGTTCTAGGTACTCCAAATTATCGAAAGAAGAGAGATCTTTGTCAATGTTGAAAATTTGATGGTCTTTCTCGTTGCATTCATTGTTGGGATGAGCTACAGTCATGGTGGAACAATGCTCTTATTAAAGAGTGAAACTTTGAGTTACAATGAACTTGCACACTAAGGAATTTTACGTTTGATTGATTTATATATATATAGACCTTTTGAAAAAAATAAAATACATTACCTTAATTTGAATTATTTTGAAAAAATGCAAATATGTTTGTTTTTGTTTTTTTTGGTAAGATTTTCCAATACGTTGTACGTTATAATAAAACTTATTCACTTCCTCATCTGGGATAAACATGAACTTTAGTATTTAGGATTTATTCGCGTGTTCCTATTAAACCGGATTATGAATAAATATTCTGGACTTTAATGTTTTAAACTATGTTTACATATACTAAACCAATAGTGACAAATTATTATTCAACAAATATATTAAATATTGTCATTGTTTATAGTTTTTTTTTTATCAAATTCTAAATTGAAGAATATATAATTATAAATGGTGTGTGTGGTGGAATGGATTGAATTGGTTTTGATTATGTGATTTAATTAATTTGGTTTAATTTTTAGTTAAATTATGTCTTTAGTAGGGATGGCAACGGGGCAGGGCGGGGACGGGTTTCACTATCCCATATCCATCCCTGTAAAAAAATTTCATCCTCATCCACATATCCAAACCTAACGGGTATCAAAGTTTTATCCCATCTTCATCCCCACCAGGTAACGGGTATAATCTCGTACCCATACCCGTACCTATTTTCTTACTACTTCAATATAATTTTAATTAATTTTTATAAAATAATAAAATATTACGATAAAGGAAACATAATATTATCAAATATTTAATACTAGGAGGATGGTTATTTCTCCGATACCAAATACTTTGAAATAAATTATAATTGTTTACATTTTAGATTGGAATACCAAATAAAATTTCATAACAACTAAAACATTATTAAATTTGCAAACTACAAACATTAATGAATTTAAAATATTTTTAAAAAATTTAAAGGAAAACAAATATTCAAATTAAAATATATTTTAAATGTTTGTTTACTTCAATTTTTTAAATTCTAATGAATCTCTTTTTTTATACACTAATAAAAATGATAATACATAATTTAATCAAAATGACGCAAATAACAAATAATAAACATAATAAAAAGATTAACATGGATATTGTATCTTTTGAACTCCAGTATATGTTGGATGGTGATAAAAAAATATTCATGGCAATTACATTAAATTTTAATATTGTAGTAAATAAAAGTTATTTATGCAATTATAGTGAAAAATTACAGTATAATTGATATAATGAGTTAGAAAACAAAAAATAATTAGATAAAATATACTGAAATAGTATTCTACATGATGAAAATAAAAAACAAATAAAAATATTAAAAAATTAACAAATGTATGTTTTAGAAACAATTTGAGAAACTATTGAAAGAAATCGCACAGAGGAAAATGAATGTATAATTAAGGGTATGATAAGATGAAAAATACCTTAGACATTTAAGAACACCTTTCAAATATCAACATATATATACTCAATGGTTGAGAAATAATTGTTTTAGATAAGCAAAAGAGTTCTTCAAATGAAACAAAAATTAATAAAAATAAGTAAAGAATTTTTTTTTTTATATTACCTAGTAAATGAAAGGTTTATGCTATTAAACACTTAAATTGAGAGTATTAAACATACTCATGTGAAAGGAAAATATACAATAAATAAAAATATTAAAAATAATAAAAATATTCAAATTTGAGACATAAAATTTGTTTAATTCACATACATCATTTTAACAAAATTACATAAATGTTATGATAAGATGAAAAATATATTGGAGATCAAATATTTAGAATAAAAAAATTGAAAAAGAAAATATATATATATATATACATATACATATATATATATACATATACATATATATATATATATGTATATATATATATATATACATATATATATATATATATATATATATGTATGTATACATAAGGTTACTTAATTAATTGTGAATATGGAGATATGGCGGGGACGGGTATTATGGCGGGGATATGTACATCCCCATACCCAATTGAAAAAGTCGGGGATTCCCCATACCCATACCCATACCCAGTAAATGCGGAGATTCCCCGTCAAAACAGGGACAGGTTCGGACAATACCCACGGGGACGGGTTTATTTGTCATCTATAGTCTTTAGTCTCTATTTTCGTAGCAAAATATCTATTTGGTCCCTCTGTTTTTTTTATCTTAATTTGGTTCCTATTTTCGAAAATTCAATGCAATTAAGTCATTTCCGTTAGCGGTGCAGTAACAACGTTAAAGGGGTGTCATTGTCAGTTCCTAAATTTTTCTATTTATTTTTTGATTTTTTTGATTTTTTTAATTTTAAAAAAAAAATTAAAAATTTGTCATGTGTCAAGCTGACGTTGTGCCACGTGACAGTGACAGTGTGATGTGACAGTGATAGTGTCACGTGTCACTATTATGCCAAGTGTCATTTCCTTATGCTCAATTTGGTCCATGTATTTTAATTTTTGTCACAATTTAGTCCAATTTTTTGTAAAGATTTAGCAATTTTATCTCTCTCCAAATTGAAATGAAATTTAATTTCTATATAAAATGCATACAATTATTTCTATCAAAATTGATATTTCAAGTAAATATTTTTAACAAGATTAAGTTTATTTAAATTTATATTTTACATTGAACTTTATTTAAAATTGTTTTAATGTTGTTAATAGAAAATAGTGCTTATAGAAAAAAAAATCATAAATTATATTGATATTTTATTACATCATACTTTAATATTCTTTTTTATTTGAATTTATATTTCAAATAATTGTATATTTTTAAAATGTGTTAAGTTCAATAATTTCTATACAAATGTTTGAGTTGGTGTAAAAATAACAATTATATAAATTTTAAAAATAATTTTAACTAGTTAATGCAACAATAAAAAATAAATAAATTTGAAATTTGAAAACAATTTTAAGTAAAGTTGAATGTGAAACACAAATTTAAATAAACTTAGTTTTGTTGAAAATATATAATAAAAATATCAAATTTAATAAAAATATTTGGATGACATTTATATAAAAATTAATTTTTGTTTCAATTTGGAGAGGGACAAAATTGCACAACTTTTACAAAAATTAAGAATTAATTGAGACAAAAATTAAAATACAAGGATCAAATTGAGAATCAGAAAATGACATATGGCATAATAGTGTCATGTGGTACTGCCACTACCACATCACATTGTCACTTTCACATGGCACGACGTCAGCTTGACATGTGCACGTGGCAATTAAAAAAAATTAAAAAAAAACCAGAAAATTCAGTAACTAACATGTGACACCCCTTTAACGTTGTTATTATAGCACTAACGGAAAACACTTGCTTGCATCAAATTTTCCAAAACAAGGACCAAATTGAGATAACAAAAATATAAGAACCAAATCGATATTTTGCCACGAAGGATCAACGATATAATTTAACTTTAATTTTTAAATTGAATTCAACTCCACTTGAAAAAAGGAAAGAAGTCAAATTCAATGTCGCCCAATCCAATTATTTGGATTAAACCAGATTAATTTTCAGTATTGGAAAAAGAGTCAATAAATATTAAAAAAATTGATAAAATTGCAAATTAATCTAATGTGAATTATCACATTCACTAAAAAAAATATTGGTTTTAAGAGAGGTTTATCATTAGAGGTTATAATAATCTCTACTAATAAATACAATAATGGAGGTTCTCCAAACCCTTAGTAAATGTAAGAGATTTTTGTAGAAACCCTTGGTAAATTTTGGGATTTTTTAGTATTCTGGAGTAAATGTAAGAGATTTTTGTAGAAACCCTTATTTTAACATTTTTTTACTCACATTGACACTGCTGACGTGTCAATGTTTTTTGATTAAAAAATTTTCTAGTTTTTTAATGAAAGCTCAGACGTGTGGTGGGTGGCTTCTTTTGGGTTCAGAGACATTACCCTTAAGGCTTACAATTGGAAATTTGTTAAGCATAAGTTCACGAAAGGTTTCGCTCTTGCAATACATCATTCAAAGTTGAAATCTTTGTGCAAGAGGAAGCATTGAAACAAACATAGCATAGTAGCACATCGACTTTGGCGTTGGTGGAGGAGTTGCTCAAAGAAACCCAGAATTTAAATTATTGTGCAATTGTGTCCGCTTTGGCGTTCTTCCATTCCGTGGTTGGTATATTTTTAGATTTGGTTGTCAATTTTGGGTATTTGTTGTTGTAATGTTTTTGGGTGTGGTGCATGTTGTTTATGAACAATTAGGGTTGATGTTATTTGTGTGATTTGTGAAACTTAATTTGTTCCTTTTGAATAGTAGATTATTGGTAGTAAAGCACTTAACGATGGACAATTTAGTAAGGACATGAAGGTATGTTTGGCTTTTGGTTTGAAATTCCTTTTACATTTTGTAGGATCTAAGAAAATTTTTGTTTATACAGATGTCTTTTTGACATTCATGCAAAGCGAAATATGTTGGAGTTGTTTGATAGATTAAATGTGAAACAAAGAGAGTATATTGTAGGCATACCGTTTTGGGGTTCATGACGTTAAACGATTCGATGAAGATAAGTCGGAACCTATTATCTCAGTTATGTTATAATGGGTTGAAAGGAGGGGTGGTTTTGTTATTGGTAGGGAAGTAGTTGAATTTAATTTTTTACATGTTTGTTTGAGGTTGGGTCTCAGGGTATTGGGGGGAAAAATTGATTTAAGTGACGAGGATGTAGACAGTGAATGTAGGAAGTTATTTTCTAGTGGGAAAATTGATGTTAAATTGATATATGACTTTCTTTTGAAATATGATAACGATAGTGGTAGTATAGAAATATTTAGTAGCCTTTATAGCTTGTTAGGCACATTTGAGTTTTGTTGCCAAAAAGAAATGGGATTGTCTTCCCCTTAATTTTTAAGTTAGTGGATGACTTAGAAAGTATATGTAAATATAATTGGGGTACATTAGTGTACGACTATTTGGTTGGTAACTTATGCAATGCGTCAAGGGCTTTGAAGAATGAATCACATACAAGTCACTTCCATGTTGTTGGATGTGTGTTATGCTGCAGGTAAAGCTTCATTGTATGATTTTGATGTTAACTATCTTGTTTGAAGTTGTATAGTGTGGTGTGCTATTTGTTTTTTAACGTTACAATTATAGCCGAAGGTTTAGTTGTGGGATAACAAAGTTTCCACGATTGTTGCATTGGATGGATATTAAAGTGTGTGACAATGTAATTAACAACAACTTTGATAAGGAAGTGGTTAACATGATGAAATTTAAATAGGTATGTTAAATTGTGGTTTATGTTTTGCTTGTTAAGTTGTGTTTTTTGTTGGCAGGATGTTGTTGATGTTGTGGTGTCCAATGAAGAACTTGATTATCATGTTGTCAAAGAAGCATTCCAAAGTTTTGCCATTTCATACAAGAAATCAATTATTAAAGAGAATGAACAGCTAGAGCATCTTGTAGACAATCAAGAACGTGAGATTGGTTGATCTCGAAGATTTTTTGTCTAATATAGAAGCTTTGGTTGCAAAAACGACAGAAGAACAGTCGAGGGATGATGATGATGATGATGTTGGTGTTGATTACACCGTTAATGACCCTCCGTATGATGCAAGAGTTGATGGTGTTACGGTTGATGATGATGATGGTGGACAATATAGCAATATGTATGACCGTACGAAGGCACAACCTCGAATGTGCTTTAAGAGGCATTCAATAAGAACTCCATTTGCCGGTTATGGGAAGAAAAGGAAGCCAAAATTGCTTACAATGGGTTAAAGTTCTTTTAAATTTAATGGCAGGAAAGTCATAGGTAGTTGTTGTTAATGTTTTTGCATTAGTCAAACTTGATGGTGATCCATATTTTGTTGTGTGTCCTTGAATTAATTGTCTCCTTCAATGCATTTGACAATATTTATATATGTTGTGCGCAATTTGTAAGGTAGATCCCCACATATATTGAGTTTGGTCCCCACTTATTAGTGATAGTTGGCAGCAATGAAATTTGTGGAGAAGACTGATGCACTCAAAGTACAATTAATTCATGTGCCTTGAAATGTGTAGAAGGCGTTAAGTAGCAATGTTGTGTACTTAAACATGTATTACTAGTTATATATGAAGAACTTGTTCAAAATATGTTTGTCAAGTCCACCAAAATTTTCATAGTGCTCCTCAGTTGTGGATTGCAGGGGAAGGCACCAAAATTTATTTTATTTATGAATTGAACATCCAAATTAAATGAAAATTAAACAATGCATTCTTTTCAAGTCCTACATGAACATTGAGTAACGCTTGATGTTTTAGAAATTTACAATTTGAAATGATATTCTATGATATAAAAATGTATCCCAACTTCCCTCATTATTTATCTATGGTAGTTATTATTTGAAATTTCAGGAAGAAAAATAAAAAGTAAAGTGTACTTAATTTGTGTGAGTTTGGTAGTTTAGATAAGAACATGATGTTGTTCATAAACTACATTGTAACTCCCTGGTTATTTTGCGTTCAGTCCATAATTAATTTATGGATACAAATTATCCAAAGATAATGACAATATCCAACAAATCATATGTAGGACCAACAAAATGAAATGACATGGTACAACAGTAAATTGTTTGGGAATATTATGTTCCAAGTAGTGTTTAAAAGCTTTGTTGCAAATACTCACTTATTCACTCATAAACTCCATAGTTTTGGATGGGCACAGGAACAATATAATTTATGGACATCAGTTAAGCATGTGAAGAGATTAATTGTTACCTTTAATTCATAAATTTCTTCCAAAATTTTTATGACAAGTCCCTAGGTATTTTGCCTTTAGTCCACATTTAAGTAGGAGAGCCACAACTTAATGAAATTCATTCCTTGAATGTAGTAAGCGTATTTTAGATGAAATTGGAACAAAATATATTAACTTTGTTGGTTCGTTAACATTACCATGGTTACAAAATTACCATAAAACCATAGAACTATAAAACATAAATATAACGAAAGTCGTTTCCTAATACATAATTGTAGAACAATTTCAATGGCAACTTCAAATATCCTTCTCAACAGATGGTCCAACTGCATTGGTCGAGGAGGTTGGACCATGTTCATTAGTGGAAGCCTTCCTTGACAAGTGTAGAAGTTTCTTCACTATGTCTTGAATTTTGGGATCAACTGATGGATGGGGCTCAATGACGGGAATAAATCATCTGTTGGGGGACAAATGTCTGGTTTAAATATCTATTCATGAACGAAAAAAAAAATTGACAAAACATTATTTAGGACATGTACATTGAATATGTGCTTACTACCTTGACAATGTTCTGTACTGTTATGTTTAGGTATGAATTTCCCCATGGAAAGGTGAAAGGGACAACCTACTCAAAGGAATATGACAAACAACATGATGATGAACCTTCAAGCGTCAAAATGAAGAGGATAAGGTCCATGATTGCAGCGAAAATGAGCTGGAATGGAAGAGTGGAGTCAAGCTTTGAAGGCCCTTGCAGCAATGAAGATGGAAGGAGATGAAGTCTAGAATAGAGGTTCATTCTAGGGAAGGAGGCTGGAGGATTTTAGAGTAGAAACTAGTTTAGCAAGTGACTCTTGAGGTAATAGGGGTGGAGTGATCTCAACAACAAGGCTATTACCATTCAAAAGTAACCAAATACAAGAGTAGAATTGCCCCATTTATAGGATTCATGGCCGGCCAAATGTAATGAAATGTATCATGAAATGAAATGGAAATGTAGCTTGTGGTCGTGAGATGAAAAGGAGAGTGGGATCAAGAGCCATGTGTCCACTCACACTCTCATTGCCTTGCTCCATGGAAAGCATGCGCTTCAAGCAAGGTCAATGCTAAAATTTGCGCTCCACTCTTGGCACAACATGAAGTGTGTGCTCCAAGCTTTCTCTCCCATGCTAGTCTGAGCAGAAAATGTTTAATTGAGCTTGAATTAGCCCAATTTGAAAATGAAACAACTAAGTACTTCAACATTTATTCTACAAAAACATGGCCTAACATTTGGCCCAAAATAATTCTACTCTAATGCTCTTACATGATCCTCTCATATCTTGATATCTATTTTGGCCCATGAAAGCAACATATGAAGCCCATGATGATTTTGATCTTCTTGAGCAAAGCCGATTTGAATCTTTCTAAGCATCCCTCTTGTTATTGGGCCTTTGAGTGGGTTTGGGCTTTGAGATGCATGTGGGCTTAGAGTTGGGCCCATGGTGGACTCATCACATAATGTACTTAACTATATCGAGACAAGATGGATGTTCAGATGAAATTGCAGCAATCAAACTATATAAAACCACATAATATCTGTGAAATATCAATATCATAATTAAAATTTTGAAATATGCGAAATATTAATGTCAATATGAAATATCAATATCATAATTAAACTACGAGAATATTAAGGTATAAACTAAATGTCATTTTGAAAATTGTTCCTTCACGACAAAAAAAATAATTTTTATTAGTGTTGTGTTTTATTGTTATATTAAACTGCTAAAAAAATTGTTTGTGTTAGATTTTATTAACCACAATAATTATATATATATATATATATATATATATATATATTAATATTTTTAATCTTTTGACACTTATTCTTTTCTTGTTTCTTTTTCTTGCTCCATATTTCACAATCTATAGTTTGTTTCGCAACTCATAAATGGTATGAAAATTCAAATACAAAAGCAAACTTAGTAATGTGATGGTTCCTCCTATTCAGTAATGTGATGGTTTCTCAACCTTTCTCCGCAAAACCACGAACTTTAATTGGCTCCTCTTATTCAACAATGGTTCTCTCAGTTTTTGCTTTTGCTTCACCCCCAATTTGAGCTTAATAACGTCATTTTACCTCTTTCTCTAAAGCTTCAAGGAATCTTGAACCTTCTCTTTGTGTTGTTGATGCCAACCTTGCACGTAGTGAATCTAACAGAGCTTTAGGTTTCCATCAATCGTCGTCGGCACTGCCACTACAAGAAAAACTGATATTACCAACGGTCAAAATCCATCGCTAAATCAACATTACTGACGAATTATCGACGGTCAAAAATCTGTCAGTAAAATGCTTGACCAAAAATTATCAAAAAATCCGTCGGTAATTACCAAAAAATCCGTCGATAAATTTGTTGCACTGTTCATCTTCTTCCTCCTCCCTCTTTCAAATTTTTTTTTTGTTTTTTTTTTTGGTCGCCGTCGCCGTTGCCGCCACCATCGACGCCACCGCCGCTGTCGCTGCCACTGTCGCTGCCGCTGCCGCCGTCGTCTTCTTCTTTCTTTTTTTTCTCCTTCTTCTCCTTCATCTTCTCCTTCTTCCCCTTCTTCTTCTTCCTCTTCTTCCTTCTTCTTCTTCTCCATCTTCTTCTTCTCCTTCTCCTTCTTCTCCTTCTTCTTCTCTTTCTCCTTCTTTTTCTTCTTCTTCTTCTCTTTCTTCTCTTCTTCTTCTTCTTCTTCTTCTTCTCCTTCTTTTTCTTCTTTTCTTCTTCTTCTCGTCTTCTTATAAGGAGAGTTTTGGGCAGGAAAATTCCCGCTTCTTTTACAGATGAATTTTACTGACGAATTTTAAGTTATGTAAATATCGACGGATTTATCGACAGAAAAATTCGTTGATAATTCAAATTTAGGCGGGAAATTTCCCGCTTCTTTTACCTATAGAAAAATCTGTCAGTAAATCTGTCAGTAAAAAAAATTTGAATTACCGACGAATTTTACCAACGAATTTTTTTGTCGGTAAATGAAATTTGTGTTACCGACGGATTTTTCTGTTGGTAATTAAAATTTGAGAATCCGTCGATAAAATCTATACCGACAAAAATATATCCGTCAGTAAAATTCCGTTGGTAATTTCAATTTTTTTGTAGTGCGCCATTGCCTCCCTTTAGATTGGTTGCACCTCCATTATGTCTTCATTTCATCACCCCATTCACATGGTTGTATAATTCCTTGTGATGGTTTTGTTTGCTTGTTTGACCATTCCTTTAGGAAACAATGATTGAAGTTTAGTAAAAAACCATTGAAATGTTCGTTCCACACTTTCTCATATGCACGCACATCGATTAATGAAATGTTAGTATGGGTTTTGTTTGTTTGTAGCCTAGTTAATGGCTTCTTAGATGATCACAACTAGGGATGGCAAAAATACCCGTGCCCACGGATATCCGCGGATAAAATCCGCGACGGATAGTTACTACCCGCGGGTATTTATTACCTGCGGGTAGCGGGTAGCGGGTATTTTAATACCCGCTTATAAATGGGTCGGGTACGGGTATCATACTATCCGTGCCCGACCCGACCCGTTGCCATCCCTAATCACAACAATAACAAAGGAAAGTGTTACAAAGAAATCCCTCTCACTAAATCCAACATAGGAAAACTATGGACTTAGATATGTGGTTGGTTGTTGTAGTAAAGTAGATAAGGAAAAACTAACTGTTGGAACCATGGTGGTTCTTGATAAGACGACACTAACCATAATGTGAGCTCTTCCACATGAGGTAAGGTTTAATGGTTAATTTCTTTTTCAGTATTATTTGATATGGTGAATGTGTAGCTTGTATTCTTTAGGCTATCTGGTTTGTTTTCCTTCTAGAAATCATTTATGAGTTGATAGGTCGATCTAGTAGTTTATTATATGTTGCATGAGGATCCTAGTAATATCAGTTATTCCACTATTGGTGGTTTATCTCATGAGATAAGAGAATTAAGGCAATAGCTTGAATTACCTCTCATGAACCCTTAGCTTTTCCTTAGAGTCAGAATTAAACCTCCTAAGGTGATTAATTTTCACTGTACTACTATGTTTGTTACTTCTTTTATGTTCTTGGCAGTATTGTCACCTAAGTTTCTATTTAAAAGTTCCTCAGTGGAAATTTACTTTAACGAGCCATGATATTTAATTTTGAATCTGATTAGTATCTTCTTAATTATTGTCTCACAAGGTATGCTCCTAATGGTCCTTCTGGAATTCGTAAAACATTGTTAGGTAGGGCAATTTCTAGTAACATAGATGCTAACTTCTTGAAGGTCAAACTTGTTTCTTTTCTTAATACCTTTGTGTTTTTAGGTTTCCTTTAATCTTAAATATAATGTATTGTATCCTCTATACTATTGTATATTGTTTTAAGTGCAAGAATTGATAAGTACATTGTTTCAAGTGCAATAACATGTTAATGGCAACAAATAGTTCTGATGTAGTGGTCAATATACTTTTGTACCTATCGCTTTATTTAATACTACTTTGGTTGGATTATTGTAACATCCTGACTGGATATTACGGATTTAAATATTAAAATAGAGAAATATAATTAAACTGCATTTACTGAAATATCATTTCCCTAAAACACGAGAAATTTTAATCCTTTTATTACCTTAACAATAATCCAAAAATCCATGATAATAAATACTATTATAATTGTCCAAAAGTCTAGTAATATCCATGTTTACAATTTATTTGAAATCATAAAAACAATATAAAACTCCGAGAAAATCCTTCTCCCAAGTATAGTCCCGCTCCGGCTCTACGCTCCACCAGAACCACCTGCAACGTCATCTGTTCCCGTGTACCGCGTACGCGATTATCACCAAACACAAGCAGATAAGGTGAGCTAAAAGAATATAAACATATGCAACAATTTATATAACAAGACACACACATCCAAGGATCCTCATCCTTTGATCTCATATCACACGGCCACTACCATGTAATCCATGTTCTACTTCTTTGGTTGATAATCTCAAGCTACCATTACTGTCTAACCTACAAGCCACCACTTGTAGAACGCATGCGGGAACACTCGTTATTCCGAGCCACAACTCAAAGAATGCTCGTGTTACCCTTTATCCTAAGCCACAACTCCAGGAATACTCCAACATTTGATCCTTGAGATATCGCCCAAAGCCTCGTAGACAACACATATCCAAAGCAAGCAAATCACAACGTCTGCTTCATCAAAAATTGCATGGCGCTGCACACGAGTCGCCAAGCGCAAAAGGCTTCCAGACCGCCTGACAGGAGACACGTGCCGCCTGACAGGAGACACGTGCCGCCAGGCGCCAAGTGTAACGTCCTAGCCGGAAATTACTTATTAAAATAAATAAGAAAATAAATAAAAATAATCACCTCATTTATTAATCATCAATTTCCCAAAAACACAAGAAAATTTAAACATTAAAGTTCAACGTGCCAATATAGATAAAATAAATCGCATCAGTGCGTGTTACAATTAAAATCGTCTATGAAATTATTACATATATAACCATAGTTCATCATAATGACTAGTGATAAAACCCTGAGATATCCCCACTCTGTCTCTAGGCATCTGTCTGCTCTCCTGCATCAACATCTGCTCCCATGTAACAAGTTACATGATCATCGCCACACACACACAGATAGGGTGAGCTCATTTAAATAAAACCAAACAATATAATATTAAAATACAACATCAATAAATTTAAACCCGGGTTAGTACACTTTCCCCATTTTCTTTTATTTCTTCACTCTCAACACTTGCCTTTAGACGTCTATCATCTCTATACCCTTTAGGTGAGATCAATGATCGATCTTTGCTGTACGAGTGTCTACTCGCCCCTCCAACTACAGGCCACCACCTGATAGTCCACACGTGGGAATAACTTTGCCACAGCATCTCACTATGACACCAAGTGGAGTTCCCCAAAACAAACCTAAGTTTGTAGTTGTTTCCAGACTACCAAATCTCTATTAGAATCCACTGAAGAGGGCAATCATCTGAAACCTTGCTGTACGATCCACAACCCGCACACTCCACTGGACTTCCTAAACCACCAGGCTACAACCTAGAGTGGTCACGTGTTACCCTAGTACAAGATGCACTCGTAACTGGGCCCCCAGCCAAAGCATCGCATCATGAACATCCCCTAAAACGGTGTAGAAAAGTTTCCTCGCATACCATCACTGGACCAAAACCGCCTGGCGCGCATCTCACTCCGCTAGGCGGAACTTATCTCTAGACCGCCTGGCGGGCATCACACACCGCTAGGCGCCACGCGCCTGCAGCATCAACACTGCACTGTCACTGCCTGGCGGACACCATCTTGCCGCTCGGCGCCTCTGACATCGTCGCCGCCTGGCGCTTCCACCCCATATCGCCAGGCGCCTGTCTTCTTCCAGGTCTCCTACTGCACCGGTTCCGCCTGGCGGAACCATACTTTACCGCCAGGCGCACTGTGTTAATCAGTGGCCACTGCCACTGATTGAAGCTTCTACCGCCAGGCGCCTCGCCTCGTGCCGCCAGGGGCCATAGTAGTAGCGCAATGCTACTGGTTTTTGGCATTTTTTTTCAGGTCTTAAGAGATCCCAAATCAGTCATACATTATTTTTTCATACCAATCATAATATTTACAAACATAATACCATAACCAAACTCAACATATACCACTAACTCATACCCAATTCACACATATACAATTACATCATACCAATTCAATTATCATCTTACACATCCTCCTCATCGATTTCTACTCTAAACCTGCCACATAAACTCAATCTTTGATCATGACATCTAATGTTTATTTAACTCATACCACGACAATTCTTTCAAAACATAATACCAACATTTTATAGCAAACCCTTTTCGCAAAACAAGGGTTTAGAAGTTAGACACAATCTCTGCCACATTACCTATATTAATTCCGCATTCATTGACCAATTCACACACAGATATGATATTCTTATAGTCTCTCATGCATATTCTCATTTAATCCTGACATTTAAATCTCAACTACACCCCCGTCTACTCTTCCATTTCATACTCGTGGTTAGGTTCACTTCTACCCACGCTACTCTACCAATTCCAGCTTGTTACAATTCTATTCCACACAACACTCATCACCTAAAATCACTACTGCGACTTAAAAATGATCCATAGCAGCGTCCCTTACATATGACTCCTTACGTTCATACAAAAAAAAAAACAGATACATATATATTTATCTTGCATAAAATAACACCCATTTGATTAAACCGTGTCCTACCTCGTGCATAATAGTTTTTAACCCCCAACATAAACCCTAACTCCCAATTTCAGAGCAAAAATCATGTCTTCCAACATACCACAATAATCACAATCGTTCATAGACTTCAACGTCAAAAAAATCAAAAGCAAAACATCACAAAAACATTGACAAACAGCAAAAATTGCGCAACCCAGTTCGTGCCGCCTGGCGAGTCTCCTTCGGCCGCCTGGCAACTCATAAAAAAATCCAAAACCTGGTGCAAACTATATGTGCCGCCTGGCGGCAGTTCATGCGCCGCTAGGCGATTTTTGGAAAATCCAGAAAACTCAAACAACTAAGGATTTTCAAGTTTTACATTTTCCAGAACATATCATTATCCAATAATAACAAGTAAAAACACGTAATTGAAACTCCCCTAACCTGGATTCCTTGCTCAATTTGCTAAATGTGCTACTTCTTTCTTGTTTGCCAATCTCCCTCTTGCTCTTCTACCAATTCAGACCCAGAACCTCACCCAACACTCACAATTACTTTCCTTTCGCGCTCTCTTTCTGATATAGACTCAGCCTTGGCAAAACCCTCCCTAATACTCCACTTTCACCTTTTAAACAGTGCTTAAATTTAGGTCCATAAGGCAAAAACGGGTTTCTCACTTAATTAATGGTTAATGGCCATTCATGGTCCCTTTATGGCTATTTTTTCAGCCTCCCTTGGCTGCTAGATCAGTTAGGGTTTCCCCTAACCCTTCCCATTCCACCCAAATCTAGCATTAGATAAAAAATATAACGTTTAATTTAGGTTTTCCCCAAGGCTAGAACCCATAACCATGCAATTACTAAGTTAATACCAAACCATCATGCCAATTCATATTTCATGCCAACTAGTATAACCCAATTGCTATCTTCTTACTTACACGCACAACATATTAGATAAAGAAATAAATAAAATTAAATCCTACACAAATGGCATACATAGGACTCGAACCCAAGTCCTTTCACACAATCAAAGTACTCTCAACCACTTGAGCTAGTACTTTTCCACGTCATGAAGGTTAGCATTTAATGCCATAAAGGCTTCTCTCACTCGCACTAATTAAATAATTAATTATTTAATTATTTAAATTTAGCGGGTCTTACACCAAGCGCCTTTAATGTTACTGTTTCCACAAGTATCGCCTGCCGGGACAACCCTTATCACCAGGCGCAACACGCTTCAATTCTCTACTGGTTTTGTAGCCATCACTTGGCGGTCAAACACCACCGCCAGGCGCTACACCAGTACTTATGCAATACTGGTTTTTCAGCACCCAAAACAAGTAAAAACAAACCATTCACATTTCTTATATATATATATATATATATATATATATATATTCCCTATTTTAAACCATGCTAGCATTCAATTCTAACTTATGAATAACACATGCTCAAACAAATATAAGCAGCAACACTCTAACAATTTAAGCACATAATCCTATGCACCAATGCAATTAATATTGACACACATGCCTTGATCAATAATCAATTCTCCACATGTGACAAACCCAAAGGAACATTCAAATTGATATAGACTTACCTCATAACCCACTCATGCTTCATTATAAGATACTTGTAATTATCAAGAGCTTATTCATGTATTTCAAAGACTCCAAAATCAGCAATCTTGAGTAACGTATATCTTTAACTCCTAACAACCAAATAAAATCTCCACCGTTCAAAGTGAAGAACTACGTGCTATGGACCACCTGTAAAAAATTCAACTAAATCGGACGGTTAACGAATCGGAAAATGTAGTTTTACAAAAACTACAAAAACCAAAAAAAAAATGGTGGCGCCTAACGCCCAGAAGTAGGGAAGGTGGCGCCTGGCGGGACTATACTACCGCCAAGCACGTTTTTGTGAATCAAAGCGGTACACATCACTAGTATGGCGCTTAGTGGCTAATTGAGTGCCGCCAGGTGGTTCCTGAAGTTTCACGAATCCAACAGCTCTTTCCTTGCGCCTGCAAGCCTTAGTTTTTTCCCGGTTTCCCCTGGCATGCAGATTTCCATCGATTCTCACACAATCCAACTTCTAAGTATAATGATTCATATCTTCAGCGCATCCATTATCAATTTTTCCAAGCAATTCAACACCAATTAATCACGTAACCTTCAACTCTAAAGATCTCAACCCTAAGAGATGTTCATACAAATTTTCATCCAATTTAGCCTCCAATTACATATAGTCCAATGAGGTATGAAGCCTAATCACTCTCAAATGATTAGAACATTAGTTTCCCCTACTTAGAATCATCACAGAACACGAAACACATCAAAATCGAGTCAATTCGACTCGCGTCGCCTGGCGGGTGTTCATCACCGCCAAGCAGTTCAACCAAAAACCTAGAATCTGGGTTGCAGCCATGTGTCACCTAGCGGCCAGGGATGTGCCTCCAGGCGGTTCCTCTTCAAGAACTCATAAACCAGTACAAAATGAAGTGTCGCTTAAGAGTGATTCATCACCGGCCAGGCAGTTTCTGGAAAAAATTATAGAAACACGAGAATCACTTGAAATAGGCAGAATACATACATCCAATTCATCATACATCACAAGAAATTAACGACACGAATAAAAATAACGGAGTCTAGCTCCCCTAACTTGGATTCCTTGCTCCCAAAAATGCGTAAATCTTCGAGTCCTTGATCCCAATCAGCCTTAGTGTGATTCCTCCTTCAGAACTCCTTCTCCACTCTCTTTTCTCTCTCTTTTCACTGTGATTTACTCTCTCAAAGTGTACCTATGGCAGCCTTAGAATAAACCCCCTCTCTCCCCCTTAATTTTCACTAAATCACCTTAATTAGCAATGATGGGAGGAAAAACGAAAATGGTAATTAAGCTAACTTAATTGCCATTCAAGGTCCATTAGTGGTTGTTTTTCCATCCCCTCTTGGCTGCCCATTCAGCTAGGATTTCCTCTGCCCTTTCACATTCAAGCCAAAACTAATGTTTGCAAAAAAAAAGAATATGAAAGGGGAGAGATGTTGACATGATAAGCCAAGGTGGTTTGCTTCTTGAAGATTTGATGAAGATTGAATGAAGCTCTTTTGAACTATCTTGAAGCCATTACCATTGAAATGATGCCTACATTGATGAAGGAAAGGAGATTTGATGATATCCATGGTGATTAAGGATGGAACGTGTGCTCTCCATGTTGTTACATCATTAAGAAAGTGTATTTGTAGCTTGTAATTCATGTTGTAGACCTTAAAGCATTAATTAGATGTAGTTTGGTCTTTATTGTGTTTTTAATTTGTTGAATGGTTTTTCAACATATTAAAATGACTCTTTTAATCTGTTGAATGACTTTTTAACAGTTAAAACGTTGGCTGTAGTAGCCTTAAACTGCAACAAATTCAATCAGTTGATTTAGTTTTTAATCGACTGATTTCACTTAAGTCAAGTGAAATAAACCGATTGATTTGAAAATCAACATGTTGAATTTCGTAACAGTTTGACTATAAAAGTTGTGATTTTTGAAAGAGAGGTTTGTTGATCATTTTAGAGCATGATTTTGTTCTGGAAACTTGTGGAAACTCTATCTTTCGTGATCATACGTGTTGCAGCTGTTGAAGATTGATCTTGGATCAATTCTTGGAGCTTTTGGCTTCATTTGAAGCTTGGAGAAAGTCATTTGTGGTAGGCTAGGCTGTGTTACCACTAAGGTTTGATCTTTCTCAAGCTTTGTGTGTGTGCCTGGTGGTTTTCCAAGTCTGCAAGAGGGTTCTTGCTGTGTTGGTGTGATTCTTGTGTGATTCAAGAGTATTTTGTGGTGTTTTTGCATATTTTGGAAGTGTAAGGGTGGATACTTTGTAAAACTTTTGAAATAGTGCAAAGTCAAGCTAAGGTTACCTTGACAAACTGGATGTAGCTCAGGGTTGAGTGAACTAGTATAAAAATCTCGTGGTGTCCTCTCTTCTCTAACCTTTCTCTCTTGCATTTTCATTTTAAAGTTTCAAGAACTTGTGCTTTAATCATCTTTTTTATGTTTTTGCATGTTTCCATGGCATCTGAAGCATTGAGCATGTTTGTATAATCATTTGGAACTGGTCTTGATCATTCTTGAGCATTCTTTCTAGTTTAAAACTCGAATTTGCATTTCTGCATTTTTCCCAGTATTTTAGTCGACTATTTTTCTGTTTCAATCAATTGATTATACAAGAACATAATCTGTTTAGTAAAATCAACCTGTTAACTCTATTTTTGATCGATTGAAAGTGTACAGTTCAGTACTATTTGCATCCTAACTTGGTGATCTATTTGATTCAATTAAAGGTGGTTTTTAGCTTGCAAAGGTAGCCTAAATTTTTAACTAGCCAATTCAAGCCCCCTTTCTTGGCTTTTCAACCATTTCAAAACTAACAAGAGAAACCCTACCTACAAAATAGGCAGTCTAGGGGGTTGAGAAAACACCTTGTTAATGACTATTGAATAGTCATTAAGCCTCCTTTAAACAAATTTTCGTTTTAGAGAATAAACAAGAATTTTTACTCTCATAATTGGATGAGTGTGTAAACTGCTGTTGTGAGTGCACTAGGAAAGGAAGTGATCAAAGCAACCATTATCAGCATAGGCACAAGGGTTTCGGGTCCATTTGGTGGTGAAACCAATGAGCACTTGTGGGGAGCACGAAATAAGCTTGGAGTTTTCGAATTGAGCAAGGATTAACAGGTTAGGGGAGTTTACGCGTTAGTTTTTATGTATGAGCGTGAATTGTATAATGTTTGATATGAATTGTATGCATTTCTATTGTGTTGTTCGTGTTTTTCTAGGTTTCTGGAAATTTCCAGAAACCGCCTGGCGGGCTGTTCATAGTTGCCAAGCATCACATGCGTTGTGGCTTATTTTTGGGTTCTTGAAGAGGAACCGCCTGGCGATAAACTCCCGACCGCCAGGCAACACATACCAGTTTTACCCAATTTTTTGTGTTTTTATGAAGGGTCTGGCGGTGGTGATTGACCCGTCAGGCGACGCGAACTAATTTTTGCCTCGATTTTGATGTTTCTCAAGTTCTGGGAGGTTTCTGATCGGGGAGAAATTGCGTTCTAATCTTTATGAATGATTAAACATCGTATTTCATTGGCAATTCATGGAATTGAGGTTTAATTGAGAAGAAAATTGCATAAAGGTTATCTTAGTGTTGATGATTTGGGGATTTCGAAAATGACACTAATCTAAATGGAAAATGTGAATGAATTTGGGTATGGGAAGTGTTAGAGAATGAATTGTAATCCTAAAAGATGGAATCGTATCTTATAGAGTCAAAACTTGGTTGAACTCAGAGTTGTTGTGAGTGGGTTGAGGTTCGCATGTGCAAAGAAGAATGTTGGGGTTCCTGGAACAACAGGAACCGCCTGGCTGGTAGTATAGTCCCGCCAAGCGCCACCTTCCTCACTTATGAGCGCTAAGTGCCACCTTTTTTTTCTTGTTTGCGCAGTTTCCATAAAACTACATTTCCGGGTTCGTTAACCGTCTGATTTAGGTGAAATTTTGACAGGTAGTTCATAACATGTAGTGCTTCATTGTGAACGGTGGTGATTGATTTAGAAGATAGTAGCTAGAGATATATGTCACGCGTGATTGGTTGTTTGAATTCCCTAATAGTATGATTACTAATGGTTGATTAAGTGTTCTCAAGTGCTGGTATGGTCTTGATTGGTGAATGTATATATATAAATATATAAATATGTGAATGATGAGTATGTTTTTGGTAGTGCTTGCTAAGGTATGTTCAACTACGTGTGTTGGACTACAGACGGGTAGGTCCGTAGAGCAGGACTACGAGCAGGGAGGTTCGTAAAGTAGGACTATGAGCGGGGAGGTTCGTAGAGGTAGGACCACGAGTAGGCAGGTTTGTGTGAGCATCATAAACCCAGAATCCGAGACTAACTATTTTGTGTGTTGTGAAGGTTGAAAAACCTTGGGGATTAAGGTCTTGGCCAAGAATTAACTAGAATAAAATAGATGGGTGTATCTTGATTTTCTTATTAACTTATATGTTATCTGTTTATCAGCTCACCCTATCTGCTTGTGTTTGGCGATGACCGTGTAATGCGTTACACGAGAGCAGATGATGTTGCAGGTGGTGCTAATGAGGCATAGCATTGGAGAGAGGGTTAGTTGGGAAAATCTTTTACTAGAATTTTATCATTATTGTTTTTATGAACCTTGTAAACAATGTTTTACTGCTTTGTGAATTTGGATATTGTATTGGAGTTTAATAAATTATGGATTTGTGGATAACTTCTGATTAATAAATGTTTTAAAATTTCCCGCGTTTTTGGGAAGCGAAGTATAATAAATGAGATTTTCATCATTTTTCTTCTTTTTTGTTACTTAAATTAGTAATATCCGACTGGGATGTTACATTTGGTATCAAAGCAATGGTTTTCAAATAATTTTTTGGCCTTGGGGAGTGAGCTTGTCGGGTTTCAGTTGCGAAACCTTGTAGGAATGGATTTGTAGTCTATCAATCATACTATTGATTGTGGACTGCGTAGAGTTACGAAACTGGAAGCATTAAGAATAGAAAATATCTTGATAAAGTGATGAGGGTGGACACTCATGACTATATCAGAGATAGTTTCCTTTCTTAATTCTAAAGGTTGAGTTCCTCTCCTATACCTTTTCTTGTTATGTTTGTACTTTTGTGTTATGTGATTGTTATTTGTGGTGGCAAAGGAATGTAGATTCAAAGTCAAACTTGACTTGCTTGCCTTGTAAGGGTTAGAGTAGGGCATTTGAGGCACTTTCTTGACCGAAGAAATGAATATTCAGAAGGTTGTGTATCAGTGTACGAGTGAAATTAAGTTGTGAATTTGTAGGCGAAAAAGACTGGAGGAGTTTAGAAACATCGCGTTAAACTGAGGGTAAGAATATGTTCTTGGAACGAATACAACAAGTTTTGCGAAAGGAATCAAATTCAACGGTTAGAATAAGGAGAGGTGTTCAGTGCATGCTTGTGCAGCAAAGTTGAGAAGTCAAATCGGTGCTACATCCTACCATGGGTTTGAGGTAGGAGTGGAAAGTAGTGAAACATATGAGGCTAAGGCTAAACCAAAAGGGTAGAGACAATGAAATGAGAATCTCAAGCGGGAGGTAAAGTTGAGGCAAAAATTGAAAGATTAGGTCGACCAGGCAATGTTCTGAGAAAGGGGGAAAACCAATCACGTGGTAAGAATATCGTATGTTCAAGGTTTTATGTCGGTCAACCTCCATGAGAGGCAGTTAAATCTTGTCGGCAATAACAACAATTTAAGTTAGGAGTAAAATGAATGTCCTAAGTAAGGTGGCTTACAAGAAATAAAGGTTTGACTTGGAACATGAGACGAACGGTTTCAAGTATCAAAAGAAGAAGTACTTCGTTAAGTTGTTCTTATGGGAATGAGGCAGTTTGTAATGTCATTGCACAAGGGGGGATGAAAGTAAAAGAGGAAAGTATTGTGTAGCTAAAGGAATGTCTCTACAAATATGGTGTTGGATCGATTAAAGTAAATAATTAAAAGGATACAAGGTATAAAAGTGGTTTTTGGGGTAGGCATTTTGGTTTTAATCGAGATCATATACTCCTTGGTATCGCCATTATGAGAATTAGGTTCTGGTTGTCTGCAAGAGGGAGTTGGTAGTGAGATGTTGGTTTACTCTACAGTTGCGGCTAAGTGTGGAATACTTGGGTTTGGTGGTGTCTCGGGATGATCGAAGAATCTATACTCAAGGTTAATTGGAATTGACTCTTTTATGAGACTGGGACATCAACACAAGAGTGGATAGGTTATTTTTGAATCTCATCCCGGAACGATGTGATACTCAACAAGGTGGTGTTCGATCATCCAAAGAGATAAGTCCACGATGGTGTAATGGTAGATGGATCAGGAAGCTGAGAACAGAATGTCGTGTGAACTAGAGTTACTTAGCAAAGACAAGAGAATAATAGACACAGAGGATCTCAATGGTGGAAGAATCCTAGACTCGTTTTCAAGTAGATACTAGAATTTGACTTTGGAGTGGTGAAGTTCTTTATTGCATTAGTACCTGAGGAAGAGTTGGTGTCAATAGTTTCTAATCGGATGGTTTCACGAGGAATGGAAGAAAGAGAAGCAGAGGAATAGATATTGAAGATTTGATGGCAAGGACTCAATGTAAACACTTTAATGATTGCAAGTTTTAGTGCATCTCGCTTAAAAAAAATAATGAGCTAAACCATTTAAGTGAAGTATTGACTAAGATTAGAGTGGTTCCAGATGAGGTGTTGGGTGGAAGGAGAGGCATAATGCCGTTGTGTGGATACCCGGATTAGGAGTCGGTGATTATGGGACCGAGTTGCTGCAGTAGACGACAAAGAGGGTTAGTTTAATCCAAGGCTGGATGCATGCGCCAAAGAACAAATAGAAGTTGTAGGTATGTATGAGGAGAAGGTCGTGGGAGTTTTAGGTTGGAGAGCATGTGATTCTCAGGATTACTCCAACTACCGACAATGAAAGAGCGATCAAACTCAGGAAGTAGACTCAGAAATTCATCAAACCATATCAGATAACACGAAGGATAGGTCCAGCAGCCTATGAGGTCACTTTACCACCGCACTTGGCAAACTGTATATTGGACTTACAATTAAGGGAGTACATTGCAAGTCTTACCCATGTGTTGGAGGAGGACGGCGTCCAGGTGCATGAGGATCTAACAATGAGAGTTGGATCAGTGAGAACCTTGGATTCTCAAGTCAAGCCGCATAGAGGGAAGGAGGTCCGGGGTGTGAAAATCGTCTGGGAAGAGGCAACCCAAGAGATGACTTGAGAGATGGAAGACCTCACGAGGCAATCCTATTCGCATCTATTTCTGGGTAAGTCCAATTTTTGAGGACGAAAATTTTTATAAGGTGGGGGGAATGTAAGACGCGAGAAATTTGGATAATTAAATAAATAATTATTTAATAAATGCGTGTAGTAGAAGCCTTTATGGCATTTAATGGAAATTGATATAACGTAGAAAAGTACTAGCTCAAGTGGTTGAAAGTACTTGGCTGTGTGAAAGGACTTGGGTTCAAGTCCTAAGTATGCCAATTATATGATATTTTAAAATGTGCATTATTTTAATGTTATGATTGAATGTGAGTAGTGATAATGTAATCCTAATATTATAAGAATTACCATGAAACATGTGTTGGTTGAATTGGTTGTGCATTGACTTTGTAATTGAGGGGTTGTGTGTTCAAACCTTGCTAAGAATGAATTAAACTTTCTTTTTGCCTAATTTTCTCTTGGCAAGAATATGAAAGGGGAGAGAAACCCTACCTGCAAAATGGACAGCCTGGGGGTTGAGAAAACACCTTGTTAATGACTATTGAATAGTCATTAAGCCTTCTTTATACAAATTTTCGTTTTAGAGAGTAAATAGGAATTTTTACTCTAATAATTACATGAAAAAGCAGTGGTAAGAGTGTGTAAACTGCTGTTGTGAGTGCACTAGGAAAGGAAGTGATCAAAGCAACCATTATCAGCATAGGCACAAGGATTTTGGGTCAATTTGGTGGTGAAACAAAGGAGCACTTGTGGGGAGCACGAAATAAGCTTGGAGTTTTGAATTGAGCAAGGATTAACAGGTTAGGGAGTTTACGCGTTATTTTTTATGTATGAGCATGAATTGTATAATGTTTGATATGAATTGTATGCATTTCTATTGTGTTGTTCGTGTTTTTCTGGGTTTCTGGAAATTTCCAGAAATCGCCTGGCGGGCTGTTCATAGCTGCCAGGCGGCACATGCGTTGTGGCTTATTTCTGGGTACCTGAAGAGGAACCGCCTGACGGTAAGCTCCCGACCGCCAGGCAACACATACTAGTTTTACCCAATTTTCTGGGTTTTTATGAAGGGCATAGCAGTTGTGATTGACTCGCCAGGCGATGCGAACCAATTTTTGGCTCGATTTTGATGTTTCTAAGGTTCTGGGAGGTTTCTGATATGGGAGAAATCACGTTCTAATCTTTATGAATGATTAAACATCATATTTCATTGGCAAGTCGTGGAATTCAGGTTTAATTGAGAAGAAAATTGTATGAAGGTTATCTTAGGGTTGATGATTTGGGGATTTCGAAAATGACACTAATCTAAATGGAAAATGTGAATGCATTCGGGTATGGGAAGTGTTAGAGAATGAATTGTAATCCTAAAAGATGGAATCGTATCTTATAGAGTCATAAGTTGGTTGAACTCAGAGTTGTTGTGAGTGGGTTGAGGTTCACATGTGCAAAGAAGAATGTTAGGGTTCCTAGAACAGTAGGAACCGCTTGGCGGCACCCAATTGGCCGCCAGGCGCCATACCAGTGATGCATGGCGCTTTGATTCACGAAAAACGCTGTTTTTCTTATTTTTCACGGAACAGGAACCTCTCAGTGGTAGTATAGTCCCGCCAGACGCCACCTTCCTCACTTCTGGGAGCTAGCCGCCACCTTTTTTTTATGTTTTGTGCAATTTTTGTAAAACTGCATTTCTCACTTTGTTAACCGTCTGATTTAGGTGAAATTTTGATAGCTAGTCCATAACATGTAGTGCTTCATTGTGAACGGTGGAGATTTTATTTGCAGGACAGTAGCTAGAGATATATGTCATGCATGATTGGTTGTTTGAATTCCCTAATAGTATGATTTCTAATGGATGATTAGGTGTTCTCAAGTGCTGGTATGGCCTTGATTGGTGAATGTATATATATATATATATATATATATATATATATATATATATATATATATATATATATATATATATATATATATATATATATATATATATATATAAATATATAAATGTGTGAATGATGAGTATGTTTTTGGTATTGCTTGATGACGCATGTTGAATATATGAACCTATATATGTTAGCTCGAATGTATGATGTTATAAGTGTGTGAATAAGACCACTATTGATGATATCACTATGATCGAGTGTTGCATGATCATGACGGGTTTTGGGAAAGTATGGGAACATGATAATCATACTTTAAGTGTAATATAATTGTGAGGGCATGCAAAATAAGTATATAGCTTTGATGGTGTCTTATGTCGAGTTTGTGAATTGTAAGCATGCAAAGGGTTGGGAAAATGACAAGGCAAAATAAAGTGTGTGTTGGAATTGATTTAAGAGGTAAGTATATATGAATTATAAAAAAGATGAATGTTTGCATATACTTGAAAGATGCAAGTGTTGTAATGTTGTAATTTGGAATATATGAATGTGTATGTTGATTTCTGGATGTTTGAGAATTGAATGGTTGAATTCTAGGAAATGGATTAGAGTACCTAAAACCAACAGTGTCACATTACTGGATTAACGCATGGTGTTGTATATTGAACCGCCAAGCGATAGTAGGAAATAGGGATGTCTTGTGAGTTGTGGCGCCTAGTGGTGATGTGAAATTGCCAGGCGGTCTGTACTGTCATTTGTCTTAGCGGCGCTTAGGCTACGCTAGGCGATGTTGTAGTGGCAAGGGGTGTTGTGATATGTTTTGCATGACTTGTTGTGTTGGTCCTGGTCTGGGATATGCTTGATCTTGTCATGAGCGGGTAGGTTCATGACTGGTGATGAACACATGATGATATGAGCGTGGAGGTTCATATCCTATTACTCTCGTGTGAGGATATGAACGAGGTAGGTTCGTATGTTCCGTGCTCACACTTGAGAGATGCTGCGTGCGGGGAGGTACGTAGCTGGTGGATCACGTGTATTAGACTACGGGCGGGTAGGTCCGTAGAGTTGGACTACGAGCGGGGAGGTTCGTAGAGTTGGACCACAAGCAGGCAAGTTTGTGGAAGCATAGGAATCCCTAGGACCAATTTGAGTATGTACCTTGTGTAGCGTAGTGTGCTTTACTTGTTTTTGTTATCATGTTGTAATGTGAAACTTGGATAAGGGAATGGTGTGTCATGAACGAGTAGGTTCATGGATGGTGGTGAACACGTGATGAAATGAGCGGGGAGGTTCATATCCTATTACTCTCGTGTAGGGATACGAGCAAGGTAGGTTCGTATGTTTCGTGCTCACACTTGAGAGATGTTGTGTGCGGGAGGTACGTAGCTGGTGGATCACATGTGTTGGACTACGAGCGGGTAGGTCCGTAGAGCCAGACTACGAGCGGGAAGGTTCGTAAAGCAGGACTACAAACGGGCAGGTTCGTAGAGGCAGGACCACGAGCAGGCAGGTTCGTGTGAGCATCATAAACCCTGAATCTGAGACTAACCATTTTGTGTGTTGTGAAGGTTGAAAAGCCTTGGGGATTAAGGTCTTGGTCAAGGATTAACTAGAATAAAATAGATAGGTGTATCTCAATTTTCTATTAACTTATATGTTATCTGTTTATGAGCTCACCCTATCTGCTTGTTTTTTGCGATGATCGTGTAATGCGTTACACGAGAGCAGATGATGTTGCAGGTGGTGCTAATGAGGCATAGCATCGGAGAGAGGGTTAGCTGGGAAAAGCTATTACTAGAATTTTATCATTATTGTTTTTATGAACCTTGTAAACAATGTTTTACTACTTTATTAATTTGGATACTGTATTGGAGTTTCATAAATTATGGAATTTTGGATAACTTTCGATTAATAAATGTTTAAAATTTCCCGCGTTTTTCGGAAGCGAAGTATAATAAATGAGGTTTTTATCATATTTCTTTTATTATTACTTAAATTAGTAATATCCGATCGGGATGTTACATACAACCTACTAACTAAAACATGCCAAGTGGGCCATAAATCATAATATGCAAAATGGTGGAAATATGTGGAAATGGCGACATATTTCTCTCTAAATTTGTCATTATCTTCCTCGGGTCTTTAATTTTTTCTTTCATCTTTTTTTCAGAATCTAGACATCTAACTTTCCGCAAACCAAGGCGCTTCCTCTCAATCACCCACTCCCCACTCTCCTTATCCTAAGCCGCCTTCTCTTCTTCATGCTTGGCTGCATGAGTCTTTAGTTCTTCTTGGATTTCCTCCACCTTCGCTCTTCCTCCTTCTTTTAACTCTTTATCCAGAAGGTTGCCCACCCTACAACCCAAAATCAAAGCCTTGTTGTTGAATTCCGACATGGCCTTTATCATTGCATTGTGTTCCATGTTATTTATGGAAGAGATCACTGCTTCCGGTAGATTGATTTCAATATCACGACGAACTAATGTCTCCGGTAACTCTCTCAAGCACGCCTCAAGTTTTTTTATCCTTGATGTTAACCCAGAACCAAGAAGTTTGGCGTTGACTCTCTTCATATCTTTTCCAATACCCTTTTGGATGTGAATGGACGTTTTCCTTTTCGAGATGCCATTAACTCGAACTTCAACCAGCGGCTCCTGCAGATTGGGAACTTTGGTATTCCCCATGTTTTTGGCCTTCTCATTATGCTCCTTGCACAAGCTCCTAAACAAATTTATTTTTTTCCTCAGTTGAGCCATATGTCCTGCAAAACAAGCACACTTTGTAATCTCCCTCACACCTAACATAGCAAAAAAAAAATGATACCTTCTAAATCAACAAGCAGATGTACTGACAAAAAAACTCTAACTAAGCCTTTACTGGGCAACTTATCGCTAAAACGTCCCAACACTTCTACTACTTGTCTATCATCCACAAACAACTCCCTCTTCTTCACCCCTTTATAACGACGAGGATTATTTGTCCAGATGAATGTGAACTTAGTACTCCAATCCTCATTATAAAATAGTGCACAACCTAATTCCTTCATGATGACTTAAAAAAATCCGCCTTTAAAATGCTTAAATGATTGAGAAAAGGCATCCAGAATACTTATGCTTAGGTGGCTGACGATTCTTCAACCCCTCCTTGATCATGACACACAGATTTGGCGACATTAACCTTCTCCAAGGAAACGATATTAGGAGAAGTACCCTTCTTAAAAATAGGTATGTAACCCAACCATGAGTTAAGCAACCAGGACACATGTTATGCCAAAGGCTGGGGGACTGATGTACTATACTAGGCTGACATGGCCGGTATAAACAGATGCCCGGTCCTAGTCGCCAACCTATAGTCCTATTCTGAATAAATCATTGATTAACTATATAGGAAACTGATATATACATAGTGGTTAAAGTCGCCTACTTTAAGCATATCACATATGAGTAAGGGCTGCCTATTCCAAACATAGGAAATAATAGTTAAACTCCTAGAATCAAGTCATAAGCCTGATATTTGAGCCTTGATCAGGCTCATACAAACCCAAAGGAGGCCCAACGAGCCTAATAAAGGCCCAACCCATAAGCCAAGTAATCTATGATTAATGTTCTATAAATACAAATGGACCCCAGCAATTAAAGGTACGCAATTCATTAATACAAAACCTGATATTTGACTTTTGAGAGTTCTCGTTGACTTGATCGTTGGAGTCCTTTTTTGCAGGTAATCTCCAAAATGTTCAATCCGACAATAGGACATGAAGACATACCCAACGAAATCAAAGAGTATCCATCCTGAAGAATTAAAGATTGGATAAGATATCATTTATGCTCCTTGATACTTTACTATTATTTCCGCAAGAAGATGACGAATTAGGAGGGTGCCTTTTGCTCTTTCTTTGGGAATTATAAAGAAACTTAGAATGAGGCATCTTCACCTATGTGTGTAGTCAAATTTGGAGATTGGAAAATGGTTTCTCAAAGGGGTTTCTATTTAAGCTTATTTTCTTGTTTTATTGCCAATAATATCCTAACTGACTTTTCAAATACAGCTTAACTAGAAAGCATGTCTTATTAGAGGGTCACTCTAACCTTAATGGGTAAACCATGCTACTCCCTTCTCTTTTCCTCCTCTTTCCAATTTTTAAATATTCTCTTCAAAGAATAAAAACCTCCTTTTTTATAAATCACTTATTTTACTCTAAGATTAACAGAATAATGTCTCTTAAAATTACAAAAATAGTTTAAGTCGGATTACTTTTCTTTAGTCCCAAGCATGTGCGTGCATTAGTTTCTGATGAGCATATGAAAACTATGGTTAAAGATTGAAGATATATTAATGAAATGACCAAGTTACCGTCCAAATGACTTGATCACAACTGGTTGAGTTTGTTATTTAACCATTTAATTAAATGAGTTCCACCAACTTCTTTACTCACTTTTTCGGGTAACCGTGCCACCCGTTACATCTTACAACTCAACAATGAAGTAAAATGACAAAATTAAGAACAAAATAAAAGAAAAGAAGTAGAATCGAATTTGGAATAAACCTGGAGTCAAGAAAATAAAAATCAAGAACATAGTACCAATGTAATTAAAGTAAATGAAAGAACAATCATTTGAAGATCATCTTCAAAATAAGTACATTAAAGAATCACAATTTAAATCGTAAAAGATTAAGATAATATTTAAAGAATGATGTTCATTCTTATAAGAGACGATGCTTTAAAAACTATTAATTTCTTATATTTTAAAAAAATATTTCAAAATATAGATGTCTATTTATAGTTATAATTGGACCGAAAGTTTAAATGTAAACAAAGAAGGAAAACCAAATTCAAATTTGATTTTAGGCTCAAAGTGCTGTGATCCGTGTTTAGATTATTATTTACATACTACTTGAGACACCATGCTTCCACTCCTCTTCCTTCGGATGTGTATATTTTATTTCCTTTTTTATTACAAAAACACATGAAACTTCAGTTTTAATAAATGCCTTAGTCATGGCAGAGAAAATAAGCGTATTATTTAACAAATAATGGAAGAAATGTTTGATGACCACCTTCACCATTTTACAACGAATATTCCAGACAAATATTAATAGTTACATTATTTTACTCGTGTCTTAGCCCCCATCATAATTAGAGCTGTCACACGGTTCATCTGACCAAATCCACCATAGGTTAATTACTTAGTGGATCAATCTAACATGACTCACTTATTAAGGAGTCCAAAATACTCATATCCAACTCGATCCACCACAGGTAGGTGGGTTAAACGGGTTAGCTCACTTAACTAAAAATAAAAGTTCTAATAAACTCTGATTAAACAAAAAATAAAAGCCCCAACAAAATCAACCATTTGAATTTAATATAATTTAAAATCCCTAATAAAAGCCCTAAAAAAACTCCACCATCTAAAAGTCCCACGAAAAATCGTTAGGGATTTCTTTTTTTAATATAATTTAATATTTAGAATTTATGGACGTGTTAGTGAACCAACCTCGGTGAGTTGACTTCTTAGTGCACCGAGTCCATTTTTGGTCCAAACCCATGGTGGGTCGGGTTGGTTCTCGTATTTTAACCTATTTCGATAGTTCTAATCATAATGGATTCTTAACTTTTAGGAAGCAAGAATTTTATAATTAAAGCTTTGAACATTGCCACCTAATCCAATATCTACATTGAAGATATCCACCATCAAACCCATTTGAAAGCCACACTCCTAATATTAAATAAATAACTTCGTTTTACAAACAATAGAATGAAAGATCTACGAATAAATTCATTGGATATGTAATATAAAAAAATACAATTATAGGCACATTATCGATTAACTAGGTATCACATTGGACATTTACACTAAACAATAAAGAGAAATAAAAGGCTACCATTTTCTTCTTCCTCATGATAGGAGAACTTGAGGTCATTCATGATGAGGGTTCCATAGTGAGGGTTTAGAATGGTGGTGATGCTGAAGATGAATGATTTGGGTTTTCGATGAGGGTCAAGATTAAGGATGATGGTGAGGGTTTTGTACCATAGGTCGGATTGACCACCATGGACCAATGCCTAAGTTAGTCGTTATGTCATAATATTTGGATTAGACCGCTAACATAGGAAAGCTGTTATTCCTAAAGACCACTAACTAATAAATACTCATTAAACACAAAATATTATTGCAAGGTATAACAATGCTTACATGATGGCCATATTCGTGAACTACACGATGTTCCAGTAATTGGGAGCACCGCCTATCCTAACTTGAAATAAAATAGTTAATCCAATAGGACAAAATGTTGAACTTGGGGCCTGGGCTTAATTAGGCCCATACGAGCCCAATAAGGGTCCAACACATAACCTAAACCAAGCAAAATATGATTAATGTTCTATAAATAAGAGTGGACCAATATAATTAAAGGTACACATTGCATTAGTGCTTAAACTGAGATTTGACTTTGAGAGCTTTTGTTGACTTGATTGTTGGAGCCTTTTCAGCAGATGATCGAGGTCGTACTCGGCCAAACAAAATATTTAAATGCAGTACTCAGGAGTTAACCCAATGTCGTTTCCCAGTGACCATTATTTTCACTTAAAGGTTCCATATTGTAGTTCAACACAAAGGGGGGGTTTATAGATTCACAATGCTAATCAATAGATTAAATTAAATGCAAAAGTGATTAAAAACGTATTGACATCCTTCATTCAAACTCAATTTCACTTATCACAAACCACCAAATTAACACCTCTGCCTTCTCTCAATCCACTAGATAATAACCCACTAAGCGAAAGTTACAATCCAACTTCATTATGCAATTAAGCAATGCACACATTCATAAATTCGTGACAGCCAAGCTATATACATTAAGCATGAACATAACCTAACCCAAACATATGCAATTAATCATTAAATTAAGCATAAACAAATGAACCACATGCATTCCCTGAATTCAGGACAAAGACATGGCAGATTTCACAAAACAAGCACAATCTCAAAGCTTCATTATATTTTTCATCAAGGAGTCAATACACGAATTTAGCTAGACATGAAAATAGGGCAATTAAACACTTAAAAACGAAATTCACCAAAACAGAACATCAAACCCTAACTTAGGTATTATTCAAATGCAAATTCAAGAGCAAAAAAGAATTCTAAAGCTTTAATGGAACAAAAATCGTTGCTGTGATATAAAACCGAAAACCCTATACATAGGTGTTGTTCCAAGTCAATACAATTCACAAAACAAGATGCCCAAGCTAGCAAATGAGTTCAAAATGTAAAACCCACATTGGGTGCTGTCAAATGAGCATAAAAATAGTAAAAACAAGTGCTAAAACGTGAAAAATGAAAGAAGGCACCTCCATGGTCACCCACCAAAGCTTCAAAACGTGAAAATGGAGAATGGAGAAGATGAAGTTCGGCTACCACACAAGAAGACCTAAAAATCTCGTAGTCACATCAATTCTGCCACTCCTATTTACAAAAATGCCACTCAAGGCTACAAAATTACAAAACTGCCATTCTGATCAACAAAATTACAAAAATGCCACTATGGGTTGAAATTGCTGGCCTAATGACGTGGACAGGCTGACTAACATGGCGTAGACGTGGCGATGATGTGGAAATCACGTGACAACTCTTTCTTGACCTTCAGATAAATGTCCAAGCTCTAAAAGTTTCTCCACATAATACCTAAAAATAATTACAAACAATAATTAGACCAATTAATGCCAAATAACTAAAAATTCGGGATAATGGCCCAATGAAGCCCAATTGAGGAAAATGACCTAACAAAATACAATTAAGCACTAACAACCCTCAAAAATGGCACAGAAAAAGCCAATAGAATAGGGGAAAATAATGACTCATCAACAAGTAATCCCCAAATGTTCAACTAAGTGTCAAGATGCGAATACATGAAAAATAGGGACGAAGAGTACCATCCGAGTGGTTCAAAGATTGTGGTAAGATGAGATTTAAGTCCCATAATAATATGTTATTGTCCATGCAGGAACATGTTCAATACTATTTTTGGTAAGGTTAGATTTAGGTTTTCGGCGAGCCTCCACCAATGTTCGTGCGAAAGGCTTGCTTAGGTTCCAAGTGTGAAATGTAAGACCCGTGAAAATTAATTAATTAATTAATAAATGCGGGTAGGAAGAGCCTTTATGGCATTAAATGTTGTTTGGTGTGACGTGGAAAAGTACTAGCTCAAATGGTTGAGAGTACTTAATTGTGTGAGAGGACTTGGGTTCGAGTCCTATGTATGCCATTTATATGTTGTTTGATTATTTAAATTTTAATATTATGCGTGATCATGTTGTATGATAATAAGATTATAAAATTATAATAGTTATCATTGAATGTGAATTGGCATAGTGGTTGTGCTTTGGCCTTATGAATGGAAGGTCACGGGTTCAAACCTTGATAGAAATTAACCTTTATTTTTTATCAATAATTCCAGGTTAGGGGAGCTGTGTAATGGATTATGAACTAAATGAGGGTTTTGGTATGGAATTGGGTAGAGATGATTCAATCTCGAGTTGGGGTAATATGAATGGATGAAATAACATGTTTGACGTTTGCTAGCCATTGTTTTATGCTGGGTAATGATTGAATGCAGTTTTGGTATGATTTCGGACTGGTTTGGCATTGCTTTGGGTGAATTGTGTGCGTGAACAGAGAGGGAACTCTGCAAGTCTCGCCCAGGTGAGTCCAACTCATCTAAGCGAGAGTTGCAGAACCTTGTTTCTGGTGCTAATTCGTGCTTCTCGCTTGGGTGACTTGTTTTGGGGTTGAGCGATTAATGCTCTCGCTTAGGCGAGAGAGGTTTGCCTAAGCGAGGTCGCGATGAAGCTTGCGCGTGTTGAGCGCGACTTCTCGTCCAAGCAAGGGGTTTTTGAGGTGTTGAGTGACTGATACTCTCGCTTAGGTGAGAATAGCCCGTCTAAGCGAGGTCGCGATGAGACTTAGATTTTTTTTTGTGTGGAATCTTCGTCCAAGCGAGGAGCTTGTGTGTTGAGCGACCTAAGGTCTCGCCAGGGTGAGAAGAGCTCACCTAAGCGAGATGAAGTGATACATCCACTGTTGCAAGCTCGCTTAGGCGAGGTAGTGTAGCCTAAGCGAGACCGACGTGCTGGTTTGGGCGAACAGGCATAGCTTAAGCGAGAATGGCGAGGAGTCATGTTTATAGGTGTTGTTTGTACTATTTGCTTGTTATTTCTTAAAGGATAGGAATTATATGCTTGTGTTTGCGGTGTTTGGGCTTGAAGGACTAAGTCCAATAGGGGTTTGGGAAGTGCTTGATGGTTGGACGCATGATGGGCATGGAATTATGTAGTTCCCGTCGGCTGCTATTGGGCGAGGAGTCCTTAGCATGGTGATTACATGCATCAGGCGCACGATGGCCAAGGAACTGCTATGTTCCCGTCGGCTACTATTGGGCGAGGAGTCCATAGTATGGTGATTGCGTGCGTGTCATGGTCCGAGCGAGAGAGGCTTGGATGTTTTACTACAGACGAGGAGTCTGTAGGGTAGGACTATGAGCAGGATAGGCTCATAGGGTTGGACCACGAATGGGTTAGTTTTGTGGGAGCACGGTTAAGTCCTAAGACCTAGTTCATGTACATGACTTATGAAGGACTATGAGGTCATGGATGGGTAATTTAAAAACAATGAAATACTTAGTCATCTTATTTTGGGATGGGTGGCATATTTATTTCATGTATATATTTATATATTGTGCATAGCTCACCCTATCTGTGTGTGTTTGGCGATGATTAGATAACTTGTTATCCGGACGTAGATGATTTTATAGGTGAGCCAGGAGACGCTTAGAGGCGGAGTGCAGGGGCTACCTGGGCTTTTGAAAGGATTTTCATATTTAGACTTTTGATGTAAAAATTATTTTGTTGAACTTTGGTGGATATTGTAATAATGAAATTGCGAACATATGAATTATGTTATATTAAAGTTTTTAAACTTCCCGCGTTTTGGGAAATGGACTTATAATAAATGTGATTTTATTTTCTTATTTTCATTTTATTATTTAAAACCGTAATATCCTATAGGGATGTTATATGAAACAATTGAAGGTGGGGCAAATTTGAATGATCTAACAGTGTTTTGTATGGAAGACTCGATCAGGTTCACAGGCATGGCTATTTGAAATGAGAAAGGCTCTTGAAATGAGGATTCTAAAAATAAGAGAGAAAGGTTCTCAAAATGAGTTTCAACGATATTGGTTATAAAAATGAGAATGTTTTCGTAAATGAGAAAGGTTTAGAAAACAATAATGGTGATTTTTTTTAATTGATTTCTTTTTTAGGAAAAGAGATTAATGAGAGGAATTTTTTTTTTAATAAGAAAATAGAGTATTGAAATGGAGGGGAATCAAGAACACGAGAGAGAAAAAATAGTATAATTATTAAATGACCCTGTAAATGTCATATTTTGAATACAAAATGTGACACTTATAAAGTTGTTGTATTATAAACAAAATTTTTGCAGTCGTTTACAATTGCTATATTAAAACTTCCATATTTAACATGATTTCTTTTTTGTAGTGATAGGATCCCACTTGTATACTTTGGAACAAGTGAGAGCTGAATGAGTTATTTGATACTAATTTGATTAATTTAGATTTATACACTTGTTTTCTTAACTATAATGGTAAATAAATAAAGTAGGATTTCATTGTTAGCAATTTGGGTCATGCATATATACCATAAATAATTAAATATGTTAGGACTGTTATATTTTATTAGCCAATTTATTAAAGAGTATATATATCTATCATGAATATATTAACTGTGTAGATATTATGATGTTCTAATTTGATGAAGAGGAAAAATTAGGAATATTACCTTTACAAAAAAGTAACTGTTAGAGGTTACATATAGGGGTTACGGTCCCCATATGAGAGTATGTTTAACATTATTCTGTTCTTTTCTCTTTCTCCCCATCATAAGAGAAAATCAAGAGCAAACTAAGGGTGCTCTTATAGGTGGGAGCCTAGAAACCAAACTCATCTTCCCAAACCTATCTACTATTCCCATGTACGCTTTCGCTTTCAGTCTCTTGGGGTATTGCGAATTGTATATTTATCTGTGGGTTCATTGTATTTATGTTTTCATAAACCAACATTCATATATATACGTTGAACATTTCAATTCTAAATATAGTCTTAATTGTATGGATTGAAACAATTAAGAGTCTAAGCAAATTAATTGATGTATATCTAATTAATTTGTAATCTTTGTTTATAAATTAATCAAACAATAATCATTTGATAAGCAACAAAAAGTTTGAGTACGAGAAAGCTTAAAATTCAACCTATCTTTAACATATTTGTTAAAATCCATTTATATTGTCTATTGTGTTTCAAAACCCCATTTTCTTTTACTGTTTTATGTTTCTAACCCCTTTCTATAGACTTAAATAGGAGTTGGAGCTCTTAGTTGGATTTTTTGGTAGACGCTTGGGTTAGCTTAACCCTCTCTATATTCTTTTATATTAATTTTTTATGCAACAAACATTCAATTTCAAGGTGCTAGACAATTAGTGCAAGGGATTAGACTATTACTACAACACTATTTGTATTAGAAGATTAATATTTATTTTATTGAACCAATGACAATAAAGGTTGATAAGGGTAAAATATTCTTGAATTGATTCAAGAGTGGATAAAGCAAATACCCCATTGATATCTAGAGTTGATTCTCATATATCCTCTAGTTTGTTTGTAATTGTTTTTAGCTTTATACAAACTTTATAGTTGATAGTGAACCAAATTTTTCTTGAGAGAAAAAATGAAAACTAAATGTAGGATTGATTGAATCTAAATTAGTGTAAATTCTTGTGCACTCTTTATCTTTCTATATATCTCCCTTTACATTGCTTCTCTAAATCTTGTATCAATTAGATTTTCAAGATAATTACATTTTGATTTTCCTAAGTTGAAAAAGATTTAGAGAAAAATTTCTTTTGGGAAAAAGTTTAAAATCAATTCACCCTCTCTTGGTTTCACCAAGTCATCCTTATTTTTCTAACATATAAGAGTAAAGACAAAGATATATTTGTGATGGAAAACAATGGACAAGTTGTCAACATATTGCTCTTGTTCGAAGAGGAGACATTTATCTAGCAAAACCGACAAATGAAAGTCTTCTTTAAGTCACATGTTAATATAATGGGCGTACATATTTGAAGATAGGAACCACATTCTAGTTGATAACAACATAGAACCCCTTCTAAAGGTTTATGGAAGGAAAAACACAAGCAATAAACTCCAAGACAAGATACACTCTTAATAAAATTTTCGTCACAAACTAAATTTGCATTGAAAAAGAACTGTCTAAGTGATATCATAATTCCTTCTTCAAGTCCTCTCTTTATGTGTTAGGACACCACTCTTGCTTTCTTGGTCCACCCTATCCTAGACTAAATGGAGACCCATTGTTAGTCAAATTTGAAGTCTAAAACTATTTTTAGATATACTAAAACATTTCAAACAAATATAAACATATTTATGCTCTTTTTTTTTTACAAGATTAAGTATAAGAATAATTTTAACCCTTTACTCTCCAAAGTAGTATAATCTTCTTTGACCCTTTATTTTCTTTTATCCTCTTAACAATGCATCTAATGGTTGGATGAATTGTCATTATACACACCCTCTTTAGAATGATTTGTCCTCATATTTGAATGATGCTTATAGAGAACAACTGTATTGGTTGAATACTACATCATCTTCCTTCATGATCAAATATCAAGTGATTCCATATAGAGAGGAATCAAGAAAAGACTAATGAAGCTACCTGTACTATACCTAGGTGACTAGGACCAATATAGCTAACTACCCGACCCAAACCGCCAACGTATAGTCCAAAAATAAAAAGGAACAATTGGTTAACTACGCAAAACGATGAAACATACATACAGACTAACGCCGCCTACTTCCAGAATAACACACGAGTAAAAGCCGCTCACTCCAAACTTAGGAAATAACAAATGGGCTTTTAATATCAGATTACAAGCTTGGAACATGTGCCTAGCTCAAGCCCATTCAAAACCTGAATATTGGCCAATGCAATAAAGAAGGACTCAACCCATAAGAAGGGTAAAACTTAGTTAATGGCTCTATAAATACACGTGGACCCCAACAATTACGTAGGAACACTACCCAAATTCAAATACTCAAAGTCTATCATTTCAAAACTTATATTAAAGATGTCACATTAATGAGAAAGAGTATGAAATATATATATAAGTGTTGACCTTATGAAAGTCAAATCTATAGAAAAAAGAATTTTGAGATACAACTGGGTTGAATGCTTAACCATTGCAATGTTATTCACGTAGTGAATTTTTACCCTATGCGCTTTGTTATTGAGAGTTTTTGTTTTTGTAATTTAATTTGAGAATTCTTAATCTCAAAAGGAGATTGAGAAGATACTTAGAGAAGTTAATACTCGTGTAACTTGGCAAAGGTGATACTCGTAGTAATTAAGTGTTTTGATTAGTTGAACCTCTTAAACAATGTGCTTTAGAGAGAACTAGATGTAGTCCAAGACTTAGGGGTGAACTAGTATAAATTTATATTTTATGCTTGATCTATTTACTATTTTATTTTGGATTGTGTTATATGAAAAAAGAGCCTAGCAATTATTCATCTCCCATTTTAGAGCCTTCTTGCACCAACAGGTGGTATCAGAGCCTGACTTTAGGGAAATTCCTTAACTAGGAAGAGAGGACTAATCTAAGAGACCAATGGAAAGAGACAACCAAGCAACAAATTCCACACTTTTGTTCAAATGGGAAAAGTATTACTTACAGAAAATCACAAGTAAAATAGAAAAATACAGAAATTATGCAACAATAGTGTAATGTTCTTATAAATAATGCAAGGCATGGTCGAATTTTCCTATGTAAGGAAGTAATGAATGATTTGGTGATGCAAAATAGTTTAGATTAACATCAATTGAACATAGAAATTGGAACGAAACAAAACGATAAAGTAGAAATGAAAATCATAAATTTAGAAACCTAGGTTTTAAAGAGAAAAACAAAAAAAAATTGTCACTTCATGTTTTTTAGTTTTCTATGTTTAATTTGGAAATTAAGAGAGCAAACATGTTCAAAAACACTAATCTAACCTAACTTAAGTAACTATAACTCATAGAAAATGGATTTTCTCAATTCAAGAACACTTAAGCTTGTTCATCTCTTGATTTTACTTCCAATTCATAAGTTTAACTCAAACACTATGGTGTATTTTGGTATTTTTAACACACTAAGTCATTGGCATAAATCCATAACCCAAACTTAGTAAGATATGGAAGAAAAACCAATTAAGTCATAATTTTAAGGGAAACTTGAACAAAGAGTGAAGAACACAACATGAACTCAACTTGGGCATGGTAAAAAAGTTAAAATCATCGAGATGAAGAGAATTTAATTGGTGGAAATGGAAAGAAACATGAAATAAAACTGGAATACCAAATGTATAACTAATAAGTGCTTATTTTACTCATAATTCATATGCATTTTAACACTTATATTGTTTTGTTTTACTGTATAAATGAGATTTTACCCTCTACTACCTAAAGAATTCAACAAAACACATTTGAATATGAACATCTATAGTGAACTAATGCAATTTCTTATGAATTTAAGCAATTGTAGAAGAAACAAAGTTCAATACATTAAGCCCTAGAATCACAGCTTGAGCATTGAAAAGCATATTGAAGATAATTAAAATTTTTCTTTGACAGTCAAAGCAAAGAAGATGGTGCCTAAGCCACATGAGGAAAACTTCACCATAAAGCAATCTAAAGCACCTAGTTTTAGAGCTCAACCATAGGGGAAACCCACCTTTGAAGAAAAGCTTCTTGGTTGATCAACACGAAAAAGCTCAACCATGGAGGAAACCTACCATGGAAGGAAAACTTGTAACATCCCTAAGGAATATTACTAATATTTAATATATAAAATTCGAAATAAAAATAAATGCCTCATTTAATATAACACCATTTCCCAAAAACACGGGAAATTTAAAACTTTAATACAATGTAATAAAAATAGGAGTCCATAATTATAAAACTGAAGTAATATTTGAATGACTCCCAAAAGGGTTACAAAGTTATCTCAAAACCAAAATAATACATATATACAAAATCCCCTGTTATCCCTCGCTCCGAGTCTATGCACCTCCTGGCCCACCTGTCACATTATCTGCTCCCGGATAACGAGTTATCCTATCATCGCCACACACACAGAAAGGGTGAGCTATGCACAATATATAAAACAAATACATGATATAAATATGTTACCCAACCCAAAATAACCTAACTAAAATTTTCATACTTTTCAAATTACCCAACCATGATCTCATAGTCCTTCATGAGTCATATACATGAACTAGGTCTTGGGACTTCACTGTGCTCCCACAAAACTAACTCATTCATGGTCCAACCCTATGAGCCTATCCCGCTTATAGTCCTGCCCTACGGACTCCTCGTCTGTAGTAAATCATCTTCTCAACTTGGACCCTAGCACGCATGCAATCACCATACTATGGACTCCTCGCCCAATAGTAGCCAACGAGAACATAACAGTTCCTTGCCCATCGTGCGCCCGACACATGTAATCACCATACAAAGGACTCCTCGCCCATTAGTAGCCGACGGGAACTCAACCAGTTCCATGCCCATCATGTGTCCAAGCCCAAACACACACCACATGCATATACTTCCTACACTTAGGGTAAAGTAGCCAAATCTCACACACAAGCACACACAAACATGGACAATTCACATAAACTTGCTTAAGCCAAAGACTCTCGCCCAAGCTAAGCCCTCAGCCTCACTTAGGCTAGTTCGCCTCGCTTGAGCGAGATTAAAATGGTGGCCGCATCATGTTATCTCGCTTAGGCGAGATCCTCTCGCCTTGGCGAGCCATACCATCGCTCAAAATAACACACACCTCGCCTAAACGAGGATTCCAGCAAACCAACATGAATTCCCATCGCGACCTCGCTTAGGCGAGCCATTCTCGCCTAAGCGAGCATTCTGTCGCTCAGAACTCCAAAACCTCTCGCCTGGGCGAGATGTCGCGCTCAAAACTCCCAGGTTTCCTCGCGACCTCGCTTAGGCGAGTGCCTCTCGCCTGAGTGAGAGACCATGTCGCTCAACCCCTTTTCCTGGTCGCCTAGGCGAGAACCATGAATCAGAACTCAATGTGAGACTCTACAACTCTCGCTTAGGCGAGGTGGACCCGCTTGGGCGAGACTTGTAGGGTTTCGAGTCTGTTAACGCACACAAGACATCACCACTAACCCAAACCACATTCCAATCCAATACCAAACAATTTTAGGTAATGCACAACACATATGGTCGAGTGTCAGCTTAACTGAACCTCCAAAAATTTAGAATTGAAACCATAACATCACTTCCATATCAGGGAATTAAACATTATCCCTACCATACAAGAAACCAACCATTCCTAAATCACAATAACCTGAACATAGGATCACGTACAAAATTTTGACTAATTGACAAAAACCCAAACAGATTCTGATTCAATCATATTGACCACGAAACTCACAGAGCACATGCATCAAAATCATACTAACAATTCAATAATACGAGAATTGGGTTCAGCTCCCCTAACCTGAATTTAGTGATCACAGTTGAGAAAGGCAGGACCCTTAATTCATAATTCCCTCCTTGCTTCAACCCTTGCACACCCAAAACTCCACTCACACTCTCAATCTCGTGCTCCTCTCTATACCAGTTCACTTGTAATATTTCTGAGGATAATAGAGACATGAGGGGATTTCCTTATGTTAGGATTTCCTTATGGCTTTACATAAATGTTCTTTAATATGATAGTTGTTCAATTTGGTTTATACGTGTGATGAAGATATCACTCATCCTTTGCATATATAACTCGAATTAGGCAAAAGATAATTTTTCTTATAAATCTAATAGAATAATATAATGTTTTTAGGAGCCAGACATGCATATGTATGCTTTAGCTAGTTTAAGATTCCTAATCTTAATTGAAAAGCCTCTTCAGTAGGATGTGGAGAATTGACCTTGAGTTTGAATGCTTTTAGGGCCTAGGCTGCAAACATGGGTCTAAGATTAGCTTAATGTATTTCTAGGAACAATGAATGAAACTTGTTAATTCAATGAAATAGTAATCGTGCTTAAGAAGAGTTGTGAATATATGTCACCAAAGGAAGTATAATCATTTGATAATTGCTTTTACTTATATATAGTCACTCAAATTCTCTTAGTAACTTAAGCATCAGAGAGTCTTCGCAGGTGGACTTCCCTCTCATTGTGATTCAAAGCTCGGTACTTGTTAGCAACCTGATAATTGGCATTATTATCATGGTTTTATTTTATTTATTTTTATATCTTATTTTTAATTTATTTTTGGATTTTATTTAATATCAGTACTTATTAAATAAAAGTGGAAAAGATAAATGTGTGGATTATATTTTGCCAATAAAGGAAATCTTAGAGATTTGGGAAGATTATTAACAAAATGAGTTGAATATTAAATAGTCAAAGATTATGGACAGTATCAGATATCCACAAAGTTTGTTACTCAAATTACAAGAAAAAATAATTGAAGAATAATTCAAAGATATAGAATCTCCAAAGATTAAAAAATATACATCAAAAATTATCTCTTTCAATTGATTCAAGTACCAAATCAAATATACTTTTAGGTTGAGTTCAATTATGAAAGTTTGTAAATTAAGGTAGGCCAAACACGATATTAGAACCTGGACTAGAATAGACAACTACTTTGATTGTGGATTTAGACATAGAGTACATCTTTGGTCATTCATATTATCAAAATTTTGATCATTAATGAGCACTCTTAATAAGGAAAGGTCGAAGACATTAGGGTTCTTATTAAATTTTAGACTTATTGTTAAGACATTAGGGCTTATTACATAAGGTGTCTTGTCCAATCGGTCCATACCAAAAAGGGATTGCGGATTTATCAAATGTATGAAATAAAAGAATATTGTTTGGCATTTTTGCTTTGAATTAGATCATGAAACTCAATTTCATTAAAAACTTTATTTGATATTTTTCTTACAAGTTCTTTGTTTCGATTGTGTCACTTCCTTTTAGTCTTTACAATTTGATTTTGAATTTATTTTATTTTATTTATTTCTTTTATCTCAACCTAAAATGTTTTATTCTTTGTACCTTTATTTCTAAACAATCGACTAAATTTAAATCACATTAGTTCCTTTAGGATATGATATTTAAACTTGTCCATTTAACACAACCAAATTAACTTATTTTATTTCTAATATTTATTTTAATCAATATTTGTTAAGCCGACACCAATACTAATATTTATTTATAAAAAATAATTTAATATTTATTTAACATTTTTTTAGAATTAACTAACTAATCTGAGTCAAACACATAATTATTTATTAAAATAAATTTAAAGTAATTTTACATTTTTTATTTCTTTGAATAAATTAATTTTTTTTTTCGTGTTAAGTCGACTTTTGCAATTTGAACTATATAATATTTGGATGTTAAGATTAATGCAATACTAAGATTTCAAATACTCCAAAATATTCTTTTTAATAAATTATATAAAATATTATATTAGCATATTCTTATTAATGCCATTTTACACATATACTCTAATAAATAATTTTTCTAAGGTCATTTAAGAATAATTTTTTAACATTTCAACTACTCCCAACCAATTTCACAGTTTTAAGTTTATTTTCTGTTAGTTTTGAAAATATAAGTAATCTAATATAAATTTTGTCTCAAATGAATTTTATTTCCATAAATAAATATTTGCCCAGGAAGTACCTAAGCCTGGTTTCCACTTTCCATTTGTCATTATTTGTTTTTTCTTCCAATAAATATTTATTTATTGCAATGATAAACTAATTTCCATTGACGACCGAGTCAAGTATTCTAAGTAGAAAACTTTAATTGCACTTCTCCTCCGTTATGATTATGAATATTTATATGAAGAACCTAAAATAGGTGCTAATTTTGTGATGTTGAAAGAAAAGTATACAATGGAGGCGTTTTCTGCAGTATCAAGTCTTCTTGCAAGTCTTCTCGCAGCAGTCTATATCCACAAAGTCTAGTCAATGTTTGAACATCTTCACAAAGATGTGATGAGTAAACATTTTATATCTCTGTCCCTACACTGAATTCAGACTATAAATACATCACAACACTCTTCATCACAACATTTTACGTGTGCTATCTTTAATGAAGGATGTAAAAAATATATTAAGGCCCTTACGTGCGACTAGAAAGTGAAAATTTAAATATTATGATTGGTTAAGGAGAAAAATAGAGGCACTTCTTATTCGGTTATAAAGAAGCATAGATGTGAATATGAAAACAAAAAAAATCTGTCCTCGATATCCAAAGAAAAGAAGAGAACAGAGAATTCAGAGATGAGATAGAGTTGAGTTTTGGGTTACCTCAATGCAAGACCAAAAACGCGTGTTTTACAAACGGAAAATAAAGTCCGAAAACCATTGTATTATTTCCGTATAAACTCCATTTATCCTTGAATATTCAAACCATTGACATGCACGGTTTAAAATTTTTCACTGTTGCAACGTGGAAACATCTTATAATAGTCTAATAAAAGTAATTATATATTCATTTCAATTTAGAATTGATAAATATAATTAGTCGTTTTGTGTTCTAATTAGTATTTGTATATAATGGACCGATTAGACAAGACAACCAAGAGAAGTAAACCAGCTTAGGATCAGTCGAGCAATCGCGATGGCTCTCCAACTCACCATAACTGATCAAGAGGAGCAAACGAGTCTGCAAGTTGATCGGTCATGTCATTCGTTGATCACTAGCGTGACCTCGGTCATCTGACGCAATTAATTAGTCTAAAAGAAGCTTAACACAAATAAGCAATGTAATTGTAAAAGGTATGATTTAGTCGTAATTAGGTTGATGATAAGTAAAAGTCCATTACTAAAAGCAGCTTAACACAAATAAGCTACGTAATTGTAATAAGGTATGATTGAGTTGTTATTAGGCCGATGGTAAGTAAAAATCCATTACAAGTAATGTAAATAGGAAGTTCAAGTAAGGTGGTTGGTTACATTTTGATGAGAGACCTCTAGCTACGGGACCAACCACTAGAGTTATGGCTAGAAGGATACAAAAAAGAATGGACCTCCTCTCAACATGCAAGGCCAAGATGAAGTTCACATGGACCAAGGAGACCTAGCCTAAGACTCTTTACTTGTAAATATTATATTAGGATTTAATTTTGGACTTTGTATTTTTGGCCCAGTAGAATAGGGTTTTCTTTGGACCATGTACTGGGCCTTGAAGGGCTTTTGTGCCTTAGAAGAGTTTTGGACCACATGAGAGTTGGGCCTAGCTTTGGGCCATAAAAGGAGCGCATTTTTAAATGGATCTAGAAAGTGGTAATTGGAGCCAAAAAGATACTATGAGGAAGGTGTGACTTGCCAACTAATCAAGTCAGATGGAGCATGCATGAGGCGCTCCAAAGTGTAGTTTTCCCTACATTTGTCTAGACCACCTAGCTCTCCTTTTATCTTATAAATAGAAAGCTTAGGACCTTGTAAAAACCATTCATGAATATAGTAGAGAATCTCGATTGAGATGACTTCATACACCTCTTCTTTTGTGAATTAACTTAGGCTAGAGATCCTCTTAGTAGCTTCCTTGCTTTAGTGTTGGCTTAACCTTACTTAAGAACTTCCTCCAAACACAATAACTGAACCTCCTCCTCCTCATTCTTCGTAATTTCTTCGTCTTCCATACATCCATGGATTCTCCTCCTTTCCTTCTCACGTCTTCCATACATCACATTTAATACCATTACACCCAGACACCTACTAACTTAAGCATCATAGTACCTACTACAGGTACCACCCAAGAGGTTGTAGATGATCAGAATACATTGGAGAACAGATAGATTAGAGACATGAATGATATGAAGATTCGGACGTTAAGGAGTTGAGAGTGTTCGAATGGCCCCGTAGAAACATGTTGGCGCCCACTATGAGAGTAACTGGATATGAACCTCCCTGCTCATATCATCACATGTTAACCACCATCCATGAACCTACCTGCTCATGGAACAACATCACCCGATCCAAGCATAATATCGTTGTCAATTAAAAGCAACGCACACAAGTCATAACTTGCAGCACAATCGTCTGGCGCAGCTCCAAGCGCCGCCAGGCGAAATCAGTGCAGACCGCTTGGCAGTTCAAGCCACACCGCCTGGCACCAGGTCCACAACAGAACGCCTACTGCTCCGCTTCCTCCTGGTGGATCCTACCCCACCGCCAGGCGCTAATCGCTGCAGACTCCTTCTTGTTACACGGACACCGCCTGGCAGAGTACCACCCTTCCGCCAGGCGCAACTCAGTGTAGGGACCTCCTCGCCTATCCTTTCGCCTGGCAACACCATCCAGCAGCTAGGTGCCACATTAGTAGTAAGTTTCTGCAGGTTATTGGCACACTATAATGGTATGTTCTTCACTCTGCTTGACCTCTAATAGACACCACACACTCTTATAATCGTACCTAATTTCCATTAGCAATTCACCCTAATATATATTAACTGCATGTACTCATTCTCATCATTTCACACTTCCAACTAGGCAAGTTATTCATCACCAACTAGTGCATTATGATTAAACCAATTTTTAGCCGCAGTCAGTTTATACTTACTCCCTACAACTCATCTAATTCTTTAGAGAACCTGTACTCATCAACTTTTATACACTCTTTTATCATTCAACCTTTATGCATAATTTCCATCTACCTGATTCAATTTTTTCCTCCTGTAGTTTTATCTGCACTAACTCACTACTACACTTCATGTTCGACAGAATTGTCCTCCCTAAATTGGCCTCCATTGTCTTCTCTATCACTAGTATCTGCCAATCCCCACAACACTGCCTCTCTAAAAGCATATGATTCATCACAATTTCCCACTTCTGCGATACACTTTTTAGCCATGATTTCCCTTAATCCTAATCAATACTGTTATAGTTTATTCAAATTCCCCACATTTCATAAATAGTATTTTGCCTCTGTTGCAACACAACTCTTACGAATTAAACACAGGGACCCAATCTATTTCACTCTCATCACCTTCCCTCACGTCCAGCCAAAACTCTGCACCAAATTGACCTCTGCACACGTCACCGCCTGGCGGCAACTTGCGGCCGCCGGGCGGTATACTAGAACCTAGACAACTACCAGGTTTGCTGTACCTGCGATATACTAATACCCACAACTCGATCTCGTTTCCAATCTCACTCAATCCAATCCTTTCATTCGTGCTTTGCTAAACCATAGTCCACTAATATCATTATTCACTTTCCCAATTCCATCCAATCCCATTTTAATCATACTTAACCGAAAATTGATAATACTTTTGTGATCTTACATTTATCCATCATACCTTCATCCTAATTACAGATAGCAAACACCACAATTACAAGAAGAATTCGTAATGTTATCCACCCGTGTAAACCCCGGAGTTTAACTGGACTCCACACGTCATAAAATTCACCGAAACACAATAAAATAGTGTCAACACATCGTGCATCGCCTGGCGATTCAGGCTCACCGCCAGGCAGTTCATATCAGAACCCAAAAATAGGAGACAAAATTTATGTTCCGCCTGGCGGCACATGCATGCCCGCCAAGCGGTTTCTAGGCAGAACCCAGAATTCTGCAGGAACAACATCAGAAAGAGGGAAATTCATGCACTTATCACATAACAATATATAATCATACAAACATGGGATAAACATACAGTAAACAACCCCCTAACCTGGATTTCTCGCTCTCAAACTCGAATTCTTGATGATTCTCTAACCCAAAAGCTCTTTGAATCTTCTCTTGCACTCCCACACTATCTTCCACCCTCAATTCCCTCAACCGTACATGCCAAAACGCTGAAATTCTGTTGCCTAAGTTCACCTCCCAGTTTCCAGGTCTCTTTCTCTCGATGATCTCTCTCTCACACAATTATACCTCTTAAGTGCCCTTTAACACCATAAATCAAAAATTAGGGTATAATGTGCTTAATGACTAGTTAACTACCCATTAGCAGAAAGTTTTCAAACATTAGACTGCCTCCCTCTGCAGTTAGGGTTTCTATGCCTCCCCAATGTCATGCAAAAAGAAAGAATTTTGCCAAAAAGAATTTAGTTTTGTTCTTAGCATGGTTTAAACCCATAACATATCAATCACCAACTCAAAAGCATAACCAAAGCAACCAAATTCGTATTTGTGATCACTTTTACAATGTTAGGAATTTATCATCACATCAAGCATCCAATATACAACATCAAAAAACATAAATTAAATAACATACAACTAGCATACATAGGACTCGAACCTAAGTCCTCACACACAATAAAGTACTCTCAACCACTTAAGCCAGTACTTTTCCACATCATAACAATCCGCATTAAATACTTTAAATGCTCCTATTACCTGCATTTATTAAATAATTATTTAATTAACTATTTAATTTTCTCGGGTCTTACAGTAAAAAGTAATGATTTTACATGATAGCTAATTAGCGAAATGTTTAAATTTAAAGGCATGCTAATCATATGAGTTTAGAGGTTTTTAAATTTAATTGAGACTTTACTTTGATTTATTTAGAAACTTTCATGTGACTAAATGATTTTTTACCAACAATTGAGACTTTACTTTGGTTAAAGGTATTTATTGTAACTAAAATTAGTCAAGACTTTACTTTGATTAATTAAGCTTTTTATTTGGTGAGGAGATAAAACAATAGACATGATTAGGCATATTGAAATTTTATTGAGACTGTACTTTGGTTGAATTTACTGTGGATAATTTAAAAGTTGTCACTTTTAATTGTGACTGTACTTTGGTTAAAAGTGAGAACGCCAACAAATTAATTAAGACTTTACATTGATTACCTTACAAATCTACAACAATAATTAATTGAGCAATAATCTTTAGATAACCGATGATGAATCTATTTAGAAAAAACAATGAAATCATGCAAATTTGTGATTTAAACCAAAAACAACATGAAAGATAAAACAAGATTGATTCCAATGATTGATACAAATATGAGCAAAGCTTCAGATCATGCAAAAACATACAAGTATATCAAAAAGATGGTTCAATTCAAATTTCTTTAAACTTTGAAATGCAAAACAAGTGATAAGAGTTATAGACAATCACAAGGCACAAGATTTTTATACTGGTTCGCTCAAATATGAAAAGCTTTTCAAGGAAACCTAAGCCTGACTTTGCACTATTTCAAAAAATTTACAAAGTTTACAAGATTATACTTTCAAAATATGCAAAACTACAACCTATGACTCTTGAATCACACAAGAATCAACACAAGCACAACAAGACTACCCTTGCATACCTAGAAAACAACCAAGAACAACCCAGAAGCTTGAGAAAGATCAAATTTGAGTGGTGTCACAACCTAGCCTACCAAACCACTTCCTCCAAGCTTCAAAAACCAAGCAAAAAGCTCCAAGAATAAAGATCAATCTTCAACAGTTTCACATCTGTATGATCACGAAAGTGAGAATATTCCACTGTTTCCAAAAAGTTTTCGTGCTCAAAATGGTAAGTCGTACCTCTCCTTCGAGAAGAACGAAACTTATAGTCAAACTATTACGAAATTCAACAGGTTGATTTCCAAATCAATCAATTGATTTCACTTAAATTAAGTGAAATCAGTTGATTACAAAATAAATCAACTATTTAAATATGTAACACTTAAAAGTATTGCAGTAAACCTTTTAATCTGTTAAAAAGTCATTCAATAGATTAAAAGACACTATTTAACATGTTGAAAAACAATTCAAAAAATTAAAGACACAAACAAGACCCTATACATGTATACAATGCTAAATGGTCTACAATATGAACTCCAATCTTCAAACTTGTTTTCTTCACGAGTAATCCATATATAGCACACACACGAGGCTTGAACAACACATGAAACATCAAGTATTCACATTTTCATCAATTTAAGCACGGTTTCAACATGTTCCAAGGCAATGACTTCATATATCTTCATCAAATCTTCAAACACCAAATCATCAAAACCATTTGTGCTAACAAAATCAAGATCCAACAAATCTAAGCGATATTGAACTTGTTCACTCTAGTAAGGGAAATTCACTACAAAAATAATTATTTTTAACAAGGGTTATTTTTGGCATTTCTTAGGGTTTTAACCTCCACTAATGGTTGTACAAGGGGTTTTCTCTTCCCCTGGAAGCGCTAGTGTAGCTAAGAGATTAGCAAAAGATTTTAACAACCCTTGGTATTAGCACAATTTACTCGAGGTTTACAAAACCCTTTGTAATGGTTGGGGTTTGCAAAACCCTTGTTAATGGTTGGAGTTTACAAAACCCCTAGAAATGGCTGGGTTTCAAAACCCTTGGTAATGACTAGGGTTTGCAAAACCCCTGGTAATTTCATAAGTTTTTTCATTACACGTATTGTTCCTGCAGAGAACAAACAAGATAAGTTAGGCACAAGTGTCACCTTACCCATGTAGTCCGCTATCTTCTCAATTGGCCTCTTCCCGGTTGGTACATGTCGGTTTGGACCCTGGAGGGGTTACCTGCAGAAGGGGCTTCGAAGTTCAAGTGAGTCAAAACTCTCAAAAGGTCAAATTAGTGATTAATGAATGCGTACCTTTAATTACTAGGGTCCACGTGTATTTATAGAGCATTAATTATGTCTGGTTATCCCATGGGTCGGGCCTTGGCTTGGGCTCTAGCTTGGGCTGTAAGTGGGTCTGGGCCCTAACCCAGGCCCTTAGGACCTATTGAACACGGGGGGCTTCGATTTTACTAAGTATACTGAGATTGTCGGCCTAAACCGACTACTTTCCTTGGCGGTTTGTGTTGCTCATGTGCTGTCTTAGGCAGGTCGTTCCTCTAGACGTCTAGGTTACCGATTTTAGCCTGTTAGGCCAGCCTAGGCCGGTTACTTGAATGCTTTGGTATGGTGATCATTTTATCATTATTTTGTTAAGTTGGCTTGGTGTGGTACACCAGTCCCCGAGCCTTGACCGACATAGGTGTCGGTCAAGGGTGATATGTGTTGATGTGCTAGCGGAACCGGCTAGGTGTGATACACCAGTCCCACAGCTTTAAGTGTGATGAACAGTGTTAAGGCTAAAAAGGGGTAACCGTTTGAAGGTAGGTGAAGGGGTGTTAGGGGTCAAATCAGGAAGTTCTGGCGCCGTCATTTTTAAGAGTGACGTGTCTTGTAATGATGGTGTCGATTGGTATGAGTTGTTGTTTTGGCGGGAAGGGGTTTCCACCGTATGGGATTCTAGCCTATAAATATGGATTCCAAAACAGGTGAGGGTTGACTTGGTTCATTTGCGAGAGTTTCATATTCAGAAGTCTTGTGAGCGTTTTTCTGTCCGACTAGTTCCTAATTTCAACCGACATCTTTCCGAAAACACGAGAAAAGGTATGCCTAGTAGCGATAGCATGTCGTTGTCCATATCTAGTAGCGAAAGTATGGGGTCGGAGAGGAGTAGAAGTAGGCAAGTTGATGAAGAGGGTACTAGTTCTAGAGGTATGGTAAGTGGGATCCCCATGGAGACGGTTAGGGAGGTCTGAGAAGATCCCCCTGAGGAGTTGGTCGAGAGTGACTGGCCGGCCAAAGGCGGTTATGGGTGGGTGGCTGTCGATGTCCGCAATCCATCATCTTTGTTCTGGTGGTCTCGTTTATTGAACTCCTGGCTGAACTGTATGCCTGTCATCTCAAAGGGTGTAAGCGGGGATATCGTTTCCCTGGAGAGGGTTAGCGTTGTTGACCGTGTGTGTCACGGGTAGGAGGGGGCCACAGAGAAGTTCTTCTATATGTACATGTGTCACTTTTCTCAGCTACATGTACGACTACCGTTAGATGATTTCACTATGGGTGTGTTGCGCGCACTGAACGTGGCACCTACACAGTTGCACCCGAATAGTTGGGCTTACTTACAAGCCTTTCGCATCTTATGCCAATCTCTATACCTGGAGCCTTCTCCTTACGCTTTCGTATACTTCTATGACACCAGACCCCGCTAGCCGACTACTTGGCTGTCTTTGATAAGTCGTCCTAGTATCAACAGACTGGACGCATTTTCCAGTCTTTCAAAGACTTCAAGGACGAGTACTTCAAAGTGGTGGTGAAGGGAGAAGGCAAGCCTTATTCCTTGAACGCAGATGGGAGTACAAAATTCCCATTTAGCTGGATGGGTACCCCTTCTCGGTACAAGGATATGGGGACCGATGAGTTGTCGACGGGGATAAGGAGGTGGTGGAGATCTTAATGAAGTTTGTTGATAAGTTGCCCACTAAGGGCTTAGTTACAGTTTATAATTCGGTGCATCCGATTATAGATATTGAAGGTATCTGTTTGTTACTTAAACTGTGTTAATGATTCTAAGTTGTTTTAATCCGGGGTTTAATGTGTTATTGTAGGGCACATGGCGCAAGCGCAATCAGGGAAGAAGAATTTGGCGCTCTTCTAATTGTTGAGGAAGGAGATGGCCGCTAAGGCTAAGGAAGCTGGGAAAGTTGACGTTCCCAATTTGCAAGAGTCCGTGGTGGAGGTACATGTACATGGTGGAACAAAGAGGAAAGCTGAGTTGCTGCCTCACGCCGACAAAGGGAAGGACGTGAAGAAAGTGAGGGCGGTCTTGCTCGGGGCGGGGTCGGCCAGTGGGGCAGGGTCGGCTAGTGGGGAGAAAGGACCGGAGTCTGGTTTAACTGAGTTTCCAGAAATATCTATGAGAAAGGATATCGCGATCAACCTCCCAGATACCATTATAAACTCAATTGATGGTATGGAGGCAGATCATATCGTAAGGACAATGGTGGAATTTGGGAGCAAGGCCTTGATATTAAGTCGCCGTGTGGGGTCCTTATATCGGCGGGAGGTGAAAGAGGGAGGGAGGTCGGGAAAAGGTAGAAGAGTTGCAGGGGAAAGTGGAAAAGTTTGAGGAAGAAAGGGCTGCATGGAAGAAGGAGAGGGAGGGTTGGGAGGTAGAGAGAAAGAGGTAGGCCACGTGGAAGGTTCGTTGTTTGGATTCTGAGGAAAAATTGAACAAGAGAATAGGGGAGTTGGAGGAAGACTATGACGAACTGAAGGACAAGTATGACGGTGCTGTCGGTGAGCTTGACGACCTGAAGAATTGTATCTTACAAGAACACATTAACGACTTTGAGAAAGGACTACGTCAAGCAGCCTTTTTCCATTAGGAGGTTGATATTACGGACGCAAAGTTTGATGTTAACAAGGATGTTATTGATGGGAGGCTTGTGAAGGAAGATGAAAGCAGTGCAGGTGAGGAGGCGGAGGAGAAGGCGGAGGAGAAGGCGGCTGAAGAGGTGAAGGAAGCGAGTGATGCCGAGGAGGTGGCACCTGATGCAGCAGAACATGATATCGGTTTTTATTAATTCGAGAATATTATTTGAGGCTATGTCTGTAATATTTGGTACATTACGTTACATTGGTACATTCTTGCACTTTTGTTAAATCTGATTATGGTTATGTATGTTATTGTGTATGATGGGTTTTGATGATTTGTGGTGTATGTATGGTGCGTTCGATTGTATGGTAAGGGTGTCCGACCCAGGCCGCTTACTTGTGGTAAGCGTGGGGAACTTAAACGAATTAAGCACAAGTTAAGAGTGTTCGACCCATGCCGCTTACTTGTGGTAAGGGTGAGGTACTTAAACGAATTAACCACAAGTTAAGGGTGTTCGACTCAGGCCGCCTACTTGTGGTAAGGGTGGGGAATTTATATGAATTAACCACATGTTAAGGGTGTTCGACCCAGGCCGCTTACTTGTGGTAAGGGTGGAGAACTTAAACGAATTAACCACAAGTTAAGGGTGTTCGACCCAGGCCGCTTACTTGTGGTAAGGGTGGGGAACTTAAACGAATTAACCACGAGTTAAGGGTGTTCGACCCAGGCCGCTTACTTGTGGTAAGGGTGGGGAACTTAAACGAATTAACCACAAGTTAAGGGTGTTCGACCTAGGCCGCTTACTTGTGGTAAGGGTGGGGAACTTAAACGAATTAACCACGAGTTAAGGGTGTTCGACCCAGGCCGCTTACTTGTGGTAAGGGTGGGGAACTTAAACGAATTAACCACAAGTTAAGGGTGTTCGACCTAGGCCGTTTACTTGTGGTAAGGGTGGGGAACTTACACAAATTAACTACAAGTTAAGGGTGTTCGACCTAGGCCGCTTACTTGTGGTAAGGGTGGGGAACTTAAATGAATTAACCACAAGTTAAGGGTGTTCGACCCAGGTCGCTTACTTGTGGTAAGGGTGGGGAACTTAAACGAATATGAAAGTAAAAATATAGGAAAGCCGTATAGTTGAGAACCCTTCATTTTATTTATTAAATATAGGTGAGGAAAAAGAGTACACCCAGGGTTACAAGTATTCGGCTCAATGCATTATACATTTAACTGAAATAGAATTTGAGGTGGGACACATTCCAAGTGTCGGGTATCATAGTCGGCCGCATGCAATTTAAGTTCGTGCATAGAGGAAGGTGGGTGGAGGTAGACGTTCTTGGCGAAGGGGCCGGGTTGTAGGGTAAGTGCCATGCACTGGAGGATCATCTCTTGGTTGAGGTGTGGGGTGCGAAGAGCTGCCTTACTGAAGCGATCTATGAACGCCCAAGAGGGAGATTGTGGTAGTTTGGTGTGGACGACTACCAGCGAAATGGGTGGAGAACATATGGGATAGAACGTCGAAGCTGTCGATGGAGTAAGGTGGAACGATTGTGAACCATTCTAGAGCAGGGCCCTTGAGGGTGGTCGGGAAGGCTTTGCAGAAGACTACGTCTTGGGACGTGTACAGGGCGACATGGGTGATGTATACTTTGAGGTGTTCATCAGGGTCGGTTTCGCTGGTGTAACGGTCCAGCGTGAAGGGTTCCCACTAGGCAGGAAGGGGGGTGTTGGCGATAAAGTTGGTGAAGGAGTGACGACGTCTGGGCTGGTGGGGAGGGAGTAGATGAGGTGGGATGGGATGGTTGATCATAGCGGGGAAGGTAGAGGTAAGGTTGTGAGGGGGGATGTGGGTTGTTGGGAGGTATTGTGGGTTGTAAGGGGTACATGTGTAGTGTGTAGGGTGGTGGGTACGTTGTAGGGGATCTGGGTGGTGGGGAAGGTAGCAGTAGGGGTTGGGGCTGCAGTATGCCCTGGTTGAGTGGATGGGAATTGAGTGGGATGGGTGGAGGGAATGAGTGTTTGTTGGGTGGTGGTGAAGGTGTGAGGGGTGGGGTTGAATTTGCTTTCCTCTTCTGTGGGCTGGAAGGTCGGGGACCTTGCAGCCTCAGACGCCTCCTTGGCTTTTTCCTTCAAGGTGGGATCAACTTCGATCTTTCTCCTAAGGCGAGAGTTCTCTTGCCGCAGCGCCTCCATCTCATCAGCGTTGCGTTTCTTCAGATCTACTAGTTCTTGTTGCATCTTCGCCTGGCCGTCCAAGATGGTGGCTAGGTCAGGGGTGATGCCAGCAGGTCCTGAGGGACCAGCATCCGCTTGCTTGTTCACTCCATCTCTGTTGTGGGTGGAAACCATCGTCAGAGAAAAACAGGTACTAAGGTGTTCTTCTCGTGCCCCACGGTGGGCGCCAATTGTTCCTACAGGGAACAAACAAGATAAGTTAGGCACAAGCGTCACCTCACCCATGTAGTCCGCTATCTCCTAAGTTGGCTTCTTCCCGGTTGATACATGTCGGCTTGGACCCAGGAGGGGTTACCTGCAGAAGGGACTTCGAAGCTCAAGTAAGTCAAAGCTCTCAAAAGATCAAATCAGTGATTAGTGGAGTAATAAATGCGTACCTTTAATTATTGGGGTCCACGTGTATTTATAGAGCATTAATCATGTTTGGTTATGTCATGGGCCGGGCCTTGGCTTGGGCTTTAGTTTGGCTATAAGTGGGCCTGGGCCCTAACCCAGGCCCTTAGGAGGACCCATTCAACACTAGGGGGGCTTGGATTTTATTAAGTATATTGGAGTAGCCGGCCTAGGCCGACTACTTTCCTTAGCGGTTTACGTTGGTCATTTGTCATTTTGTGCAGGTTGTTTCTCTAGACGTTTAGGTTATCGGTTTAGGCTAGTAAGTATCAGGCCAACTCAGCCTAGATTGACTACTTGACTACTTTGGCCTATATATATCATTTTATTACTATTTGGTCGAATTGACTAGGTATGATATACTTTTCATCTAATACTATACACGAGATATATATATATATATATATATATATATATATATAAATAAAAAGGAGTTGGAAATCTAATATCTTACTATATATATAAATACAAACATATTTTGTAAAATTAAATTAAATTTAAAGTGTATTTTTAAAAAAATTAACATTTAAAAAAAAGCTACGCAGAAAATGTTTTGGAAAGAGATCCGAAAACTTTGTGCATCGTAATATTATGATGTCAGACTAAACTTGAATTGTCTTGTCGTGAACATTGTCCAAACACTCAACCTATAATTTCTTTTTCTCGTGCTGCATGCTCAAGCCAACTTTAATGTGCTTTTAGGAAGAGAATGGATTGATGGGATGGCGCAATCCCTTAAACTTTGCATCAAAAAATTCTTATGGAACTGAGGTGAACATCTCGAGTGAGTAAAGGATATGTCCAGCTTAAGTTACCGATGCTGATTTTCCTCTCAAGGCAGTGAATTATACCTTTCTTCTTTAAAGATTCACAAAATCTCAACGAAAAGATTGAGCCTTTATATTTTTGAGGATGGACCCACACGAGGGATTTAAGATCAGATCAAGAGATTGATCATACGAAGACTCTCAATAAAGCAGTTAATGATGAGGCCACAGTTGAAGTAGACAGAGATGAGGTCACATCGGCTTCCGATTTGAGAGGAAGAGAAAGATTTTTTTTCCCAAAAAAGTACGGTTTGCTCGTTTTATTACGTACAGTACATTCCATTTTAAATTTACAAACATAACACTTTTTTCTATTTTAATTGGAAATTCGGTCTTTTAGGTCTGTTCGTTTACGTGGATTCATTGCACGGATCAAATTAGATGAGTGAACGTACACTTATGATAGTTGTTCGTTTTTAATGATTTATGAGAAAGTGAGTGAGAGGATTTACGAGATTTACATCTCATTAAAATGGAGAAATTTATTAGATGCAATAAAAATTTTACCTTAATATCCCTAATCCAAATTCACCTACCACACTACATTCTCACTATTCTGTATTTGGCCAATTTAACCATATAAATAACAACAAACAACCCCCACATATATGTCGAAAACAACTAAAGTACACACTTCGAGTCAGTATAGACCTAAACCAGCCTAAACTCATAACAAAAGTTGCTAATGAAACGGCCAACCTAGGACAGTACACGGACAAAGACGACATAAGCCAACCTAGGACAGTACACAGACAAAGACGACATAAGCCAACCTAGGACAGTACACGGACAAAGACGACATAAGCCAACTAGAGAAGTAACCAGATCAGACCGTTCCAAAAGACTTAGCGAAATCAAAGCCTCCTGATATCCAATGAGCCCACAATAATCGAACTAAGGGCCTGGGCCAGGGTCCAAGCCCACCTACAGCCCAAATTAGAGCCTAGCCCATGACGAGGCCAAACATAATTAATGCTCTATAAATACGCGTCGACCCTAGTAATTAAAGGTACGCATTCATTACTCTATTAATCACTTGTGCAGGTAACCCCTCCCGGGTCCACACAGACATGTGCAAACCGGAAAGAGGCCAACTGAGGAGATAGCGGACTGCATGGGCAAGGTGACACTTGTGCCTAACTTATCTTATTTGTTTTGTGCAGGAACAATTGACATCCACCGTGGGGCACGAGACAACACCTTAGCACTCATTTTTCTCTGAAGATGGTTTCAACCCGTAGTAGAGCTAGAGTTAACAAGCAGGCAGATGCTGGTCCCTCAGGACCTGCTAACATCACCCCTGACCTGGCCGCCATGCTAGACGACCAGGCCAAAATGCAACAAGAGCTCGCAAATCTGAAGAAACGCATCGCTGATGAGATGGAGGCACTACGACAAGAGAATTCTCGCCTCAGGCGAAAGATTGAAGTCGATCCCACCCAGAAAGGAAAAGCCAAGGAGGCGTTTTAGGCTGCAAGGTCCCTGGCCTTCCAGTCCACAGAAGAAGAAAGTGAATACAACCCCACCCTTCACACCTTCACCACCACCCAACAAACACTCATTCCCTCCACCCATCCCACTCACTTCCCCTCTACCCAACCGAGTGACACTGCAGCCCCCACCCCTATTGCTACCCTCCCCACCACCCAGGTCCCCTACAACATACCCACCACCCTACACACTACCCATGTCCCACCTTACAACCCACACTACCTTCCGGTAACCCACATCCCTCCTCACAACTTCACCTCCACCTTTCCCACTCTTGTCCATCATCCCATTCCCCCCTATCCGTTCCCACCCCACCAACCTAGGCGTCGCCACCCCTTCACTGACTTCATCGCCAACACCCCCTTCCCGCCTAGTGGGAATTCTTCACACAGGACCGCTACACCGTTGAAACCAACCCTGACGAACATCTTAAAGTCTACATCACTCATGTCGCCTTGTACACGTCCCAAGATGCAGTCTTTTGCAAAGCCTTCCCCACCACCCTCAAAGGCCCTGCTCTAGAATGGTTCACAACCCTTCCACCCTACTCCATCGATAGCTTCGATGCTCTCTCCCATATGTTCTCAACTCATTTCACTAGCAGCCGCCCACACCAAACCACTACAATCTCCCTCCTGGGCATCAGGTAAGAACAAGGTGAACCACTCAGAGCATTCATCGATCGCTTTAGCAAGCCAGCCCTTCGTACCCCACACCTCAACCAGGAAATGATCCTTCAATGTATGACACTCACCCTCCAACCTGGCCCCTTCGCCAACAATGTTTACCTCCACCCACCTGCCTCTATGCACGAGCTCAAGTTGCGTGCGCCCGACTACGTTCGCATGGAAGAAATGCAGACCCTCCACACCAAATTCTGCAATGACTATGCAACCACCTCCGCCAACCCAACTCCGCAGGCCCCCCGCCCCGATACCCGCCCACGCGAGCCACGCCAACCCCGTTTTACCATATATGCCTCCCTTACTGTAGCCTGATCCCGCCTCCTTGATGAGCTCCTACAAGTTGACCTCATTTCGCCACCATGCAAGACAACCACTCCCCCTAATGCTGATATGATCAAATACTGCCGCTACCACCGCAACCACGGTCACACTACGGAAGACTACAAAGCACTCCAGGATAAAATAGAAGAACTGGTTCGTGCTGGTCACTTTCGCTGCTTCATCCGTAGAGATGATTATCCCTCTCGATCCCGTCACCCCCCTCGATCTGACCACAGACGCCTTCCACACGACTCTCGCCACGAAAGACGCCTCGCCCAACCCGCTAACCAGGATCCCCAACCGGCTAACCAGGATCCCCAACCGGCTCGCACCGACATCACCTCGCCGATCCTCCCCTACGTGGCACTATCAACACCATCTCTGGTGGCTTCGCTAGTGGAGGATCCACTTCTTTTACCAGAAAGAAACACCTCCGCCATATTCAATCCATCAACCATATTACCCATTCCCATCACAGACGCCGCATGCCTCACATTATCTTCACAAACGACGACTTTCAGGACCTCAACCACCAACAAGACGACCCCATGGTCATCACTGTTGAAATTGAAAACTACGCCGTTAAGAAAGTCCTTGTTGACCAGGGCAGCTCTGTCGACATCCTCTACTGGGCCACCTATCAAAAACTCCAGCTCTCAGACACTGCCATGGTTCCATATGACGAACCAATCTATGGCTTCTCTAGCGAACAAGTTTCCACCCGCGGCTACATTAACCTTCACACCGTGTTTCGCGATGGAACCCAAACTAAAACCATTCCCATCCACTTCCTTATCATTGACGCACCCACATCCTACAATGTCCTCCTTGGCCGTCCTTCGCTCAACACCCTCGGTGCTGTCGTCTTCACCCCTCATCTGGCCATGAAGTTCCCTTCCCCTTCCAGTGACATCCTCACCGTCTATTGCAACCAACGCCTGGCACGCGAATGCTACATGGCCAGCCTACGCCCACAACTCCCAATCCAACAAACCAACCAAATTGAGCGACCATCTGGCTCCGGCATCGCTCTATCAGGCGAAGATCTAGACCCTAGAGTGGGTCGGGATGTTTGTCTCGAACTTGTTGAAGAAACCACACCTCTAGAACTCCCAAATGGCCACTCCATCAACTTAGGCACCGGTTTGAACTCTGACGAGCGTGCCATCATCACACCTATCCTGGTCAGCAACACAGACCTTTTCGCTTGGTCAGTCGTTGACTTACCTAGGGTAGACCCTCTAGTAGCATCCCACAAGTTATCCTTCTACAAAGAAGCCCGCTACATATCCCAGGAAAAAGGCAAACTCGGCGAAGAACGACACCTAGCAGCTAAGGATGAGGCCGACAAGTTACTGAGCGTAGGATTCATTGAAGAAGCTCAATACACCACTTGGCTTTCCAATGTAGTCTTGGTGAAGAAAGCCAATGGCAAATGGCGGATGTGTGTACACTACACGGATCTAAACAAAGCCTGTGCTCGAGATGCCTACCCCTTACCCAATATCGACCGACTTGTCGATGGCGCGACAGGGAATAAAGTACTTAGTTTCTTGGATGCATACTCTGGATACAACCAAATCCCTATGGCCGCATCTGACATGAACAAGACCGCCTTCATCACTGACGACGCCAATTACTTTTACAAAGTTATGCCCTTTGGTCTTAAAAACGGTGAACCAACCTACCAACGGCTAATGGACAAAGTTTTCAGCCATCTGATGGGACAATGTGTCAAAGTGTACATCGACGACATGGTTGTCAAATCCCCAAGCCATCACCAACACGCCCAGGACCTCTCCGTAGTCTTCTCTGCATTACGCCAATACAACCTTCGCCTCAACCCCGACAAGTGTGTATTCAACGCGGTAAGTTCCTTGGATTTATGTTAACCCAACGCGACATCGAGGCCAATCCTGAGAAGTGCAAGGCAATTATCGAAATGCGTAGCCCCACCATCAAAGAGGTCCAACGCCTCATAGGCTGCCTTACAGCCATTTCCCGCTTCCTGCCCAAACTCGCTGAACAAACCAAACCCATAGTCAAACTCCTGAAAAAATTCGCCTGCTTCACGTGGACGGGCGACTACGAACAAATTTTTCAGAAACTTAAAACGACCCTCACCTCACCACCTATCCTTCACAAGCCGGACACTCGCCAACCCCTACTAGTTTACATCACAACCACCGACCACACCGTCAGCGTTGCGCTTGTCCAAGACATAGAGGGCACGCAGCATCCTGTCTACTTCGTTAGCAGAACGCTACAGGATCCTGAAACCAGATATCAAATGATGGAAAAACTAGCCCTGTCCTTGGTCTACGCAGCTCACCGCCTACGCCCATACTTCCAAAACCATAGCATCACCGTCAAAACCGACTACCCGATCTAGAAGATATTGCAAGAACCAGACCTGGCAAGACGGATGTCATCCTGAGCTGTTGAATTATCAGAGTTTAACATTCGTTATGAACCTCACGACCCCATTAAATCCCAATGCCTCCTAGACTTCGTCAATGACCTCCAACAAACACCCACGGAGGACCAGTGGACATTTTATATAGATGGTTCTTCAAATCCGAAAGGTGTCGGTGCTAGTATCGTGTTAGAACGGCCTAACGATATTCTCATTGAGAAATCCCTCCACTTTGCCTTCAAAACATCCAATAATCAAGCCCAGTACGAAGCCATCATCCCCGGCCTCTCTCTTGCCCGCAAAGTTGGCATCAAAATGTTAACGTGGAAAACCGATTCCAAGCTTATTGTGGGCCACCTGAATGACGAATTCCAGATTAAAGACCCCATCCTTTTACAATATTACCACCTGGTCCGCACAGTCATTCAATCCCCAGGATCGACAACATCAGAGCCGACATCCTCTCCAAATTAGCCAGCACCAAGCTAAAAACCCGCCATCGATCTTTATTGTAGCAAAATTTATCTACACCTTCCATCAGAAATACTTGCCACAACCTAACCTACGCCCCAGCCGACAATACCACCCCTCCCCAAACCCACAACTCGACAACCCCCTATATCCAATATCTCCAAACCGACAACCCCCCACAAGATGCTGACAAAACTTGGCTGGCTAAGGCCGCCAGATATACCTTGATAGGCGATGACCTCTACAAACGCGGGTACGGCCAATCGCTTCTCAAATGTGTCACTACAAAACAAGCGCAGTATATCATTAAAGAGTTACATGAAGTTATTTGCGGCTACCACTCCGACGCACGTACTATGGCCACCAGAATCCTTCGAGCCGGTTACTTCTGGCCGACTATAGAAGCAGATTGCCAGGACTACGTCAGAAAATGCAAACCATGCCAAAAACATGGCAACCTCATCCACCAGAAACAAGAACAACTCCATTCCATATTATCCCCATGGCCCTTTGCTAAATGGGGAATGGATATCCTTGGCCCCTTCTCCCCAAGCAAGGGCTAGATGAAATTCCTGATAGTAGCCGTTGATTATTTCACCAAATGGATAGAAGCCAAACCACTTACCACTATCACGGCCCAACAAGTTCAGCAGTTTGTCTAGAAAGATATTATATGTAGATGTGGTGTTCCACATACTATCATTATCGATAAGGGTTGACAATTTATAGATAAGGAGCTAGCCAAGTTCTACACTGGTCTGGGCATCAAACACATAACAAGTTCTGTAGAGCACCCACAAACAAATGGACAGGCAAAGGCGGCCAACAAAGTTATCCTAGTAGAACTGCGCAAAAGACCGATGGCCCGAAGAACTGGTAGAAGTGCTATGGGCTTACAGGTGCACCCCTCAATCATCAACAAACGAATCCCCATTCAGCCTAGTTTACGGCGCAGACGCCATGATACCGGTCGAAATTGGCGAACCATCCTTGCGCCGAGAACTATACGACCCAACCTGCAACCATCAAAACATGGCTACTCATCTCGACCTCCTACCCGAACTTAGAGAAAAAGCCCAGATACGCAACTTAGCCGCCAAACAAAGAGCTGCCAGAAAGTATAATGCAAACCTATGCCCACGATTGTTCGTTAGCGGAGACTTAGTATGGAGAATGGCCAGCAGTGCAAGAAAGAAGGATGGCAAGTTCTCTGCCAACTGGGACGGCCCATACCGCATACATGAAGACGCGGGAGGAGGAGCATATCGCCTAAAACACTTATCTGGGAAAGAAATACCCAACACTTGGAATGTCTCCCATCTCAAGTTTTACTTTAGCAAAATGTATATTGTATTAAATCGAAACACTTGTAACCCTGGGTGTCCTCTTTTTCCTCAACTAGTTTTTTTTCCCTAAGGAGGGTTTTGCCCAGGGAGGTTTTAACGAGGCACCCCCCAGATTCAATGAATAATACAAAGGGTTCCTAACTTTGCGACCATTCTTTACTTCTCTACTCGTTGGTTAATTCGTTTAAGTTCCCCACCCTTACCACAAGTAAGCGGCCTGGGTCGAACACCCTTAACTTGATGTTAATTCGTTTAAGTTCCCCACCCTTACCACAAGTAGGCGGCCTGGGTCGAACACCCTTGACTTTATGTTAATTCGTTTAAGTTCCCCACCCTTACCACAAGTAAGCGGCCTGGGTCGAACACTTTTAACTTGATGTTAATTCGTTTAAGTTCCCCACCCTTACCACAGGTAAGCGGCCTGGGTCGAATACCCTTAACTTGATGTTAATTCGTTTAAGTTCCCCACCCTTACCACAAGTAAGCGGCCTGGGTCGAACACCCTTGACTTGATGTTAATTCGTTTAAGTTCCCCACCCTTACCACAAGTAAGCGGCCTGGGTCGAACACCCTTAACTTAATGTTAATTCGTTTAAGTTCCCCACCCTTACCACAAGTAAGCGGCCTGGGTCAAATACCCTTAACTTGATGTTAATTCGTTTAAGTTCTCCACCCTTACCACAAGTAAGCGGCCTGGGTCGAACACCCTTAAGTTGATGTTAATTCGTTTAAGTTCCCCACCATTACCATAGGTAAGCGACCTTGGTCGAACACCCTTGACTTGATGTTAATTCGTTTAAGTTCCCCACCCTTACCACAAGTAAGTGGCCTGGATCGAACACCCTTAACTTGATGTTAATTCGTTTAAGTTCCCCACCCTTCCCACAAGTAAGCGGCCTGGGTCGAACACCCTAAATAAATAATAGCGTTTGCAAACATCCCATACATCAAACACCCACTCACAAACATAAAACGCAATTAACCCACAAGTAACCGGCCTCAAACAAACACAATGTAAACATAAACGGGCATTCATATCAAGCACGAAAGTAAACAATGTACGAGTTATTACAGACTTAGAATCATTAAGCAAATTGTAAATATTAAAACCAAAGTCCTAAGCCGCCCCCTGACCAGCAACCTCCGCCACTACTTCACCTCCACCTACATCGACATCAACCGCTTCCTTCTCCCCATTCCCTTCTGGGCTAGATTCTGCCTCATCTATAAGCACCCCATCAACAACATCCTTATTCGCATCAAACCTAACATCATTAACATCAACATTCTCATAAAAAAATGACGCTTGCTGAACACCCTTCTGAAAACCATTGATATGTTCTTGTATTATGCAGCTCTTCAAGTTGTCTAGTTCACCCTCCAGCCCATCATGTTTTTCCTTGATGTCATCGTAGTCGACCTCGAGATCTGCAATTCGACCCTTCAGCTGTTCTTCAAAATCAAGGCAGTGCACCTTCCACGTAGCAAGTCTCTTCCTCTCTGCTTCCTACTCCTCATTTTCCTTCTTCCAAGCCTCTTTTTCTTCAGCGTGCTTGTCCACCTTATCCTACAACTCTTCCACCTTAGTCCGGTTTCCTTCCTTCAACTCCCTCTCATATAAAGATCCCACACGTCGACTAAATAGCAAGGTCTTACTGCTAAACTCCACCAAAGCCTTCACCAAAGCTTTCGGCTCCATATTATCAATGGAATCCATCAGTGACTCTAGCACGTTAATCTCGATATCCTTCTGAACTATAGTCTCCGGAAGCTCAATCAACCCAGCTTCCGGCCCCTTCACCCCACTTGCCGAGCCTGCTCCCATCATAACAGCTCGCACTTTCTTCATGTCTTTACCTTTGCCTGGCCTAGTCGGCAACTCTGCTTTCCTTTTGGTACCACCATGTACGTGGACATCTACCAGTGAATCTTACAGATTGGGGACCTTAATGTTCCCCGCAGCTCTAGCCTTCACCGCCTACAAGTGTCAAGTTTTTGTTGCCCAGTTGTGCCATATGTCCTGAAGTACACAACACACAAATCGTCAAAATACTCGAACGTATAACAATGCTCAAAGTTACAAAAAAATACCTTCAATATCTATAATTGTGTGAACCGAATTATACACCCTAACTAAGCCCTTAGTGGGCATTTTATCGCTAAATTGCATCAAAGTATCCACCACATCCTTCTCCACCACCGACAAATCCTCCCTCGATATCACCTTATATCTCCAAGGGTTGTCGGTTCAGAAGAACAAAAATTTAGTGTTACCATCAACTGTGTATAAGTGTGACCGACTAGCTGGTTTCACCACAATCTTGAAGAATCCATCTTTCAAATGCTTGAATGATTGAGCGAAAACGTCTAATCTGTTGAGACCAGGCCGGCTGATTAGCGACAACCATGTTATCGGACTCTTCGGCCTCGTAACAAAAAAGTATAGGAAAGCTCGAGGAGACGGTTCCAAGTACAGTGCCATGCACAATAATCAGAAAGCTTGTGAGTATGCCCAATTGTTCGGGTGAAGCTGAGTAGGGGCGACGTTCAATAATCGAAGCACTCCCATGGTGAATTCGTCAAACGGTAGCCAGATGTGCAGCTGCGAGAAATGGCACATATACATATAAAAGAATTCTTCGGCTGATCCTTCTCGACCGTGGCACACACATTCCACAGTAGTCACCCGCTCCGGAGCAACTATGTCCCTCTACGCCCCCTTTTTGAAAATAGGCATGCAGTTCAACCACGACCTTAACAAACACGACCACCAGAACAACGATCGCTGTGTTCGCACGTCTGCTGCCACCCATTCGTATCCGGTCTTCGCCGGCCAATTGCTCTTCGCCAACTCCTCAGGTGGATCTTCCATGACTTCAACCACCCTCTCCATTGGAATTCTCCTTATACTACCCATCTCTTCCCTATCACTAGTATCATCTCGACTACTTCCACTATCCCTAGACCGCTCACTACCCGAATCTGACAACGAAACCCTATCGTTACTACTAGACATACCTGATTCTTTTAAAAAAGATGACGGAGCAGGAAAGGAAGATATCGGACAGCTTTAAAACGCACGCGAACAGATTTTTTCCAAATGAGACAAAGTGAATGCACTACCACCATTATCTTCATTTATACACACGAATCTCAAACGCCATAACCCTTTCCCCCCCAAAACACAACTCATTTCAATCATCACAAAGTATCAAAATGGCGGCACCAAACGTCCCTAAATCAGACTTCAGACACCCTTTCACCTGCCACAAACCCTTTCACCTACCACAAACCCCTTCACCTACCCGAAGCTCCTTCATATCTTTTAGCCTTAACATTGTTCATCACATTTAAAGGCTGGGGGACTGGTGTACCGTACCTGGCCAACTTAACCATATAAATAACAACAAACAACCCCCACATATATGCCGAAAACAACTAAAGTACACACCTTGGGCCGGCATAGACCTAAACCAGCCTAAACTCATAGCAAAAGTTGCTAATGAAACGGCCAACCTAGGATAGTACACGGAGAAAGATGACATAAGCCAACATAGGACAGTACACGAACAAAGACAACATAAGCCAACTAGAGAAGTAACCAGATCAGACCATTCCAAAAGACTTAGCGAAATCAAAGCCTCCTGATATCCAAACTAAGGGTCTGGGCCAGGGTCCAGGCCCACCTACAGCCCAAACTAGAGCCCAGCCCATGACGAGGCCAAACATAATTAATGCTCTATAAATACGCGTGGACCCCAATAATTAAAGGTACGCATTCATTTCTCCATTAATCACTTGGTTTAACTTTTAGAGAGCGTTGGCTGACTTGAGCTTCAGAGTCCCTTGTGCAGGTAACCCCTCTCGGGTCCACACAGACATGTGCTAACCGGAAAGAGGCCAACTGAGGAGATAGTGGACTGCATGGGTAAGGTGACACTTGTGCCTAACTTATCTTATTTGTTCTGTGCATGAACACTAACAAATTCACGTGCTGAATCAAATTCACGTAAACCAACTGCTCTCTCTATATAATAATAATAAATAATAATAATGTTAAATAATATAATAAATAAATATATAATAAATAATAACATCATTAATATAACAATAAATAATAATTAATAATAATAATTTCAAATAATAGTAATTATTATAAAAATAATAATTTAATATAATTTATTTTTATTAAAATTTATTAAATATTAGTTTTTAAATTTAATATTTTTAACTAACCCAAAAATTATTTCATATATTTTTATCATCAAAGGTATATTAGTAATGTTCAAACTTTATTTATTATAAATTTTTATTTTATCTATTACATCACTCAAATCACTCACTAACTCTTAAAAAATTCATTTCTAAATCCATTCACTTTACCCTTTAAATCTACTAAAAAAAACACACATATTCATTCAGTCAAATTCTCACAAATCCATCTTCACACTCTCCTCCAAATCCATCTTATCAAGTGAACACACCCTTAGGAATGAAATTGCAACCTTTAATTTTTATTTTTTTTAATTCCAAATCAGAATTTGGTATTCAGATATCCGAATTCCGAACTTGATTTTTTATTTTTTTATTTGTTTCTTTAAAGAAATTAGAATTAATATTTTAAAAGTTTTTAATAAAATATATATAAGAATTATTTTTTGTTTTTTTTTTATAAAAAATGTTACATTAAAGGTTAAATATATTTTTTTAAAATAAATATAGTATTGTGTTTTTAGTTATTTTAAGTATTATTTGAAAGAAAAAAATAATAATTTTTTCTTTTTGAATTTGTTGATTTAAAAATAGATTTTGTATTGTGTAGTAAGTTATTTTATGTGCAATTTGAAAATATAAAATGCCATTTTAATTTTTTTTTAAATTTGTGTAATATTAATTATTTTTAATAGATGTTTATAAATATTGAAATTATAGTTATCTTTTAGTTTTTGATAATTTTAAAAAATTGTATATTATAAACTTTAAAAATTTGTAAAAAATAGTTTAAAATGATGGAAATAAGTGAAATAATTTAAAAGCATTTCATTATTGTATTTTAAATAATTTTGTTATTTGTTTTTGGTTTATGTAAAGTAAGTAACAATAAAAGATAATAAGGAAAGATGTACCATTGAATTGAATCAAGTACAAATTTATTGAACACAATTAAAAGTACAACATAAACTAAGTGGTTTGATGGGGATCATCGTTATTAGGACAATGATTTCTTGTGTGTCCTTCAGTTCTACAATAGGAACACTTTTTTTATTGTCTTCCTTCCTTAATGTCCATCTTAGTCCAAATTCTACTTGATTTAGGACGACCCCTCTCACTCCATTTTATGGAAGGATGAGGCCAAACTTGTGGCCCTTGGTATGGTGGACAATATTCTTCATGTCTTAACTCACCAAATAAACTGTCATATACTTTCATGATGACATCCAGCCTGTAATGGGGACTTATGTACATGCTGAAGTCGTGATGTGCATGCTTGCAAGCTGTAATAACATCTGAACATGGTAGATGTATTTTTTGAAACTTTCCACAATCGCACAACCTTTCACCTAATTTGACTACAAATTTTCTTGCAGGACATACATTTCTAGGATTGACCATCTCCTTCACTCTGAATCTTGTGGTATTTCTATCAAATTCAAGGACGTGGTGCATGTTTGACTTGGAGTCTGCATCTTGTAGGAAGTTGGTCGCATATTCAGAGTACACATGACCAGCATTGACCATTGCAGTTATTTGCCTATCTTTTTTTGTGAAGTATGTGTTGCACCTGGTGTATGTGATCAATACTATGGATGAAATTGGCAAATTCCTTGTCTTTTTTAGGATAGAATTTATTGCTTCAGCAAGATTCGTTGTTACATGACCCCACCTTCTTCCTTGATCATAGGCAAGCCACCATTGCTCCCTTGGAATTTGGTCATCCCAAGCTGCTGCTTCTGGGTTGTCTTCTCTAATGATGTTGTAGTAGTAGTTACAACGTGGCTCCGTCAATGTATACGCTACAAATATAATTATAAGAAGAATTTATTTTCTAATAGTGTGAAAAATTAACAGCCAAGAAAATGAAAAAGACAAATTTACATGTAATAACTTAACCATGTTGACGAGGTCCTTTTTCAGAGTTGTATTCTTGAATCTTTTTGTAAAATTTTATGCAATGTGTTGAATACAAAACACCTGCACGCAGTTTGCTTTAGTCCAGCCACTACTGGGTCTGTTGGATGTTGCACTGATTGAATTGTGGCAGTCTGACATTAAGCATAAATTTTGTTGAGTCGTAACATGTGTCCTTAGGTTTTTAAGGAAAAAAAACCAAACTTCAACGGTTTCACCCTCTACTATAGCAAATGCAATGGGGAAAATGTTATTTCTCGAATCTTGTGCAATAGCTACTAGAAGGGTGCCCCTATACCGTCCGTAAAGGAAGGTTCCATCCACTTGCACTATTGGTTTACAAAATAGGAAGCCATCAATGCATGATTTGAATGTCCAGAACACTCTTCGAAAGTGTTGTTGGTTTTCTAGGACCTCCTCCCCATTTGTAATTGGACTGGTTTTCAACTTGTATACAAACCCAGACAAATAAGTTTGCATGGCTTGTAGTAGGCACGACAATTAGTTGTAAGACTATTCCCAGTTTCTGTACACATCTTCAATTGCTTATTGTTTCACCAATCATGCCTTTTTGTAGGTTGTGTTATATCCCATAGAGGTCTGAATGGAAGAAATTATTGTTGCAATTGGTGTGGATGGGTCTGACTCCACCATTTGTCTTACATGTTGAGATATTATTCTTGAGCCCAAGTGCTTGTGGTCTTGTGTTATGAGTTGTGTGGCACATGTGTACACACCTTCAACCTTTCTAATTTCCCACACTTGGTCCCTTGTACGTAATATTGCTTAACATTTCTAAGGACACATGTGTTGCACACATTGCACCCTCAACCTTGTTGTGATTGAGTGTGTGGTTTTGTAGGTGCAATGGTTTGTTATGTGGTGCCTATTTAAAGCATCTAGAAGTTGTTCCTTTGTTTGGAACCTCATTCCTTGGGTCAGTGTACCAACATCGTGCTCAAAGTTGTCAAGCAACATTGTGTGGTGGTCATATGCATTTGGGAATTCCTGGTGTGGGGTCTGGTTGTATTCTTCATATAATTTGAAGTGTTGTGGTGGGTTATAGGGGACATGTGTCTGAGGGTGAGGGTGTTGTTGTTGTATGGGGTGGACATCTAGGTTTTGGTCATGGTCATCATGTTGATCAAAAAGTATATTGTCCTCATCTTCGCTAAACACGTCTAAGGATGTTGTAGGTAGACCTAGGTTTGAAAAATATTTGAGGTAGATGGACCGGTTAGTAGTTCGATATATGATTGTATATCATTTCCCCAATCCCCTAGGTAGGTAGCGTTAAGGTCAAATAGTTCTTGTTGCGGTTCAGTGTTTGGATGTGGATGATGCACATCAAAATGGCTTAAAGAAATATTTTCAGAAGGTCTTGTACCTAAGTTGTAGGTGGTGCAGAATTCAATAGATGTAACAGTTGGGGTGGCCTTTATCATGCCGAAAGCGCCATCCAAGTCGTCATCATCTTGGATCTGAGTGGTTGTGTATGTCACATGTTGGCCACAAACTTTAGTCGGAAATTTAAAGTGAATAAGTGGAACTCCATCCCTTGGATCTCTATTTGCCTTGTCCATTATTATGCGAATAAGTTTGGACAAGCCGAAACCTCTATGGATGTGGATCATGATTGTCTTTGCATATGCAAAGTAGACACCAATTTGAGCGTCACTAGCGATTTCTCCATCATCATATACACAGACAAACATTGACCCTTCCATCTGAGGTTGTGGTTGAACCTGACTTTCGATGATTTTTCAGAGTGAAGATAAATTGCAAGATTAAGATTGAGTTTAGAAAGTGATAGTAGTCTTTTATACCAAAATTAAAGTTATCATGTCACTTTCTATTATGTGAACATGTGACTTGCACGATAGTTAATGTTATCATGTGACTGGCACGAGCTTTTATGTACTCATGTGATTGACACTTTTTCTTATGTACCCATGTGAGTGGCACGAATTATTATGCACCCATGTGACTAGCATGACCTCTAATGTTAGCATGTGACTTGATTATATTTTATAAGAGATTAGCATTTCACCACCTCCATTTTGTAAGTTCAAATTCATTGAAATTAAAAGCTGCATAAACATTTGATGAAAAAGAACATCATAAATAAAAATACATACTTTAAATAATAAAATATAAACCTCAATCTAAGTTATTAGAAAAATAAAAATAAACTTCATCAGGGATTGCGTTGTTATGCCTTGCTGTAATAAATGCCATTATCTCAATTGGAAGATGACATGCTTTTGTCGTTCCCATGTAAAAAATGGACTCAACATCGTCATCTCCACACATTGTACAAGATCGGTAGCGTGTAATGTCGCCCGATATGAAGATCGGTAACCTGTAACGTAAGTCTACTTTATAGTCGTCCAATGTTGCACTATTGAATTCCTTGAGGATTGCCTACTTAAGTTGGGACATCGTCATAGTATTCGTTATGGTCACCCATGACGTGTTGGAGCTAATGAATTTATCGGAATAGTTATCTTCAACATAGATGTTGCCATTGAAGTACACCAACACAGTGAATGTTGTAGATGTTATTGGGGTGTAGGAGTTCGCACTAACTTGATTAGATTGATGAATGAATTGATGAAGGGCATTATTTATAGCCTGGATGGCTCAGTGTGGCTTATAGCAATGACAATTTTGTTTGTTTATGTTAATGGTTTAGATTCAAAGTAGACTAATCGAATGTACAAGATTTAGATCCACTTTGTAAAACAACCTTGGATTTTTTCATAGTGGTTTGTGATGTTGTGATTTTCCCTATTTGTTGCAGCTTTAATTATTTGGCATGTGATATGTTAGGTTAAAAATAAAACCACTGCACTTGATGAGTGGTAGGCTTTAGTAAATGTCATCACGTGATACCAACATCATATGCACAATTGATATACTCACTGCACGATGAATGCCAATCAGGCTTTATCCCACTTTACTTTGTCATGTGAACCCACTTTAATGCAGGGTTCAAGATTTTTTTTACTATCAAGTAACCAATCTGCTTATAAATTATTAGGTCGTTCAGTTCACAACCATAGATGCTTATTACCAAAACAAGGATGGTGATCCATCACGAGAATAACATTCACAATAGTTTTCTTGTTGTTGTCAACTACGAAGGTCGTATTAATTGTGCCTTTTATGTGTCAACTACTATGAATTTACAGATGTTGAAAGAAGAAATTGCAAGCTATCGTTGCTACAGTCATGGAAGAAGAGTCAAACATGTATGGTTTCACAAGCCCGTGTTAGGACGCTGGGACCAGCATGAAACAATTAAGCTCGTCACGGATGATGATGTTCGTGACATGGTTGCCTTCTTCCTTCCACTCCCACATGATCTCCCAATGAAGCTTTCAGTGGCCTTACATCCTCCTGAAGGTGACAACTTGGATGCAACAAACTCAGCTCCAGGCAATAATGTCGATGACTAAAGCTTAGTTCTCTATGTGTTTAGGGAAGTCTGAATTGTGTGTTTAGTATCTTTATGATTAGTAGTTAATTTGCATTAATGACTTTAGTGTGTGCAATGTAATAAAGTATTTAGGTTTACGAAAATGATATTCGGACAAATTTCTTTGACTTGTTTTTGACAATACGGACGTGGCAAGGCAATTTTAAATTTTTAATGGGAAATGCTTTAAAGAAAAGAACGGTTGCACGTGTGGGAGTTGGAGCATTGGTTAGGCAAAGCGGCAAAGTGAAAGACATAGAGAGAGAGAGGAGAGAAAGAGAGAAAACTGTCGAATAACAGAGAGAGAGCGAGAGACTTCAGGATTTTGACAATTGTTGAGTAAGACAAGCACCCACGTTAGATAACAGAAATTGTATGATGGAAAATTTGTTTAAGAGACTGAATTGTGTGATCACAATACCATATTTAAATTTTTTTTAAATATGCACGTGCAGTCCAGAATTTACAATAGTACTTCCCACATATTTATTTTTTACTCCCCACTTACGGATAAGTTAAGGATTTTGACAATTTTGAAGCACCAGAAACACGTTTGATGGTGGATATTCAGTGTTTAGGTTATGAAAATTGTATGAAGGAAAATGTGTGTCAATCCCTACATTGTGTGATGACAATACGATATTTGAATTTTTTAAAAAGATGTAGTCCAGAATCTACCACACTACTCTCCACATATTAATGCTTGACTCCCCATGTATGGATGAGTTGGGGATTCTGACAATTGTTAAGTAAGACAAGAACCCCTGTTAGTGAATGGAAATTGTAGGATGGATGTAACTTACTGAATTGTGTGATCGTAATACCATTTTTATTTATTTTTGAAAATCTACAATCTCAGAACATAATTTTCAACTTCACTTCACACATATTAATGGTTGACTCCCCCACTTATGGATGACTTACGGATTTTGATAATTTTAAAAAGCCGCAAAGACCCACGATGGTCAATATTTAGTTTTTGGTCATGGAATTTTGAAGATATAAAATTTTAGTAATTGACTGCATTGCGTGATCACAATTCGATTATTGACTTTTTTAAAAATCTGCAACCTCAGAACATAATTTTCAACTTCACTCCCCACTTAAGGATGACTTGCGGATTTTGATAAATTGAAAGAGCCACAAACACCCACAATGGTGAATATTTAGTGTTTATGTAATGGACATTGTATGATGCAATATTTGTGTAACTGACTGCATTCTGTTATCATTCTCCAACCCTTGTAATCCATCCTAGCACTGAAAAATGTAACCTTTGGGTTAAATAAATGCAATGTTTCAACCTTTATGTTTAATGTCAGCCAAATCAAAGTTTTGCATGTTCAAATTTTGGGTCCTCTATTAACAGACAAATATATTTATCCCATCATTAAGACCACAAATAAAATTGTCAAATACAGTCACTTTACTTCATTCTCCATGCTTTTTTACAATTGAGGAACTATTGTCTGGTTAATTTATCTTCACATGAATAAAATTTATTAGTATTCACAAATTTTTTTATCTTTTGAGCCTGAATTCTTAAAAGGTGTGTGCACCGTGTAGTCACCTTCATACAAGCTTTAGTCGCCATCATGCTGTGCAAATAACATGTAAGATTAAGTCTGAAAAGGTCTTTACACATGACAAATTGTCAGATTCACATTAATTGCATTGACATGACAATGAACCAACCTCAATCTAAGGGATGCCATTCCTTTGAGTAATCCAAGGGCTAAGTTTTCCCTCATGAAGTCTTGCATTGTCTATAAATGTTTAATGTTGTTGTTTTCAATTCTTGCTATCGACAGAAACCTACAAAGAGTGAACAAAAATGTTGCTGTGGAGACAACAAGAGCATAGGGCTGCATACATTTCTTCTCGGGTATGTCAACTTCATTTCTTATTTACACACCTAAGTTTTTATGTAATCACATCCTTTACTTCTTTGTTTAGGACACGGAATGGAGCATTGTGTCGTTTTACTGTCACTCCATGGCTGAACCTCATCCAAGTATTGTGCCTATAATACAAGAAGCAGGGTTTGGCAGTGTAGCTAAATTGCGACATCTAAAGGTTGATCATGGTTTAGTGACTGTCTTGGTAGAAAGGTGGAGGCCTGAAACACACACATTTCATTTTCAAATTGGAGAATGCACCATAACCTTGGAAGATGTCTCACTTCAATTGGGGCCTCCTGTCGATGGACCCCCTGTAACATCCCGTCCAGATATTACGATTTTAAACAAAATAAACTAGAAATAATACGTCAGCATCATTTATTAAATCTCATTTCCCAAAATGCAGGAAATTTAAAACTTCATTACATAGTCAAAATAAACCAAAATCTATAAGTATAAATAAGATTGTAATTATCCAAAAGTCTAGAATATCCATAATTACAATTTATTTGAAATCATAAAAATTTCATAAAAGTTCTAAGAAAAATCTCCCAAGTCTAGCCCTGCTCCGGCTCTACAACTCACCAGATCCACCTGCACATCATCTGCTCCCGTGTACCGCGTACACGATCATCGCCAAACACAAGCAGATAGGGTGAGCTAAAAAAACACATATATATAAATATGACACAATTATATATATCACACAATCACACCAAAGGAATTCCTTTCGTTGATTCCATCCCACATGGTCACAACCATGATAATCGTGTTCTACGTCTTCTAACGATTACCTCAAGATGTCTTGCTGTCATATCTATCGGCCACAACCGATAGAGCACGTGCGGGAAACCATGCTACGGATCACACACCGTAATGCCAGGTGGAGTTCCCAAATACGAACATAGTTTGTAACGTTCCAAGACTACCAAACTCGTCGACTAATTACTAAGGAGGGCAATCCATCTGGACTCATCCGTACTTGCCACAATCAGCACACTCACATCGACAACACTGGCCAACCCGAGCCACAACTCAAGAAATGTTATTCCGAGCCACAACTCAAGGAATACCACGTGCTTAACCCCTATCCCGAGTCACAACTCAAGGAACACTAGCAAGTCAACCTTTGAGATATCCTAGAAGCATTGTAGACTACGCACATCAACAAAAGCACAACCCAAATCTTGTGTAGCAAAAATCGCCTGGCGCTGCTCACAAGGCGCAAGGTGCGGCTCGCTTGCAGATCGCCTGACAGGGAACCCATACCGTGTTATTGATTAAGTGTATCTGAAATGTTTATGATGATATCCATAATAGCATGACAATGGTTAACATGACATAGCATGACAATGGTTAACATGACATAGCATGACAATGGTTAACATGACATGTATGTAATATCCTAAAAGTGTTAATTTGTTGCCCCGATAGTCGACTAGCCAACTAATGTAGTCGACTAAGCTCGTGCTGACAGCAACTGATTTATAAAAACAGACTTTGCACCTCCTATTAATAGACTAGGTCAACCCAAAGAAAGAAAGAAAGGTGTGAAACAGGTTCTTGGAGCTTGGAAGATCCTCTTGAGAATTTCATCAAGAAACATCAAAATTGGCTTGGTAAGAAGAAGAAAATTTAGACTTGGAAAAGGTGTACTCAATCTAATTTTTAGGTTGTGTTCTTGTGTTCTAAGTATAGTTTGAAACTCTATGTTTTACTGTTTTCTGGTTAAAGCAAGTGTGTGTGTGATAGCCTTGCTGTTTTTAGTTGTTAAAGCAAGTGTGTGTGATAGCCTTGTTGTTGTGTTTATTTGAGCAAGTTTGTGGAAGCCTTGCGTGTGTGTTCCTTTATCTTAGAGTTTAGATTTATCAAGTGTATTTGTAAATCTTGAAATTCTTGTAATATAGTTAAAATCTCTAGCTATGGTTTGCTAGATGAAACTGGATGTAGATTCTTAAGAATCGAACCAGTATAAAAACTTTGTGCGCTTTATCTCTTCCTCTCTATATTTTGTCATAGTATAAATGCTCCAAAAATTAAGCATCAAACCACACCATTTCAATTGATTCAACAAGCAAAGGGTTTATGAAAACAATTTTGAAAGTGCTAAAATTGGGCAAAATTTGTTAAAACCAATTCACCCCGCCCTCTTGGTTGTGAAATATTGGTGCATCAAATCTAACAAGTGGCACTAGAGCTGGTTAGTCAAATCCATAGTCGACTAGATCCTGACAAATGGGCAATATTTCATAAATATTTTCTGAAGGGCCTTCAATCAATAGACCACCACTATTTGTTGGAGAAAATTATCTTTTCTGGAAAATAAGAATGAAAATCTTTTTAGAATCCATTGACATGGGTGTTTGGGATGCTATTGTAAATGGACCATTTATTCCTATGCATACCATTAACAATGTGCATGTTGAGAAAGACTTCAATTTGTGGACTGCATATGAGAACAAGAAAGTGCAGTATGATGCTAGAGTTAGATACATCATCTCCTCAGCACTCACCATGGAAAAATTTTACGAAGTTTCTACATGTAAGAATGCAAAAGAAATTTGGGAAACCTTGGAGAAACCTCAAGAGAGCATTGAAGAACATGGCCATAACAATTCATAAAGCAACAACAATAGTAAATATATCAGCACATGTCTCATGATTGATGTTGAGTCCCAAGAAAGAAAGATAAGTACTTCTAATTCTAATATTCAAGCAAAGTATGATGAACTTCTTGAAACGTTTGAAGAATTGCATAAAGAAGTAAATGAACTTAATTGTTTAAACAAAAAGTTTAAGATTGACTATCAAGAGTTGGAAAAAAGATTGAATCAATTAGAAGAGGAAAATAAGAATTTGGATTTTGATTTGGAAAATTTGGACATCATTCATAAAACCTCCTCTTGTAATTGTAATTCAACCTTGCAAGTTAAAAACTTTGATTGTAAAGATTGCAAGAACTTTAAAAACAGAGTTGAATTTCTTGAGGAAACTCTTGCAAAATTTACAGTGGAAAAATCGAACTTGGATACTCTTCTTAGTTCTCAAAAGTGTGTAATGGATGAATATGGACATTCCTTTTCAAAGAAACAAAAGTCTTTTCTTTCATCCTAAAAAGGCATTCAATACTACTTTTGTATCTTGCTTCTATTGTTTAAAGAATGGTCATATATCAAATTCTTGTTATTTCAAAAATGTTGGTGTTCCAAGTGGAAAATATCTTTGGTTGCCTAAAATCACCATCTATGTTGCTAACATGAAAGGACCCAAATACAAAGTAGGTACCTAGATGTATTTTAACTGTTTTGCAGGGTTTGTGAAAAGCCTAATAATCAATGTGGTATTATTTTTTGGGCTGCATAAGTAAAGATACGTTTGAATCATTCCCTGCTTCAAGAATGATGTGAGTAAAACAACTTTTAACACTTTTTGATGATGTTTCTTAGGACATAAAAATTAATCTTTTACTACCAAAAGTGGTTCTACAAATACAAATTGTGTTGTTACATCTATGTTGCTATTCTTCAACATTTTAATGAATTAGACATACTTGATTTCGCATTTACAACATAAAAATTTGCATCAGATTTCACCATTTTGCAGCAAATAAAGTCGACTACCTAGTTAACTATCATCTTCATACTGCATTAGAATTTGTCATTTCTGCATCAGGTTTTCTCATTCTGAATAAAAAATTCAACTTGCTAGTTAACTAGCCACGTATTTTTTTGTGTTCCTGTGTCAAAATTTGCACCTATTCGACTACATTAGTAACCTAGTTAACTATGTCTGCAACAAACATGGTTTGGTAAAGTTTCTGAAATAACTTTCAAATTAATTTCAAAGGCCATAAATAACACTACCAAATCCCTAAATAAGATCAAAACCCTAAATCCCCATTCTCTAATTGTTTTCAAAATTCCCAATCTCTTTAAAACCCTAATCTTGAGAAGTTATAGTAAGTTACCTATATTCCCTTTTCATTGTGCCATTTGAATTGTGTTGTTGTTGTTCATCCTTCCCGCAACCTTCATATGCCTCTGAGGAAGAAGAAGAGAAATTTGTCGCTTCCATTGTTGATGATGAGGAAGGATCTCCACAACTGAAATGTCCGATTAATAGGGTTGTAATCCTTCTATCCTTCTTTTTTTGCTTTCATCTTTCGCTTAATTTGGTTTTAATTTGTACAATGCCCAATCTAATTTGATAGCTGATATAGGGCACATCTTTTGCTTCTCTGTTATATGTGTTTTTTTCTACTTCTTTATCTGATCCACATTTGTGAAATTGGTACTGAATATTTCTTCTTTCATACCCTTATTTTGCTAATAACAAAAAGGGGGAGTTTCACACCACTTTGTTAAATAGTTGCTAAAGACATATGGTGAATATAACTTGTTTAGTATCATTCATTGTGATTTATACAACTCATCTTTTGGATTTATTGCATGCTTGTTCACTAAAAAGGAAGAACCATGACTTTGACATACTAAACATAACTTGTTTGAGGTAAAATGTGCATTTTTCATATTTTTCTGCATAAAATGATCAACTAGATAATCAATTAAAAGATTGTTTTCTCTATATTGTTGTGCTTATGTTCTTGCTCTATGATATTCGTTTATGCCAAAATCCAAATTAATTAATCTTTTGCAAAATTGATTACATGATGCTTTGATGATCATCTCTCACCAACACTTTTTCCTTTTTAATCTTTGAAAATCTATGATAAGAAAGTACCTATAGGTGTTGGGTGTTTGTTCCTAGGGGGAGTAACCATGCATCTAGATTTTGGGATCAAGATTGTTCTTTTGTGATTGAGTGTAATTTGAGCTCATATGATAAAATTTGTTGTATTTGGTTTGCCCATTAAGTCCATGTTGCTTTTTTCTTGGTACTTGATTTGACAATGTTGCTTGTACTTTGATATTCTAATTTCTCTTATCCGTATCTGTTGCATTTTACTTTGATAACATATTATATAATGACATGCATTTTCCATAGTTATGACATTCTATGATTTCATTCGCCCATTCATCATATATGGGGTTTCAAGTCAGGGGGAGCAAAGGTAGCCCATGGTTTTGAATGCTTTTAGCTATATACTTCATTGAGATTCGCTATTTTTTGCATTGTTTTCTTCTTTTTATCCCTTTTCTTGATCATGTACAAAGGGGGAGAAAGGTTTGTTGTTCTATGCAAGTTTGTCCATCATCAAAAAAGGGGGAGATAATTGTTGATTAAGTGTATCTGAAATGTTTTTGATGATATCCATAACAGCATGACAATGGTTAACATGACATAGCATGACAATGGTTAACATGACATGTATGTAATATCCTAAAAATGTTAATCTGCTGCCCCGATAGTCGACTAGCCAACTAATGTAGTCGACTAGGCTCGTGCTGACAACAACTGATTTATATAAACAGACTCTGCACCTACTGTTAACAGAGTGGTTCAACCCAAAGAAAGAAAGAAAGGTGTGAAACAGGTTCTTGGAGCTTGGAAGATCCTCTGGAGAATTTCATCAAGTGATGAAGGATTATCTTGTTCCTTTTTAAGATTATTGAATATGGTGTGAGTTGATTAAGAAAACCAAGGAAATCCCCACTGGACATTAAGATAGCAAGCTATCTAGATGTGAAGGTTCCTTTCCAAGGTTCTAGAGAGGAGGAGAATGGATTGATGGGGAGTAAGAAATCAAAAGGAAAAACATATAATAGAAACAATATAAACCAAGAAGAGTAAAGAAACATAAAATGAAAAGCAAGGGAAATGGGAGGAATGGAGGATTCACGCCACTACAAGGCTAAGCTAGAAGAAGCCATGGCAACCTTGAAGATGAGTGGTGTATGCCGCCACTTGCCAAGGCAAGATAAGGCTTGAAAGAACTCCACTCCCTAAGGAGGAATGCTCTCACAAAAGGTTGAAACACAAAGTGTATAATTTCTCCAAAATGTTCAACCCTTGTACAAGTGTTAGAGGTCCCCTTAAATAGACATGTCTAGGGGCCCCTTAGCAAAACAACTAAGTTAAAGGATTACAAAAGAAACCTAGCATGTTCTAGAAAGTAGGTCATCCTAGGGTGCACATGGGTGAATTTTCGTCCAAGCCATCTAGGTGGCAAGTCTTCATGGCCAAGGCTCCCAAAGGAAGGTTCTAGAACATTCTAGAAGACTTGGTGTCCAAGGCATGTGGGCCTCCCCTTTCTAGATGCTTCTAGAAAGTCTTATTCCTTCTCTCTCTTCCTTAGGACGCCAAGTGTCTCCTATGTGGTCCTCCTCCTTTCTTATTCCTACAAAAGCAAATTAAGGAATTTATTAGCATGTTGGTTTAAGGTTAAGTTAATCTTTTGAGTCAACAAGTCAACTCAAAGTCAAGGTCAACAAGTCAACTCAAAAATAGTCAACCAAGCCAACTTAAAGGAATTTTAAACTAAAGAAAATAAAAGCAAAGGAAGGGATCAAGGAACTCCCTTTCTTCTAAGCATGTGCCATGGGCCATCATCCTTGGTAGGGATCAATCCTTTATCATCAAGAAACATCAAAATTGGCTTGGTAAGAAGAAGAAAATTCAGACTTGGAAAAGGTGTACTCAATCTAATTTTTAGGTTGTGTTCTTGTGTTCTAAGTATAGTTTGAGACTCTATGTTTTACTATTTTCTGGTTAAATCAAGTGTGTGTGATAGCCTTGTTGTTTTTGGTTGTTAAAGCAAGTGTGTGTGATAGCCTTGCTATTGTGTTTATTTGAGCAAGTGTGTGGAAGCCTTGCGAGTGTGTTCCTTTATCTTAGACTTTAGATTTATCAAGTGTATTTGTAAATCTTGAAATTCTTGTGATATAGTGAAAATCTCTAGCTGTGGTTTGCTAGATGAAACTGGATGTAGATTCTTAAGAATCGAACCATTATAAAAACTTTGTGTGCTTTATCTCTTCCTCTGTATATTTTGTCATATTATAAATGCTCCAAACATTAAGCATCAAACCACACTATTTCAATTGATTCAACAAGCAAAGGGTTTATTAAAACAATTTCAAAAGTGCTAAAACTGGGCAAAATTTGTTAAAACCAATTCAGCCCCCCTCTTGGTTGTGAAATATTGGTGCATCAAATCTAACATACTGACAGGCGCAAAGCGCCTAAGAAAAATGATAATGATGCAGACACCGCCTGGCAGACACCTAAAAAACCCCAAACACTATACATACAATCCATAACATGAAACATGCTTATCCAGTCATAATCAAATGACTGGATAATAGTCCAACACAATGTGGAACAACCAAACAATATACAAAAGCAAGAAGAATACATAACTATTACCCCAAAATATCGCACAGGCAATAAAACAATAATAATGATTATAATAAAACTAACAATGACAACAATAATAAAAATAATACAAAATAATAATAATAATAATAATAATAATGAAAACAATAATAAAATGAAATGAAATGAAATAATAATAAAACATTAATACTAATAAGTTAAAACAATAATAGCAAAGTAATAATAATAACAAAATAAAGCAATAATAATACAACAATAATAATGATAATAAAACCATAAATAAATTAAAATAAAAAATAGTAATAATAAAATAATAATAAAAGAAAATAAAATAAAATAAAATAAAAAATAAAAAAATAATAATAGGAATAATAATAATAAAAATAATAATAAAAATAATAAAATAAAATATTAATAATAATTTAAAATAATAATAATAATAATAGTAATAATAATAAAAATAATAATAGTAATAACTAATACTAAAAATATATAAATAATAATAAAATAAATAATAATAATAATAATAATAATCATTATAATAATAATAATAATAGTAAAAATAATAATAAAATAAAATAAAATAATAATAATAAAATATTAATAATAATAGTAAATAAAATAATAATAATAATGGTAATAATAATAATAATAACTAGTAATAATGATATATAAAAAATATAATAATTATAATAATAATAACTAGTAATAATAATATATAAATAATAATAATAATAGTAATAAAAATAATAAGAATAATAATGGTAAAAATATAATAATACTAATAAGAATAAAAATAATAATAGTAATAACTAATACTAATAATATATAAATAATAATAAAATAAATAAATAATAATAATAATAATTATTATTATTATAATAATAATAAAAATAATAATAAAATAAAATAATAATAATAATAAAATATTAAAAATAATAGTAAATAAAATAATAATAATAATGGTAATAATAAAAATAATAATATTAATAATAATAACTAGTAATAATATATAAATAATAATTATAATAGTAAAAAAATAATAATTATAATAATATTAACTAGTAATAATAATATATAAATAATAATAATAATAATAATTGTAACATCCCATTTTAAATAGATAATTCTAATTTAAATAAACGCCACATATATTAAATATTCAAAGAGTGCGGAAAAATAGAATATGACGTACACAGTAACCCAACATATCCATAATAAAAGGAAGAGGCTCCACAGGCCTAAATGAGGTACAAAAACTCGCCAAGGGCGAGAGAAACTACTACTACTACTAAACTCCAAACGTTGAGGCCCTCATAGTGAGCCTGATAGTCGTCTAAGATATCTTCAAACCGCAGCATCTCTATTATTACCACTGCCAGAGGTTCTCACATCTGCTCACATCAACAAGGTTGATGATCATTGCAAAGGAAGAAACCACACACAATCATACAAACAAGCAAAAGGGTAAGCTAGTGTAACAGATCCTTATATTATAACACTCAGCAAGTAAATTCAAAACCAAGCATAATTAACAGACATCCACACATGATACACCCAAACCACTTAGGGCTTTTAGACTTGACTATCCAGATACATACGATGAGGCACCACCACCAAACTGTGGAATTACGTCCTAGCAGTGAGGCATCACCACGAGGCCTTCGCAGAATTACATCCTTACATGAGGCACCACCACAAGACCTCCGTGGAATTACGTCCTGGCCTTGAGGCACCACCACGATACCCCCCATGGAATTACGTCCTTATGTTGGGGCACCACCATGAACTCTCACCCCGAGGTTCATGGAATTAAGTCTAATAGATGAGGCACCACCATTGACTCCCCCTAAGAGGGTCCATGAAATTACGTCCATGTTTCACCAACTCAAATCAGAAAGATCCTACAGTACTAATATCATGTATAAGCACCCAATCATACATCTCATGCTTTCCAACTCATATACAATAAAGCAATATATCACTTCCACCTAGACCTCATATAATAATCAAGACATTATCCCTTAAACTATCCAAGTAAAGTGTTCAAGTCAGGCAAACAAGCAACCACATCATTGATCATTCACATTATAGCACACAACTCGCCTCTGTCTCGCTCAGGCTAGAAGACCTCGCTCAGGCGAGGGAGATCCCCTCGCTTAGGCGAGTCCCTTCTCGCCTAGGCGAGAGTTCGAGCATTGGAACAGTAGCCCCTGCGAGATCTCACTCAGGCGAGCTCCTTCTCGCCTAAGCGAGATCACCTCTCGCTCAAAAATGAAGACAAGTCGCTTGAGCTACAGTTCGCGCAGAAAAGCTTGGGCGAGCCTCTGTTAGTCTCGCCTAGGCGAGGCATGCTCGCTTGGGCGAGAAAACCAGTGCCCGCCACTATTCACTCGGGAAAAACGCAGAACCCAACACCAAAAATCATGTTTTCATCAATATCAAGCAAACAAACCATGAGCATACTTCAAGCATATGATTCAAACTGAGAAGACATACCAAAAATATAAACAACTGCAAACCCTAGCTCCCCTTACCTGGAATCAGCTAGAAAAGGGACTCCAACACCCAACAGTTTAGCACAGTAGCTCTAAGAGCAGGTTCAAGAGCTGAAACAATAGAACAATTTTAAAACGAGCTCACCATAACAAATCCTAGTTGGAAAATCGTGGAAGAGAAGACTGAATGGAAGAGTACAAGTTGAAAATGACTTACATGGATTAAGAGGACGAGTTTGAGCTAACTTGACAAGAACCCAGAGCTAAACCCTAGTAGAGCCTTCTGCAAGGAGAAATGAGTGTTTGAGAAAGGGAATATTTGCAAATGAGTGCAGAATGGGGAACCTTGGTTACTTTAGGGGCCTTGGCACCCTATGGGCCAGCCTTTAAGCCCATCTGCTTAGGATGGGCCCTTAAAATAAGACAGAAAAAAAAACAGGTCTTACAATAATAGTAATAAAAATAATAATAATAGTAATAATAACATTAATAATAATAATAATAGTAATAAAATATCAATAAAATATTAATAATAATAGTAAATAAAATAATAATCATAATATTAATAATAATAAAAGTAAAAATAATAATAATAATAATAACTAATAATAATACATAAATAATAATAATAATAAGAAGAAGAAGAATAATAATTATAATAATAATAGTAGTAAAAATAATAATAAAAATAATAATAAAAATAATAAAATAATAATAATAATAATAAATGAAGTAATTGTAATAATAGTAATAAAAATAAAGATAATAATAATAATAACTAGTAATAATAATATATAAATAATAATAAAAATAAAAATAATAATAATAATAACTAGTAATAACAATATATAAATAATAATAATAATAAAAATAAAAATAAAAATAGTTATAATAATAATAGTAATAATTATAATAATAAATAATAATTAAAATAATAATAATAATAATAGTAATAATAATAAAATTAATAATAATAATAATATGATAATAGTAATACATAATAATAAAAAAAATTATAATAATTGTGCCGCATTTAGGAGAAAAACTCTAAACATCTCGGCAAGTCATAAAAAAGGAAGAAGAATCATAATAATCATAGTAGTGATAGAGTCACATAGAATACTCAATACAATTGAAACGACAAGCATACCTATACCCTCTCTAAAATCACATACAACAAACATCAAGAGGTTAAACGATAAAAGAATTTTGGTTCAGGAGAAGGCTTTCATGCATCAATATATAATGCAATTACATACAATATCATTAAAAAAGGAAATGGTAGCTCCCCTAACTTGGTTTCCTTAGCTTATTTTTGGACTTGTTGTGAGTTCCCTCTTGATCACCAACGATCTTCCTTTGACTCTATCTCAATGCAGCTCCTTGGTTCCCTCAATCCTCACCTTACACTCTCAATTTTTGTATACCTATGGCTATGCAACAATAATAGTCCCTAAACCACTCTTTCTTTCTCTTAATTGGTTACTAATTGTGGTCTTAAAGAGAGGTAAATGGTATAAAACGAAAATACCATTAAACTTTAGTTTAATTGTCATTCATTGGCAATTCTATGATGGTTTTCCAGCCCCCTTGGCTGTTAGGGTTTCCTTGCCCTTTCACCTTCATGCCAAAACTAAAATTGACAAAAAGAAAGCTTAATTTGGTTCTACCAAGGTTCAAACCCTTAACCATGCCAATGTTCAATTCAATAAACAACCATCTAACCAATTCATGTTTCATGATGACTAATATAATTCTATTATTATATTATCACTCAACATGATCAAACATATTGTCAAAATAATAATAAATTAAATAACATACAAAAGGGCATACTTAGAACTTGAACACAAGTCCTCTCACATAAACAAAGTACTCTTAACCACTTGAGCTAATACATTTCCACATCACATCAATCAATACTAAATGCCATAAAGGCTCTCATTACCCGCATTTATTAATTAATTAATTATTTAATTAATTAAATTTCATGGGTTTTACACCCCATATCATTGGTCCAACTATGTTGGATTGGGACGAGATGTGTGATACCTTATTAGGTATAATACCTGTTAAGGGAGAATCGATTGTCAATTCTATGATCAAACTAAAATGGTTAAGGGATAATTTGTTGCCTATAGATGAAAATTCCAGTATTGAGGTCATTCATGCACATGCTAGAGCTTATATATTAGGACTTATCATAGGGGTTTTAATGCCCGATGAGACTGGAAATAAAGTACATTTAATGTACTTGAACTATTTGACTAATCTTCGAAGAACCAAGAGATATAGTTGGAGTTCAGCGTGTTTAGTTGTCTTGTATAGGGAGATGTGCAGAGAAATAGATGGACGTGCGAGAACTGTGAGTGGATGTGCTTTGTTGTTACAATCATGGGCATGGTTTCAGATGCCCTTTATTGCACCCATTTCAAGAGTTTCACCAACTTTTCCGCTAGTTTGCCAATGGAGCGGTGGTCGAGTACTGAACTACAAAAATGTCCCCCACAATGATTTAGTCGGATACCGAGCAAGGATAGATCATATGCAACAAAATCAGGTATCATTTACCATTTCTATATTGATAAATGGTTCTAAATGAATGACTAACATTTTCAATTTTTGTTGTACTTTATTTGGGTTCCTTTTGAGAGTTTGGGCTCTATTATTGATGTTTAAGCATATCGGGACCAAGCAATATGGCCGTCATGCACAACTTTAATTTGTTTTGCCATTGTGGAGTGGCACCAGTCAGACAGGTGAAGTTACAATTTTGGCTATCACAAGAGATCCCTGAAGAACCTAGCAACCTTGATCATCTACATAAATTAGACATGAGGGGTAGATAAGATGAGAACTGGGTTACTAGACATGTGCAATGGATAGAGGTTTGGAATAACCGGTGTGACCTAACGTTGAATGGATTACCGATTCTTGGGCCACTTCAACACACAATGGAGTACATGTCATGGTACATTTCAAGCTCATTTTTGTGTTTGTTAGTTTCACAAATGTTAAATGATCCTGGAATGCATCATGCATCGACATTAGCTAATGTCCCTCCACCACGACAAACTAGGCATGACTTCAACACTCCACCTCCACCACCAGGTATGGAGGAACAAGGAATTCAATTTCTTCAAACTCAGAACTAGGCATACAAGTATGTTTGCAACTTATGATGAAACACCACCTTCTACACAACCGTGGTTGTGTACACATTCTCAAAGTCCAAATTTCTTAGAAGACTCAGTTTACTACGTTCACAATCCATATGCAAAAGCATCATCATCTGCTACACATGATGATCATCAACTTGAGGAGGAACATGAACCACAACCTTCACACGTAGAAGAATCTAGACCTGAAGTGAGTAGGAGGAACCCCACCAGAAACAGGCATCAACCACGGTGTGGAACTGGACACCACTACGGGGATTAAAAGGACAAAGATGTAGTTTAATATTTCATTACATATGAAATAGGTCGTGTTTATGTGTTTGTAAGAGTTTACCGTGTTTAACACAATTTCGAAGATCAACAATGGAAAAACTTAATAATTCCAAATGCTTGATTGCTAAATAGCGAACAACAATTTCTTTAGATAAACTCAACAAGTTCAATGATCTTAAAGACCAATGTTACAACATATAAAAAAAAACTAAATAGGTACAAAGTTGTCACACTTCTCAACTTTCATGAAGTTAACATAAAAAGATATTGTCACCGTAGGGACCATCATTGAGTGCCATTGAATGGCATGTTGAAGATCTTCGTCATTCCTTACGAAAAGGAACTCATCAATGCCTTCCGCAAAAAATCCAGGAGGGACATGGTACCACAAATGGCTTAGTGGGGGCTTAGATGGTCCCATGAAATGAATTCTTATGATGATGCGCATATGGTTAAGAGTAGCCCCATTTGGAAGTCTACATAGGGAGAACCTTCCATCTTCAAAATCAATAGCAGCATTAAAGGAATTATATGCATTCAACTCCTCAAATAAAACCATTTTTACTTATTATACTAGAGCACTCCACACCTTTCAAACTAAGGAACCACAACCTTAAATAGAACTGACTATCTTTACCTGGATAGCATGCCAAGAAAGATATTTAATCTCACCACTGTAAAAGCTGGCGCATCTTTGAAATAAAGGGCCTTCCTTAGTTGCACCTTCTAATTATGACAAGACTTATCAACTTTATTGGGAGGTGCCAAAGCTGAATTATTATATTACTCTTCTAAAAGGTAATAGATACTTCAATTGGGATAATATGCCAATTCAGAAATTTACTTTGACCACTGTAAAAGTAGACACATATTTCAAATAATTAGCCTCACTTGCACTTCTAATTATGACAAGACTTGTCAACTTTATTGGGAGGTTCCAAAGCTGATTTATTATATCACTGTTGTAAAAGGTGAAAGATAATCCAATTGGGATAACATGTCCATTCAGAAATTTACTTTGACCACTGTAAAAGCTTACGCATATTTCAAATAATTTGCCTCACTTGCACCTTCTAATTATGACAAGACTTGTCAACTTTATTGGGAGGTGCCAAAGCTGATTTATTATATGACTCTTGTAAAAGGTGAAAGATACTCCAATTGAGATAACATGCCTATTCAAAAATTTACTTTGACCACTGTAAAAGCTGACACATATTTCAAATAAATGGCCTAACTTGGACCTTCTACTTATGACAACACTTGTCAACTTTATTGGGAGGGGCTAAAGCTAATTTATTATATCACTATTGTAAAAGGTGACAGATACTTCAATTGGGATAACGTGCCAATTAAGAAAATTAATTTGACCATTGTAAAAGCTTATGCATATTTGAAATAAATGGCCTCACTTGCACTTTCTAATTATGACAACACTTGTCAACTTTATTGGAAGGTGCCAAGACTGATATTTAATTCAGAAATTTACTCTCACCCTGCAATTGGACAAGACTTGTCAACGCTATTGGGATAATGTGCGAATAAAGATACATAATTTTACCACTTCATAAAGATACATAATTCAGAAATTTACTCTCACCCTACAATTTGGCCGTACATATTAGACCGAAATATTCATCATTATTCCCCATTAATCTACTTTATACTCACCACGTATGGAATGATTCATGCATAGTACATTATGTACATAAAAAATTTAGCCAGGATGACAACATTCACTACTGGGTTATGTGGATAGCGGACCTTTTTGAAATTGTGCTAATATTGATATTGTTCGTAAGTGGGGAGTACATAGGTAGTAAGTGGGGAGTTGTGATGACTATTTTGGTCTTCATAACCAAGTTTTTATATAAAAATCAATTTCATTGTAAACATAATATCCTCACACTAACCTTAACATAGTACAAATTCATTTCCATGACCATGACATCAAATACTAGTAATGTGGCCACGAGGGTTTTTTAGAATTTTCGAGTCACACTATGTTCGAAATTGAGGAGTGGAGAACAATTAAGTGGGAAGTTATATTGGATATTTTGGTCATCAGTACCAGTTTTTGTTTCATATTTTGAGTTATTGAAACTGATAATAAAAAAATTTACAATAACTCCCCATTTAATCCAACACCATCAAAATAAGTTACTATTCAATTTATTCGTCATGGAAATAATTTACTTTTGTTATTCATAACTCAAGATCAAAATGTCCACCATAACTCCCCACTTAATCCATCATTAGTCTCTACCTACCTCATTCATTAGTTATGAGACCTTTTTCCATTATCCACATCCAATTAACATTTAGTAGTCCTGGAAATATTATTGTGCTATCATATGATTACAATGAACATTCTTCTCTTGACTCTCAAGTTTTATATTTTTCATTTTTATACTTTCCATTGAATTACTCCAACTAATGTTCAAAATAATAAGAATAACTCACAACTTAATCCAACAAGACTCGCCACATACCTCATACATACTTTAAGGGACATCTTTTCATTACCACCATCCAAAAAAGCTGCTTTTCAATTTCGTGGTGATGAAAATATTTTTTTTCTATAATATAATGACAACGAACATTTTGTCTTAACACTCAAGTTTCATATTTTACATTAATAAAACTGTGAGCGATGTTCACAATATTAAGAAAAACTTCCCACTTATTCCAGCATTACTCCCCACACACAGAACCCACAATGAAATGAAAGTCCACGAAGGAAAGATTCCAAACATATCACTCAAAAAATTTGATTCTCCCAACCTTGCAATAACTCCTATTAAAAAAAATTAATACTACACAAATTATAAAAAAAAATTAAATTAAATTGACGTTTATATTTTCAAATTGCACAAAAAAAAATTACTACACAATACAAAATATATTTTTAAATCAACAAATTAAAAAAGAAATTTTTTCTTTCTTTCAAATAATACCTAAAATAACTAAAAACACAATACTAAATCTATTTAAAAAAAATATATTTAACCTTTAATACATTTTTAATAAAAAGAAAACAAAAAAATATTAATTCTAATTTATTTAAAAAAACGAAAAAAAAAATCAAAAACCAAGTTCAGAATTTGGGTCCTTGAAGACAGAATTCTGACTTGAAATTGAAAAAAAAAAATTAAAGGTTGGAATTCGGCTCCCGGAGGACCGAATTCCCAATTAAAATAGAAATAGTGCTATGCTTATAAATTTAAGGTACAATGTGCTATGCATGTAATAAAACGAGCAAACCATGCTTTTTTGAAATAAAAAATCGGAAAAGAAACCTATTAAACAAATTCCTCCGAGATTTTCTCTATGTAGTTGATAAAATAAACAATCAATAAATTCATTTGAACTATGAAATATGTCAATTAGATTTATAATATTATTCCAATCATTAAGAAAAATTATAGTTTTCATTGATTTTAGAGATCTAAATCCAATTACTTCTAAAGGTGAATACGTTAATCAATTCAATAACAAATAATGAAATGTTAAACCTCTTATATGGATGTATTGTTTATAATAATCATATTTATGTAGGTGAAAATGACATCTCAAACCTGAATTTTCAAGGCTCAAGGGCACTAGGAACTTACAAATGGATATAAATGTCCTTTGGTTTACAAAATTCAGATCCAACTGGTGAAAGAGTAATGAATTTATTTTTTCTGGATTTAGTTAATATATTTACGTAAGTTTATGTCCTTGATACAATAAGAATATATAGTCCATGAAAGATCATCAATAAGAATATATATATTTCGGGTGTAGTGATCAAATGTCCTCTTCAATAATTTGTCAGTTTATTATACATTGTATTTTTTTTTTCTAGCAAAGGTTTTTTTCGCCCAAATTAGTCGGTTGTACTTGTTAAAGATATTCCGACAGTCAAGTTAGTTCAGTATTGAACAGTCAAGTAGATTAAAATAGTTTTAAATGTGTTTTTAATGTATCAACAACCATACCTTTGATCTCTATTTATAGTATTCTTTCATGGGCTTGGATTAGGGACAACCTAATAATGACTCAATTCCTCCTAATCATGTTTATTGTCTTACTTAATATAATTACTTACTTAATTGGTTAACTTGGTTTAGGCTGATCTCATTGTTCGGTTACCATGGTAATGGTTTTAATGGTCATGTTTGATCCCTTCAGAAAGTGCAGTTCCAACGGTGGAGGTCTTCATCGATCATGTTCTGATCCACTAAACCGTGCAGTTACTATGGGGTTGGTTTAAATGGAACATGTTTAATCACCCTAGAACTTGTGGTTACCATGATAGTTATTTTCATGGATTATGGATTAAATCAACTTAACTGTGTGGTTACCATGTTGGTGATCCACTCCACTCCTCGGTTAACCTCTAACGTGATCGTTCCAATTTTTCTACCTTATTGGTACATATCGTACACAGAGCCACCCAAGCCCAAGTGACTATAGGGTTGTAGATATATGAATAAGTTGGTAGTATCGCTTGGTAAGTTTCCTTGGCCAGACGCTTTTGCTCGATTGTTTTTTCAAAAAGTTATTGTTGGTTTAGAGGGAAATGACGTTTCGTGTTACGAGTTTGTCAATTCTGACATGAGATACAAAGCGTCATGGTTGGGCTTCCTTGCCTATAAATAGGATGGCCCTTGTATGTCATTTTCACATCTTCTATTACTAGATTTGGGCGGTAACTGATTGATGAAGCTCCTTGCATGGTTTTTGGAGACGATAAGCTCTTTTATGCAACGAAAATGGAATGGAAGCAAGGTTGGAGGCCATTGAGCTATGGTATAGTGTGGTGGAGATGAAGTTATAGGAAGGAGAAACTATCCTAGAGAAAGGAGGGTAGAGGAGATCTAAGGAGATTCCTAGCTTGCATGACTCTCAATAAGGCAAATGTGTGGAGTACTCTCAACGTCAAGGCATTTGGTGTGTGTGTGTAGTTCAAGTGTGGTTGAGTTGGTATATGTTCATTGTGATGTTAATGTTGTGTTAAGTTCAGTACCTGTTTCCATTCCTGTGTGTTTCTATGTAGTGTAGTGAATAGTGTCGCGGCGCGCATGAATAGTGTCATTTGTAGTAGTGAATAGTACATGAATAGTGTTCGGATCTGGCATTTAACTTTTGGATTTTTGTTCTGGTAGCTACAGTGCTTGTTTTTACTTGAAATTTTCCCCCCCACTTCTAAGACATTGAACTTGATGGGAAAAATAGCTGGAGCAGTTGGTATGGTCTGAGTTGAGAGTTTCAAAAAAATTTTGGACTGATTTTTAGTCAAACTTCAGAGGACCATAACTTTTGCTCTGGTTATCAGAATCACTATTATTTTATATGCTTTGCCGGTTTGCAAACTCAGATTCTCCAGAAAATGCCATTTTCTACATTTTAGCAATGTTTTTTTTTTCTTCATTTTTTCCACTTTTGAAAAATTGTTAAAAATACTTGTGCTTTGAGTTTTGATATCATTTTTTTTTGTGCTTCTGTTTGACCACTCAAAGGAATATCCTACCAATTTTCAAGTCATTTGGAGTTCGTTTGAGTATACTTGCAGTTATACCCTATGTTATGCCAATATCACTAGAATTAATGTTTTTTGGTGCATGACTAGGGGAAACCCAAGTGAATTACAACCATTTGACCCTGAGATTGATAGGACATTCCACAGAGGACGTAGGCATCTTAGGAATCCATCTTTGCATGCTGAATATTCAGTGACTTTTCCTGACTCTTCTGATTCTCATCACATTCCTGACACTCCTCATTCTTTGCATTCTGAGCATACTGTTTATTCTGAGCATTTTGATTTTCATACTGATAACATGGCTCAACCTCCTCCACCTCATGAGAGAACCATGAGTGAGCTCACTGCACCAGATTTCACTTATGATAGTTTATGCATTCAATACCCTGAGGAGGAAGTTCCATATGTGCTAAAAACTGGTTTAATACACTTGTTGCCAAAGTTTCATGGTCTTGCAGGTGAGGACTCGTGCAAACACTTGAAGTAGTTTCATGTCGTCTGTTCCACCATGAAGCCTACAGATGTACAGGAGGACCATGTATACTTGAAGGCTTTCCCTCATTCTTTGGAGGGTAATGCGAAAGACTAGTTGTACTACCTTGCACCCAGGTCCATCACGAGCTGGGATGACCTGAAGAGATTGTTCCTTGCCAAGTTCTTCCCTGCTTCAAGGACAACACCCATAAGGAAGGAAATTTCTAGCATCAAGCAGCAATCTGGGAGACCCTCTATGAGTACTGGGAGAGGTTCAAGAATCTCTTTTCAAGCTGCCCACACCATCAGATCTCTGAACATCTCCTTCTGCAGTATTTTTATGAAGGTGCCATTTGTAACATAACCCCAGCTGTATCCAGGTAACTAATAGACAACATGGCTTCAAATTCTCAACAATTTGGCACAAGGCGTGATGCCATAGTTGTTAGAGGTGTTCATGATGTAGGGGCAGCCGAGTACACGAAGAAGTTGGAAAGTAAGATTGATGCTCTTACGTCACTAGTCAATCAACTTGCTTCCAATAAGAGAGCTCCAGTTGCAAGAGTTTCTGGCCTTTGTACATCTGTTGATCATTTTATAGACTCTTGCCCAGCATTGCAACAACAGGCTGCTGCTTCTTCTTCTACACCAGTGGATACCCCTCAGGCCTATGCAACAAATATTTTCAAGAACAATAGGCCCCAACATCAACAACAAAACCATGATTTCTCAACAAACAGATATAACCCAAGATGGAGGAATCACCCTAATTTGAGATGAGGAAACCAGGGTAACCAGCAGCAGCCCCAACAATTTCAAAATGTGCAACCACCTCCACAACAAAGAGTTGCACCTGCACCACAAGTTGCTCCTGTTCCACCTGTACCCACACCAGCTCCTGCTGCAGCACCTGCACCTTCTTCTTCTACTTCATTGGAGGAGTTAGTTAGGATGATGACCCTTCAAAATATGCAATTCCAGCAGGAGACTAGGGCCTCAATCTAGAGTTTGACAAATCAAATGGGGCAGATGGCCACTCAGCTAAACCAGACACAGGCTCAAAATTCTGACAAGCTTCCATCACAGACGGTGGAAAATCTGAGGAATGTGAGTGCCATTACATTGAGATCTAGGAAGAACATTGAAGTTCCCACTCCCGAGCCTACACCTCCAAAGGAAGTCGACCTTGCCACACTTCAGAGAAAGCATGATGCTCGTTGGATGCCATTCAGGAAAGTGGAAGTGAACATACCTCTGTTGGATGCCATTAAATAGATTCCCAGATATGCAAAGTTTTTGAAGGAGCTATGCACGCACAAGAGGAGGCTAAAGGGGAACGAAAATATTAGCATGGGGAGAAATGTGTCAGCATTGATAGGTAAATTTGTTCCTCAGATTCTTGAGAAGTGCAAGGACCCAGGTACATTTTGTGTACCTTGCATCATAGGTAACAATAAATTTGAAAATGCTATGCTTGATCTTGGTGCTTCAATAAATGTAATGCCTCTATCTATTTTTAAATTTCTTTCTCTTGGACCCTTGCAACCTACGGGTGTGGTAATTCAGTTGGCAAATAGAAGTGTTGCCCACTTCGCAGGTTTGGTTGATAATGTTTTGGTTTGTGTTGGTGAATTGATCTTTCCTGCTGATTTTTACATTATTGATATGCAAGAGGGATTTTCACATGGTTCTGCACCAATCATTTTAGGCAGACCATTTTTGAAAACTGCACGAACCAAAATTGATGTCCATGCAGGTACTTTGTCGATGGAGTTTGATGATATTGTTGTGCGATTTAACATTTTAGATGCCATGAAACATCCTTCTAAGGATCACTCTATTTTTCATGTTGATATTATTGATGATGCTATTGATGGAATTATTTCTGATTTCCACTCTTTGCATGCATTAAAACATTCATGTGTCTGAGTTATTTGAATTTGCATGCATTGATGTTCTTGATTTTGATTTTGATTATGATGATGCTGAATATGATGTGGATAATGTTGAATCTACTGAGTTTGACTCTCTAGATGTTGTACCTATTGACTTTGATGTTATACAATCAGGTTGCACTAACCATGTTGCAGGAAGTACATATGCATCTGATTGTTATGCTCAGGTACAGGCTGTGGAACCCATTTCTCCTTCCCCTTTGGTTCCTGATATTTAGCCAGCATCTAGTACTCTATAGTTGAAACCCTTGCCAGACAACCTCAAGTATGTCTACTTAAAGGAGGAGGACAAACTGCCTGTCATCATTTCCACCTCCCTCATTGCTGAACAAGAGTAGAGGTTGTTGCATGTTCTCAAAAAGCATAAGAAGGAAATTGGATGGACATTGGTTGACATCCCTAGTATTAGCCCATCAACATTCATGCACAGGATATTGTTGGAAGATGGAGCAAAGCCAGTGAGACAGCCACAGAGGCGACTCAACCCTGTCATCTTGGATGTTGTAAAGAAGGAGGTGACCAAGCTTCTACAAGCTGGGATCATCTACCCCATTTCAGACAGTCAGTGGGTCAGCCCCATCCATGTTGTTCCAAAGAAGACATGCCTCACTGTAGTCAAGAATGAAAATAAGGAGCTGATTCCAACAAGAGTGCAAAACAGTTGGAGAGTTTGCATTGACTATAGAAGGCTAAATCAAGAAACTAGGAAAGACCATTTCCCTCTGCCTTTTATTGATCAGATGCTTGAGCGCTTGGCAGGTAAGTCCCACTATTGCTTCCTTGATGGTTTTTCTGGTTATTTTCAAATTCACATTGCACTTGAGGACCAAGAGAAAACCACATTCACCTGCCCCTTTGGCACTTTTGCCTATAGGAGCATGCCGTTTGGCCTATGCAATGCCCCTAGCACATTCTAGTGGTGAATGCTTAGCATTTTCAGTGATTTTCTTGAAAAATGCATAGAGGTGTTTATGGACGACTTTACTATGTGTGTCACCTTGGCACACAAAGGACAGCTCGTAAGGTGCTAGATTGCGGATTTTATTGGCCCACCATCTTCAAAGATGCGTAGAGGATTTGTAGCACATGTGAGGAATGCCAACGAGCAGGAGGAGCCATTTCTTGGAGACAACAGATGCCTTAACAACCCATGCTATTTTGTGAGGTGTTTGATGTTTGGGGTGTAGATTTCATGGGCCCTTTCCCTATCTCTTTTGGTTTCACTTACATCTTGCTTGTTATTGATTATGTTTCAAAATGGGTGGAAGCCAAAGCCACTAGAACTAATGATGCTCAAGTTGTTATGGACTTTGTTAGGTCTCACATATTTTGCAGGTTTGGAGTTCCTCGAGCTACTGTTAGTGACCAGGGCACCCATTTTTGCAACAGATCCATGGGGGTTTTGCTTCAAAAGTACGGGGTTGTGCACAAACTTTCTACACCATATCACCCCCAAACTAATGGGCAAGCCGAGATCTCAAACAGAGTAATCAAGAGGATCTTGGAGAAGATTGTGCAGCCCAACAGGAAGGATTGGAGCAATAGACTTGAGGACACTCTATGGGCTCATAGGACTGCTTACAAGGCACCTATAGGGATGTCTCCTTATCGGGTTGTCTTTGGTAAGCCATGCCACCTTCCAGTGGAGATAGAGCACCGAGCCTACTAGGATGTCAAGTCATGTAACTTCTCTCTTAATCAAGCTGGAAAGAAAAGGAAGCTGCAGTTGAACGAGTTAGACGAGATCTGTCTGGAGGCATATCAGAACTCTATGTTCTACAAGGAGAAGACCAAGAGATTCCATGATAGCTCCATGTTGTTGGTCAGCAATTTTTACTGTATAACTCCAGACTTAGACTCATGGGGGTAAGTTGCGATCAAAGTGGATTGGTCCTTTTGTTGTCACTAATATTTATCCTTATGGTGCAGTTGAAATCAAAAGTTAGTCCACCAATAAGAGCTTCAAAGTGAATGGGCATCGTCTGAAGCCATTCCTCAACAATCTTTCCTTGGTGGATACTGTTGTGGAGGAGACTTCCCTGCTTGTCCAGGTCTGTCTGTCTGTTGTTGTTTCCTTTTGTTTGTTTCCTTTTTGTTAATTTGTATTAATTAGTGTTATGTTGTTGTTTTCTGTTTGGGACACTCACTTCACTTTTGGAGGATGAATTGTTGGTCATTCTATGGACTGATATCCTTGCTTTCTCTTTGCATGTCAGGTTGCTTTTCTGTGTGACCCTGTGTGAGAATTTGAGCCACTCTCTGTTCTTTGATTGTGTGATATATGCCTCTTGAATTCTTGCACAGTGGACTTGGCTTGACTCTTTCTGATGCTTTTATGATACACATGCGTGTTGGGATATGATTTAGGCAATTTTGTTTTGTGAGCCTATAGCCAGATGAGCCTACCTTGAACTGTTTCTATTGATACCCCTTTTTGAGCCTACATACCATTGCATTGTTCTACAGCTCATTACAAGCCCTTAGCCTAAAAAACCATGATTATTCCTACCTTAGGAAATTTTGGAGCTTTGAAATTGTTTTGGGAATGGGTGCTCAACTAAGTGTGGTCGCGCACAACAAGTGTGGTTGTGCGCACATTTATTATTAGTTCTTGGGATTGCTCATTTGTATACCCAGGTGGGATTTCAAAATTGTTGTTTCTCTCTGCATGTTCTTTGTATAGAAAAACAAAAAGAAAAAGAAAGAGAGAAAACAAAAAGAAAAGCAAAGAAAAGAAATAAAAGGAGTTTGGATTTGAGCATTGTGTGAGAACCGAAGTTGGAAGTGCTGGTGTTTGGGATTACTTTCATGATTGGTTGAGACTTATTCCCTATTGCTCCTCTATTTCTTTGGTTGCTTAGCTACTTATCCATATGTTCCGCACATTGTCCTCAGCCCCATTACAACCTTGAAAAATCCTTCTGATCTTGACCTGCATGTGTTTCTGGTTTGGTTGTTGGTTCTAGAGGCTTGCCAAGTCTGTTTGATGTTTGTTTTTTAGGGGTGCTTTGAGAGTAAACAGTAGCCTTGAGATTTGAGTGATACAATGCATATTTCGTGAGGTTATGTTGCTTTCAATTCTCTCTTTGAGCTAAACTGAACTGAGTACTTGACATGTTTTGAATTGCTTGGATGATGTTCATGGATACCTTGCAGCTTTGAATCCTTCTGTGTTGGATGTGTTTCCATTTGTCTATGTCAAGTCTGTTTGTCTTGTGTCTTTTTGTCTCTCTTGTTATGTTTGTGATGTCCTTGCTTTACTTTAGTCTTTAATTTTGCTCAAGAGTGCATAAGGGTAAGTATGGTCGATTTTGATGAGTCATTATTTTCTTCCATTCCACTAGCCTTTGTGTACCCATTAGACAGTTGATTAGTGCTTAATTGTTCATCTTTAGAGTGTTTTTCATCTGTTGGGCTTTATTGGGCCACTGTTCCGAATTTGGACTAATTTCACATTATTTGGCCTAATTTTTGTTTTTAATTATTTTTAGGTATTTGGGTGAAGAAATTTTAGAGCTTAGACATCAATATTCAGTTGAAGAGAGTCGCCACATCATTTCCAGATCATTTCCATGTCATTTCCACGTCAGCAGAGTGAATAGGCCAACATTTGAGGCTTAGAGTGGCATTTTTGTAATTATGCAGCTCATAATGGCAATTTTGTAAATAATGAGTGGCATAATGAAGTGACCACGAAAATAGGTCTGCATGAAGGTGACCCTTCTTCCACACTCTCTCAAACCTCCATTTTTGTTGTTTTTAAGCTTTTGAAGGTGACCCATGGTGGCACAAGCTAATTTTTCACGTTTTCCATTTGTTTTTCACGTTTTCTGAGTCTTGGACAGCACATTGAACTTGTATTAACGTTTTCTACCGTTTGGGTAACATTTATATTGAAGTATTCTCATTTTTTGTTACTATTTTCGTTGTGGCCCATTTCTTTCCTTGATCATTTTCGATTCCTGCACCAATTTAGGTTTTCTGCATCAATTTGCACTCATTTGGATGGTTGAATCAAAATTTATGTTTAAGCCTTATTCGGATTCCATGAGGAACTAAGTTTATGTGTTGATTCTTTGCAGATAATGGATTGAAACCTTGAGATTAGTGTTTTGTTTGGTGGAGTTATGTTAATCTCTAAATTCTGAATTTGTGTTTGGGTTTAAATGAAGAAACCATTCTATTTTTACTTAAATTGCAGAGTGGAATCATTGTGTGTTCGTGCTTAGTGAACTATAGCAGATTCATCGATGTGTGCTTTGCTTAATTGCACTTGAGTCCGTGTTAATTGGCATTTAGTAGTTAATTCGGGTTCCATGAGAGTTAATATAACCATTTTGAGTTGTAATCCGTGATTGGTGGATGTTCATTTGAAGCAAAGAATCAACGCTGTTTTTACATTGATTTTAGACGTCTGCATCCGTAAATCTGCCAAACCTCCCCCATGTGTTGTATTGTTTTGTTCATCTGGAAATTGAAGCTTTGAATGAAAATATTGGTCGTTGGGAGACAACTTGGTTCACTTTCATATACTGCATTTATTTTGTTTTAATTTGGTGGGGTACGGCCTCTATCAAAAGGCTTAAAGAATTTGTGGTCAAATTCTCTCCAAGAAGGAGAGGATGATGAAGGATTGACCCCAACCAAGGATGAAGGCACATGGTTAAGAAGACTAAGCATGTTTAGAAAGGAAGTTCACTAATCCTTTATCCCTTTCATTTGTGTTTGTTACTTTTGATTCCCTAAGTTGACTTAGTTGAATCAACTTTAGTTGACTTGTTTACCTTTGACTAGGTTTGACTTGTTGACTATAGTTGACTTGACTTAAGCCAACATGCTAATCTGTATTTATTTACTTTGTAGGTTAATTAGGAGTAAGAAAGCAATGCTAGGTGGCACATGGTGATTGGGGAGCATAAATGATGTGGATGAGAGAGTAAAGCAAAGGCATAAAGTATAAAGTAAAAGGCATAAAACAAGTGTACCTATGTACCTTTGGTCTCCTTTGTTTTTAGCACACTTTGGCCACTTTTTGGAGACATGTGAGACACATTCTTTGTCTCCTTTTGTGCTAGAACGAAATTAGCCTTGCACACACCATAGTTGGCTCTTTTGTCTCTCTTTTTTTTAACCTTATTTGACCTAGTTTCTAGAAGCCAGGGTTAGGTTTTTGTAGAGACATCCTTAGGTATCTTTTATTTGCTTAGAGGCCCCTAAACTCTTCTATATAAGGGGTGCTCCCAGACATGTAAAAGGATTGAACATTTTGAAGTAAAAACACTCTTGTGTCTCAACCATTTGTGAGAGTTTCCTCCCTAGGGAGTGAATACTTTTAAGGTTGCCATGGCTTCTAGCCTAGCCTTGTAGTGGCGTGCTTCTCACATTTTTACCATTTCTTTCCTTTTCATTTTATGTTTTCTTTTTCCTTTAATTGTTCTTGGTTTTTTATGATTTATGTGCTTTCCATTTCCTTTTTGTTTGAATCAATCCATCATTTTCTTCTCTTGAGCTTTGTGAAAGGAACTTTCACATCTAGATAGCATGCTATCTTAATGTCCAGTGGGGATTTCACTTAGTTTTCTTAATCAACTCACACCATATTCAATAATCTTAAAAGAAAACCATAGAATCCTTCATCAACTTAAAATAAATTAAGAAAAGAAACCCCTATTTGACACCTGCATTATCACCTGCTCTTGTATAACATACACGTCATGCGATCATCATATACACCACAACTCACAAAATTGAGTGAGCTAACCGCAAACAAAAGTTATTTATATATATATATAGAAGGATTTAACAGAACAAAACAGTACAAATAATATACAACATTACATCAAACCAAAATATTTCGAAGTGGTAATCGCTACCACACTCCAGTTTGTCGTCACCTACCTCCAGCCACTAGAACTCGTTCCCTAGAACGATTTGATTCGAGTCATACTATCGTCGTGGCAAGGACCTCTCTCCCTTGTTCCAAAAGGACTTTTGAGTAAAAACTTCGGCGAATCACTCACCGGTCATTATACTCAGCAACGAACCAGAACTAAGGGCCAAACATCTTTCACATCTCCACTGCCTCGTGCAGGCGAGAGAGTATAACACTCGAATCTATGTTCTACCACTACCTCGCATAGGTGAAAAGGACCCCTTTCCACTACCTCATGCGTGTGAATGGGTCATCCTGGTTTCTTAGGTACAACGTGCCTTTCATGCTCACTCCCATAGCGAAATAAAATAACCATACCACACCTAGGTTCACGTGAAACTAAGAGCTTGCACCAAGATCGTGGTTTCTCATTTATTTTTCTAAGACCAGTTCGAACAACATTCATGGATTTTCACTATGGAGCTAACACATTAAGTTTCATGCCAACAAAGTACAATATCACGTGGTGCTTAAGAATTAAATATTTAAACAAAAAAAACAACCACAAAAACCACCTTCACGTCAATCCCAAAAAGGTCAACCAAGCACACAAAAGAAAAACTTAGGAGGGGTAGGCCGTGAGAGGAAACATGCACTACCTATTAAGAAGATTATGGGCCACCCCAAGTGCAAATGAAAAGGAAAGCCAAACAAGACTACGCTTTTAAACAAAAAAGTAGGATCCACGACTAAAGGAAAAAGTTCCCTGCCTTCACGTATGTGCTGCACCACCGAAACCTTCAAAAAAGAAAAAGAACAATTATATATATATATATATATATATATATATGGGCCCAAGGCCTACTATCACATAATTAGGCATGTGAAAAGAAAAAAGAATGCAAAGTTGCCAAACGTATTCATCTTTAGAAGAAATAATAAAGGATAATGATATAGTGAAATAATGAATTTGACTACTTCTCTTACAACCATAAGTGTTAGGTAAGTGGGTATTTTTTTTAATTGAAAATCTTTTCACGTTGGCAGGGGGTAGAGAGGAAAGAAAAAGGAAAGGGTTTGAACAAAGTGGGTTTCAGAAAGGTTGGACGTCTTGAACTCCTCTCTTCCTCCAAGTCCTTTTCTTCTTCAACTCCTCTTCTTCTTCAATCTCGCGTGAAGCTCTTGAACCCTTGTTGTTGATGTTGACTACATTGTTGTTGTTGAAAGCTTTTTTGTTTCTCTTCAAACCTTTATTGTTGGATCTCACATTGTTGGAACCCGACTCACTTGTTGAAAGTTGTTTTCATCTTCAAACCTCTCTTGTTGAAAGCTTGTTAAACCTTGTTCAAGTTCCAATTCCCTATAAGTTTTGAAATCCATAAACCTAATTTTAATTCTTTTATTTGTTTCCAATTGGGTTTTTTTATTATCCTTTTTTTTGTGTAGTTTCAGTTGTTCGTTGCAAAAGAGTGGTATTGGTTGATCTGTAAGCACTCTATCGTTACGTTTTGCTTGCAATGGTTATTTGTTTGTGTTTGTTAGTGACATGGTCAGTGATGGACACCATGGCAACAGTCAATTAAAAGTCCTCACGTTTTTGACATGTTTAACTATAATTTTTTTTGCATGTGAAATACACATATTCTAGGTTTTCACTTATATGTATGTTTATTAATTGTAAGATGTAATATTGTATTTATATCAGTTTTTGTTTCCTGTTAAATGTAATCAAAACGTATTTAAAGAGTGGCACAATGAACAAATGTTGATGCAGGAAATGTTGTGAATTTCTGAGCAAGATGAAAAAGTGAAAAATACATAACGTAGGTTAACACTTATTTGTCTCTCGGTTCACACTTACGTTTTATACTGCACTTATATATTATTCTCACCTAAATAAAGGACAAATGATTTACCTATTTGATAAGTGTGATAATTACCTATTATTTACACTTGCATAAGGTTTAACAAGCTTTCAACAAGACGGGTTCGAAGATGAAGACAACTTTCAACAAGTTAGTCCGGTTTCAATAATGCGGGATCCAACAATAAAGGTTTGAAGAGAAACAAAAAAGCTTTCAACAACAACAATGTAGTCAACATCAACAACAAGGGTTTAAGAGCTTCACGCGAGATTGAAGAAGAAGAGGAGTTGAAGAAGAAAAGGACTTGAAGAAGGAGAGGATTTCAAGACGTGCAACCTTTTTGAGACCCACTTTGTTCAAACTCTTTCCTTTCTCTTTCCTCTCTGCCTCCTGCCAACATGAAAATGACTTTCAATTAAAAACAAAATACCCACTTACCTGCCACGTATGGTTGTAAGAGAAATAGTCAAATTCTTTATGTCACTATATCATTATCCAATAACAAAACACCATGTCCAACAAGGGTAGACGGGGCAATGATATGGAAATCAAGTGGCAACTCTCTCTTGACTTTAAGATAAATGTCCAAGCTCCAAAATTTGCTCTACATAATACCTAAAAACAATTACAAATAATAATTAGACCAATTAATGCCAAATTACTCAAAATTCGGAATAATGGCCCAATAAAGCCCAATTAGGGAAAACGAACTAACAAAAGACAATTAAGCACTAAACAACTATCAAATGGGTACACAAAGGTTAGTGGAATGGAGGAAAATAATGACTCATCAGTCGTCATTATTATAATAAAATAGACTTTTTAGTCTATTTATTTTGGATCTTTTAAGTTTGTTCATCAAGACTATTAATTTAAATTTTAAGTCTTGTAGATATCTTAAAAATAAAAAAAGCAGCGAATTTAAGTCTGTTGTGGCAATAACAACCTTAAATTTAATGTTTTTATTTAAAAAAATGGCACATAACCAAAACCTATAATACATAAAAAATCTCATAGCTAAATATATATTTCAAATTGTTCATTTTAAAATATAATAAACAGTTATAGAATCAAAAATAAATAAAAAATGTCTAACTTAAAATTGGTAGTCTAAAACAACAATTAACGTTGGTAGGTACTGCAAGTGTTTTTCGTGACACATTTAAAACTTTATTTAAGTTGATATTATAATACACAAATGTATTATTTCCTTACTTTGTCTTTATTCCCTAAGCCTTACTCTGTCTTTTTGTTTTTGTTGAATCCCTACTAATTAGGGTTTCTGCTGTTAGGATCAGTTAGGGTTGTTTTCTTCCTTTCTTGTTAAATACAGTGAAAAACACAAAGAAAATAAGAGAGAATTTCTTATTGTTCTTATGCATCTCTTCTTCTTCCACTCTCATCTTCATCTTTCTTCTTTCTCCATGCTTTCTTCACCCCTCGTGATATGTCTCTGATGTGAGAAGCTAGGGCTGTCATATTTGAAGAGAGAGAATAAACGCTTTTTATGTGGTGTGAGATGATATTAAGGGCTCGTTATGGTATCAAAGCCGGTTCATAGCCTGCTCTATTTCTGTCAGCCTACTCTGCTTTATTGCCCCAATGATCTCCTATCTTTAAGAAAGGTTCTTGCACCATGGAGAATGAAAACAACAACAACAACAAGGAAATTAAGTCAGAAGTTGACAACACTAGTCAACATACACAAAGATTGGATATTGATTAATCCCTTATTCTTACTAGCCCATACTACATACATCCAGGAGAGAACTCAAGATAGGTTCTTGTATCACCAGCTCTGAATGAGACTAATTACAACTCATGGAGCAGAAAAATTAGAAGAGCTCTCATGTCCAAGAATGAACTGAAATTTGGGGATGATAGCATCAAAGTTCCCACCAGAATCCAATCCCTTTATGAAGCTTGGGAAAGAGCCAATGTTAAGATTTTGTCTTGGATTATTAGGACTCATTCTCCTCAAATAGCAAATAGTGTCATCCATTTTGATTCTTCCAAAGATCTTTAGGATGACTTAAAGGAAGATTCACAAAGGGGGATTATTTTCGCATTTCAGATCTTCTTCGGGAAATGCACTCTGTGAAACAAGGTGAAAGGAGTATCACTCAATTCTTCATAGATCTGAAGATTGTTTGGGAAGAATTAGAGTTTTTGAAACTTGTTCCCAAATGTGTTTGTGGTAAGTCTTGTGAATCCAAGATTCGTTTTATTACATTGTTTTTATGTTGTACGACTAGTTTAAAATGTCCAAAAATTGTTTCATTTTGTGTTAACATGCCCAAACTATGTGGGCCAGCCTACGGACCCACAGGCCAAGTGATATGTGGGGCAGCCACTGTTTCCATCAAGCAAGATATGTGCGGGGCAGTCCAATCTGGTCCGCGATATATGGGCCTGATACAGACTGGACCTAAACGGGTCGAGTTAACTCACATTACCATCCCTACTTACGAGAATTTCGTGATTTTGATTTGTAATAAGGAGTTAGGACATGGAAAGAATAAAAGTTTAGTTTTTTATATTTCAATTCTTTAGTATGCTTTTACAATGCTTATGTAAATTATCCTTTAACCTTAATTTGTTTAACAGAAACGAAAATTAAAGAAAAAAAAAATAGAAAGTGAGACATAACTATTAAAAATCATAAAGAAAACAAGATGTAACCTTTTTTTTCCAGAAATTATAATCCGCATAAAAACTACATAATAAATTATATTAATAATATTAAAAAAGGTATTAACTATGAATTATAATAAAATTATAATTAAGATTGTGTTCAACCAAGACTCATATGGTAGGGAACTTAGAAAGTATGTTCAATCAGGTCCCAAAGAACTCTTGGTAGGGAATTGTATTTTAAGGATAAAACACAAATAACACAATGTACATGTTGAAATCCCTCTTTTTATTAATTCAGTGTGTAATTAAAACATTCTGGACATAAACTCTCTTAGGGAAAATAACGAGCCCATGGTATCATCTCACACCACACACAGAAAGCATCCCTTCTGTCTCTTCAGATCTGAGAGTCCTAGAATCCTACATCAGAGGCACATCATGTGGGAGATGTGAGAGTCCTATATCCCACATCCAATCTATCTATGATATTGAACCTATATCCTCCCTAAAGAATGAAATGTCACTATGAAATGTATGATGCAACACATTACTACCATGCCTATACAACCTAGAACTATATGTAGAAGAACCAACAAACAAATAACAACTCATTGTAAAAGAAAAAGATGAAAAACAATTTTCGCAAAGATTTGAAGTGAAATTTCTAAAAAGAAATAAAAGTGAAAGCTTTCTATAGATATCCCAGGAACGGGTGGTGAGTTACTTGGACAAGTTTACAAACCAAGCCTTTCCTAGCCAAATTCCATAGTCTAATTTCATAAAAACTTCTCAATAAAAATTTCAAAACAAAGTTTAAGTGTGCAAAAACACCTGGCAAAGTGTGTGAACAAATTAAAACCTAAAGACAAAAGGAAGGTCAACTAGATATCATGAAGACGTAAAACATAAAAGCACACATGCTTAACACCAAGACATCACATACATACACATAAACTGGACATTGAAAACATAAAAAAAAAAGAAAACATAAACTAGACGAGAATGCCTAAGTGAAGAAACAAGAGGCCTTTGGAACCCCTTAGACCTCACATTACACGATTAAAAACTATTACAAACCAAGCTAGGTTGGGATTGCTCTAAAGTATTTTACCACCTAAGCCAAATGAAGGAATATTGAAAGAAACAATACAACACAAATTGTGATGATATGAAAACAGAAACTGATGAGTGCGTATTTTTGCACTCATTTAATGTTTAATTCTGGGTATTTAATTGAATTTGTGTGCTTAAAGATTGATTTAATTGGGATTTCCTATTATTGGATTTATTGAGCATGAGATACAAAAACATGTTAAAAATAGCTTTTTAGTTGCATAAATGTTCTTTGGATATTTTGAGGTGTGTTAGTGCAGTTGCAACTAAGTTAAGCTCATGGAGGTGTGGAAATAAATTGATTAAAGCTTCATGACACCTTAAAGATAAATCCAAGAATAAGAAATTATCAAAAGCACAAAAATTCAAGCCAAGCATTGCATGAAGATGGCAAGAAAAGCTTGAAAAAGTGAAGTTTGGCTAAACCAAGAAGAGAGGAAAGAAAAATTGGACCTTGCGGTTTTCTTTATCTTTATGATAGAAGATAATTTGAGAAAATATATCTTTAGATATTTTATTTGATATTTTTAAATAATTATCTTACTTAATTATATCATAAAATATTAAAAGATAATAACTACCAAATTTTTTTAAATATGATAAGATCTTCTTGAATCTTTTTAGTTCCACAACAAACATATATATCTTGAAGATATTGGATTATTTAGAAGATAATTTAAGAAGATTGCAAAGGGTTGATTTGAAAAATTAATACAAATACTAATTAGTGATAATTTATCATATATCTTTAATTAATTAATTAATTTAATTATATTAGATATTGATATTATCAACCAAATATATTTGTCAAATAGTCTGTATCTCTCCAAATATTTTTAAATATTTATATTTATCTTTATTTTAAAAAATATTTGAGAGATTTTAGTAACAGAAAAGCCCAGTCCAATTCCTATTTAAAGAGACCAAGAGAGAAGCAGAAAGGACAAGCTCGAGACTTCAGAGTTTAGGAACCCTTAAGGGGGCCTAATTTCGTTTCCTTTTTCTCTCTCTATTCTTCTTTTATTTTTTATTTTACTTTCGCATTCTATGGATTACTAAACTTCTTGGGTTGATTCTATTATAATTTCATTATGGATTCTAAGGTTAGAATGAAATAATTTCTTTGTTCTTTTTATTATTGTTGAGGTTTTAATTCATCTATGTCTTTTATCTTTGCATCGTAAAAAATAATGATTTTAAATCTATATGCATGTTGATCATATGAGTTCAAGGGTTTTTAAATTTAATTGAGACTTTACTTTGATTTTATTTAGAAACTTTCATGTGATTAAATAAGTTTTTACCAATAATTGAGACTTTACTTTGATTAAAGGTATTTACTCTAATGAAAATTAATTGAGACTTTACTTTGATTAATTAAGCTTTTTATTTGGTGAGGAGATAAAAGAATAAACATGATTAAGCGTAGTAAAATTTGATTGAGACTATACTTTAGTTGAATTTACTGTGGATAATCTAAAAGTTCTCACTTTTAATTGAGACTGTTCTTTGGTTAAAAGTGAGAACGCCAACAAATTAAGTAAGACTTTACATTCATTAATTTGTAAATCTACAACAATAATTAATTGAGCAATAATATTTAGATAATCGATGCTAAATCTATTTTGAAAAAACAGTGGAATCAATCTATTTTCTCTGCTATTGTTTTTATCTTTTCTATCTTACTTTATCTTTTTATCTTTATCTCTCATATTTTTATTATTTTATTTGACTAAGTCTTTTGTATAGTTTTATAAGAACTAATTTGTTAAAAATCAATTCCGTGTTCGTTGAGAGACGACTTTGGGTTACTTTACCCTATCTATTTTGTTGACTACTATCTTAGCAATACTGACGTTGCTATAGTTTAGTAGTATTAATTTGATCGCATCAATGACAACATTATCAGAAACAACACAAAAATAAAAGAAATTGGGCCTGGGCTGCAATGCTCTCTCTCGGACCAGCCCCAAAATGATATTCCCACAAATATGTCTTGCACTTTAAGTCCCAACTCACTTCTCAAAAGTCCCTCAGGTAGCCATCTCACTTGTATTCCCTCACAGTAGCCCCATGCACTCCAACTCCACCTTCAAGAGAAGTAATTACCTACAAAGGTGTCCAAAATAGTGGTTTTCCAAAGGAGAAAACAATCAGAAAAACCAAGTCCTTCCACGTGAATAACAAAGCAGAAAATCAAGAAAATCATAAATGGAAGAATTGGACAACATCAATTGATGGATTAGATGACATACTCAAAGAATTAGCAAAGAAGACAAAAGTTAGCAAACAAGGATGACACACAAAGAGAACCTAAGGAATGTGTCGAGAATATGATTAATGGAACCAAAATCAAACAAGACTCAAAAAGCAAGTTGAATCATTCATGACGAATATTGTTGTAGCTGAAATGATGCAACACACACTAATTCAAAATCATCCAAAAAATGTATAGTGTGTTGTGAATTACATTATCCCTTTCTGTTTCAAAAATTCTTTTTCTTTTCCATTTCAGTTGACAAGGCTATACAACTCACCCATTTTTATGTTGGAATTATCTTGCTACAATTCACAACTCAAAGATCAATTTCAATTTCATTCAGCTAGCAAGAAGCACGATCATGTGCAAAGCAAATGAATCAACTCAGAAAATTTGAGAGACAAACAAAGAAATAGATCTTGGCAGTGTAGTACTCAATCAACAAAAGAGATGCATTAGATTTCACACTAATAAAGCAAAATAGAAACTGCAGTGCATGACCTCAAACTGTGCATCGGAATATCATACCATGACATGGTCTTGACTATGAACAAAACTGAAGCAACAAAGCTGAATCAAGAGGATGCAGTTATTCAAAATGATGCAGATAGTATAATAGGGTCACGGTCACAAACTGACTCAGTCAAACATGAATCAAGACTCAACAAGAGTGAAACAAGTTCAAACACTCTTTCAATACTATTAAGAAATTGATGCACCATCACTTTATTTCAATCCAACAATTTCAAAAAACTTTTCATAGTAATGATGAATCAGATTTCAAAGATACAATTGATTAAACACTAAAATGTAGTGAAAAATGTTTGCATAACAGATACACAAGCGGTACTGGAATTAGAAGCACAATACTAAGTTAAGCAAACAGGAATCACTTATGCACAAGTGTAAAACAGATTCAAAATTATTGATTCATCCATCCATAATTTGTAAAACAAAAAATTGAAGCAACTGCACAATGTTGTTGTATCATAAACTGCTCAAGAATAACATCAACCTATGCATCAACTAAACCACTTAATTTCACTTTGATCTGAACCGAGAAATAGATCTACTACTTAGGTGAAATAAATCAAGACTGGTTCAATCAACAACAATTATTGGCCAGACAAAGGTAACTCAAGATCAAAGAAAACATGTGAACAACACTAGAAAAAACAATAATGCATAAACAACCATGAATAAAATAGGAACAACAGCAAGTATGAACTGCAGGAACATTGCTAATGATCTAATAGCAATATATGAACTCATTAACACAGAAATTACACAACTCAGAGTCTAAACTCAATAGGTTACGAAATATAGTAGTACATGAAATAGAAACTACTTCTACAAAATATTGAACATGTAAAAACAACTAGACACAAACTAAGATAAACACGAGATTAACAAAAATTAGAGTTAGGTAAGCAAAAATCAACAAAAATCCAACTAACATGCATTGGTGCAGCAAAACAAAAGCTTAAGACAATTCATCAATTCAGTATTGATTCAAGATAAATTGGAACAAAAATCAGTGAATCAATTTCAGCAAGAAACACAACAACATACATTCAGCACAGATTCAATGGCAAAAAAGCAAACGCAACAGGAATCGAAACAAGACAGAAACAAACATTGGAATAAGAAAATGAGATAAGAAGATTGACAGTTGTCTCTCGACGATCCAAGCTCAAAGTATTTGAATACCACTTGATGAGGTTGGCATCATGCATATTCGTTGGAATCTCGGTCCAATCAACCTCAAATCGACAATCCCTCATTGGAATCGAAGGAAACTCGCAGCAGAAAACCAAATCGTTTGGTGGAACTCCATTTAGTTCCACCAAAAAGCTCTCTCGGGTTCTCAAAGTTTAAAATACCCTATGAGGTGTGAAGCCTCAACTAGAGGTTGATATGGACATTTGAAGAACGAGGATAATTCCTCCCTACTAATCAAAGCTATGTTTTACAAGAAGACGCCATCTAAAGGGTTGGAAGAAAGGAAGGAAGAAACCATTGAAAGTGTAGGGTTGTGACGGTGAACCTAACTACGCTGTAAAATTGGGTAAGCATCGCGTGGCTGAAATTTAGAAGTCCAAAGCACATGTTGCGAAGGCACGTAGATGCAAAAGTGAACACTGGCTTCAGGTATTGATGCCACAGGGCTACTTCACGTGGAGGCCCAATCATGGGTAGAAGGTAAAAGGAATGGCTGCAAGCGTCATTGGGCTGCTAGTGCGTCCTAATCTAAGTAGGTCGAATTACGTTGCCATTTCGGTTGGCCCACTCGTGGGACAAATTTGTAGACATGGGCTGCACAATAAAGCACAAACATTAGATTGAAAATAAAGAATTCAAAAATATATATTTATTTAAGAATAAAGATAAACTAAATGGGTGGCCAAGCTATAAGCCTTGGGGTGGATTCATCAGTGAAGAAGAAAGAAACGACACACACAAAGAAGAAGAGTAAACTTAGGTTAAAGTGAATAGAGAGAAAAAGGTAAAAACAAAAAGAGGGCTTTTGTAATTATTTTGAAACAACACACACCACTCGCTGAGCGAGTGAGTCTGTTCCATGGTTGCATGCCTCTTTTTCAGCAAAAGTCAAGTTTGACCTAATAAATCCTTAACAACATTAAAATTTGTCGCATTCGCTGGATGAGCACCGACACGCGCTTCTTTAACAATGGGTTGCCTCCTAGTTAGCGCTTCTTTAACGTCACTATCTTGACTGGTAACAATTATAAATCATGTAGATGAAAGATAGAAGTGAGGCATTCAACCTCATGCCCCAAATAATGTTTCAATCTTTAACCATTCACCATCCAACTTTTAAGTGGATCTTAAAATGAGGGATCCATCAACTCAACAACACCATAAGGCTTAACAACCTTGAAAGTGAAAGGTCAAGACCACTTGGATTTCAACTTGCAAGGAAATAGTTTGAATCTAGAATTGAAAAGTAACACTTGTTGACCATGTTGAAAATCCTTTTTCAAAAGCTTTCTATCATGATAAAGCTTGACTTTCTCCTTATATCTCTTTGAACTTTCATAACCAGTCAATCTCATCAAGTTCTTGCAACTGTAGTTTCCTTTTATTATTAGACAAAGAGGGATCAAAGTTCAGAAATTACAAGTTCTAATAGGCCTTATGCTCCATTTCTAGTAGAAGATAACATGATTTGCCATAAACTAACGAGAATGCGGATAACCTCAATGGAGTCTTCATGGCAGTCCTATAAGCCCATAGAGCATCATCCAATTTCACTGACCAATCTCTTGTAGATGATGCTAGAGCCTTCTTAAGAATCTTCTTTATCTCCCGATTTAACACTTTAGCTTGGCTATTGGTTTGAGCATGATAAGGAGAGGCTATTTTTGTGCCTAACCTTATAATGTTTCAAAGCCTTGCTAACTAAGCATTACAAAAGTGGGATCCTCTATCAGTTAGGAGGACCCTAGGAACTCCACCCATTTGCTGACATAATCCATTACAACCAAAATGTACTTAAATTGGCTAGTAGGGGTATCTCATTTCTTCTTAAAATGCTTCCGACCCTCTGGCCTTTATCACAACTCCTAGCATAAGCTTGAACATCTTTGAACAAAGTAGGCTAGTAGAAACTGGATTGGAGAACCTTGGCAGTTGTCCTTTCACAATTAAAATCTCCACTATATGGCGAATTGTGACAATGCTATAGGTTACCTACAAATTGTTTGGCATCATCTAAGAACCCTTGCAACTTCTTAAGGATACCTACAATGAGTAGCAAACTTTCATCAAAAAATGTCTCACGAATCTCTCCCTCCTTGCATGTGACTTCATCTTGGACTAGCCAAGAGAGATGATCCGTGATGACATTCTTTCTTCCCTTTTTGTCCTTGATCTCTAACATATCAAATATGGTTTCGAGTCAGTTTGGTTAAAATATACTTTATGGTAGTGTGGTTAGTGTAAATGATCACTTTAGACCCAATGAGATAAGATCTAAACTTCTCTAAAGCATACACAATTGCCAAAAATTCCTTGCCTATTGTGGCATAGTTGAGTTGAGCACCATTTAAGACCTTGCTTGCATAGTATTTGGCATGAAAAACTTCTCTCTTTGTTGTCCAAGAACAGTCCCAATGACATAGTCACTCACATCACACATGAACTCAAAATCTTGAGTCCAATTAGGTTCTATAATCACAGGGGCTGAAATCAGCTTGTTCTTCAAACTATGGAAAGCTTGCAAGCACTCAACATCAAACTCAAAGGGACTATTTGACCTGAAGATTGCAAAGGGGTTTAGCTATCTTGGAAAAGTCTTTGATGAAACGTCTATAAAACACTACATGACCAAGAAAGCTTCTAACACCTTTCACATTAGTTGGAGGTGGTAATTTCTCAACAACATCCACCTTTGCATGATCCACTTCTATTCCCTTGGATGAAATCTTGTGGCCTAACACAATACCTTCACAAACCATAAAACGACATTTCTCCCAATTCAAAACAAGGTTCGTGTCTATGCATCTTTTTAAGACTACATCTAGGTTCTTCAAACACAGATCAAAGGATGTTCCAAAAATTGAGAAGTCGTCCATGAAAACCTCAATAAACTTCGCTACCAAATTGCTAGCCTACGTCATTGGAAGGTAGTAGGAGCATTACAAAGACTAAATGGCATCCTTCGATATGCAAACAAACTAAAGGGGCAAGTAAAAGTTGTCTTCTCCTGATCCTCAAGATTCACCACTATTTGATTATAACCTATATAACCATCTAGGAAACAATAGTAGGATTGCTTTACTAGCCGTTCCAACATCCGATCCATAAAGGGAAGAGGAAAGTGTTCCTTCTAGGTGGCTTTAGTAAGTTTTCTATAATCCATACACATCCGCTATCCAGTGACTATCCTAATCGATATCAACTCGTTCTTCTCATTCTTAATGATAGTCATTCCTCCCTTGTTTAGCACCACGTGCATAGGACTTACCCAAGTACTATCACAGATAGGATATATCATCCCTACCTCCAACAATTTCGACACCTACTTTCTCACCACTTCTTTCATGATAGGATTTGATCTCCTATGTGGTTGTGTTATGGGCTTAAAGTCCTTTTCCATCATGATCTTATGCATGCAATATGGTGGGCTTATGCCTTTCAAATAAGAAATTTGCCAACCTATAGCTCTTTGATTTGCTATGAGAACCTCCACAAGCTTTTATTCCTCAAATTTGATAGAGAACTATTGATTATGCTAGGCTTCTTTGAATCATCCTCCAAAAACACATACTTGAGATGATCAAGAAAGAATTTCAATTCCACTTTGCCTTGATCATCTAACTTTCCTTTTTCCAACTTCTCCACTTCATCTTTAGTAGAGGTAACTTCTTTCAATTTATCCAAATGTTGTGTAGCCTCCTCAACTTCAGATTCCTCATCTAAAGTCAAGTCATCACAAGCATCTATCAATACTTTTTTAAGAGAAGACCTTGTAACACCCTAGGCGAATATTACTAATTTAATAAATTAAATAAATCCACTTCAATTTAAACGGTATTCTTAATCCCAAAATGCGAGAATATTTAAAATTTATTAAACGTGCTTAAATTAAAATTCATAATCCAGAATTTATGCGACCACAAGTTCCATAGTCTAAAACTATAATTAAAAGAAATACATGATAAAATAAATATTTTTCTTTAAATCGATCCCCACAGCTAGCCCTCACTTCGACCGTATGCGTCAACAACATCATTTGCAATATCATTTGCTACTATGTGGCAAGTCACAAGATCATCGTCAAACACATACAAAAGGGTGAGCTCAATATAATTAAACATTCATAAAAAAAATCATATCATAAGCCCTCACCTAAAGCATTGTAACATAACCAAATACCCCTTCTTAGAACCTTTATCATCGTGTATTAGAGATCATGGTCTCCTACCCTCTACGAGACCATGGCCTTAAGAAATATGAAGTACACAATTAAGCAATCAATTATAACAACTAAGAGCACTTTAGAAGCTGCCAACACACCAAAAACTAAAAGAAATTTGGAAAATCCTGAAGCTGCTAGGCCAGAAAATGGGATTTCATGCCTATGATTCAAAGATTTATCATATTTTTTGTACTAAAAATTTTTGAGTGATTCTTCTTTTTTCGTCTATCTCTTAGCTTCAAGACACAAAAATCAAAAATTGTTTTGGCCAAACCATGCGTTCAGAATAAATCACAAACAGTAGGTGTGCGTGCAATGAAAACTGAAAAATAGACTAGAGCAAAGTTGCTCACGGAAATGTGCATATGTTCTATGAATTTCAAGATGAATGAACTTGATTATGATATGGAATCAAGTATGAATCATAGAAAAACATCTAAGACACTCAAAAGCATAATTCAATCGGTGAAATGGAAGAAAAATAGTGAGACCTTTGCCTTACACATCTACAAGCATCACTTGAAGTTCATAACTCAAATGTGTGATGTAGGACTTGGTTCTCATCAAGCACGTGCATAATTTAACAATATGAACGAAAATAAAGATAAAACAAAGTGCTTAAACATGACTCAAGACAAAACACAACACAAGGAACTGAAAATTAAAAGATGCACCAATTAAACACTAACACAAAAAGTGCTTATAACGTCACCCAGTTAACGTCGGTTCTCCATGCGCCCGACGTCACACAAACTTGACGTCTGTTAATAGAGCGCCCGACGTCACGCAACGTCGGTTCCTCAACTAATCTGACGTCACTCGACATCGGGTAATTACATACCCGATGTCCCACCTTTTATAGGGCACAACAGGGTGTGAATTCGTTTTGGTCTTCATTTCACATAAATGTAGGGTTTTCTTCCCCTTTGCACCGTGAATTCTTTTTGCTAGTAGCCCACCCTCCCCGTCCTTCATCTGCATCCTTGAACTTGTACAAGAGGTTAGTTTTTAATTTTTTTCTTATTTTATATATATTTTTTTGTGCTTTTTCTTATTAAGAAAATTATGATTTTTTAAATGTTTGGAATAAAGTTTTGATTTATTATAAGATGGGTTGCATGTTAAAATGATTTTAATGTATTTTGTTGATTTTATGATAGTTGATAAATTTGGAATAAAATTTATACTTATTATTAGATTTGTTGCATGTTAAAATAATTTTAATTTTGTTTTTATTTTTTAATATTATTAATGCATTATTATTTTATATGTGAAAATTTATTATAATTTTAGTTCACAATTTTGAGCGAATCTTAGTTCCCGTTTGAGATCTAGTACAAATGATTAAATTTTTAATCGTTTGTATTAGATCTTGAATTGTCCGATTGGACAGTTTGAAAAAATTATTTTTCATAATTGCCTATAATGTGTATATTGAGGTTTATGCATAAATATCATAAAATTTCGATTGAGGCAATTGTTGTTTTCTGGATGCATACTTGATTGTGATCATGATTGATCTCTTTCATTTCGTGTACTTTAGAGACCAATGCGAAATATTGTCAAAATTTTGTCAAATTTATGATGTTTGACTTCTTCGTATACGTATTAGGAAATTATGAAAAATAATTTTTTCGAATGGGTAGGGCCTTACCTTGTGAGAATTAAAAATTTGAGATTGATGAAGTTTTTTACAAAAATAGTATGGATCAAAGCTGGATGAATGAGCATCGCATCAATGAAGAGTAAGAAAAGGGGGTTTTTGACTTTTTGCAATATGCTCAAGAACATGCAATCTATGTTAATGGGACATATTTTTGTCCTTATGTTCGTTGTCTTAATCAAATACGTCACGACTTGGGCGCAATGCGTGATCATATTTTCATATTCGGTATAATGAGAAGTTATAGACTTTGGACTAACAGATTATGTAGACCAATTGATGGATGATCATTTAGAAGCTATGGTACGTGATGTTAGGGAAGAACATTTTGAAAAATCTCATTTATTTAATTCTCTTAAGTCTGATTCAGAGGAAGAGTTGTACCCTGGATGTGCTAACTTTACACGATTGTCGACCATTTTGAAATTGTTCAGTTTAAAAGCAAAGAATGGATGGATTGATAAAAGTTTCAAAGAATTGTTGGAGTTGCTAAAGGAGATGCTTCTAGAAAATAGCACGTTACCTATTCGTAATTATGAGGCAAAGAAAATTTTATGTCAAAAGATACATGCATGCCCCAATGATTGTGTTCTATATAGAGACGAGTTTGTTTCACCGAAGGCGTGTCCAACATGTGGTTTATCGCGGTTTAAAAAGAAAATTGTTGAAAGTGGTGATAAAGACAAAGATGGTCCACCTGTTAAAGTGATGTGGTATCTACCTATTCTAGATTCAAACGATTGTTTTCCATTAAAGAAGATGCAAAGAACCTGAAATGGCACGTTGATGGAAGAAAGTGTGATAATCTTCTTCGACACCCAGTTGATTCTCCACAATGGAAGAAGATTGATGAAACATTTCCACACTTTGGTGCAGAGCCAAGAAACTTAAGACTTGGACTTGCTATAAATGGTATGAATCCTTATGGGAACTTAAGTAGAAAACATAGTTTCATTGCTACTTTTGTTGATGATTTACCATCTCTCTCTTTTGTTGTGCATGAAGAGAAAATATATGATGTTGTCTATGATGATATCGGGTCTTAGACAACCTAGAAATGACATTAATGTGTACCTAAAGTAGAGATGGCAAATAAACCCGTCCCCGTGGGTATTGCCCGAACCCGTCCCCGTTTTGACGGGGAATCCCCGCATTGACTGGGTATGGGTATGGGTATGGGGAATCCCCGATTTTTTTGATTGGGTAAGGGGATGGGGATGGGGATGAATATATCCCCGCCATAATACCCGTCCCCGCCATATCTCTATCCTCTTTTAAATTATTAAAATATTCACAATTAATTAAGTAACCCTATATATATATATATATTCTATTTTTTATTTCTTCTAAATATTTGGTTTGTCATGAAACTCATTCACATCTCCAATATATTTTTTATCTTATCATAACCTTTATGTAATTATGTTAAAATGATGTATGTAAATTAAAAAAAAAAGTTATGTCTAACATTTGAATATTTCTATTATTTTTTAATATTTTTATTTATTGTATATTTTCCTTTCACATGAAAATGTTTAATACTCTCAATTTAAGTGTTTAATAGGATAAACATTTCATTTACTAGGTAATATAAAAAAAATTCTTTACTTATTATTATTAATTTTTGTTTTATTTGAACTCTTTTATTTCGCTAAAACAATTTTTGTTATTTCTTAACTATTGAGTATATATGTTGATATTTAAAAAGTTTTCTTAGATCTCTAAGATATTTTTCGTCTTATCATACCCTTAATTATACATTTGTTTTTCTTTGTGCAATTCTTTCCAATAGTCTTCAAATTGTTTATAAGACACACATTTGTTAATTTTTTAATATTTTTATTTTTGTGTATTTTCATCATGTAGAATATTATTTCGATAAACTTTATCTAATTATTTTTTATTTTCTAACTCGCTACAATCATACTTTAATTTCTTTCACTATAATTGTATAAATAATTTTTATTTACTACAATATAAAAATTTAATGTAATTGTCATGAATATTCTTTTATCACCATCCAACATATATTGGAGTTTAAAAGATACAAGATCTATGATAAAATTTTATTATGTTTATTATTTATTTTTTGCGTCATTTTTTATCAACCATTGAGTATATATGTTGATATTTGAAAAGTTTTCTTAGATCTCTAAAATATTTTTCATCTTATCATACCATTAATTATATATTTATTTTCCTTTGTGTGATTCCTTCCAATAGTCTCCAAATTGTTTATAAGACACACATTTGTTAATTTTTTAATATTTTTATTTTTTGTTTATTTTCATCATGTAGAATACTATTTCGATAAACTTTATCTAATTATTTTTTATTTTCTAACTCATTACATTCATACTTTAATTTTTTCACTATAGTTGTATAAATAATTTTTATTTACTATAATATAAAAATTTAATGTAATTGCCATGATTTTTTTTTACCACCATCCAATATATATTATGGTTCAAAAGATACAAGATTTATGTTAAAATTTTATTATTATGTTTATTATTTTTTTCTTTGCGTCATTTTGATCAAGTGATGTATTATAACTTTTATTAGTATATAAAAAATAGATTCATTATAATTTAAAAAATTGAAGTAAACAAACATTTAAAATATATTTTAATTTAAATATTTTTTTCCTTTTATATTTTTTAAAAAATATTTTTTTCCTTTTATATTTTTAAGAAAATATTCTTAAAATTTATCAACTAGGTTTCATTAATGTTTGCAAATTTAATAAATGTTTTGGTTCTCATCAAATTTTATTTGGTATTATAATCTAAAATGTAAACAATTATAATTTATTTCAAAGTATTTGATATCGAAGAAACAACCATACTCCTAATATTGAATATTTAATAATATTATGTTTCCTTTACCGTAATTTTTTATAAAAATTAATTAAAATTAATATTAAAGTAGTAAGAAAACGGGTATGGGTATGGGTACGAGATTACACCCGGTACCCGGTGGGGATGGGGATGGGACAAAAGTTTGATACCCGTTGGGTTTGGGTATGGGGATGGGGATGAATTTTTTTGACGGGGATGGGTATGGGATAGTGAAACCCGTCCCCGCCCCGCCCCGTTGCCATCTCTAACCTAAAGTCGTTGATCGATGATTTGAAACTATGGGAAGAAGGCATTGATGTGTACGATTCATATTGTCAAGAAAATTTCTGTTTGTGTGCAATGTTGTTTTGCACCATAAATGATTTCTCAGCATATGGAAACTTGAACAGTTACAATGTTAAAGGTCATGTCGCATGCCCCATTTGTGAAGAAACATGAGTTATATTCAATTGAAACATGGTCAGAAAACTATGTATACAAAACATCGAAAATTCCTTCCTCGAAATCATCCTTATCGTAGAATGAAAAAAGCATTTAATTGAAGTCTTGAGGGTGAAGTTGTGACGAGACCCCACAACGGTGAAGAAGTATACAACCAGGTGAAAAACATTGATATTGTGTTCGGTAAACATCAAAAGAAGAAGACCACAGAGAAAAATATTTGGAAGAAACGATCAGTCTTCTTTAATCTTCCATATTGGCGTAAACTTGAGGTACGACATTGTATAGACGTGATGCACGTTGAAAAAAATGTATGTGATAGCGTCATTGGGACTTTACTAAACGTAAAAGGAAAGACAAAGGACGGGGTAAAAGCACGACATGATTTGGTGGACATGGGTATCCGTTCTGAGTTACATCCACAATCAATTGGAAGACGTACCTACTTGCCCTTAGCTTATCACACTCTTTCTAGAAAAGAGAAGTAAAACTTTTGTTAGTGTTTAAAAGGTGTGAAGGTTCCCCAAGGTTACCCTTCAAATATTAGTAGCCTTGTTTCTATGCAAGATTTAAAGTTAGTTGGTTTAAAGTCCCATGATTGTCATGTGTTGATGCAACAATTGTTACCAGTAACTATTCGAGTCGTCTTACATCCTTTTGTTAGAGGTGTTCTAACATGTTTGTGTATGTTCTTTAACGCAATATGCAAGAAAGTTATTGACCCTCGAGTGTTAGATGATTTGGAAAATGAGGCCATTAGACTATTGTGTCAATTGGAAATGTATATTCCACCCTCATTTTTCGATATCATGGTTCATTTGATAGTTCATCTAGTGAGGCAAATGCGATTATGTGGGCTGGTTTTTTTTTGAGATGGATGTACCCAATTGAGAGATATATGAAAATCTTAAAGGGGTATGTCAAGAATCAGTATCGACTGAAAGCTTCAATTATAGAGTGGTACATTGCAGAAGAAGCCATTGAATTTTGTTCAAGTTATATGCCAAGTTGTGAACCAGTTGGAGTTTGTAAGAGTAGACATGAAGGTAAATATTAAGGCAAGGGTGTTCGAGGAGTGAAGATTCAAAGTGTTAATAGAAAAGAAGTTGATCAAGCCCAATTGTACATCTTAAACAACACTGTAGAAATGATTCCTTACATTTCACAACACATTGATGAAATAAAGTTTGCACACCTACGTATAAGTGAAAAATGGGCACTTAATGAACATAACAAAGCTTTCTTATCATGGTTTAAGAAAAAAATTTATGCGATTCCAAATGTTTCTGAAACTCTATTGAGTTACATCAAAATAATACAAGAAGGATGGGAAGTTGACTATGTAACTTTTAGAGTACTAGTTTTCAAGTGTAAATGGGTTGATAACAATTCCGGTGTGGGGACAGATGACCTCAGCTTCACTTTGATGGATCTTAATAAGATGAGTTATATGGATGAACCATTTATTATGGCTAGTCAAGCAAGACAAATTTTTTATGTCATTAATCCAACCAATCAGAAATGGTCAATTGTATTAGAAGGAAGAAGCATGCATGGAAATAATGATGAAGATTGTCTTGATCTACTTGAGATGATGTCTTTCTCATCAACAACCATTCAAGATAAGGTTGATGACGTAATTGATTACATTCATACTATTCGAAGTGACCACAATGAAGGCATATGGGAGAAAATAATACCTTATTAGGTGTTTATTTATTAATATCTTCACATTTATAATTTTATATTTTTCGTGTAATATAGTAGAGGTAATTGATTATATTTTCCTTATTAACATTTTCTAATGATGTGCTTTTCAAGTATGATGAGCTCTTGGTCAGGAAAGAGCGAACCATGTAGATATGTGACTCGGTTGCCGAGTGTCACAAACTGATGATGTGGTAGACAAAGGTTGCTGGTCAAGATTGATCTCGATCGGGTGATCCAAGTGGCCTAGGGGAAAAGGATTACCGTAGCAATATACTAACAATAGCGATTGGAAAGCCAGAGCACCCAAGACGTGTTCGTGGTGTTGGAGGTTTCATTGGTCTTCAAGATTACTTTGGTCCTCCACAAAGAAGTAACGAATCCTTGAGTCAAGAGGCCTTGATGAAGATGGAGCAACAAATGGAGGAAAAAAATGAACCAACACATCAGAATTATGGAGTAACGCTTCATGGAACAACTTCAACAACAACAACAAATACAAAGAGCACTTAAAGAAAAACTTCTGTCCATGCAGCAGCAGAATATGGACATCCCCACTCAAGCTTCTACAGGACATCATGTGAGCACAAAAGGCTCATGCTCTGCTGCAGATCCTCTGAGCGTAGTGGCCATAGGGCGACAACTTCAAGGGGGGAGACTATCCATGGTGTTCCTCTACCGCCCCAATATGCGCGTGTGACATTTGATGAAATTGTAGATCCCCATGCTCAAGTGCCTTTGCCAACTTCAGAAATCCAATTCATTGGGGAGGCTTTAGGCACATTTATAGCTTGGCATAAAGCATTGATGATGCCATATTTGGGCCCACAAAAGGTATCATGGCATCATATTCTTAGTAGTTCAATATTACAATTTAAAAACTTTTTGATCTTATACCTTTCAAAAATCCTTATTTTAGTCCACCCGTCCTTAAAAGCAGCATGTCAGACGTCAACACCTTATACGTGAAGATGAGACATCAACACCTTATACGTGAAGATGATGACATGGCAAAAGCAGAAGATGAACCTTTGGGGAAGTTGCTCACAAAATTACACAAATTGAAGAGAGGACCGGTAGTGTTAGAGTGAGAGTTAAGATTATTTGGCCTCTATTGTCATGTTCAATTGTACATCAATCTGAATGATGCACTAGAGATCATTGCGGGTGACAATATGTTAAATATTTCTATTTTACAACTATGGTGCATGTAAGACCCGTAGAATTTAATTAATTAAATAAATAATTAATTAATAAATACGGGAGGGGTAATAATTATGACATTAAATTATGGTTGGTATGACGTGGAAAAGTGCTAGCTCATATGGTTGAGAGCACTTTGATTGTGTGAGAGGACTTGGGTTCGAGTCCTATGCATGATACTTTTGTGTTATTATTATTATTTCAATCTATGAAAGCATGTTCTGTTATGATATGATGCTTGAATTGTGATGGTTAGCATGAAACATGATTGGTTGAAATGGTTATGCACTTGAGTGGTAACAAAGGGGTCATGGGTTCAAACCTTGGAAATGCTAAATGGAAATTATGCTTGTTTTTATTTTGCTAATGGTGACTTTAGAGGGAAATGAGAAAGGTTAACAGAGGCCATGGGAAGCAGTACGGCCAAGGGGGGGGGGTGCATTCCCATTCATGATGAGAGATGGAGAGTTATTAAAAGGTAAATGAAATTAAATTCGTTTTAATATTTTAAGTAACCTAAAGTACTAGTTTAAAAGGAAAAAGTTGGAGTTTAGGCAAGGTTTTGGCAAGCTAGAATAGTAACCTAAATTAGAGCACGAAAATCAGAGAAATTGGTGAGGTTTGAGTGAGGTTCTGGTGAGGTTTGAGTGACCACATCAAGAAGGCGAAGACATAGAGATCATTGGAATATCTCACACAACTCGATTTAAGCAAAGGAAATTCCAGGTTAGGGGAGCTTTCTACGTTAATTTTGATTGTTTGGTCTGAATTGTATGGAAATACTATGTAATTTAAGCATGTGCTGTGTCTGTATCATGATTTCGTTGAATTCTGGAAATTTTCCAGAAACCGCCTGGCGGGCTATACATAGCCGCCAGGCGGCTCATCCATTTGTGTGCATTTCGCTGTGTTTTGAGTTGCAGCGCCTGGCGGTGGATCCCTGTGCCGCCAGGCGACTCATAGTCTGGGCTATTCTGGGTGTTTTTGGGATGAACCGCCTAGCGGGATTGGTTATGATCGCCAGGCGGCGCGGGTTGAATACTCGTTTTACGCTTTTCTTGAGTGTTTGGCGTGAATTGTTCGGAAGGAAATTAAGGGGTGAGCCTTATGAGTGGATCTGGTGTGGAAGTGTTTTTGTTTCGAGTGAAATTGACACGGAAAATTAATGGAACAGTGACCAAGCATTAGGGTTGAACAATTGGGTTTTGATGTTGTGAGAGTGGTCAGTGATTGGAATGCTGGAATAATTTTAATAGGTGTGGGTGTAGGTTGCGAGGAACACGATATATAAGGGAGATGGCGCGAGATATGATGGAGATTAATCTGGAATGAAAAGTAAGGGAGAGTGAGACTGCGAAGGTGTGGGAATTCTGGAAATTTTACCAGAAGTCTGATGCACCGCCTGGCGGCACGAGACTAGCCGCCCGGCGCCAGTACAGTGACGTGGACGCTTGTGGTTATTCTGGTCTAGGAGGGTATTGATAGGATAATTGATGTTTGGTCTCTTGGTAAATTGGAGTGTAGAGATTTCATTACGGTAATGATAATTTCCCTCTTACTATACAAGCGAACTTGAGGAGTGTATAAATTGGTTGAGATAGTGGTAATAGGAAGCTTGGGGAGTATGTTAGGCCACGGGATATTCTAGTACTGTTAGAGTTTTAATAACCTGCGTGTCAGTATGGAATTGGGGAAAATAAGAATGACACCTAATTATGGGTGAGTTTCTTGGCTTGTAATTATTTTAAAGAGTTGTAGTAGAGCGGGAGAGTGGTACAGTTTCGTCTAAGTGAACAATACCATGCACTGAGTTAGGAGTATAATGGATTAAGGATGGGTGTGAGGGCAAGATGCGAAGGGTAATTGACCAAAACCAGTACTGCATAAGTACTGATACGGCGCCTAGCGACAGAATTAGGTCCGCCAGGCGGTAGAGAGGCAATAGTGGGGTTCTGGTGCAGGAAACGCCTGGCGGCAAAAGGGTTCCGCCAGGTGATGGCGAAGAAATTCGTGGTCTCTGGAACAGCGTCCGCCTGGTGATGGAAACGGTTCCGCCAGGCGGTAGTTGCAGAATTTGTGATTTATGGGGCGCTTGGCGCTTGGCGGTACGTGTCCCCCGCCAGGCGGTCTGGAAGCTGTGGCGCCTAGCGGTACGTGTCCCCCGCTAGGCGATTTAGCTGCTGTGAGTCCTAGTTGATGGACTTCGTAGGGTGTTCTACAAGGTTTCTGGTAGTGCTTTAGAGGTGAGGTTGCTGGAGTTCCTTGAGTTGTGGCTCGGAACGTATCCCTTGAGTTGTGGCTCGGGATAGGGGTTAAGCACGTGGTATTCCTTGAGTTGTGGCTCAGAATAGCATCTCTTGAGTTGTGGCTCGGGATGGCGGATGAACACGAGAAACCTTTGAGTTGTGGCTCGGGTTGGCGAGTGTGGCCGGTATGAGTGTGCTGGTTGTGGCCAGTACGGATGGGTCCAGATAGATTGCCCTCCTCAGTTGTTGGCTGACGAGTTTGGTAGTCTTGGGACGATACAGGCTTTGTTCGTATATGGGAACTCTACCTGGCGTTGCGGTGTATGATCCGTAGCATGTATTCCCGCATGTGCTCTATCGGTTGTGGCCGATAGGTATGGCAGCAAGTCACCTTGAAGTAATTAGCAGACGAAGTAGAACACGAATAAACTTATTGGAGATCGAATTGAGGGAATAAAAATATAGGGCAATGTGGAAAGTTAATTTAAGTGGTGTTATGTGTATGTATACTGATTTATATATATATGTTTATGGCTTTGTATTTATGTGTGTTTTATCTGCTAAGCTCACCCTATCTGCGTGTGTGTGGCGATGATCGTGTACGCGGTACACGGGAGCAGATGTTGGTGATGCAGGTGGCTCTGGTGCAGCTTAGTCGCGGAGAGGGGATTGATTTGGGGAACTTTTACTTGTATTACCTTGTTTTGGGAAACATTTGTAAACCCGAATGGGTGACTTAATAACATTGTGGTTTTAATTATGTAATGGACGTTCTAAATTTTTATCCGCTCAATAAATAAAGCTTTAAATTTTCCCGCGTTTTAGGAAAATGAGGTATTATTAAACGGGCTGTCTTATTTATTCTATTTATTTATTTATAAATTAGTAATATCCTGACGGGATGTTACAGTGCATGTAAGATTTTTTATTGTATTCCACATTTAGAACTTGGAATTGGTACTTTTTAATTTATACCTAACTATTTTATCGTAGGTACATGGACAAAGTAATTGTGGAACAAGGTCGAGCTTCCATGTATGGATTCATTGAACCTCGGACAATTCAAGCTTCTGGAAACTCACCTGATCACGTGAAAAGTTATTTGTAAACATGGATGGCTGAGTCAAACAAAGAGATTTACATTGTGTCATACATTGATGGGTAGGTGTTATTGGTTGTAATATTTTATGAATTATTGTTGATTATTCAACTAAGTACTTGAGATTGATGATAGGTATCATTGGCAACTATTGGTCATCATTCCAAATCAATGCACAATTGATGGTTCTGTTCATTGCATTGGAAGATTAAAAATGCTTTGAAAAACATGTTACAAAAGTAAGTGTTACTTTTTTTTCATGTCATATGTATTTACTTATTAAAAATAACCTATATTTTATGTTTCCAATATTTCATTAGAGTTGTGGATAAGACCAGAGCACAACAAATTAAAGTATTATACCCAAAGGTTGTAACTCATTCATTTACCAAGTTATTATTTTTGCATGTGAACTTATGAACTTGATATGTGATTATTTTCTTTGTCATCTTTAGTGTAATAAGCAAGAAGATTCATGGGAATGTGGGTATTATGTCATGTCTTAGATAAGAACAATCATTTGAGCTGAAGTTAAAGATGAATGGATAGAGGTAATAATATATGTTTATATCTTTAAGATATTATAAATCATATCAAACTTTAAACAATGATATTCATGCTTAATGAATTTGTATTATCTTTTCAGTGCTTCAAGAATCCATCACCTTTATCGGAAGACACTATCCAAACACTAAGACAAGAGTGAGCATCGTATTTATTGGAACAATGGAGTTAGGCCCTAGAACATTAGAATTTTATTTTAAAAACTTTGTAGAACAATTTCTTGATGAAAGTTTTAGTTTTGTGGTAATTGTAAAAGTTTAGACAACTTTACAATTATGAGTTAAAATTACCACGTTGATGGAATATAATATCAACTCTGTTTTGGGAAGGTTTATTTTTTCAGGTGTGGTAATATGTAAATCTAGCCAAATTTAAAAAAAAAAACTGTTGAAATTGACGTTTGTCCTTACACTAACAAACGCCAAGGGACATCGGCTGTAGCACTATACGAACATCCCAGTAGTATTCTCACACAAGATTTTTGACATCTCAGACCTCCCGTCTGCGATCACCACACGTTCAAACTCCATTACGAACCTCTCGCTCGTAAAATAATCCAAGCATATTCCAAACTTAAGGCCGTCACAACTAGACGTGCAAAAACACTCAAAACTGCAACCTACTCCTAGAATATTGCTTGGCGTTGCCTAAGCGTCGCCTGGTGACGTCTCACTGCAGAATGCCTAGCAGATTCTTCAACGCTGCCAAGAGCCATCTCACTGGACTTTCACCAGGCCACCCGGTTCAGCAACCTTCCTGGCGATTCAAATAGTGCTGCAAGGCACCAACCCTCAGTTTTGGTCTCGTCTATAGGTACATGGGTGCAGCTTGGGGCCAACCCCTCGTAGGGCTTCCTTGTGCCTAACTATCGCCTGGCGGTACAATCTCTCATGCCAGACGTTACATGATTAACATTCATTCCCATACCCAAATTGACTCATTTTAACAAATCACACAACTCATACAAGCATTATATACACACACACACACACACACACACACACACACACATATATATATATATATATATATATATATATATATATATATATATATATATATATATCCAAACTTATATATGCATTAATACTTGAAATTATGCAAACAATTGAAATTAATTAAGAGTTACTCCTACACATAGGACCTCTAAAACATCAACCAAATAATTCATTGTTCATACAACATCAAGTTTAACTTTATTACATAACCTTAATTCATGCACTAGATTCACAACTATTTCAACCTACCCATTTTATTTCAATCCCTTTTTTTAATAAAAGTAACCCTCCAACAAAACCCCAAACCTGCAACCCTTGCGACCACGTGAAAAGTGCAGCGACATTGAGCCATCGCTTGGCGTTTATAAAGCACTGATAAAGCGGTGCATCAGGTTCCGTGATAAATTCTAGATTTTTCTCCCTGGCGAGAAACCCCTCACACCCCAAACTCAAACCCATAATCAAATTGCACGAAAGATTTTCATTACCTCATGTTTCCAATATGTATGCATATTTAATAATGTCATAGAAACATAAAATCAATACTAGGTTGCGCACTGAATCCCAATTCCAATGAATCCCCAAACCCTCCTTGAACCCTGATATTTATGCAATCAACAATCATCAAGATGTTATCAACCAATGGCAATTTCATGCGCTTATAACACTATACATTCACGAGAACATACATATATTCATTGGGAACCCCAAAATTTCTGCCAGAACCCAATAGAACACAGAATGAGGCAATCGAGTTAGCGATGCCTGGCAGAGCATAACTGCCGTTAGGCGATTCTTGCCAAAAACCCAGAAAATTGGTTCAATATAAATGTGTTGCCTGGCCGGCCTTCATTGTCACCAGGCAGTTTTTGGGCAGAAACCCAGAAACACGAAAGTCAACGAAAGTGAAGAAAGAAAAAGGCACTCATGCATCAATACATCACAATTGCAGCTCCCCTAACTTGGATTTCCGGCTCCAATTGCGTTCCTAACCTCCTTCTTGATCCAAACTTGATCACAACATTGCCTTTTCCCACCAAGAATCCTCACTATCCTTCCTCTCACTCTTTGGTCACAAAGATATGCTCTCTCAGAACCTCTCTCTACTGCCACATGTATGTCTCTCTGTTTTCACTTGACTATACTCTTTCCTCCCCCATTTTCAGCTAAAAATAATGGAATTTTAGTGACCATAAAATGCCACTAACATGGTGGTTTCTCAACCCTTCTAGCTTCTCTCTATGACGGCTAGGGTTTTCTAAGCATCTCCCATTGTGGCCAAAATAATCCAAACATAAAAAGGATTATTTCACACTAGCCAAGGTTTGGATTCAAATCCATACATTTATCAAACATACGCAAAACCATCAAGCAATTACATGTTTCCTGACATTTCATGCACACATATAATTATAACACCATGCCCCGTGTTCATGCATGCACAAAAAATAAATAAAATAATCAAAACATCACACTAATGGCATACACAAGACTCAAACTCAAGTCCTCTCAACACCACTCCACACATTCAACCACTTGAGCTACCATTGCTCATTATCATAACTCTTCGCATTAATTACTATTAAGATCCCTTTAATTGCATTTATATTAAATAACTATTTATTTATTTGTTTAATTTTCCTAGATCTTACAAGCTTCACAAACATATGGTTCTTCGTACTGTCCATTAATTCATCTAAAAATTCCACCCGAAAGCAATTGCTACTATCCTTAGGATGTTGCATGGCTTCCTTAACATTGAAAGTCATAGTTTCATCTTACACATGCACCTTGACATGGCCATCATCCACATCAATGATCACCCTATCAATCCTCATAATTGGTAAACCCAAGATGAGAGGAACCTTAATGTCCTCCTCCATGTCTAAAACGACAAAATCCACTGGAAAAGTGAACTTGTCCACTTTAACTAGGATATCCTCTATGACACCGTATGGACACTTGGTAGAACGATCTACTAATTGGAGTGTGATTCTTGTTGGTTTAACCTGTAATCACCAATTCTCCTTAACATGGAAAGAGGCATCAGATTGATACTTGCTCCCAAGTCAATCAAAGCCTTTCCAATAGGTAATTTTCCAATGGTGCATGGAATGGTGAAACTGCCTGGATCTTTAAATTTAGGTGGTAGAAGTTTTTGGATGATTGCACTACAATTACCTTGTACTTCTATTGTTTCCTCTTCAATGTATTTCCTCTTTTTGGTGAGCAACTCCTTCATAAATCTTGCATATGAAGGCATTTGTTGAAGAGCCTCAAAGAATGGAATGCTAATTTCAAATTTCTTGAAGATATCCATAAACCTTGAGAATTGTTTCTCCTTCTCTTTTCTAGAATGAGTCTTAAGATAAGGAAGAGGCTTCACAACCTCTTTTCCTTTTTCTTGTGACTTCCTCATCCTCTTTTTTCTCTTCCTTCTCTCCATTCTCATCAACCACACTTTGCTCACCAATAACATCATCCTTCTCTATTTCTATCTTCTTAGGTTTCCCGGCTAACACTCTACCACTCCTTGTAGTTATGACCTAACTTTGCTCCTTTGGATTTGTTTCAGTGTTAGCTCTAAAAATTTTCTCAATTTTATCTTACAACTTCTTGGCCAATTGGCTAACTTGCACCTCTAAGTTACAAAGAGAGGCATCTATGCTCTTATGGTTAGATATGGATACTTGCATAAACTGATTGAGGGTTTCCTCAACTTTAGACGTCTTATCATACAAAGAGGGTTTTTGTTGTGGTGGTCTGTTTGAAGAACTAGGTTGCCCCATGCTAGGATGAGGTTTCTAACCTTGGGTGTAATTACCCTTACAACCTTGGTATCCCATATAATTAACCTCCTCATGAGAGTTGGTTTTCATGGCACATTGCATGTTTGGGTGATCACCACTACACAACTAACACCCTTGCATAGATTGTTGGTGTTGAGCCTGAGAAATATTTTGGATTTCTTTCGATAATTGAGAAAGTTTCTTCATAAGATTTTCAAGTTGTTGAGTTATAATTTTGTTCTGAGCCAATAAAGCATCTTGGGATTGCAATTCTAAAACGCCACATTCCTCAGAAGTTGAGTTATCTCATTAACTTCATTGTCACTAGATGACATATTATCAATCAACTCAAAGGCTTCACGAGGTGTCTTCCACTTGATAGACCCTCCAACCGAAGCATCTAGCATCAAATTTTTGGGAGACCTTAATCCTCCTATGAAGATAGTGAGTGAATCAGGCGCATCAAAACAATGAGTAGGGGTTTTTGTGAGCAATCCATTAAATCTCTCTTGAGCATGACCTAGTGACTCATCAGCTTCTTGCTGAAAAGAAGAAATTTCTTGCATCCCTTTGTTGATCTTTGACTAGGAAAATATTTGTACAGAAAGTTAGCAACAACATCCGCCAATTAGTTAAACTATTCTAAAAAAATGAGTTTAACCAAGCTTTAGCATTGCCAACCAAAGAAAAAGGGAAAAGATTGAGTTCGATATCCTCATTTGGCACTTGATGGATTTTGACAATGTTACAGATTTTCAATAATGTAGCTAGATGAGTGTATGGATTCTCATGTCACAATCCATGAAACTGGTTACCTTAGACAAAGTGAAATAAGACTGGCTTCATTACCATGTTTGTGGCATTCACAACTAGTTGAGATATGCTACTAAAATTCAGGGGTGCTGGAAATGAAGCATAGTCTTCTAGAGTGCGCCGACCTTGATCACGTCCATCATCATCGTTACGAGCCATTTCTTCTTCCTCTTTATCAGATGAGGAGAAGAGAATATGTTCAGAAGAAGTAGAAACTCCCTCCATAGCTTCTCTAAATTTATTGTTCTGCCTTCTTCTACTATTTTTCCTTCAAACAATTAGTTCAATCTCAAGATCAAATAGAAGATTTTCAGCTTTTGTTCTGCTTCTCATGTAGAACAAGAACCACTAGACAAGGCAAGGCATATTTAAGAGATATATACACAAATTGAATATAGAAAAATAAAAAGCATAGTGAAATTACAAATGAAAGTTTAAACCGATAAATAACATACAAAAGACGAACAACAACAAACATATCCCCGACAACAACGCCAAAAACTTGTTAACTTATTGGCAAGTGTACCAATTCGTTCCAAGTAGTAAAATTATAGTACAAGTTTCGTTTTCCTAAGGGATTTGTGTTTGTTAATCTACTTGTCATTATTTATTAATTTTAGCAATTGTGAAAAACATTTTTTGTTCAACCTAAAATAAAAAAATGCAAAATTATGAAAGTAAATATGTGATTCGGTAAATAGATTAATTAGGATTGGATTTCATGAATCGAATTAATGTAACACTACACAATATATCTCTAACGTACTCACATTCATTTTAAAAGCATACTTACTATAATTCCTTAGAAGCAAGTTCTAAATCATATGTTGAAATTCTAATTCCTTAGTCATTTTAACATACAATTTGCATTAAGATCAAATTTCTAGAATGACCAAAAAATAATTTTATGTTCATTTAACTTTTTTTTTTAAAATTAAATAACTAATATGACACTAACATAAATATTTATTTACTAAAATAAATTAAATCCACTTTTACATTTTAAATTTTCTTAATAAATTAATATTTTGTGTGGTATTAAAATCGGTTAAGTGGACGTTAAAAATGTTGCAATTTGAACAATATTATTATTTGGGTGTGAAATTTATGTTTTCTTAAATTTGTAATGAAATAAAAATCACATCAGATCAAAGTTAAGGAAATACTAAGATTTCAAATACTCCAAAATATTCTTTTTAACAAATTATATAAAATATTATATTAGCATATTCTTATTAATGCCATTTTACAGATATACTTTAATAAAGATTTTACTAAACACTTTTAGCTTAATAAGGTTGTTTTAAGAATATTGTTTTCAACATTCAAATACTCCCAACCAACTTCACAATTCTAAGTTTATTTTCCAGGTAGTTTTAAGAATATCAGTAAATTTTATCTCAAATGAATTTTATTTCCATAAATAAATATTTGCCTTCCAGGAAGCACCCAAACCCTCTATCCCACTTTCCATTTGTCATTATTTGTTTTTTCTTCCAATAAATATTTATTTATTGCAATGATAAACTAATTTCCATTGACGACCGAGTCAAGTATTCTAAGTAGAAAACTTTAATTGCACTTCTCCTCCGTCATCTATGATTATGAATATTTATATGAAGAACCTAAAATAGGTGCTAATTTTGTGATGTTGAAAGAAAAGTATACAATGGAGGCGTTTTCTGCAGTATCAAGTCTTCTTGCAAGTCTTCTCGCAGCAGTCTATATCCACAAAGTCTAGTCAATGTTTGAACATCTTCACAAAGATGTGATGAGTAAACATTTTATATCTCTGTCCCTACATTGAATTCAGACTATAAATACATCACAACACTCTTCATAGCAATGCAAAGGGAAAAGTGAATAATATATACTGAGCATATTATCAAACACTTCCCAAACATGAAGGCCATTCTCATTGCTTTCTTACTCTTTGCTTCTCTTTTCTTCCTTCCCACTTCAACTACGGCTCGACAACTCAAGGGTAATTATACTCACTGACTTCTCTATACTTCCTCAATTCTCATATGCACCAAACTCATCAATATCATAATTGAAACTCACGAAACTTGCTTCTTATAACTTATTTGGGTGAACTTTTGAGTGTAAATATAAAAGAGTAATTTTTTTTTCTTTTGTTGATATTTCTATAAAATTTGATCACAAGAAGTAGATGAAAAACATGTTTTGATATAGTTGTAGCAAACAACTTGAGACAACTTTTTTACGTGATAAGTGGCCACTATAGTTAATGCAATGATGTATGTACACTTTTATGCAGAAGGTTCATTTCAGACAGGAGATCCTAATAAACCTGCTGTTAACTGTCCTCCCGGTCAGCCTTATAGAAGTTGCAGTCCTTCACCGAAGCCGAAACCACCATGCTCACCATATGTACGCAATTGCTAATATCTGAATGAATTAGATAGTTATAGCTGTTGCTGGTGCCATTTACACTTGCTGTGTTAAACAATGGAGCTGCGGTCTCTATCTTTTTCTTCAGAATTTCCAGTGCTTTCACATAATAATGTGTGTCTTTTGAGTTTACTGTAAAATAAATATTTGGCCTCTGGGACAATCCAATAAATAAGAAGTTCATTGCTTATACTTTTCGTTTTTGTTGAGTTTGTGGTTACGTGTGCTATCTTTAATGAAGGATGTAAAAAATATATTAAGGCCCTTACGTGCGACTAGAAAATGAAAATTTAAATATTATGATTGGTTAGGGAGAAAAATAGTGGCACTTCTTATTCGGTTATAAAGAAGCTAAGATGTAAATATGAAAACAAACAAAAAATCTGTCCTCGATATCCAAAGAAAAGAAGAGAACAGAGAATTCAGAGATTAGATCGAGTTGAGTTGTTGATTATCTCAATGCAAGACCAAAAACGTGTGTTTTACAAACGGAAAAAACAGTCCGAAAACCATATTTCCGTTAATATTATAGGGGCAATAGATTTTATTTGTCCTTGAGTATTCAAAACGTTGACATGCACATTTAAAAGCTTATTGTCTAGTAAAAGTAATTCTTCATTAATAAGTGATAAACATAATTGGTTATTTTGTGTTCTAATTAGTATTTGTATAGTATGGACCGATCAGACAAGGCCACCAAGAGCAGTAAACCAACTTAGATACCGATGCATCGAGCGATTGTCATGGCTCTTCAACTTACCAAAAAAGATCAAGAGTAGCTTACTTGACTACAAGCAAATCGATCATGTGTCATTCGTTGATATCGAGCATGACCGATCAGTCAATGTTTGACGCGATTAACCAAATCTAAAAGCAGTTTAAGGCAAATCAACTAGGTAACCGTATTAAGGTATGATTGGATCGTAATTAGGTCGATGCTAAGTAAAAGCCCATTACAAGTAGTATAGATAGGAGGTTCAACTAAGGTAGTTGGTTACATTACTGCATTTCATACCACTAAGCTCTGACACCTACTAATTTAAGCATCAAAGTACCTTTTGTAAGTACCACCTGATAGATTCTGGACGATCGGAATACTGTTGAGAATTGATAGATTAGAGACAAGAGTGATAGGAAGATCCGAGCGTTAAGGACATGAGAGTGCCAACTGGCTTAGTAGAAATATTTTGGCACCCATCGTGGGGCGGAGCAAGTGTTTCCTTTATTCCCAATGTAACCACGAGGCACATGACGAGCAACGCAGTAAAAGAGGAGGCATCAGACGAGCAACGTAGTAGAAGAGGAGGCATCAGACGAACAACGTAGTAGAAGAGGAGGCATCAGACGAACAACGTAGTAGAAGAGGAGGCATCAGACAAGCAACAAATGGACTCAATGGTGATGATGAGGGATATGAGAAGAGAGATAGATGTTATGAAGAAGAAGTATGAAGGCGAGCTTAAGGCTTTGCGCTCCAAGAATGCACTTATAAGATAAGAATGGTGGATGAGGGAGCCTGTGCCTTCTACCCTAACTCAACCTGAATCAACAAACCACCCGCTTGATGAAACAGACAAAACTATTCAAGGAAGCAATACTGGTTGAAGCAAGCTACTGATAAGTGTCAAGAATAAGTCAATTTTCAATTTAAAATTGATACTTATCATGTATCAAATGGTTCTATTTATGCATAAAACAAACTTACTTAGCTTAAGATACAAAATGAGGTATTGAGAATTGAATTTTTATGAATTATAATGATATTTTGTTGTTTTCTAGTGAATATAAAAGAAAATATCAAGTATGCAACTAAGCCACAATACTAGAGTTGAGCAATGGAAGTTGAAAATACAGGACAACATATTTTGACTTTCTGGCTGAGCACAACAAATGGAGATGAGCCTCTTTGCAAGGAAACCTAGAGCCCAAATCCATTAGGTTGAGCAGCCAAGAAAACCCTTCCAAGAAGGAAAGGTCACATGCTAAGCACCAGGACAAGGGGCTGAGTTGAAAAGGAAACCCACTTGTGAAGTAACCCTTGTGGTTGAGCACCAAAAGTTGGGCTGAGCATCGCCTAAAATTTTCTATAAAGAAAGACCTTGGGTCTTCATTATATGCCTTGAGTGGAGGCTAAAAAATGTAGGAATAGCATTGAATAGGGTTTGTGAGGCATGTAAGGCCCGGGAAATTTAAATAATTAAATTAATAATTATTTAATAAATGCGGGTAGGGGAAGCCTTTATGGTACTTAATGTGAATTGTTGTGACGTGGAAAAGTACTAGCTCAAGTGGTTAAGAGTACTTTGATTATGTGAGAGGACTTGGGTTCGAGTCCTATGTATGCCTTTGTGTGTTATTTTAATTTATGTATTATTTCGTAGTATGTTTGAATGACAGACGTGATAATATAATCCTAAAATTTTAGGAATTATCACAAATGTGAATTGGTTGTGCAATTGACTTGGTAATTGATGGGTTGTGGGTTCAAACCTTAATGAGAACAAATTAATCTCTTTATTTTTGCTATAATACTTGTGGTCTCAATGTGAAAGGGTGGGAAAGCCCTAGAGGTAATCACTAGTGCAGAATTGCATTTTTACCTCGCCTTATAGGTCTCGGTTGGCAAGGAACCGAAGTATATAACGACACAATGGCATTTTTGCAATTCTAGGCAACTTTTATGCCTTAGTTCAAGAAAAACCCGAAGCCAAAAAGGGTTATAGGCTTCGGTTCAAAAAAAACCGATGCCAAAAGGTGCTTATATGCTTCGGTTGAACAGACCTGAAGCTAAAAACGTGGCTAGAAATTTCAAAAATGCCACTAGCCATTACGTCTTTGGCCTCGGGTGGCACTGAACCGAGGCCAAATAGGGCTATATGCCTCGGTTATTAATTGAACCGAGGCCATATAGTTTAATTAGGGGACAAAAACATGAACCCCTCTACTTCTTCCTCGCACGCCGCTGCATCTTCTCCATCTTTCTCTGCGTCTCGCTAGTCTCCTGGATCCCCTCTACCTTTCACCTCACGCATGAACAAAGCAAACATCACCACCCATCTATGCCGCACCCATTCTGACCGGTGATGAACCCTAGCGACAACACCAGCCACCACTGCGACGTGAAAATAGGGCACCAGATCTGCAACGCGGCGACGCGATCCACCATGGCAGCACCTTTCGCGAGATTGCCATCGCGATCCACTAGAGGAACCACCGTCGAGATCTCCGCCGCTGCAGAAATCCACCGTCACCGCAACTGAGGTATGCGACTGCACCGTCACATTTAGAACCGAGGCATAAAAGGGACTCTATGGCTTCGGGTAACAACCGAGGCCAAAAGGGTACCTTTTGGCCTCACCCCAATATGACTCGGTTCCAGACCCGAGGCAAAATGAGGAAAATAACCGGGGCAAAAAGCCCCTACTACACTGGTGAATGGGCAGCCAAGGGAGTTGGAAAAAACAGTCCATAATGGCTTATGAAAGGTAATAATAGACTTTAAAAAGTCAATTTTCGTTTTATTTCTTTTTACCACAATTAGGAGTCATATAAAAAGGGAGAATTAGGCCATTAGAAGGGTTTTGAAAGTCTGAAAAATTTGAATGAGAAAGGATCACGAGTTTTGAGTGTGAAAGCTAATTGGGATTCAGAGCAAAGCGGTGGTGGTTGAGAGAGCAAAAAGGGAGGGTTCTAGCTATCACAAAGTCAAGGTTAGGCAACCTTTGGAAGCAAAGATTCACATGTTAGGGGAGCTCTTTTGCATACCTTTCATGAAAAGATTCTTGTGTAATCTGTAATATGCAATGAATTGTGTGCCTTTACCATAAAATTTTCGTGCCAACATGCTGTGAATTGAGTGTGTGATTGTTTTGTTGTATATGACTAAACCCTTGTGTAAATATATGGAAATACTGGTGTTTTTGGTACTGTATGGAATTTTGGGTAATTACTTTGTTTGAGAGTCAGATTTTGGAGTCTAAAATAGGTTCATAATGTTGGAACGATGAAAGGGTTTGGTTATCATGTTTGTATGAGGTTTTGGCATGGTGTGTGGGTTTTGTGTGCACGCAATAGTGAGGTAATCTAATAGTCTCGCTCAGGCAAGCCAGGCTCACCTAGGCGAGAGTTGCAGAGCCAAAAATTGTGTTTTTGCATGAGCTACTCGCTTAGGCGGAATGCCAGGGTTTTGGGCGACCTGTTGCTTTGCTCAGGCGAGGACATCTCGCCTAAGCAAGAAAACGAGGATGTGAGTCTGTGTTTTGAGGTGTCTCGCATAGGCGAGAGGATCAGGGTTTTGGGCGACAAGGCGTCTCGCCCCGGCTAGAGGTTCTCGCTTAAGCGAGACCTCTTATTTAATTTTTGCATTTTGCTTAACTCGCCGCTTGGGCGAATGTTTGGGTGTTAGGCGAAGTGTGAGCTCACCCAGGCGAGAGGGGACTCGCCTAAGCGAGACTTCGCAAGTTAATCAGTTCTGCCCGCTCGCTCAAGCGAGGAAGCTTAGCTTAAGCAAGACAGGCCTGGTCGCTTAAGCTAAGGCTTCTAGCCCAAGCGAGTTAGAGCAGTTTATGTGTATTGTTTGTAGCTTTGATGAAACATAGATCAGGAGATGTTGTGCCATGAGCGGGTAGGTTCATGGATGGTGGATAACATGTGATGGTATGAGCGGGCAGGTTCATACTCGATTACTCTCCTGTGGGGATACGAGCGAGGTAGGTTCGTATGTTCCGTGCTCATAGTTAAGAGATGTTGTGTGCGGGGATGTACATAGCTTATGGATCACATGTGTTGGACTACGGGCAGGTAGGTCCGTAGAGTGGGACTACGAGTGGGGAGGTTCGTAGAGGCAGGACAACGAGAGGGCAGGTTCGTGTGAGCATCAAAAATCCTGAGTCTATGACTAACCTTGTTGTATGTTAGTAGTTGAAAAGCCTTGGGGCGTGTTGAGAATGTAACTAAGATATAGTTATGATACTAAGATTGGGTGTTTTCTATTTTTTAATTTATGTGATTTTTGTATATATTGTTGAGCTCACCCATTCTGTCTGTGCTTGGCGATGCTCGTGTAATTTTACACGGGAGCAGTTGATGATACAGGTAATGCTACTAATACTCGAGATGGAGAAAGGGACTAGCTGGGAATTAGAGCTAGGGAATTACTATGTTTTAAAGTTTTATTTGGAACTTGTAATAACTTTTGGAATTATTTTTATGTATTAAATGATTGTCGCTTTGAACATTAAATTTTGTTTTGTTTCCGCGACGGAAATTAATAAAGTTGCGACGTTCAAGCTTTTTTTTATATATTTAAATATTTAATTAAGTAATATCTTTTAAGGATGTTACAAGGCACGAGGGAGGTGCTCTTAGTGTAGATCCTAAGTGTAGATGGTGCTGGAATTGCATTGTAATATTCTGAGTAGCTAAACTCCCGCATGTCCAAGTTTGATGTAATCAATTCTGATTCTATTCACTTGTACTTCTTGGGTATTTATCTTTGCTTTCATTCAATTGTTTGTGGTTTGATTTATGCGTAATGATGACTTGATCACTCATCTATTTAACTGGTTTGGATTAAGTTGGGAAACTGATCTTAAACTATGGTCCAATCAAATCATCATACATGTATTAATGCTTATTAGTAGCTAGAGGGGATGTTGAAGCAGAGAGTCTTGCACATTAAAGCAAGGATTCATTCTATCAGGAGTTAAGAAATCATATATATTGGGTTTGAAGTCCTTCAGCTCTAGTGTATTAGGGATGAAACTAGATTTACATAGAAAAAGTACTCTCAAGACATTAAATGATTTGCATGTTAACAAAATAGTAATGGTATAGAAGAAGAAGATGAGATGAAATCAATTCATAGCCCCTACTCCACTCAATCTATATAATTATTACTATCTAGTTTACATGCACTCTTTATCAAAAACCAAAAACCCAAAAATCAAACTACCAATATACTTACTAAATCCCTATGGATATGACACTTGCTGATACTACTACGCATCAGTGAACCAGTGCACTTGTGAAATAGTACCTGACCCATCTATCTCAATCATAGTGGATATGTTAGGAATACACCCGTTTTATACTTATATTATGGACACTCCATTGCCTAACAGTTGGAGAATGGCCATTTTCAAGAAGTATGAGGGGTCCATCGACCCAAAGGAGCACGTCAACATATTTGTCACCTAAATGGTGATGTACATGATGAACAACACAATATGGTGTAAAGTCTTTTCAACCTTGATAACGGGTGTAGTCCTAGCATGGTTCACGCATCTTTTAGCAAAGTCCATAGACTGTAAGACCCGCAAAAATTAATTAATTAAATAATTACTTAATTAATAAATGCGGGTAGAAAGCGCCTTTATGGCATTAATTATGGTTTAATGTGGTGTGGAAAAGTACTAGCTCAAGTGGTTGAGAGTACTTGATTGTGTGAGAGGACTTGGGTTCGAGTTCTATGTATGTCAATTATGTGTTGTTGTTTTATTATTAATTTTTAATAATAGGTATGAGTATGGAATTGATAATATAAACTATTATTGATTGGAGTGTATCACCAAATGTGAATTGGCATAGTGGTTGTGCTTGGCATTATGAGTGGAGGGTCACGAGTTCAAACCTTGGTGGATGGAACTTAACCTTTCTTTTTACTAAACTTAGCTTGGGATGAATGTGGAAAGGTAGAGAGAACCTAGTAGAATGGGGCAGCCAAGAGGGTTGGAAAACCACCAAATAATTAACCTTGAAGGGGAATTGAAACCACAATAAAGCCCAATTTCGTTTTATTTTTAAAACCCATTTTAAAGACACCTATAAAAGGCAAAATTTAGGTTGAAAGAAGGGTTTCTGAAATTGTTTTGTGGTAGCCTGAGAGGAGAGCGAAATTGGAGAGTGAGAGGTTGAATTGGGTGTGCAAAGGGCTGAAGCAAGGTATTGGTGAACAAGGAACTTCCTCTTTGTCTCAATCTCGTTCAAAAATTACAGGTTAGGGGAGCTGAACTGTAATTGTATGCTTTTGGTCATATTGCATGCTTGTGATGCTGTTTTACCATGAACTTTCGTGTTCCACATGAGAGGAATTAGGGGTTGGGTATTTAGGTATTGTTCTATTGGTGTTTTTACCTAAATGTATGATTATGATGGATGTCTGCATTATGTACGCTGCTATTGTGCAAATTTGAGGGTTGGGGGACTGTATTGCATTTAAATTATGTGGGATGTTGATGCAATTGATACAAGCTGCTTTGGTATGAAGTGAAGTGTGAATTGGTATTTTGGTTGCTGTTGTTGCGTGCGTGATCAGTGTAGGAGTCTGCATTTCTCGCTCAGGCGAGATTAGCAGAGATGCAAACTCAGGCGAGGGAGGTTCGCCTAAGCGAGGTGGTGATGAAGTTGCGCGTGTTGAGCGCGACTTTTCGTCCAGGCGAGGAGTTTTGTGGGTTTGATCGAACCAGGGTCTCGCCCAGGCGAGACAGTCTCGCGTAAGCGAGATGTCGCGATCAAGTTGGATGTGTGCTTGCATTATAGCTCAGGCGAGACTGAATTGGGTGTTTGGGCGAGAGATGATCTCGCCTAAGCGAGATAACGTGATGAGGTTGTTGTTTTAAGCTCGCTCAGGCGAGGTAAATTAGCCTAAGCGAGGCTGAGGGCTTAGCTTGGGCGAGAGTCCCTAGCTTAAGCGAGTTTATGCGAAATTCCATGTTTGTGTGTGCTTGTGTGTGTGATTTGGCTACTTTTTCCTAAGTATAGGAAGTATATGCATGTGGTGTAGCATTTGGGCTTGAAGGATTAAGTCCAATGGGGGTTTGGGATGTGCTTGATGGTGGGACACATGACGGGCATGGAACTGGTTGAGTTCTCGTCGGCTACTAATGGGCGAGGAGTCCTTAGTATGGTGATTACATGTGTCGGCCGCACATGGGCAAGGAAATGATATGTTCCCGTCGGCTACTATAGGGCGAGGAGTCCATAGTATTGTGATTGCGTGCGTGCCAGGGTCCAAGTTGAGGAGACTTGGATGTTTTACTACAGATGAGGAGTCTGTAGGGCAGGACTATGAGCGGGATAGGCTCATAGGGTTGGACCACGAATGAGTTAGTTTCGTGGGAGCATAGGGAAATCCCAAGACCTAGTTCATGTATATGTCTCATGATGGACCACGAGGTTATGGTTGGGTAATTTGAAAGTCATGAAATGTTAAGTTATGTTATTTTCGGATGGGTGGCATATTTAATTCATGTATATGTTTATATATTGTGTATAGCTTACCCTATCTGTGTGTGTATGGCGATGATCGGATAATTTGTTATCCGGGAGCAGATGATTTGACAGGTGAGCCAAGAGATGCTTAGAGACGGAAAGCATAGGCTACTTGGGGCTTTTGAAAGCAAACTTTATTTTTTGTTGATTTTGATGTAAAATTTATCTATGCTGAACTTTAGTAACTTTTGTATAGAACGATTGTGTACATTCGAACTATGTTATGGTTACTATTTTTGGTTTTAAATTTTCCCATGTTTTTTTTTGGGAAACGGTATCTTATTAAATGAGGTATTTTATTTTAAATTGTCATTTGATATGTTACGTAGACTACTTTCCTACTATTCACGCAAGGTTTGGCACTCAGTTCCCCACGACCACATCACATGACCATCATAGCCTTGGTCAACGTTCAGTAGAAAAAAGAAGAATGCCTTTAGACATTCATGGACCGGTTTGGGAAGGTGGCCTTGTAGATCAGTAATTTGAGTCCTGAGATAGCCATGCATCACATGATAAAAATGTTGCGTCTAAGATCGTTCCTCGATAGCCTATGCATGCAACCAGCTAAAAACCTAGATCAACTAAGGTAGCGAGCATCCAAGTAGATGAAAATGGAAGTGCAAAGAGATTTTTGAAAACATATGCGATCAGAGGCCATTGCCGAAAATAAGGGAACATATACAAAACCATTAGGGAAGAATAAAGACTCACAACCTAAGAAACCAAATAGGGAACTACACTTTCATCAGTACACAATGTTGAATGCTCCTCGTGCAAATATCCTTTAAGAAGCCCTTAATGCAGACTTGCTGCCTCCGCCTACGAAGAACACCACTTCCTCTAACGCATACGATAATAGTTGTTGTCTATATCTGTCGCAACCTAAATCGCGACGGAACGACGAACTAAAAATAAATTCATTTGGAAAAAGAGATTAGAAGTCGCCACCATAGTTTATTCTAGAAAACTATGGAAAACCGTAAAAATAAAATAAAGTCTGCGAAAACCAAATTTAGGGTCCGGGAGTCGGTTATGCGTAGGAAAGGTATTAGCACCCTACATCGTCCGCCCAAAGGCGGTACCTTTAATTAAATTTGTAAAAGGGATGTGTTTATTTTAAATATTTATTTTTTCCATAAATAAGAAAATATTGAACAAAATTATTTTTTTTTATTAAAAAGGACCCGACAAGGATTAACCTTGGTCCTACGTATTCTCATTAAAAATGAGAAATCAGGGCTACGTAGTTCTTTATACAACAATTTGAAAATGATTTGGAAAACCTTTTGATTTTTGGGAAGTGAACTTGACAAGGACTTGCCCTGCTCCTACGTATCTCCATTTACAATGGAGATTCAAGGATCACGTAGTTCTTGATAAAATTGTTTGATTAAATTACTTTTGAAAGTTGTCTTTTGACATATTTGAAAAGGAAAAGGAGTGTCGTGCGATGCGAGCGGTCGAGTAGACACCAAACACATTTTTTACAACTTATTCATTGAAAAAAAAAGAGTGTCATGTGACCCAAATGGTCAATTAGACACCAAAAACAATTTCTAATATTTTTAATTTTAAAAGAAAGTGACGTACGACGCGAGCGACCGATTATACACCAAAACAATTTTTATATTTTTATATTTTTAAAAGAAGTATCATGTGACGAGTACGGTCAATTAGAGACCAAAAGAAAGAATAAATAAAGAAAATAATTTTAAATTTTTATTTATTCTTATTTTTCATTTTTGAAAATTATTTTTATTTCAATTTAAAATATTTTTACTATTTTTGAAAATGACATGATTGAAATGTGAAATTTACTTAACAAACGCAGAAATATGGTACATAAAGAGAAACGCGGGGTGCATTAAGTAAAGTAAACACATTATATCTAAGAAGAAAATAAAGGAGTGGGGTGTGTGCTTAGTGAAAACGCAGGTACGTAAAGTAAACTAAAACTTAATGTAAGGGGTGTGGGGTTATTACATTGGGGAGTGCATGAAGCAAATAAATAAACAAAATCCAATATTAAAAGCAGGGGTGCATAAACTGAAATTTGGAGGTGCGTAAAGAAAAACTTAAGTATGCTAAACTTAATTAAACAAACAGGGGTGCGTGAGTTAATTATGGAGGTGCGTGAAGAAAAGATGAATCTGCCAAATTTAAAATACAGAGGGTGTACAAAATATTTATGGTGATGCATGAAGAAAAGAATCTGTTAAGTTTAAGATACAAGGGGTGTACGAATTAACGACACCATTCTATCACATACACTTAATAAAACACACTAAATGGACATATGAACATAAAGCAATTAAGGTTTTAAAGTTTAAAACACTACAACAACTCACGCATGATTCCATGTTTAATATAAGCATATTTTACTCACGATTCCAAAATGATTAAAAAGAAAGTAGGTCCCGCACATTGTACTCAAATTGGATCATGAATTGGACCATGCTGAACATAGTACGCATTTTTAAAAAAAAAAAACACTGTCAAATCAATCAACATTCTCAGAACAAGTTGAAAGCCAAAAAAAGGGTTCAAATAATTTTCATAAACCAAGTTAAAAGACCCCGCCAAAAGTGGTACACTCTTACTGAAAAAAGGGTTCAAATAAGATTAACACATCTATTCTCCATAAAAATCTCAACTAACCTCAAAATACCCTTAAGATGAATCCATCTAAAACCAACACACACGAATAAGCCAATATGAAACGTCACGTAACTCACCTCCAAACACAAAACATCAATGTAAATAAACAAATAAAAACTGAGAACAAAATCCAAAAACTTAAACGGTAAAAGTAGTGATAAAACATCAATGAAAAACCTGAACAAATATCAAGTAGTATTCATAACACAGACAAATATTGGAAAACGAAAATGAACCTTGTAGGCTAACCTTGTATTGGAAATAGACTTAGATCATGAACTCCAATGACAAAAATGATGAATGATGACAATCAAGAACAATGCCACCGATGGTTGGTAGAGGCGAACGTAGGCTTAGCGGATTATGGACAAGACGATGAGAGTAGAGCGAGAAGAAGTCTTTTCCTGGATTCCCCCAAAAACCAATAAAAAAATAACCTTTTCCCCTTCTAAAACTTTTTCCTTTTTTCTTTTCTTTTCCCCTTCCAAAAACTGAATAGAGGTTTTGTGCATGACGTGATCAGAAACCGTTCCCTCCAATCCTACCAAAAAACCGTTTTCATTTTCAAATATTAATTTTTAATTTCTAAATTTTATTAATTAATAAATACGAAAATATATTTTTAATTATATATATATATATATATATATATATATATATATATATATATATAACAAAAAGATTATTTTACTTTAACGCTTAAAAAAACATAAATTAAAAACTTTTATTATTTAATTTTTATTATTATTTTTTTAACAATTTATTATCTTTTATCTTTTTTATGTAACACCTATTTTTGAATATATATATATATATATTATTTACTTAATTTATTATTTTATTTTATTTTTTATTTTTATTTTTATTTTATTTAATTATTATTGTTATTTTATTTTATATATTTTTATATTTTTTATATATTGTTTATTTTTAAAACAACATTATTTGCCCGGACGAAATTGGGTGTTGACAGTTGCCCCTCTTTTCTTAGATAGTACTAGATGATACGAAAAATTAGTCATTTTCATATCATCAAAGTAAAATATAAGAAAAGACAGAAACACTAATTTCATCTGGGCTCTAAAAAGAAATCACATCAACGTAAAACATTTAAGAAAAATAATGACCATTCCATCGAAGAGGGCCTCGATATGAAAGATCGATGACCAGTACCTTTGTAGAAGGCCTCAATATGAAAAACATATGAAAATCAATGACCATTCCATCGAAGAGGGTCTTGATATGAAAGATGGATGACCATTGCATTTGCAGAGGGCCTCGATATGAAAGATCGATGACCAGTACCTTGGTAGAGGGCCTCGATACGAAAACATATGAAAATCAATGACCATTAATCGAAGAGGGTCTTGATATGAAAGATCGATGACCATTGCATTTGCAGATAGCCTCGATATGAAAGATCGATGACCAGTACCTTTGTAGAGGGCCTCGATATATATATATATATATATATATATATATATATATATATATATATATATATATATATATATATATATATATATATATATATATAAAGTAATTTGAGAGTATGATATCCTAATTTAAAAAATATGAATGCATGTTATGCATGAATGACCTAGAACCTTTGTCTCTTCATTTTTCTTTTCTTTCCATCCTCAATCATTCATTTTTCATCATCATTTTTCCTTCATTTTTTTCATTTCATTCATTTTTTCATTTCATTCCTCATTTTTTTTCTCTTTTTTTATTTCATCATTTTTTAAGAAGACACATGTCTTTATAATTATTTGCTTTTGCAGTCATCAAATTCAATGCATGCTCATAATTTGTTTTTCTCATTATCACCTCACACTCTATACCGGAATCATGAGGAATTAGGCAAATCTTTGCGCGAAATGAGAGCACCGTATACCTTACATTCTCTTTCTTGATGCACAATACATCTCATATATGTTTGAACCCATGGATAGGTGTTACACAGCTGATGCAATCTTGTGTCAGCAACGTGTTTCAAAAAAACTTGTATTGAAAAAAGATTGCCTCACTTTAAAACTTTTGACTAAATTTAAGAACTGACTGAGTTTTTGCCCTTTTTCTTTTCTCTCTTTCCTTTTTTCAATATGTGGCATCAACCAAATTTTTGTTTCTAAGTTATTCCCATGAACAAAATCTGACAGACATTTTTCAATCAGTGTGGACTTTAACTAGCTTGTAACGTGGCCCGGGCTTAAGGGTGTTGAAAGAAATAGATATTAAAGGCCCAAATAAAATATTAGTGGCTTTTACATTTTGTAACAAAGATCGTTTTGCAAGATTATCACCTCGGCGATCACCTAGGGTCTTGAACTTTTAAAGTTCTCTTCATTCTTAACTTTTCCTTTTCAAGTTCTTTTTTCGTCATTACTTTATGATTTTCTTTGAATTTTCAACTTTTGGCTTTTTCTATTGAAATACTTTTTTCACTTTATTGAGTCCCTTTAATAGCCTTGCAATTCTTGACATGTTGATGATCCTTATTCAGGGGTATTTTGGGAAACAAATTATTATTTTTTGGCTCAAAGAGGGTATAATGGAAACATATTTTTAAACAATTTTTTTTATAAGAAAAAGATGGCCACACATCATTTTAAATCTTGACTGCCCCATTCTTTTCAAAGAGTTAACTCAATGACAAAAACAAATGGCATCAGACACATATCACTATTTATTTTTGTTTGCGTGTATAACTCTCTTTTTCTTCTCCCCCTCTCTCTCTCTCTCTTACTTTTTTTAACTCAGAACAACCTTTTTAGTCAAATAGGGCTATCAAAAATGTGCCCCAACATACTATTTATATTCTATTTTAGCAAATCCTTTATCTTAGGGAAATCTTCATGAATTGGGGGATTCAAACAACATGAGTGTAAAAATGCTTCAAAATAGGAAGTATTTGATCCGCTACCCTCAATGCCACAAAACATAGACGAACCATCACCAGTGCAGGAAGGCCTTTTGACAGCGGTTATTTTTCATATTCTGCACTGGTTCCTGGACCAAGGCATATTGGGGCGAGGCCAAAGGAGGATAGCCTTTGGCCTCGGTCGCAACCCGAGGCCATAGAGCCCCTCTTCTGCCACGGTTCCCCAGCACCCGAGGCCATAGAAACCCTCTTCTGCCTCGGTTTTCTGGCCTAACCGAAGCAATATGTGCTAACGTTTTTAATTTTTAAAAAATTCGCTCACGTTTTGGCCTCGGTTGGACTGGTACCCAAGGCCATATGTCATTTTTAGGCCTCAGTTGGAGTATTACCCGAGGCCATATGTCACTTTTTTGGCCTCGGTTGGAGTATTACCCGAGGCCATATTTCACCTTTTTGCCTCGGTTCTAGTATGAACCGAGGCCTAATATGTTGTTTTTTTTAATGCGATTTCTGTTTTGGTGTTATTCCCACATTTAAAACCTGCAAATTTTATTCAACACCCAACACAGACCAGAATAGGGCAGAACAAGATATTTTATAATGCATCCACAATTCAAATTCATTTAAAAGACAATTACAAATCATATACAATCAAGATAAATGTCCTAATCAATAGTATTGTACATTTCAATTATATATTTCGCACATGCTATCCTACCAAACTTGATGGACTTTGCGGGAATTGCTGCAGGACTCTTGAATGTCTATAAAATAATAGATTAAGTTAAGTTAGTATATAAAAAGGAAATATTGCAAAGTATTCGTTTTAATTCAAATATATATTACCGTTTCCCAATTTGTTGTAATACGAGCACGCACAGTGGTTGTCATCCATTGCATTATATAGTAACCGCACTCATATGAGCCGGTTTGTCTATTACACTACATTATATTAACAACGTTACAATTAATTAAGGAAGAAAATCAAGCAAACAATTATGAAGATATGGATAGAAATATCAAACCTGGAGAGAACACCATACAAGACCTTTTGCCTTAGTCGTTGATCTCCCTAACAACATGTTATGTGCAGCAATTGAACTACGATATAGGGAATAAGTTAGGATATTTTTATATAACATGTCATATTCATAAGATTGATATTGAGGTTCTTACCAATCTATCACTTGTCTAAGATGGTTGGGGGGAGGACGATGCAAAGAGCAAAACCACACAGCAAGGTTCTCCCTTAGGGAAACCACAAGTAACTGCCAATGACGCCTGATAAGAAAATAAATTCATTGTTATGCATTAAAATGACTGATTATATTCATAAGTTAACAAAAATGACTTACCCAGCAACATAAGGGACAAAATAAATTTCTTTTCCACGTTGAAAGCATTTGGTCACATATGCTTGGATGTCATCAAACTTGTTGCCTTCATGGGTGAGTTGGGGGTCTATAAACCCATATAGATCATTCAGCCCCATAGTTTCAGTGACACCAAACAGATACCTAAACCAAAAATTGATTTGATATAAGTAAATAGATAAATATATCAAATAACTATATGTAACGACTAAAAGACTTACATCATCCATAACTGAATAATGGTAATATTGAGTTCCTCTTGTCCCCGTGCAAGCTCCAAGACATCTTGGGAATGCATGTAAAATGGGATGTCAAGATCTCTCCCGAAAATGTTAGCATCCCAAGGAACCTGCATCGGCTTATCAGCTATGATTTCTGCAAGTTGGAGCAATGCACCAAGAGGATCGTCCAAAGAGAGAAGAATCTTCTTTGATTGAGGTTTTTCCTATATTGATGCAATTTCAATTAAAATTGAATATAATTTATGTTTGAATATAATAAACATGTAAACTTAAAAATGTAGTATATTTGTGGGTTTAAGAGTCTGTACCGGGGGGTCCGTATCAACCAAATTTCTAGGCCAGGCGAGGAAACACTGGAATGCCTGTGCCACAGTATACACCTCATCTGTTGGCACATGAACTAAAGCATACGGCATGAGAACCTCCTCTACCGTGACCTTAACCTCATCCTCTGATAACTCCATGCCATGAAGCACTGTGGCTGCCTCAAATACTTTTCCACGAGCCACTAGTGTCTTCTCTGTACCATCCCAAATATATAGCTGACATGGATGAGTGTCATCCATGTCATCCCCGGGTGGAGCTGAACAACTCCCCTTTCCGCTTCTACCTGTTACAGTCAACGATTTATTAATGTTATTCAATTACTTTATTAAATATCATTTATTCAATTCATAACTTATAGAAAACAAATTTACCCGTGGGAGGCACAAATGGGTCTAGTTCTGACAGATGATCCACTGGCGAACTAATGCCATAATGCTCAAATTGGCGCATTAGTTCTTCTCTCACCTACGCCGTGATCATTTCCTTTAGTCTTTGTTCATAATCAGCACCATGACTGCATGAAGACTGACGAGAGGAGGAACCAAAAAATTGGCGTATGCCGACTCCTGATCCAGCACCACGCACACGTCCAGGGTGCTTAGGTCGTCCAATTGCAGCAGCAAGTATGTCATGACGACCTTCTGGAATGAATCCTCCTTGGGAGGTCTGCTCAACCAACGAATCCTACAATGTAACAAAAAAATTTATAAATAAAAATACAATATAAAACATGAACGAGCAATTTAGATAAGAATTGTATCTTACAATTTTCTCAGAAATTTCTCGTGCAGAGTCAGAAGTGTAGTTGCCCGATGAGCGTAAACGGGCTAACTTCCACTTCTGATGACGTGATGCTGGTGAAGGAGGCTCAATATCTTCACCCTCAGAAGGTGGGGGCCTAGATTTTTTCTTTTCTGTCATTATCTTCTCTTCAAGTTTTCTATACCCACCACGAGATAATATGTGCAAGTTTTTATTTTGATCACTTATGCTTTGAGCCTTTTTCCTCTTTACCTGTAACATATAAAACCCACTTTATGAATTAGTTAAAATTTTGCATAATTATCAATTGTGCTATTGATGATTTCAAATAAACATACCTGTCATCCCTCAGATGTTCGAAGCTCAAGAAACTGACGCCATGTGTCTTCATCAATCCAAGTGTATTTCAACAATGGATTTTCATTCTTTTTATGTCCAAAGACATACCTTGACGTCAACTTGGTCTTAAAACCACGAAATTTCTCAGCCACCGATGACAAACATTTTTGTCTTAGCGTCGGCACATTTGGAATATCAAATGTTAGCTGCAATATAGAAAATGTCACCAACAATATTTATCATATTATCAACAAAATCAAAGTATAACTTTAATAACATTAATATTAGTTACCAATAAATCTTGCCATATCATTTCCCGATCAACTTCAGTGACATGATCAAAAGATGGCGTAAGGATTGATATTCTCTCTCGTGCCAACATTCCTAAATAGCTTTTGAAGACGTCCCCATAACGACCACTAGGCTCACCAATGTCGACGTTAATATCAACATGTGTTTTCTGACCTTTAGCTCTTCTAATTAAGAGCTCTCTCAACCTAGTGGCTCCTCTGGTGGGTCGCTTAGTAGGTGCTTCATCCTCTGATGAAGTATAATGTTCAGCCATGTATCTGTGAAATGAAAACATAAAAAAACATTAATAAGCAACTGACAAATTAATATATAAAACATTATTTAACAAAACACCTAAATTTTAACAAGAATATGAAATTCATACATAAAGTTATTGATTGGTCATATGTATATTCCTTCATCGTGATCTTCTCGAATTGCATGTACATCATCAACTAGATGGATTTCATCAACATTTATCATTCTTCTAAATGGGTGGGTGACAGCAATATTAAGATAACTCATATTCTCTTCATTAGGATCAATCTGTTTTTTTCCATGAAGAGCGACAAACCAATGTTCAGACGCAGGATCTTTAACATAGAAAACCTGAGATGCTTGTTATGCCATGATAAATGGCTCGTCTCGATAACCCACCTTTCGAAAATCGACTAGAATCATTCCTGATTCATCTATTTTGACACCACTCTTATTGTCAATCCACTTACATTTTTGAACAGTGGAATAGTAAACATGGTATAATCAACCTCCCATATCTCTTGTATTACACCATAGTATGTCATTGATCCTACTACGAGATTTTGATCTTTAGATGTAGAAAATTGTAGCGACTCAACTTCAAGACTGACTCTACTATTTTGTACTGTGCTTTTATCATCAAGAGACTTTGTATAGAATGTGCAATTATTGATTTCATAACCTGTACAACAGATGACATCAAATTTCAACCCATTTGCTAACCACATCAAAGTCTCATAGCATTGCGAATCTTTCAAAACCTCAGATTTAAACCAAGGCATGAATGTTCTATTATGCTCCATCAAATGCCATTTCTCTGATTGTCTTGGATTGTTCTCTTGCACAATGACTTTGTGTGCAGATAAGTAAGGCATTACCTCATTTGTGTTGTTTAATATGTATAGGTGTGCTTGCATCAACTCTTCGCGATTTTTGGTAACCACACTCACACCTCGTATGCTGTTACTTATAGAACACCTGTTCAACCATGATCTGTGAGGAACTCCTATCGGTTTTGCTTTTGCCATGTAATCTGAACAAAAATCGACACTTTCTTCAGCAATATATCTTTCGATCATTGAAGCTTCTGGACGATATTGATTTTTCACATACCCTTTCAAAATCTTCATGTAACGTTCAATGGGATACATCCATCTTAAGTATACTGGTCCATAAAACTTGATTTCTCTCACCACATGAACAAGTAAATGTACCATGATGTCAAAAAATGATGGAGGGAAAAACATCTCTAGCTGACACAAGATGATAACAATTTCGGCTTGAAGTTCATCTAACTTTAAAGGATCAATGACTTTGCTACAAATTGAAGAGAAGAATGCACACAAACGCGTTATAGTTTGTCTAACATTTTTGGGTAAAATTCCACGAATAGCTACAGGTAACAATTGTTGCATTAAGATGTGGCAATCGTGAGACTTTAGGCTAACAAGCTTCAAGTCTTGCATGGACACTAAACTCTGAATATTTGAAGAGTATCCTTGAGGTACCTTGACACTCTTTAAACATAAGCAAAAACTTATCTTCTCTTGTCTGGACATAGTGTAACATGCAGGGGGCAAATAAGTGCGCCTACCAACCTCCCTTGGTGCCAAGTCTTCTCGGATCTTCATTTCAACCAAATCCAAACGAGCATTTACTCCATCTTTTGTCTTTCCCTGAATGTTGAGTAGTGTACCAATCAAGCTATCACACACATTCTTCTCTACATGCATGACATCTATGCAATGCCTAACTTCTAACTTCGACCATTATGGAAGGTCAAAGAATATTGATTTTTTCTTCCAAGGGCTCGATGCAGATGACTTCTTGGACGTTTTACCAAATACATGATGTACTTTATTAACTTTTTCATGAATTTGAATGCCAGTTAATGGAGTTGGTGCTTTGTCATTCTCTTGATGTCCATTTAATGCTTTCTTTAACCTTCGATGGCGCAGATACACGGTCTTCCTTCCGTTTTTCAATTGATGAGATGCAGTGTTTTCTTCACATATAGGACATGCTTTATGACCCTTGACACTGTACCCTGACAAATTACCATAAGCTGAAAAGTCATTAATGGTGCAAAATAACATTGCATGCATCATGAAAGTTTTAGAAGCAACAACATCAAAACTTCAACACCATCAACCACAACAACTTCAAGTCTTCAACTAGAGGATTGAGATATACATCTATGTTATTTCCAGGCTGCTTTGGACCAGATATCATCATGGACAACATCATGTATTTTCTCTTCATGCAAAGTCCAGGAGATAAGTTGTAAATGAATAATATAACAGGCCAACAACTGTGGTTTGTACTTAAATTACCAAATAGATTCATTCCATCGGTAGCTGAGCCAAAACGAATATTTCTACATTCTTCACCGAACTTGGGAAATTCCTGATCAATATTTTTCCATTGCATTGAATCAGCTGGATGATGAAGGAGTCCGTCACATCTTCTCCTAGTTGCATGCCATCTAAGGTTTTTAGCGTCTTTAGGATTTGCAAACAAACGCTTAAGTCTGGGCACGATTGGAAGGTACCAGACTACTTTCAAAGCAGATCCTTCCTTCTCTATTTGACCATTATCTTCACTGTTTCTTTTCTGCTTGTACCATGATGACCCACACTTTGGACATTTTTTCAAATCTTCAAATTCTTTTCTGTATAATATGCAATCATTAGGACATATGTGTATCCTTTTATACTCCATACCCATCGGACAAAGAATTTTCTTGGCGTCATAGTTTCGAGTGGGTAGAGTATTTCCTTCGGAAGCATTTCATTCAAGAGCACGAGCAATTCTGTGAAGCTTTTATCTATCCAACCATTGGTCGCTTTCAAATTCATAAGTCTTAAAACCGCTAATAATCGCGTGAACTTAGTTGAACCAACATACAACAGAGTTTTTGCATCAGCAGACATCGTCTCATACTCATGCGCTTGTGCAAAAGCTTCTACGCCAACATCCTGTATCATGTCCTCCATATTGTCTTCTTCTACTTCTACTCGCTCTTCAAATTGCTCTTTCCGTCGCTCTTTCATGGAGGAATTAGCAAGATATTCGGTCCGAGAAACAGTTGGAATGTGTATTAATTCGCCATGCCATGTCCATATTGTATAACTTCTAAGGAAACCATCACAAATAAGATGTTCCCTAACTTGAGTTGCATTCAATTTTCTTCCATTCAAACAGTTGACACAAGGACATCTGAACTTCACCTCATCATCACTTCTCCCCTCATAACGTTGCGCAAATTTTATAAACTCCTCTACTCCATTCTCATACTCAGTGCTAATACGTGGTAAATTAATCCAATCTCGATCCATACTGAAATTGCGTGAATAATTTCAGTAATCTTTGAATCAATGGTCACGTCGTAATGAAGGTGTGACCCTATCCCATTTAAGAAGATTCACTTTTTTTATTTTATTGGTACATATTACTTTTAAAATACATATCTTAAATTTCACGAAATTTTGCCAGCATTTCGCATTGGCCTTCAGGATACACGAAATGAAAGTGATTATAAACCACACTCAAATATGCACCCGAAGATCAATACAAAACACAATTGACAAATATTCATGAATTTTAAGATATGTATTTTAAAATATATATATATATATATATATATATATATATATATATATATATATATATATATATATATATATATATATATATATATATATATATATATGCACTAATAAATTACTAGAAAGTGATTAATCTTCTTAAACTGTCCAATCGGACAATTCAAGATTCAATACATTTAAATTATTAGTATTGTATCCCCTTATATCTAATTTAAAAAAAATGTAGTTTTTTCAAAATGAAAACTCGGGGACAATACATAATTTTCGTATTGAATCTCAAACGGGAAACTAAGGCTAACTCACATGTAAGAAAAACAAACAACATGTTTTAACAAATAATGAATAAAATATATAAACCAAACAACATATTGGCATCATAGGAAAATATTAGAATTAGGAACCTGGGAGCGCGTAAAGAGCAGATGACAGTGGAAGATGATGCAATTCAACGCGTTCGAGAGCTACAAGAGTTAACAAAAAACACAAGAGTAAGTCATAAGTAACAAATAAAAGCAAAAACAACAATTTCCTTAACATCATATATTAGCTATTCAATTATAGTGTTCTTACAATTTTCTTAAATTCAAACTTAATGCTCTACATTTGAAGACACAATGCTCTTAAATTGAGACTCAATCCTCTCACAAAATTAATCAAAACACTCGAAACAATTTCAATCTCAATGCAAATTAACACTCACAATAACTAAAATTGAAAATTAACATACACAAAACAAGAAACAAAAAAAACGCGTTAGAAATTTACCTTAAAGAAACCAAGGCACGACAGTTGCGACAAAAAAAGGAAATTGTTTGCGCATGAATGTGAGGTGCAGCAACGGTGGTCGGAGCAAAGTGGCCGGAGGCGCGAAAGTTCGGTGGCAGCCCAACGTTGGTGGAAGAAGACCTCGCGTGGTGGTGGAGGGACACCAGAAAAGTTGCAGCGAGACAGAGAGAGGGACCACTGCCGGAGTAGCGTGGCCGGAGGCGAGACGACACGGCGGCAGGCGGCTCGCGTGGTTTTCTCGTCGGAAGTCGCGGAGAGAGAAGGATAGACAGCGGCGGCAGGGCGCTCGCGTGCTCGCGTGGTTTTCTCGCTGGAAGTCGCGGAGAGAGAAGGAGGAGACAACGATGGGGTGGCAGTGGCAGTGGCAGCACAGGAGCAACGCGCGATGGTGGTCGGAACTTGCAGAGAGAAATAGAGGAGGAGCGCGCGCGAGGAAGAAAGGGGGTTCAGTTTTGAGCCCTAATTAAACAATATGGCCTTGGTTCAATTTAGAACCGAGGCATATAACCCCTTTTGGCCCCGGGTCCCCAACACCCGAGGCCTAATACCACTTTTGGCACCGGCTTTTATCCCAACCGAAGCCTATAAGTCAAAACGAGAATGGCATTTTTGAAATTTTGGGCATCCTTTTTGGCTTCGGGCCTTCTTAACCGAGGCCTAACAGCGCTTTTGGCACCGGTTTCTTTACAACCGAGGCCTATAACTGCTTTTGGCTTCGGGTTGTAGGTGAATCGAGGCATAAAAGTTGCCTATAATTGCAAAATTGCCACCGCGCCATTATAGGCTTCGGTTCCTTGCCAACCGAGGCCTATAAGGCAAGGTAGAAATCCAATTCTGCACTAGTGCATATCTCCTCACTCTGATTAACTCTCTCTTCACTTTCTTTCACCTCTTCTAGCGATGCACTGTATTTGCAACTGCATAGTCAAACAATTTTGACTAGTGATCTTCTCTATTTATTTTGCTCACTTCCATGACACCCTTCAAGAACCATTTTGGGCTATACTGAATGATTTGTACTTCGTGATTTAAACCCATGGTATTCAAAAAGCTCAGTGTGATGACAAATGACACTTACAAAAGAACGTAAAACAAAATTACAAAGAAATAACAATCCAGTCTTGACTACAATAAAGCATAATACAATGAACCATAAGAACAATGTCAATATTTCCCAATCATTATCAGATCATTACTCATAGAACTTCTTTACTGCATCTAAGTTGACAGGTAGAGATAATTCTTCCCCATCCATTTTTGTGAGAACTAGCGCACCACCTGAAAATGCCTTCTTCACTACGTGTGGGCCTTCATAATTTGGAGTCCATTTCCCTTTGTGGTCTTTTTGTATAGGCAAAATCTTTTTCAAGACTAGATCACCTTCATGAAACTCTCTTAGACGAACCTTTTTATCAAATGCCATTTTCATCCTTCTCTAATACAATTGACCATGACAAGCTGTTGTTAACCTTTTTTCTTCAATTAAGTTAAGTTGGTCAAACCTAGCATGTACCTATTCTGCTTCTTCTAACTGAGTTTCCATTAACACCTCAGAGATGGGATTTCTACTTCAAAAGGAAGGACCGCTTCCATCCCATATACCAAAGAGAAAGGTGTTGCACCAGTTGAGGTCCGTACCGATGTACGATATCCGTGTAGGGCAAAGGGAAGCATTTCATGCCAATCTTTATATGTAATCACCATTTTCTGCAAAATCTTCTTTATATTCTTATTAGCAGCTTCAATGGCCCCATTCATTTTCGGGCGATAAGGAGATGAATTGTGATGTTGAATTTTGAATTCTTCACATAGCTCTCTCATCATTTGATTATTCAGATTAGTTGCATTATCAGTGATAATTTTATTAGGCAACCCATATCGACATATTAACTCCTTTTTTATAAACTTTACTACCACCTTTCTAGTCACATTGGCATAAGAAGCTGCTTCCACCCATTTGGTAAAATAGTCAATTGCAACCAGAATGAAACGATGTCCATTTGACGCCTTCGGTTCTATGGCTCCAATAACATCTATTCCCCACATCGCAAATGGCCATGGTGCAGATAGAACATTTAAGGTTGTAGGAGCTATATTAATATTATCTGCATAGGTCTGACATTTTTCACATGCATGTAACAATCATTCTCCATAGTCAACCAAAAATAACCTGCTCTCAAAACCTTTTTAGCCATAGAGTGCCCATTCATATGTGTACCAAAAGCTCCTTCATGAATTTCTTTTAATATCAACCCTGCTTCTCTTGCATCGACGCATATGAGGAGTACCATGTCATGATTTCTTTTATACAAGACATCCCCATTTAGAATAAAACTTGAAGCTAACCTTCTCAAGGTTCTTTTATCATTCTCATAAGCTGTTTCAGGATATTCTCGGCTCTTAAGGTAGCGCTTTAAATCAAAATACCAAGGCTTACAGTCTGATTCTTCTTCCACTAAATAACAGTATGTTGGTTGTTCATAACTCCTCATCTTGATCATCGACATTTCCTCATCTTGACTAATTTCAAACATTGACGATAAGGTGGCCAAAGCATCAGCTAATTGGTTATCTTCTCGTGGAATGTGATAGAACTCAATGGAATCGAAATGCTTTATCAATCCTCTAATGAATGATTGATAAGGGATTAACTTTTGGTCTCTAGTCTCCCATTCCCCTTTTAACTGATGAACCACTAATGTCGAGTCACCATACACCTATAACACCTTCACCTTCGACTCGATAGCTGCCAAAATACCCATGGCGCATGCTTCATATTCTGCAACATTGTTGGTACAACTAAAGCACAATCTTGTTGTCATCGGAATGAAATGATTCTCTGGCGAGATGAGCACTGCCCCTATTCCATGTCAAAGTGCATTAGATGCTCCATCAAACAGTAATATCCAAGTCTTCTCATGATGGCTACCCTCCTTTTCACCAAATAGGGCAAGAATGTCCTCATCTGGGAATTCAGGTTGCATAGACTGATAATCTTCAATAGGCTGTTGAGCCAGATATTCTGCTAATGCGCTTCCCTTGACGGCTTTTTGAGTCACATAGACTATATCATATTCTGATAACAACATTTGCCATCGAGCCAATCTACCAGTGAGAGCAGGCTTTTCAAAAATATACTTAATTGGGTCCATCTTAGATATCAGCCAAGTAGTGTGTCTCAACATATATTGACGTAAACGATGTGTTGCACATGTTAATGCACAACAAGTTCATTCCAACATAGAATATCTTTGTTCACAACCTGAAAATCTTTTACTCAAATAATAAATGGCATGCTCTTTCTTCCCTGTCTCATCATCTTGCCCTAAAACACAACCCATCGATTCATCCAACACAGTTAAATATAAAATGAGGGGCCTCCTTGATACCGGCGGACGCAGTACGGGAGGATCCTGCAAATACTGTTTGATTCTATCGAAGGCTGCCTGGCAATCTTCATTCCATTCCACAACTTGATTCTTGCGCAACAATCTAAATATTGGCTCACAGGTAGAGGTTAATTGGGAGATGAATCTAGCAATGTAGTTCAGTCTGCCTAAAAACCCTCTCACTTCTTTTTCAGTATTAGGAGCTAACATTTCCATTATTGCTCGTACCTTATCTGGGTCAACCTCAATACCTTTTTCATTGAAAATAAACCCAATAACTTTCCTGACTTTAGACCAAAGGTACATTTAGCCGGATACAATCTGAGTTTAAACTTTCTTAACCTCTCAAACAATTTTCTCAAATTAACGATGTGATCATTTTCTGATTCAGATTTAGCAATCATATCATCCACATAAACCTTGATTTCTCTATGCATCATATCATGAAAAAGAGTCACCATCGCTCTTTGATAAGTTGCCCCAACATTTTTAAGTCCAAATGGCATTACTTTGTAACAAAATGTTCCCCAAAGCGTTATAAATGTTGTTTTCTCCATATCTTCTGGTGCCATCTTAATCTGATTATACCCGGAGAATCCATCCATGAAAGAGAACAATGAAAATCTAGCAGTGTTATCCACCAAGATGTCAATATGTGGCAATGGGAAATTATCCTTAGGGCTAGCTCGATTCAAATCCCTATAATCAACACACATTCGGACTTTACCATATTTTTTCGGCACAAGGACAATGTTAGCCACCTATTGAGGATATTTTGCTACAGCCAAAAACCCTGCATCAAATTGCTTCTTCACTTCTTCTTTAATCTTTAGTGACATTTCAGGTTTCATTCATCTTAACTTTTGTTTAACTGGGGGACATTCTTCTTTAAGTGGAAGTTGATGTTGCACTATATCAGTATCCAACCCAGGCATATCCTGGTATGACCAAGCAAACACATCTCTGAACTCTTTCAACAAATCACATAATTTTCCTCGTACCTCCTTACTCATGTTATTACCTATTTTAACCTCTTTTCTTTCATTTTCATCCCCTAGATTAAGTATTTCAATGATCTCTTGATAGGGTTTTATTTCTCGGTCTTCTTATTTCACTAACCTTAACAACTCAGAAGAAGGTTCCCAATCATCTTCATGATCATCATCCATATTATCGATAAGGTGCTCAAAATTAGGAATATTGACATTATTATTTTCAAAACATTCATTGTCATATCTGCATTATTTGGATTTATAAAAGAAAATAAATAGAAAAACAAAGTATGTAGTGAAAGAAAACATAACTAAACATCACATTAACTGAAAACAAAAAAATAGAACCAGTCCATAAAGACATCCTAGAATGTTTTGGGGAAAAACAAAATAAAAATAACAAGCATTACATTTGATTGAACTTAAACACCACGGGTAAATTCACGGTCTTCCAATTATCGATCTGCATGTTGGGAGGATAAGGCTGCACCAAACTGGAACTTCCTTCCCCAGATTCATCTTCAATGACTGCAACTTGACTAGCATTAATCCATCCAGCACTACGAAAGCTCTTCTTTAAGTCACAGATGGAGATCTTTCCTACCCTCGGCTCGCGACCCCGCAAGCGAGCTAAGCTTCGTTCTTTCTTTTCCTCCACTAATCTTCTTTTGTCCTTCTTAGTAGGCTTGTACCCCAGGCCGTATCTGTTCTTGTTCTCAACAATTTTCAGTGGAAATATTGGTCCCTGTCCAACTTTGCCTAGGCCATTCCCATATTCATAACCTTCTCTCAACATAACCCTTGCCATCATCAGAGAGGCACATGACAAATATGGCTTTATCTTAAATGGTTCAACATATGTATTCCCCACAATTTCCAAAGCTTGAAAAGCCGTCTCAAGAGCCTCCTCTATTGTTTCAATATATCGAGCAGATGAAGGACCACTCACCAGAAAATCTTCCTCTCCTGAAACTGTTACCATCTTATTCCCCATTACATACTTCAATGAATCCAAGGTCTACCAAGTAAACAATTGTATGCCGGTAAGATATCCATTACTTGAAGAGTTATTTGAAATACACACGGACCAACTTGAACTAGCAACTCTACTTCTCCCATCACCTCTCTTTTGCTACCATCAAAAGCTCTCACAATCATAGTACTTGGCTGATGTGACCCTAACAAGCCCAAGCTCAAGTGCATCAACAAGCCCAAGCCCACATCAAGGCCCAATCACTAGAAGCATGATGAGAAAGATTCACATGGGCCTCTCACAAGATGATCAAGTCAATCATGGGCTTTTTTACATTATTCACATGGGCTAAAGAAATCTCTAAAATATGAGATTATGCATGAAGGAAGTAGTATAGATTTAAATTGGGCAATTGTTCAGGCCTTGTTTTTCTAGAATAATAAGTCAAACAATGTGTAGTTAAATTGATAAAATTGGGCTTGACTAAGCCCAATAGGAGATTTGGCCATGAGCTACCAAAGGTCAAAGGTGGACTAAGTGGAAGTCAACATTCCTTCCTACACCTCATGGATCATGCATCCCATGGAGCCAAGTCCACACTCCACCCATGTGCCTCCTTCATCCAAGGGCTAAGAGAGTGTCTTCTTTTCCAAGTCTTCATCCAAAGGCTAGGAAGATGCCTCCTTATCCAAGCCACCATCCAAGGGTGATGATTAAAGCTTCTCCTCCAAGCTTGATCTAAGGGCCAAGAATTAGTCTAACTTTTAGGCTCACATATAAAAGCCAAAAGTAGACCATTTGTACATTTTAACTCTTGAAATTTCTAATAGAATGTTTGTGTTGAGATCACTCCACTCTTCGATTATTTTGAGAGCACACATGGCTAACCTTTTCCTTCATCTCTTCTAGCCACCTTCCATACCATAGCTTCACTTCTACTCTTCATCTTCACCAAAAACCTTCATTGCCTAGAGCTATTCTTGCTCTTATCTTCATTTCCGCTGCATTTTATCTTCTTTTTGGTGTTTTCCATGGATCTCCTTCCTCTCCTACACCAAGGACGTCCATCAATTGGTATCTAGAGCCATCCAAGCCTTTGGTGCATCCATCCTCTTGGTTTGGGTAAGGTTCTTGGTCCATACTTGTCTCTTGTTTTCAATTTCCGTTTTGTCTCTCTTCTCCACTGTTTTCTTCAATTTTGCTGTTGTTTTTTTCATGTTCTTGTGCTCTCCACCATTTGACATTGAGGCTACATGAATCTCCATTGATTCATCTTGTAGTACTCCTTGCTTCATTGGTGCAAATCTGTTTTAGGTTTCATTTTCGTTTTCCAGCACTTGTTCTTTTCTTCCTTGCTGTTTTTCTTCATTTTAATCGGTGCATGTTTTAGCACTTTCATACATCTTAATTTTGGTTCATATGGCTGAATTCTGCACTTGCTTGATGAGAACCAAGTCCTACATCACACAAAATGAGCTATGAACTTCAAGTGATGCTTGTGGATGTGTAAGGCAATGGTCTCACTATTTTTTTGTCCATTTCACCGATTGGATTGTGCTTTTGAGTGTTTAAGATGTTCTTCTATGATTCATACTTGATTTTAGATCATAATCAAGTTCATTCATCTTGAATTTTCATAGAACATCTTACAATTTCCGTGAGCAATTCTGCTCCAGTCTGTTTTTCCAGTTTTCACTACACGCACACCTACTGTTTGAGATTTTTCATGACTAACTGCCTGGTCCAAATTTTAATCTGAATTTTTCCTCATTTATCTAACATCCAGACGAAAAATACAAAAAAAAAAAGAATCATTCAAAAATGTTGAGTACAAAAAAAATCAAAAATCGGCGAAGTTGAGGCAAATTTTCACGTTTTCTGGCGCAGTGGTCTCGGAAATTTTATGTTTTACTGCTGTTTTGTGCGATTTGTGGTGCTTTTAAGTGCTCTTTGTTATTCTAATTGATTCCTTGATTGTGTACTCTATATTGGCTTGAGTTTGCCTTCAATAGAAGTGGAATTTATTCCCTCAATTTGGCAGAAAATTGCAATGAGTATAGTGGCTGTTTCTAAGCACTTTTTCTTCTCTATTTTCAATTTTTTTCATCTATTCTAGTGCATTTCTAGGTTCCTTTTTGTGGTGCTTGCCTTTCTTTCCAACCTTTAATTTCTTGCTTGTCACTTCTTGAATCTCCTTCTAGTCATGTTTCATTTCAATTCTCTTTTGGTTTAACATTTCTAATTAGCTTTTCTTGCTTTCTCCTTTGTTTGGGTTCATATACTTGACTCTTGGTTATTGGTTGTGATTGATGATGCTATGAAGTTTAGTATGGTTTCTATGGTTTGGTAACATCTTAGGTGGTGGATATTGAAGTAGAATTTTAGCTTGTGTGCTTATCATTTTCCTCACCTATTGAGAGTTTTGGACCTATTCATTTGAGAGTGTGTGTGCTAACTCCATTGCTTGGTATAGTTTTCTTTGCTGTTTTGTTTTTTGGTGCAGGTTTGGTAGTTGTTTTGGCCTTAAAACCAAGACTATAGTTGTTATTTTGCACTTCATTTTGGTGGCTTAAGGTGCTTACAAGTGCCTTAATTGGTGCTGGTCTTTGTTCAAATCAAAAGGAGGCTACAAGCCAAGCTCTTGGCTCTTGATTTTGTGCAAATTGGCAGCACTTTGGCAGCACATTTGGAGTTGCATTGTTTCTTATTTTTGGCTTTATTTCTTTGTACTTTGTACTTCTTTTTGGCATATCTTATTTGGTACCATTTTGAAGCCTCCTTGATTGTGAAATTGCATCTTTTGAGCATCAAAATTTGAGATATTAAGTGGCTTGATGTTGCTTCATTTTGAGTACCAAATTAGTGAACCAAAAATGCTTTCAAATTCTCATTTGTATCCATGGCCTACTTAGGTGTCTTGGGGAACCAAAGGTGTTCAATCCCATCTCCTAAGTAGAACCTTTTTCATATTATAGTGCAACGTTTTAGTAAGTGAGTATGTTGAAAGTTCTAAGTGCTTTCTCAGCTTGCTTTTAGGCCGCATAGATTAGACGCTTAGTGGTTTTAATTTGTGAGACCAAAGTCTCTAGAATTTTTGCCATTTAGGGGTCCGTTTTTAGTGTTAGTCTTTTCTTTTCTTTGAGTCTTGTTTGTGTTTGTTTGTGCTTAGTGTCTCAAGTGATTCTACTTACTTAACCTTAGACAATTGTGTGATCTTTGAAACCTTTTGCAAGTACATCTTGGCAAGGATTGGCCTTGGTACTTAAAAAGTCTTTTAGACTCACCTCGCCTAACCTGGAGGTCTACTTGTGCTTGGTTTCTTCTTTCACCATTTTGTTGAAGTTTTAAGTTCTTTCAATCACCATGAGCACTAGAAGGGCTACTCGTGCTAGTACCCAACATCAACAACAAGTTGATGAAAACAACCTCCACACAAGTGGTGATGAGGAGGCTGAGGTTGATCCTAGAGTCCTAAATATTCTTTCCCAAGAGGTTAGGGACCTTAAAATTCAAATGGCATCCATGCAAGCCAATCTTCAATTAATTGCCAATCAACTTACCCCTCCCAACCATAATACCCGTGCCTCTCCTAGGCCTTCTCGTCCCCTTCAAGGCATGAATATGATTTTGAAGAGGAGGAAGATGAGCGTATTAACTTTAGACAATCGCCTCGTGTAAGAAGGCAAAGGCGCATACCTCCTCACCCAAAGGAAGTCAAAATTGATTTGCCTCATTTCTATGGAAAGGATAATGTTGAGGTTTTTCTTGATTGGGTTGCCAAAGTAGAACAATTGTTTGAGAGTCATGTTGTGGAGGAAGAGAGGCGTGTATCTCTAGCTACTCTTAGCTTTCAAGGGCATGCTTTTAATTGGTGGACTTCCTTAGGCCTCCAAAGAAGGAGAAAAGGGCTACATGATATTGAGTATTGGAATGATCTTAAGGAAGCCCTTCATGCTCGCCATGTTCCCTCCTACTACAAAAGGGAGCTCTTGGACAAGCTCCAAAGGCTCCAACAAAGATCTATGTCTATAGAAGAGTATAGACAAAAGATGGAGCTCTACATCATGAGAGCCGAAATTGAAGAAGAAGAGGAACTTACCATTGCTAGGTTCTTAAGTGGACTCAATTACAACATAAGAGATAAAGTTGAGTTGCTCCCCTACCGCAATTTTAATGATCTTGTTCAAATGAGCATCAAGGTGGAGCAACAACTTTTGAGACGTCCTTCTCGCAAGGATTCTCCCTCTTTTTCTAAAAGTGATTTTCAAAAGAAAGATTTTTCAAAAGAAAAAGAGTCCACTCATAAGAGCCTTACAAAGGTAAGTGACAAGGGTGAATCCTCCACCAACAAAAGAGGTAGTGACATCAAATGTTTCAAGTATCTAGGTAGAGGTCATGTGGTCGCTCAATGCCTTACCAAACGTACCATTGTGCTGAAGGGCAAAGACCTCTACACTAGCCAAAAGGAGTCATCTTCAAGTGACTCTGACACTTCTCATTCTAGTGATTCTCAAGAACATTCATATCCAAATGAAGGGAAGCTTTTGATGATTAGGAGGCTTCTCAATAACCAACCTAGCATTCCTCTCAATGATCAAAGAGAAAATATTTTCCACACAAGATGTGAGGTTTTGAAAAACACTTGTTCTTTGATCATTGATAGTGGGTCTTGTTGCAATTGTTGTAGCACAAGATTGGTTGAGAAGTTGAATTTGACTTTGTTACCCCATCCCAAACCTTACAAACTTCATTGGCTTAATGAAGATAGGGATCTCAAAGTTGAACATCAAGTAAAAGTCAAGTTCTCCATTGGGAAATTTAAAGATAAAGTTTTATGTGATGTAATCCCAATGGAAGCTTGCCATATTCTCTTGGGGAGGCCTTGGCAATTTGATCATAAAACCTTACACAATGGCCACACCAATGAGATAACCCTCCAACATCATTCAAAAACTTTTGTGTTGCATCCCCTCACTCCTAGCCAAGTTGCTAGTGATCAAGTTCAAATGCGAGCTAGGAGAGAGGAAGAGAGTTCCAAGAACTCTAATGCTTCTAAAGATTCTAAGGACAAGACAAAGGTAGAGGAAGTTTCTTCTTCTAAGGATGTTGCTCATGAAGTTCTTTAAACTCATAAAACTCTTTTGCATACTCTTTATAATGAGCAACCTCCCTTCCTCTTACTTTGTCAAGCAATCCTTACTTGTCTTGAACATCCTTCTCTTAAGGATCTACCTCCTTCCATTCGTGCTCTCCTTCATGAATTTCAAGATATTTTTCCAAAGGATGGCCCTCATGATCTCCCACCTTTTAGAGGAACCAAATTGATTTTGTCCCAGGGGCAAGTCTTCCTAATAGACCTGCCTATCGGACAAACCCAATTGAGACCAATGAGATAGAAACTCAAGTGAATGAGTTGCTAGACAAGGGATGGGTTCAAAAACGTTTAAGTCCTTGTGTTGTGCCTGTGTTGTTGGTGCCCAAGAAAGATGGAAAGTGGCGTATGTGCTGTGATTGTAGGGCTATCAACAACATCACCATAAAATATAGGCACCCAATCCCAAGACTAGATGATATGTTGGATGAATTACATGGAGCACAAATATTTTCAAAAATATACCTCAAAAGTGGTTATCACCAAATTCGTATTCAAAAAGGTGATGAGTGGAAAACTGCTTTTAAAACAAAATTTGGTCTATATGAATGGTTAGTCATGCCCTTTGGTCTAACCAATGCTCCTAGTACATTCATGCGCCTAATGAATCATGTCTTGCGAGATTGTATAGGCAAGTTTGTTGTTGTCTATTTTGATGACAACTTGGTGTATAGTACAAGCTCTAAGCTTCATGTGGGTCATCTTAGAGTTGTGTTATCTCTTCTCTGAGACCACCAACTCTATGCTAACACTGACAAGTGCACTTTCTGTGTAGTGAGTGCCATCTTTTTGGGATTTGTGGTCAATAAGAGTGGGGTGCATGTTGACCCTGCAAAAATCAAGGCCATCCAAGAATGGCCTGTGCCAAAGAATGTTGGGGACATTAGAAGTTTTCATGGATTAACAAGTTTTTATAGAAGATTTGTCCCCAACTTCTCCACCATTGCTTCACCCCTCAATGAACTTGTTAAGAAAGACATATCTTTTGAGTGGGGTGAAAGACACCAAAAGGCTTTTGATGATATCAAGACTAGGCTCACCCAAGCTCCCATTCTTGCTCTTCCAAACTTTGAGAAAACTTTTGAGCTAGAATGTGATGCTTCTGGGGTGGGAATAGGTGCGGTTTTGTTACAAGAAGGCCATCCAATTGCCTATTTTAGTGAAAAACTAAATGGTCCTTCTTATAACTATCCCACCTATAACAAAGAGCTATATGCTCTTGTGCGAGCTCTTCATACTTGGGAACATTATCTTGTGACAAAAGAGTTTATTATCCATAGTGATCATGAAACTCTCAAGTATTTGAAGAGCCAACACAAATTGAATAAAAGGCATGCAAAGTGGGTTGAGTACATGGAACAATTCCCTTATGTTATCAAGGAGATATACTCTTTTAGCCAAGCTTGGGTCCCAAATTCTTGGATTTGACAACATATGTGAATTGTATATTCATGATCCCTTCTTTGCTACCATTTATCATGATTGTCTCACTAAGTCCCAAGGCGGCTTTTATCTCTCAAATGGATATCTTTTCAAAGAAGGTCGCCTATGTATTCCTCTAGGTTTTCATAGAAAACTTTTGATCAAAGAAATGCATAAGGGGGGACTTATGGGTCACTTTGGGGTCGCCAAAACTTTGGCCATGCTTAAAGAGAAATTCTTTTGGCCCCATATGAAAAGGGAAATACAAAACTATTGCGCTAGTTGTTTGAATTGTTTGCATGCTAAGTCTAGTGCAATGCCTGCAGGGATGTATACTCCTTTGCCTGTTGCTTCCACCCCTTGGGAGGATATAAGTATGGATTTTGTCCTAGGGCTTCCAAGGACTTCTAGGGGTGTTGACTCTATATTTGTGGTAATGGACCGTTTTTCTAAAATGACACATTTTATACCATGCCACAAAGTAGATGATGCTAGCAACATAGCAAGGTTGTTCTTTAGAGAAGTGGTTCTCCTCCATGGTTTACCCAAAACAATTGTGTCTGATAGGGATGCTAAATTCCTAAGCCATTTTTGGAGGACCTTGTGGTCTAGGCTAGGAACAAAACTTTCTTTTTCTACCTCTTGTCACCCACAAACTAATAGGCAAACCGAGGTAGTCAATAGATCCCTTTCCACATTGCTTAGGGTTTTGCTTAAGGGAAATCATAAATCTTGGGATGAGTATCTTTCCCACATTGAATTTGCTTACAATAGAGTGGTCCATAGCACCACCAAACTCTCACCCTTTGAGATAGTTTATGGTTTTAACCCTCTCACACCATTGGACTTATTACCTCTTCCAACTTCTTTTGATTTTTTTCATAAAGAAGGGGTTTCTAAGTCTAAGTTCATAAAAGATTTTCATGAGAAGGTTAAACACCAAATTCAAGCCCAAGTTGAAAAGATTGCTCATTCTAAAAACAAGGGCAAGAGAGTTCGGTCTTTTAATGAAGGATAGTTTGGTTGCACTTAAGGAAGGAAAGATTTCCTAATATAAGAAAATCCAAACTTAGTCCCCGAGGTAATGGTCCTTTCCAAATCATCAAGAAGATCAATAATAATGCTTATCAATTGGATCTTCCTCCGGAATATGGTGTGCATCCTACTTTCAACATTACTGATTTGGTTCCTTTTGTAGGTATTTTTGATGAAGATGGTGACCACCAAGATTTGAGGGCAAATCCTCTTCAAGGGGGAGGGGATGATGTGACCCTAACAAGCCCAAGCTCAAGTGCATCAACAAGCCCAAGCCCACATCAAGGCCCAATCACTAGAAGCATGATGAGAAAGATTCACATGGGCCTCTCATAAGATGATCAAGTCAATCATGGGCTTTTTTACATTATTCACATGGGCTAAAGAAATCTCTAAAATATGAGATGATGCATGAAGGAAGTAGTATAGATTTAAATTGGGCCATTGTTTAGGCCTTGTTTATCTAGAATAATAAGACAAACAATGTGTAGTTAAATTGATAAAATTGGGTTTGACTAAGCCCAATAGGAGATTTGGCCATGAGCTACCAAAGGTCAAAGGTGGACTAAGTGGAAGTCAACATTCCTTCCTACACCTCATGGATCATGCATCCCATGGAGCCAAGTCCACACTCCACCCATGTGCCTCCTTCATCCAAGGGCTAAGAGAGTGTCTTCTTTTCCAAGTCTTCATCCAAAGGCTAGGAAGATGCCTCCTTATCCAAGCCACCATCCAAGGGTGATGATTAAAGCTTCTCCTCCAAGCTTGATCTAAGGGCCAAGAATTAGTCTAGCTTTTAGGCTCACACATAAAAGCCAAAAGTAGACCATTTGTACATTTTAACTCTTGAAATTTCTAATAGAATGTTTGTATTGAGATCACTCCACTCTTCTATTATTTTGAGAGCACACATGGCTAACCTTCTCCTTCATCTCCTCTAGCCACCTTCCATACCATAGCTTCACTTCTACTCTTCATCTTCACCAAAAACCTCCATTGCCTAGAGCTCTTCTTGCTCTTATCTTCATTTTCACTGCATTTCATCTTCTTTTTGTTGTTTTCCATGGATCTCCTTCCTCTCCTACACCAAGGACGTCCATCATTGGCTTCATAGGGAATTTATCACGTGATAACTTCTCCAGCGTCACCTTAGGCATCACATTTAGGGAAGAACCATTATCAATCAACACACGAGCTATAACATGGTCGAGACATTTAACAGATACATGAATAGCTTTATTGTGTCCTCTTCCTTCAACTGGTATCTCATCATCCGAAAAAGTAAGGAAATCATTAATGGTAATATTATTCACAATCCCTTCAAATTTATCCAACGAAATATTTTGTTCAACATGAGCCCCACTCAGTATTTTCATTAGCAACTTTCGGTGAGCTGTCGAATGCATGAGCGATTCCAAAAGCGAAATACGAGCTGGCATGCGATTCAAATGCTCCACCACCTTGTATTCGCTTTGTTGTATGAATTTCAAAAATTCACCGGCCTCTTCATCTGATATTTCTTTTTGTTTATCTTTTCTGCATTCTTCCTCATCTTGTATCATCTTTTCTCTTAATATCTCTTTTGCTTTTTCAATTCCATAATTTACTTTACTTCTATGGCATGCTTCCTTCCTTAGATCTGGTGGTGTAAAGAAACGACCACTCCTTGTCATCCCACCAAGACCTGATATATTTTCAACATTTGGACCTTCATGCACAGAAGTGTTTTCAACTTGTTGTCCCTCACCTAATTCATGTACTCCATAGTTCCATGGAACAGCTCTATCACTTTCATAAGGAAAAGAGGAGGGCGTTTTTATCACTATGGATTGCCTTCCTTGTTCCATGAAAGAAGGTGCAGGTCTAGTGAAATGAATCACTAAAGGTTCTGGCATGGTTAAATTGGATTGTTCATCAGTTTGGGCCAATACCTCCTCATCCTTCTTTCCATTAAAAACTTGCAGGAAATGCTTATCAACTAGATTTTGCAACTCTACCTTGAACTCCATACAATCATTAATAGAATGTTTGGCACCCGGATGGAATGCACATGCATTACTCAGATCATATTCACCTTTTACTAGCCCCCTTTCTAATAGTGCTTCAAGAATGAATTTCATAGAGCTCCGAATTTCACTCACTTTTCTTACCAACCTTTTCTCCCTAACCTCAATAGCATTTGTTAAAGTCTTCTCATGCCCCGGCAAAGGGTTATTTTCAATACTAGGTTTATCTTCTTTGAATGTCAACCACCCCGCATCAATCAAAGATTGTACCTTATATTTGAGAGGAAAACACCTTTTTGTCGAATGCCCCTTTACCCCTCAATGGTAGTCACATGTAGCATCTGGATCATAACTCTTGGAAAAAGGAGGTTGTTGTGGCTTCATTGGGCAAACTGCAACAAAAGATTTACGAAGAAGCATTGGTAACAACTCTGTGTATGTCATAGGAATAGGAGTAAAATGAATAAACTTCCTCTCCCTTCTTGTATTAGTACTTTAACCTGGGTTCTCACTATCACTAGCAGTCAGTTTCTGAGGTTGCAACTGATTGTTTGAAACAGGCTGTATTTGGTAATTAATAGGTGTACGGTTATCCCATGCGGATGCAGCATGAACTTCAACTTCTTTTTTCTTACTTTGATTGAAACCTGGTTTTTTGGTATTTGCATTCGCGGGCGGGCCATACGCAATTTTACCATTTTTTATCCCAGTCTCAATCCTTTCACCAATGATCATGATGTCCGCAAAATTAGAAGATATATTCCAATTCCTAATCATATGCTCATAAAATGGCGGCTGTAATGTATTCACAAACATCGTAACCATCTCCTTATCATATAGTGGTGGTTCAACCTGGGCAGTTATCTCTCTCCAACGCTGGGCATACTCTTTGAAAGTTTCATTTTTCTTCATTGTCATATTTTTCAATTATATTAAATTTATATTGCTTTATGAAAGCATCAGCTAGATCCACCCAAGAATGAATATGAGTCGTCTCAAGATGCATGTACCAATTCAACGCTACCCCAGCTAGGCTATCTTGGAAAAAATGGATAAACAATTTCTCATCATGAGTATGGTCAGCCATCTTTCGACAGTACATTGTTATATGGCTTTTTGGACACGTAGTCCCCCTATATTTCTCGAACTCAGGCACTTTGAACTTAGGGGGTATTACCACGTCAGGGACCAAAGATAAGCCTACAGCATCACCGAATCCATAACTTTTATTCCCTTCAATAGCCCGTAGTCTTTCCTCCAATATCTCTAACTTTCCCTTGTTATTCACAGTCGATGAAATCACTTGAGCTAGTGTCTTTTCTTGTAAACCCACACCTACAGTCGAAACATGTGGTGGAATCGACCATCCCAATTGACACTTGGAATTGCTCATTAGGTGATGAAACAGGTATACTTGTATTACCACCAGAGAATGAAATCTTAACTTGCTCTACATACTCTGCCATTGGAGGTGTGTAACCCGGGGGTAAGCCATAAGGTGGAAAAGCTTGAGATGATGTCCCTTGACTCACTAGATGATGTGATGGGTAAATCGGAGGTCCACTTGATACATGAGGATGGAAGCCTAGAGGGTAGGAAGTACCACCATCAACTGCTGAACTTTCTCCTGAACTCTTCATAGTCCTCAATGCCTCCAAGATCTGACCCATTTGATCCTTTATTTGGCTGATTTCACCCTTCACTTGGCTAATTTCTTCCTTCACTTCCTCGTGTGCGTTTTCCCAATCCTCCATTGTTATGGAATTTGCCCGAGTTCTATAAGGGTGTCTCGGAAATTTTGTCGTATTCACTTACTATCACTCTTATGTTTAATTTCAAATGAAATGAGAAGTGCGAAAAAGGAAAAGAAAAGACAAAATGCAAATGCAAACATTCCAGCTAGAAACTATAAAGTTGTGCAAATAACATTGCGAGTAATAATGGAAATTAATGCGGAATAAAGTAGTCAATTCATCAGAAAATCCACAATGTTCAGAAATTCATAAAAATATGAAAAAGAAAGAAAGCATAAACATCAACTTCGAGCTCTAGCCACTATATTCTTCATTTCCCCTACTAGCTCTCTGCAATAACCAAGGAAATCTTCAATTGCTTTTGGTGGATTGAATATAGGCATTGCAATCTCAGCATCAGTTAACATCCTGGGTACATCTTCAATTGTTTCGTTAGCTATAGCTGCTAACTTTGAAAAACATCCTCTCCAATACTCTGCAGTTCCTTTTAACTTAGCACATTCAGTTATCAATCTCTGATTTTCCTCCTCCGACTCTGCCCGATACCAACTCTCCTCAGCCACTTTTGCTTCATAAGTCGATACTATATCCTTCATCTGTCTCTCAAACTCTTTGTTCCTGTATTATATGTCATTTTCTAACTCTGCTTTATACCAACGCTCTTCTTCAAGCTTTGCCTCATAAGCTGCTATCATTTTTTCTGACTATTGCTCCATCTCCTTAATCCTAACCGGTGCATTTCACAGCTTGTTTAATGCCTCCCTTTTGTCTCTCGCCAATTCTTCACATAATGCAATTTTCTCACATTCAGACAATGCCACTGCTTTCTTCTCTTTGCCTCTCAAAGCTAGCTCTTTGTTAGCTGCCTCGAGATCTTGCTGTACTTTAAAGTGATGATTTCTTTCCTTTCTCTGCTTCTTTATTAATACATCACAAGTTCTGATCCTGGCTTCATTGTCATGTTTGAGATCTATATATTCATGGTGAGCTTTCTGAAGATCATTAACAAGCTTAACATTTTTCTGCATCATCTTTTCTATTTCTTCCTTAAGGGTTTTGACTTCCTCACTCTCCACATCTTGTTGTTCTGGCATGAAGGCAACTAGTTTGAATGGTAGCTTCACCTCTTTAACCCTATCCATTACCCATTGCTGATAAGACGTCTTCTCATTTACTACCCATGGCCTAAAGTCTTTTTTTTCATGCACCACACTGCCCCAAGCACTTCTAATTCACCGGAGTAAATCATTAGAGGTCCCTTCTTCATAGCAATTCCACACTGCAACTAAAGATTCTGGATTTGGTGCACCCCGTATAGGATATCCAAATTGTCTTTGTGCTAATATCGAATTATAATTAACACAATATTTGGTTCCTATAAGAGGTACATTTGGGTACTCCCCAAAGTGTATGATATGTGATCTCTGCTGCCTGGATACCTCTCATTTGATCATTCCATTATGTAACTAAGTAAAAAAACATGCCCATTCTTGCGCTCCTTTAACTGTTGGCTTGTAATTTGGACTAATATGAGAAGTAAACCATTTATATAATACTGGCAAGCAACATGACAACTTCTTCTTCTTAGATTCATAACACATATTCAAATTTCCATAAACATCAGCTAAAATTGTTTTGACTAGGTATTCTGCATTGATGCTTGGAAAAATCATGACGCCATAAAGAACGAGCGCCAGTACATCCATGAAGGTTTCCCCCATGTCTTTATCAGCCAATTGGCGTAGATGTCCCTCTGGAAGCCCTTGAGGAATGCCTTTGATGATTTTCTTCATAATCATTTTGCTTTCGAACTCTGCAGGGTGTATCTTCAAGATTCCTGCTAGTGTTGAAACAGATGTATTTTGCGTTGCATGCTTGTAAGGAATCTTGCATTCTAATGGCAGATCTAGAATATCCCCAAATTCCTCCACTGTCGACACTAATTGAAAATCCTTGAAGGTGAAGCACCGGAGCGGCGGATCATAGTATTGGACCAAAGCAGTAACAACTGGAACCTGAGTATCAATCTCTAGAAGATTTAGTAAATTCCCATACTTCCTTCGTTTGCTCTAATTGACTGCTTCTTTTTTAGTGACTCTGAACCAGAATGCTCTCCAACTCCAGATTCCCTATTAATTTCCATTTCTTCTCCAAGAAAATGACACAGCTTTATAATTTTCTACCTAGAATGGATACAATGAAAATGTACAAGAAAAAAAGAAACAAAAAATACATACTACATTATGCTATGAATAATTTACATAACTTGTTATAACCCAAAGAAAAGAACACAAACAAAGAAATACAAATAAAATAAAATAAACAGAGAAGGAATTATAGGAATACACATCTCCCTTTCATGCCTTATAAGCTTCAAGCGCATCATAGGATTAAGGTATGTATATGTGCTCACCAGGATAGTCTCCTATGTCCTAAGGATAAAAAGTCACTAGAGTTATGGCCCACTTCAGGACATTTCTCACAACAGTTGGTAAACAACACGATGTGAGAGTATCAAATGAAGCTGGGGTTCTCACAATGACCACTTGGGAAGTACATCCACTGTGGCACTACTACACAATCCCTTTCTAATTCTAAGCTACTCAGACTCGGGTATAGGGCCGTGCTCAAGTCATGTACAAAATATAAGGTGAGTGTGTGAAGGGAGAGAAAAAATGCAAACCTAAATCCCCACCTGCAAAAAAGATCCATACAAAAACATATTTTCTACCCTAAGGTTCAATATCCACAAATATGTCATACACCAACAGGAATATATACATAAATTGAGAAAGGGAAAAACAAACATTTAAATTAAACACATCACTTTCGCATATTCGATTAAATAGGCCTGACTCTCTACGTCCCCAGTGAAGTCGCCATCTGTCGCAACCTAAATCGCGACGGGACGACGAACTAAAAATAAATTCATTTGGAAAAAGAGATTAGAAGTCGCCACCATAGTTTATTCTGGAAAACTATGGAAAACCATAAAAATAAAATAAAGTCTGCGAAAACCAAATTTAGGGTCCGGGAGTCGGTTACGTGTAGGGAAGGTATTAGCACCCTACAGCGTCCGCCCAAAGGCGGTACCTTTAATTAAATTTGTAAAAGGGATGTGTTTATTTTAAATATTTATTTTTTCCATAAATAAGAAAATATTGAACAAATTTTTTTTTTTATTAAAAAGGACCCCCGACAAGGATTAACCTTGGTCCTACGTATTCTCATTAAAAAATGAGAAATCAGGGCTACGTAGTTCTTTATACAACAATTTGAAAATGATTTGGAAAACCTTTTGATTTTTGGGAAGTGAACCTGACAAGGACTTGCCCTGCTCCTACGTATCTCCATTTACAATGGAGAATCAAGGATCACGTAGTTCTTGATAAAATTGTTTGATTAAATTACTTTTGAAAGTTGTCTTTTGACATATTTGAAAAGGAAAAGGAGTGTCGTGCGACGCGAGCGGCCGATTAGACACCAAACACATTTTTTATAACTTATTCATTGAAAAAAAAGAGTGTCATGTGACGCAAACGGTCAATTAGACACCAAAATTTTTTTTTAATATTTTTCATTTTAAAAGAAAGTTTCGTACGACACGGGCGGCCGATTATACACCAAAAGAAAGAATAAATAAAGAAAATAATTTTAAATTTTTATTTATTCTTATTTTTCATTTTTGAAAATTATTTTTATTTCAATTTAAAATATTTTTACTATTTTTGAAAATGACATGATTGAAATGTGAAATTTACTTAACAAACACCGAAATATGGTACATAAAGAGAAACGCGGGGTGCATTAAGTAAAGTAAACACACTATATCTAAGAAGAAAATAAAGGAGTGGGGTGTGTGCTTAGTGAAAACGCAGGTACGTAAAGTAAACTAAAACTTAATGTAAGGGGTGTGGGGTTATTACATTGGGGAGTGCATGAAGCAAATAAATAAACAAAATCCAATATTAAAAGTAGTGGTGCATAAACTGAAATATGGAGGTGCGTAAAGAAAAACTTAAATATGCTAAACTTAATTAAACAAACAGGGGTGCGTGAGTTAATTATGGAGGTGCGTGAAGAAAAGATGAATCTGCCAAATTTAAAATACAGGGGGTGTACGAATTATTTATGGTGGTGCATGAAGAAAAAAATCTGTTAAGTTTAAGATACAAGGGGTGTACGAATTAATGACACCATTCTATCACATACACTTAATAAAAAACTCTAAATGGACATATGAACATAAAGCAATTAAGATTTTAAAGTTTAAAACACTACAACAACTCACGCATGATTCCAAGTTTAACATAAGCATATTTTACTCACGATTCCAAAATGATTAAAAAGAAAGTAGGTCCCGCACATTGTACTCAAATTGGATCATGAATTGGACCATGTTGAACGTAGTATGCATTTAAAAAAAAACAATGTCAAATCAATCAACATTCTAAGAACAAGTTGAAAGCCAAAAAAAGGGTTCAAATAATTTTCATAAACCAAGTTAAAAGACCCAGCCAAAAGTGGTACACTCTTACTGAAAAAAGGGTTCAAATAAGATTAACACATCTATTCTCCATAAAAATCTCAACTAACCTCAAAATACCCTTAAGATGAATCCATCTAAAACAACCACACACGACTAAGCCAATATGAAACATCACGTAACTCACCTCCTGACACAAAACATCAACATAAATAAACAAATAAAAACTGAGAACAAAATCCAAAAACTTAAACGGTAAAAGTAGTGATAAAACATCAATGAAAAACCTGAACAAATATCAAGTAGTATTCATAACACAGACAAATATTGGAAAACAAAAATGAACCTTGTAGGCTAACCTTGTATTGGAAATAGACTTAGATCATGAACTCCAATGACAAAAATGATGAATGACGACAATCAAGAACAATGCCACCGAGGGTTGGTAGAGGCGAATGTAGGCTTAGCGGATTATGGACAAGACGATGAGAGTAGAGCGAGAAGAAGTCTTCTCCTGGATTCCCCCAAAAACCAATAAGAAAAATAACCTTTTCCCCCCTCTAAAACTTTTTCCTTTTTTCTTTTCTTTTCCCCTTCCAAAAACTGAATAGAGATTTTGTGCATGACGTGATCAGAAACCATTCCCTCCAATCCTACCAAAAAACCGTTTTCATTTTCAAATTTTAATTTTTAATTTCTGAATTTTATTAATTAATAAAAACGAAAATATATTTATATATATATAAAACAAAAAGATTATTTTACTTTAACGCTTAAAAAAACATAAATTAAAAATGTAACGTCCCATTTAATTATTAATCGGAATTAAAAGAAACGTCACACACGGATAAATCAATATCGTAGTCCTGGGGTCTCATACACAGCCCCTACAAGTTCTAGGCACACCACGATGCCAAGGGAACAAGATAAAAGTCTAACAGGAGAACCTCGCCATTTCCTTGCGGACCACGAGAACCTCGCCCATCTGCTCCCATCAATCACATTGATGATCATCGCGAGAAAGAGTAGCCATAAACAATACATCCATACAATAAAACGGGTAAGCTAGAGCTGACAACATATTCATCATACAGTCAAATATATTTTCACCATCCCATACTCACACAACATCCAAGCATGTTATGACTCTTCATTCAATACACTACGACTCGACTCATCTGGATACGTATAACCTGGTCTGATTCAGCGGATGCTTGCACTTGTGGTGGATACCTCTACTCACCCCCGAGCTTTGTGTTACAAGTGTTACAATGAATCGATTTTCCCTCACCACAAGGTTAGCCCTTAATGAATTTCAGGCCTCCTGCTACTCTCACCATAGGAGTCAGTCCGCCCTAGGTGAGACTAACTGACTCCTTAGAGTGTCAGAATGCAACCTTACCTTCAATCCTTACCTAGTCATACAGATGGGGCACCACCATGGACACCCACTAACAGGGGCCATGGAATTACATCTCGACCACTAAAGCGCAACCCTGAAAGTCTCACCTAGAGACCCTAAGGAATTATGCACTGACACGGACCAACATACATAAACAACCAAGACGTTATACATATGTTGTACATAAGATTTCAACCCAAAACCCATAACAAATCTCCATTTCTCATATGTTGAATCATTACCAACTCGTTATTCCCGATCATGAGTAAAGTGTTTCTCCTTATACCAACCATACCAAAGGTTTACCAACCACCAAGATTCATTATTGCTCATGCTAAGTTTGTGACCCCACGCACACACATATGTAACCAACTTAACATATACAATTCATGTAGAGATCATGCCAAGCTCATAATCCCCCCCACATATAATCTCCTCCCAACATGCATACCCATTTCCCCCCTCATACCATCACATAATAGTACAATAGAACATAGTTCAACCACCAAAAGACATGAAAACCCCAAACTGAACGCATTCTCGCTCAAACCGTCGCTCAGGCTGAGGAGCCTCGCCTAGGCGAGAGTCTCTCGCTCAGGCGAGTCCTCTCCGCCCAGGCGAGAGTCTCTCGCTCAGGCGAGTCCTTTTTGCCTAAGCGAGAGTTCGCGAATCTGGAACAGGGGCCTCCGCACGTTCTCGCTTAGGCGAGACTTGCCTCGCTTGGGCGAGATGCTCGCTTGCTCGAAATTGAGCGAGTCGCCTAGGCAACCATTTGCGTGAGAAGGTCTGGGCGAGCCTCTGCTCACCTCGCCTAGGCGAGACATGCTCGCCTGGGCGAGTTTAACAGTCACCGCCACTGCCATGCCTGTAACAGTTGTATTTTGCACATACCAACAACAACACCAACCACTGCAAGCAATCTCCACAACATACAAGTTCAAGAATCATAAAAATGTACCGCAAAATAGTTTATAAACACATTAACAGTGAGGTTCCCGTACCTGGACAAGCTAGCTGAAAACCTCGACACCCAAACTGTGGAGGACGAACAGCTTCAAGGAACGGACTCGAAGGTGAGCTAAGAACGGCCAAACGGGAGGCGGACTGTCAACACAACGGAACCCTAACGGAAAGAGTGCGGTTGCGGCTCTAAGCACCAAGGTAGAAGAAATTTGAAAAGTGTGGAATTAGGTAAGACTCGGTGGCTTTATCTTTTGGGTCAGCCCTAAGGCCCAATAGCTCAAGGGCAACCCTTAAAGCTTTAGGGCAGGAAATCTGGGCCTTACAAAAAACTTTTATTACTTAATTTTTATTATTATTTTTTAACAACTTATTATCTTTTATCTTTTTTATGTTACACTTATTTTTGAATATATATATATATATATATATATATATATATATATATATATATATATATATATATTATTTACTTTATTATTTTATTTTTATTTTATTTTATTTTATTATTATTGGTATTTTATTTTATATATTTTTATTTTTTATATTTTTATATTTTTTATATATTTTTTATTTTTAAAACAACATTATTTGCTCGGACGAAATTGGGTGTTGACAATATCGTCATAACCTTGGCCACAACATCTAGGAGTGTGCAGCTCTAAGAGATAAAGTAGAAAAGTTGAACCAAACATGGCATCTAAAAAAGTTCGTTAGGATGGACCATCCAGAAAGAAGATTACATCGTAGGTGAAATCAGCCTAAAAGCCCTTGAAGGCCAACGTTGAGAATTTTTAGGTGTAGGGAGCCACTAAAAAGAAGAAGTTAAAGCGGGAACAAGAGTTGAGAACGACCATTGAAGCACGTTATTAACATTGTATTCATGGGCTTATCAGTGGGGGGCACACCATGTCAACTCAAAAAAGGCACGTTCGAGCGCTCAAAATAGGGCACTTGGTGGAGAAGAGACTCAAGAGTATGCACTTTACTTTTTTATATGAGAACTTTAAGGCGCCTGACCCCAATTAGGACGATCTAATGATTATATCAATTGAGTTCACCAATATGTTATAAGCAGAATTTCGATTAACCAATGTAGCTCGGTCAATACCCTTAATTGGGAGAAGTTCCTCAAGATGGACATTGTCGATGACCTCATCATTTCGTACAATGAGCAAATCGTCTGATTCTTGGGCAAACGAGTTTACACATACGACTATATGGATTTACAGACCTAGTTTGACTATATAGATATCTTTTGGTAGAAGCCAACACATCAAATAATGTATTGATTGATCGTCCTTGTTTGAATGCCTTAAGAGCCATTGTGTCTACACCACACATGGCAATGAAGTTTACCTCTAACAAGCAGAGGATTTGCACGATCTATGCCGACTGAAAAATAGTCATGGAATGCTATAGGGGAATTTTGAAAATGATGATATATCACCCATCCAAAAAGGTTCACCGATTGGAGGTGGTCATGGTCGATTTGTACTTGCGAACGAACACGAAGGATAAAATGGAGCCCCAAGGAGAAACCAAAGAATAGAGAGTAGGTCGATTGGATGGCCAAGTTACTCGGTTGTGAACCGACCTGGGCCATGAACAAGAGCAAACAGGAATACTAGTTCTAAAAGACAAGAGAGACTTGATCGCACAAACGTTAGCAGACTTGCTCAATATACATCCAGGGGTAATTTCGAATGAACTAACTATCTTGGTAAAGAACATCGACTAACAATAGAAGTTGAGGTAAAGAAGTTGTAAGAGGCATGCATCACAATAGAGTTCAAGTACACCACCTGGCTCTCGAATGTGGTATTGGTGAAGAAGCCAAAAGGTTAGTGGAGCATGTGTATCGAGTTCACTAACCTCAACAAGGCATGTCCATAGGATTTGTACACCATATAATTGGTTACCAATGTATCACTCGGACAAGGAGAATATCACCTTTATAACCAAATGGGATAATTATTGTTACGAAATGTTGCAACCGAAAATCGCGACGGGACGACGAACCAAAAATTAAAATTTGCAAAAAATAGAGTTTGGAGTCGCCACCATAGTTATTATAGGAAACTATGGAAAACCATAAAAAAGAGCAACGTCTGCGAAAAACCAGATTTTGGGTCTGGGAGTCGGTTACGCGTGGAGAAGGTATTAGCACCCCACAACGCCCGTCCTAAAACAATACCTTTAATTAAATGTGCAAAAGTTATGTGGTTTTTTAAAACATTTATTTTTCCCAAAAATAATAATAAATGAATTTACAAAAGAAACAAAAATATTTTTTTGGTTTTTTGGGCCCGGCGAGGATTAATCCTCGCTCCAACATATCTCCATGTGAATGGAGAATCAGGGTTACGTAGTTCTTTACGAACAACTATTTGGAAAAATATTTGAAAAATGATTTAATTTTTTTAATAATTTTGAAAACCTTTTTATTTAAATTTTTAGTATTATTTTAATATCGATGTCACGCGACGCGAGCGGCTGGACAAACACTGAAAATAAATTTTTTTTTCTTATCTTTGATTTTTTTTATCTTTTTATTCTTTTATAATTTTTCATTTTTTAAAGTTATTTAAAAGTTGATGCCAATGTCACTGCGACGTGAGCAACCAGATAAATATTAAAGAGTAAACAAAAAAACTATTTTTTATTCTTAGATTGATATATATTTTTTAGAAAAAAAGGAATGAAAGTCTAAAATGGGTGTCATTCGACTTGAGCGGTCGAACAGACACCAAAGAAATGGAAAAAAATATGTTTTAATGATTAAAAAAAATTATAATAATAATAATTGATAAAAATAAATAAAAAAAACAACTAAGAGTGACAAAAATTAGAGGTGTCTATGTGGGTGGTGATGAGAGAAAGAAAGAGTGTAAAGAATGCTTTTTCTCTTTTTTTTCTACCTCCTTCAGTATAATTTTTTTAAAGAGAGATAAAAAAGGAGGTGTGTGTGAGAGTGGTGATGAGAAAGAATTAGAGAAGAATAGAGAATATTTTTTTTCGGTCCTTTTTTCATATGACAGACTGTGTATTTATACTCACGCCTTACAATATCAATGCGATCTCAACCTTAATTGTTATAAACAATATAAGGAAGGAATTAGTCATGATAGCAACACATTATGGGAATCAAATCGCAGTATATCAGAGTACAAAATCAATCAAGATCAATAATATTGATTCTAACCGTCCACAAATCAGAGAAAAAAATCACTCCCAATTAGTAATATTGATTCTTACCATTTGAAGAGATATTGATTCTCATTATTACAATCATATCACTAATTTCTCTTTCAGGAACAAAAGGTAGACCATATGTTGAGTTGTTGGACTCATGAAGGAGTGCGATAATTAATAATAAATTGAGCTCTTTCTTCTTCTTTTTTTCTCTTTTTTTCATCTCTCTTTTTTTCTTATTTTTTTTCCTAAAATTAAAGTTTGAAAAATCTCTTAAGAAAATTTTGTTTCACATTTTTTTTATTTTCCATTAACTAAAAACTTTTTTTTTCGAAAATAAATTAATTCACCCGAACGAAATTGGGTGTTGACAACTGCCCCTCTTTACTTAGATTTTATTGGATAATATGAAAATTTGACTTTTTCATTTTATCGTAATAAAGTATAAGTAAAGATAAAAACACTAATTTCGTTCGAGTTTCAAAAGAAGATAATTTGAAGATTAACTTGACCATACCAAGTAGAGGGTCTCGGTTTGACACACTAATTCTTTTTGTTTTTTTTTTTTACTTTTTGAAAAAACCAAATTAGACCAATCCCGTTGAGAGGGTTTATTCAAAAGATTCGGTGATCATTACCATGTAGAGGGCCTCAATTTGATTTTATTTTTTTTTGACATTTTGAGAAAAGATTAGAAAAATCCCGAGGAGACGGTCTATATCCAAAAGATTTAGTGACCATTAACGTGTTGAGGGTCACGATCTGACAAATCACTTTGTTTTATTATTTTCTTTTCTGACTTTTTAAAAAAACAGTTTAGACCAATGTCATGGAGAGGGTCTATATCAAAAGGACAGAAATCAATGACCATTGCTTCGCAAAGGGCCTCGATGGAATAAAGAAATCAATGACCATTGCCTCGTAGAGGGTCTTGATGTAAAGAGATCGAAGACCATTGCCTTGCAGAGGGCCTCAATGTGACATAAGAAATCAATTACCATTGCCTCGTAGAGGGTCTTGATGTAAAGAGATCGATGACCATTGCCTCGCAAAGGGCCTCGATGTGACATAAGAAATCAATGACCATTGCCTCACAGAGGGTCTTGATGTAAAGAGATCCATGACCATTGCCTCGAAGAGGGCCTTGATGTAAGGAGATCGATGACCATTGCCTCGTAGAGGGCCTCGATGTAACATAAGAAATAATTGACCATTGCCTTGCAGAGAGTCTTAATGTAAAGAGATCGATGACCATTACCTCGAAGAGGGCCTCGATGTAAAGAGATCGATGACCATTGCCTCGTAAAGGGCCTCAATGTGACATAAGAAATCAATGACCATTGCCTCGCAGAGGGCCTCGATGATGAGAAAAATCATGACTATTGCTTTGTAGAGGGCCTCGTTGTGACATAAGGAAATCAATGACCATTGCCTCGCAGAGGTTCTTGATATAAATAGAAGGAAATCAATGACCATTGCCTCGCAGGGGGTCTTGATGTAAACATAAGGGAATCAATGACCATTGCCTCGCAGAGGGTCTTGATGTATAAAAGGAAAACTTGAATTTTGCTCATGAAGTGTCGACTAACACCACGTGAATGCCTAACATTTTTGCAATTTACAAAAAAAGAATATCATTGCTGACTTTTTTTCAAATTTCTTTATTTTTTTTGGAAATAATATTCAATGATTTTGTGGAGTATGATGGATGACATGATGTGAATGTGTGTACATTGTATGGTATGATGAAACAGATTAAGAAGACTCTTTTTGTATCTTTCATTTCTCCTTTTTTCATAAATCTAAGAAATGTTGGAGGAGTTATGCATATGCACACGTTAGGAATCATTGATGATGTATGACATGCTATGATTTTCTTTTTAAACCTAGATGATGATGCATGCATGAATGCGTGGATGCATGGGTGGGACTCATGAGACTCTTATTAGGTTTTTTTTTCATTTTTCCTTTTTTCATAAATCTAAGAAATGTTGGAGGAGTGAATCATTGATGATGTATGACATGCTATGATTTTCTTTTTAAACCTAGACGATGATGCATGCATGGATGCGTGGATGCATGGGTGGAATTTGCTTTATTCAAAAAGATGAATTACTCATGTGTGCATGACTTGGTATGATGTATGAATTATTCTTTTGCCTTTTATTGAAATCAAATTCGAATTGGTTCTTATTTCATTGTTATTTCTAATTCATGGAATCATTCTACTTTGATATTTTTTTACTTTTCCAAATCATTTCTTTGATCTAATCTGCTACTAACGAATCATTTTTTTTATTCATTCTTTTGAAACACTATTTGAATGACACCCATGAAATTGCCAAGGGCTTGAAAAGGCTTGGATGAGGTGATGAAGATTAACTAGGTAGTTGCCTCAATTTGAATTGGTCTCGGGGCACAAAATGTGTCTGGGTTTTCCCTAGTTATTGATGATATGAAGGAAATGATGGGCACTTCAAAAAGTTGCCCCTAGTGTGAGAGCCTAGGATGGTCTTAGGGTGCAAAAGTGCGTTTGGCTTTTCCCAATTGAGGATATTGAAAAATGACGGGGTCTTCATAGGATGCCCCTAATGTGATCACAATCTTCAATGTAAATAAATGCCGAAATTCAAAATGAATGATGGGAATATATGAATCACAAACAAAGTGACTGCCCCATTTTGGGTTTGGGATTGATAAAGATGGACTATGTTAAGGTTGGTCAAGGTTTAGGCTTAGAGTGGAGGCTACTGTATGAGCAAAGATGGAATTTCATGAAGAATGAATTGAAAGGGGACAACCCAAATTTAATCAGATTGCTTGATTGCCCATGCTAATTTTGAAGCTTTGGAAATATGTCACCCCAAAATAAATTGCCCCAGTATTTAAAAGCAAATCTCTGAACACACTTTTTTAATCTTTTTTTTAAAATTTTTTTAAGAACAAACTTGTTAGCAAATCAAAATTTTCCTCTAAATTAAAACCTTCGAAAGATAACAACCAATCTTTAATCTGTGTCGACATTATTAGGCTTGTATTATGGCCAAGGCTAGGGGTATGGAAGTAAATGATAGTAAAGGCCCAAACAAGTGATGTGAGGATTGTTTCAACAAGGATCTTCGAATAATGTTTCATTTAGAATTTGTTTGACTTCTTCTTGTTCACCTTTTTTTTTCTTTCTATATTTTGACCTTTTATTCTCATTCTTTAAACTTTTGCTTTTTTTTTCTATATAACCATATCATTTCTTTCTTTTTTCTTTTTTCTTTTTTTGATATTTTTGTATTGGTGAACTACCAGTCAGATGAAACAAATGCAAACATTATGTCAACCCTTAGTGTGAGGGTGACCCTTGTTTAGGATAATTTGAAAGAAATTTGTTGAAAGGCTCAAATTGGGTAGCAAAGGATAATTACTTATATTTTTTTTGGATAAAGAAACATGGCCACACATCATTTCAAATCATGGTTGTTTATTCTCAACAAAAACTTTAACTCAGAGGAAAATAATCTAGTTCATGTGACAAGATGTCCCTTGTTTTGTTCTTTTTTTTCACTTTTTTTGTCTTATTTTTGCCTAAACTATCCATCAGAGTTTTTAGCCTAGCTAATTATTCTTCATTTTTTTGTGTTAAGGAAGTTTCTTGTAATCATTTTTAAGATATGTGTCCCCTTTATGATAATTCTCCATGGAAAAGAAAACAAGGTTTATGGTGGAAGAGAGATGGAAAGGAAGATATATTTGAGTAATTTCATGCATCCAAAATTAGATGGGTATTTCAAAAGAAATGATAACAAACAAAATTTTATTTCCTTATTAAATCCACCGATTTGACCAAAGAAGTTTTATTATGTACTTATTTTTTATAAGAAATATTCCAAGAAATCGATGACAAGAAAAATGAGAAACAATTTGAATTTATTTTAGTGCAAATATTTTTGTTTTAAACTATGAACATGGTACCATGGATGACCACAAAATGGGAATGCAAATGCATGTTTGTGCATCGCAGAGCACTTATTTATTGATATGCTAATGAAATGCATGCTTATACCTTAGGAGACATTTTTTTCTCTTTTTTTTTTTATAATGGTGTGATTGTGATGAATTTATTATTATATACAAAGAAAGGTGAGGGTAAAGGATGCAAATAGTCTCCCTTTAGTGCCTTTATTTAACATGGGTTTAATGCTTAAAGTTCTAAGAAGTTCTAAGGGAAAATATATGTGCTCACAAGGATAGTTTCCTAATACCTAAATATCAAGGTCACTAGAGTTATGGCCCACTTCATGGAATTTCCCACGATGGTTGGTAAACAACAAGAAGTGGGAGTACCAATGAAGCAAACAAACTCTAGTTGGGGTTCTCACAATGACCACTTAGGAAGTACATCCATTGTGACACTGCTACACAATTCCCTCTATTTATAAGCAACTTAGACCCAGGTATAGGGCCCCACTCATGTAATGAATAAAATGTGTGTGTGTGAAGGGAGAACACAATGTATACCCAAACCCACACTTGGCAATTATTCCAAATACAAAAATAAAGAATAATATACACATACAATTATTCTAAATATAAAAAAAGATAAAAACAGATACCCAAAAAAAATGAGAAAGAAAAAATATGAAGAAAAACCACATCAATTTTGCACATTCAAATAAATGGTCTGACTCTCTAACATCCCCAGTGGAGTCGCCATCTGTCGTAACCGAAAATCGCGACGGAACGGCGAACCAAAAATTAAAATTTGCAAAAAATAGAGTTTGGACTCGCCACCACAGTTATTATAGGAAACTATAGAGTTTAAAATATTTATTTTCTCCAAAAATAATAATAAATGAATTTACAAAAGAAACAAAAATATTTTTTTAGTTTTTTGGGCCTGACGAGGATTAATCCTCGCTCCTACGTATCTCCATGTGAATGGAGAATCAAGGTTACGTAGTTCTTTATGAACAACTATTTGGAAAAATATTTGAAAAATAATTTAACTTTTTTAATAATTATGAAAACCTTTTTATTTAAATTTTTAGTATTATTTTAATATCGATGTCACGTGATGCAAGCAGCCGGACAGACACTGAAAATAAATTCTTTTTTCTTATATTTGATTTTTTTTATCTTTTTAATCTTTTATAATTTTTTATTTTTTTAAATTTATTTAAAAGTGGATGTGAATGTCACTATGACGTGAGCAACGAGATAGATATTAAAGAGTAAACAAAGAAAACTATTTTTTGTTCTTAGATTGATATATATTCTTTTAGAAAAAAAGGAACGAAAGTCTAAAATGGGTGTCATGCAACACGAGCGGTCGAACAAACACAAAAGAAATGGAAAAAATAATAATAATAATAATTGATAAAAAAAAACAAGTGAGAGTGACATACCTTCAAAAATGTTCAATATCTTCTCACCTTTTCTCTTTTTTATTCTTTGCCTCCTTCTCTATCTTTTTTGTTTTTTTTTTCAAGATAGATAAAAATGAGAGGTGTCTATGTGGGTGGTAATGAGAGAAAGAAAGAGTGTAGAGAATGTTTTTTTTTCTCTCTTTTTTTCTACCTCCTACAATATATGTTTTTTTTGAAAGAGAGATAAAAAAGGAGGTGTGTGAGAGTGGTGATGAGAAAGAATTAGAGAAGAATAGAGAATATTTTTTTTCGGTCCTTTTTTCATATGACAAACTGCGTATTTATACTCACAGATTACAATATCAATCGATCTCAGCCTTAATTGTAATAAACAATATAAGGAAGGAATTAGTCATGATAACAGCATATTTTGGGAATCAAATCGCAGCAAATCAGAGCACAAAATCAATCAAGATCAATAATATTGATTCTAAGTGTGAACAAATCAGAGAACAAAATCACTCCTAATTAGTAATATTGATTCTTACCATTTGAAGAGATATTGCTTCTCATTATTACAATCATATCACTAATTTCTGTTTCAGGACAAAGGGTAGACCATATGTTAAGTTGTTGGACTCAGAAAGAAGTACGATAATTAATAATAAATTCGGTTCTTTCTTCTTCTTCTTTTCTCTTTTTTTTCATCTCTCTTTTTTTCTTATTTTTTTCCTAAACTTAAAGTTTGAAAATTCTCTCAAGAAAATTTTGTTTCACATTTTTTATTATTTTCCATTAACTAAAAAAAAATTTACTTTTTTTTTTATTTTTTTTAAAAATAAATATATTCACCCGGACGAAATTGGATGTTAAGAGTACACCATATAATCAGATACCAATGTATCACTCGGATAGGAGAATATCACCTTTATAACCAAATGGGATAATTATTGTTATGAAATTATGCCTTCAGCCCTAAAAACGATGAGACAACCTATCAAAGGCTCATGCACAAGATCTTTTAGGAGTAGATAAGCAGGAGCATAGACATGTATGATGATGATACGATGGTGCTAATTGTCAAATTAGGCTTAGTTTTAGGGTCTAGGAGCACTTCATTTGGGAACATTATTATCTGTGTTTTTAGTTTTTAATTCATTTTCATTCATTCTAATAAAATTCTAAGTTTTGTAGAAAATATGTGAAAAAGAGTGTTTTATAATGATTTATAGTTTAGTAGTTTTGAGTCTTTAATATCAAAGATAGTATAATGGAACTTAGCTCTAATGTTATTTAACCCTTTTGACTTTCCGTAACTTAATCTTTAATTGGGTTTTGAAGTGGAGTTAAGAGGAGCTTTGAAGACTTAATGAAGTTTGAAGTGTGACCAGAGAGCACAAGAACCTGTCAAGCCAAAACCAACATGTCAACATCATGAGGTAACTCGCTTGGAGTGGTCTTGGCTACACCTGGACTAATTCATGGACTACACATCAACATCAAGTTGTTAAGAAGTCTAAGAAGTGGTCAAAGAAGGAATCTAAATAGTTACAACTATAGATAGTACCTAGGAGTAGGGTTGGACATATTTGTTAAACTATACTATAGTAAATTGTACTATATTAAACAAAAACTATTTAGAATATTAATTGAATTGTATTATAAAACAATTTAGTTTTAAAAAATTAAACTTTTATTAAGTTAACTAAGTTAACTATTAAACTATAGTAAATAGACTCTTGATATGAAAGAAAAGACTAAAAAAGTAAAGTACCAACAAATAAGATATTGGTTTTCTGTTTTACGCTTTGCTTTTTCACATTGGAATATTTTTTTTACTTTGTTTTAATTTTTTCTATACTATTCATAATTAATTTATTAAAAAAATTATAAATTTTTGTAAGATCTTATTTTTTATTTTAAATGAATTTTATTATGTAATGTTATTTTTATACTATAATTTTACAAAAGTTGTTTTCAACATTTAAGTTGTGTCACAATTAACATTTTTATAATTTTTTTATTTATATTAAAGCTTTCTATAACTTAAAATGTAATTAAAATATTAAAACTAATATAATAAATACAAATATCGGTATTAACGTATTTTTTACAATGTAGTATTACATTTTAGTTTTACAATGTTTATTATGTTGCGTCAAATTTATTTTAGAAAATTCTCAAAATTAATATTTTTTTTAACATTTGTTTTCATTAATATTTGTGTGAAAAATGTTCTAAAAATTTTATGAAGTTCTAAAATATATTTCGTGAAGCAACGAACCAATAACTTTTTATATATTTTAAGAATTATTTAAAATAAATTCTCTTTAAAAAAATTAACGCCACATAATAAATATTTTTAAACTAAAAAATAATATTACATAAGATTTTAAAATAAAAAATACGTTAGTACCAATATTTATTTTTATTATACTAATTTCAATAGTTAAATTATGAAAAACTTTAATATAAATAAAAAATTATAAAAGTGTTAGTTGTCACAAAATTTAATTTGTAAAAATAACTTCTGTAAAATCATAACATAAAAATAATATTACATAGTAAAATTCATTCAAAATAAAATAAGATCTTGAATGAATTTATAATTTTTTTAATAAATTAATTATAAATATTTTATATTTTTCTCAAAGAAAGAGTAAAGAAAAAAAAATTAAGACAAAATAAAATAAATATTTTAATATGAAAGAGAAAGAATAGAACGTAAGACAAAAAACACATAAGTCTAATTCTTATTCTAATACCAATATTTTATTTGAGGTATTTTGTTCTTTCAATCTTTTCTTTCACATTAATAACCTATTTACTATAGTTCAATAGTTAAGTTAGTTAACTTAATATAAGTTTAGTTTTTTAAAACTAAACTATTTTATAATACATTTCAATTATTATTATGAATAGTTTAGTATATTTTAGTTTAATATAGTACAATTAACTATAGTTTAGTATAGTTTAGTAAATTATGCACAGCCCTACCTAAGAGTCCTAGTAGAGTGTAATATTCTCAAATTCATTATATTCTTTTCTTTTAAATATATTAGAGTGGGAAGAAGAAATGGAGCCCAAAAACATTACATTTTACAAAGTTCATAGTTTTGGATATATTTTCTTAGATTTGGGATAGCTTTTGTGAATAGGATAGTTGAAGACTCAAGCCACAATGATGGAGGAGTCTTAAAGGATCTTCATCGTGAATGTATTCTAAACTTTCCATTTTTCTGTTCTTAATAAAAGTTTACCTTTCTTTTACTATTTTGGAGTTCTTTTAATATCTACAATATTGTTCTTTACTTTCCTGTGACTTTGATCCTGTCTTGCTTTTAGAATTCACTTTCATGGCCTTCAAAACTAGTTTTTTTGTCAATACCCTTTTTTTCTCAAACCCATTTTCATGAGACTTGGTTCGTGATTTTCACCCTTATTCTTTTCTTGGTTTGGTTTTTGGATTCATGATCAATGCCAAAATAGTGCAATGTCACTAATCTATCCAATTCCTTTGAATGAAGTGATTGGTGTGAAGAGATGAAATTCATTGATAAAGATTCATCTTTTTTAGTTCGCATTTAAAAAACTCATTTTCGCACTTTACAACCTATATACGGTTTGAGTTTTAATTTCAACTTTTTTTCATGTACTGCTGTTTTTACTCATTTTCTATCATTGTTAGCATGTTCCAATTCATAGTTTTAGGATTATAAGCATAAATCATCAAAAACCCAAAAAGTAAGTATTTTTTCCGCCTAAAGATCTTGATTCAATTTCAATTGTGATATATGTTATTTCTTTATTCCTACACTGGTTTAAGCATTCAGACATACAGTGCTGCAGAAAATAACTAATTCATAATCATAGATTGATGGACGAGATTGATGGTTAAAATACCTTTTTGGTCCCAATTTTCGTCAAGTTTTTTTAAATAAGTCTTAATTTTGATTTTGTGTTCAAATAGGTTCCAATTTTCATCAATTTTGTTCAATTGAGTCCTTTTTTGCTAACACCGTTTAAATTATTAACGACCATGAACACTGACTGCCATGTGTCACTTCGTGGTTCTTTTTTTTTAATTTATTTTAATTTCTAAAGCTTGAATAAATTTTTAATAATTTTATAATTAAATAATTAAAAAGCTATAAATTTAATATATTTTATTTATTTTTCCCTCAAGTTTTTTCGTTTTCTTTCTTCCTCTCATTTTTTGTTCTTTCTTTCCCTCTTCTTATTTCTAAAGCCTAATGTGTTCACTTGAGAAGATGAATTTGGAGGAGAGTGTGAAGATGAATTTGTGAGTATTTTGAGTAGATGGATATATGTGTTTTTTTAGTGGATTTAGAGAGTAAAGTAAAATTTGGAGATCAATTTTATAACGCTCTTTTAACTTTGAGAGAAAGGGAATGATTGGATTTGAGTGGATTTGAGAGTGGATTGTATATTGTTTTTTTTAAGCGATTTAGATGTGATAATGAGTGGATTTGGAAGTAAAGTTTATGAGTGATTTGATTGATATGATAATTATAAAAAAATATTTTAATAGAAGTAATAGATATATTACCATATTGTCCTTTATATAAAAGTAATATAAATTGATATTTGTATGAGTAACAGTTATTGTCTTAATTTTTATAATACTAAAATTGTAAAAAAATAAATATTGCTATGGGATCGGATATGCAGAAAGTTGGATTGGATATCTTCCATGGCTAGATTCGTTCCATCATCAAATGGGATTAGATCCCTTCTCCACAAATACGTGGATTGGTTCCAAAGTGCATGGATCCCTCTCCACAAACTTCTTGCGAAGATTGATTCCAATATCCATGAATCAGATCCCTTTAGAGGATAAAAGGGTATTTTCTCAAACAATCCCTTCAAATCTGCTTAAAATAAACGAGATTAAAAAAGTAGTGCATCCTGCAAATTATCACTTTCACTCGCTCTACAATCAACTCAAACAAACTTAATTTTCACCTCCTAATCCATCCTACCATTTCCTTCCAATGAGGAACTCGAGGATGAGGTGGCTGAATCAAGTGAAAGTGAGAACTTGAATCTCCTTGTTAAGAGGTTTGGTAAGTATCTCAAAAGGAAAGGTATCAAAGGTAATCCCAAAAGGTATACTTCCAAACACAATGAATCAAACTCTTCTAATTTTACATGTTATAACTGTGGAAAACAAGGACATATTAAAATTGAATGTCCAAATGCTAACAAAGAAAAGGAGAAGAGTGTTGATAGGAAAAAGGATAAGAAGTCAAAGGAGAAACGTGCGTACATTGCATGGGAGGACAATGATGATTCAACAACAAGTAGCTCCTCACAAGATGAGACTGAAGAAGCCAACTTGTGTCTCATGGTTGGTTATGAGTCATCTTCCTCAAGCCAAGTAAGTTCTCTAGACTTAAATGACTATAATCAATTGTTGCATGATTTTGAAGAGTTGCATAATGAAGCAAACAAGATTTTTGCATTAAACGATTGATTGAAAGGCTTAAACAATTGGCTGGAAAACAAAGTTAGTCAATTGGAAAAAGAAACAGCTGATTTAAAAACTGATTTTGAACATTTGGAAATGATTTACAGTAATTCAACCGACTATTTTAGAAATCAGTCAGCTGAAAAATCCTGTGAAGGCTGCACAGTTTTGAAAAATCAAGTGAAATACCTTATAAAGAATTGTGCAAGCTTCACAAGAGGAGAAGCAAACTTAGAGGTTGTTCTTGGTTCACAAAATTGTGTATTTGGCAAAGCTGGATTTGGTTTCAATCCTTCTTTTCAAAAGAAAACCAAGAAGTTCTCTAGTTTCTTTTCTAAAAGCATGCCAAGTGACATGCCATTCATTTCATGCAACTATTGTATGCAAAAAGGTCATGTTATTAAGAACTGTCATGCTAGAAAATATGATGTTCCTAAAGGGATTATGAAATAGATCCCAAAAGGATCTAGAAAGGCATAACCATGATGGACCCAACCTATCAAAGGGTACCAAATAATCCAAATCTGTTTTGCAGGTCATGAAAGGTGATAAGAAAGATTTGTGGTACCTTGATAGTGGTTGTTCGAGACATATGACAGGAGATAAAACAAAATTTGCAAAGTTGGAGTTGAAGGAGGAAGGGTTTGTAACCTATGGAGACAACAACAAAGGAAGAATCCTTGGAAATGGAGTCATAGGCAATGGATCCTCTTTCAACATCAAGAATGTGCTGCTGGTTGAAGGACTCAAACACAATTTGATAAGTATAAGTCAACTATGTGATAAAGGTTTTATAGTCATGTTTGAACCAAATAGTTGTTTGATATATGATGCACATGGTAGTATTGTTTTGATAGGCAAAAAAGTCAATAATATATATCTACTTGACCTGCATCATGCATCATTTAGCATCCATTGTTTGCTTCCAAAAGAGGATGATACTTGGTTATGGCATAGAAGACTTTGTCACATACACATGCAACATTTCGATCGACTGAATAGAAAATAGCTGGTTGACGGACTACCAAAACTCAAGTTTGAGAAGAATAGAGAAAAAATGTTGTTTCAACTGAAAGACCTTTAGAGATGCTTCACATGGATCTATTTGGTCCATCTCGAACCATGAGCCTTGGTGGCAATCTTTATGCATTAGTCATTGTTGATGATTTCTCTAGGTACACATGGACTTTGTTCTTAGCTGCCAAAAATGACACTTTTCATGCTTTCAAAAGACTTGCCAAGATGCTTGAAAATGAAAAGAGTTCCAAGATAGTGTCTATTCGAAGTGATCATGGTGGGGAATTTCAAAATGAAAAGTTTGAACACTTTTGTGAAAAGCATGGTATCAACCATAATTTTTCTGCACCAAGAACACCACAACAAAATGGTATTGTTGAGAGGAAAAATAGATCACTTGAGGAGCTAGCTAGAACTATGTTGAATGAAAACTCACTACCTAAGTACTTTTGAGCTGATGCAGTCAACACTGCTTGCTATGTCTTAAATAGAGTGTTGATTAGGCCAATTTTGAAGAAAACCCCTTATGAGCTTTTCAAAGGGAGAAGGCATGTTTTAAGTCAATGTTGTAAGTGCTTAATCTTAAATAATGGCAAAGAAAGTCTTGGCCAATTTGATGCAAAAGCGGATGAAGGTGTTTTTCTAGGCTATGCTGCACAAAGTCATGCATATGGAGTCTATAATAAGATATTGATGACTGTTGAAGAGTCTATGCATTTTGTATTTGATGAAACTAACCAAAAATTGCAAGATCAAGTGTCAAAGAATGCAGATGAGGAAGATCTACTGTAGAAGCAGATTTCTGCTGCGGAAAAGTCCACTGCTGCAGGAAATCAGTTGGCTGAAAAGGAAAAATAGTCGACTGAAAAAGCTGTAGACAACAAATTGCCCAAGGATTGGATCCAACCTAGAGGTTTATCAAAGGACAACATCATAGGTGATATCAAACAGGGAGTATCTACTAGACGTAGAATTGTATTTTGTGAACATGTTGCATTTGTATCTCAAATTGAACCTAAGAATGTGAATGATGCTTTGAATGATAGTAATTGGATTGTGGCTATGCAAGATGAACTCAATCAATTCACAAGAAATGATGTGTGGTTTCTAGTGCCTAAAACTAATGATATGAATATAATTGGAACCAAATGGGTTTTTAGAAACAAAATGGATGAAGATGGTAATATAGTAAGAAACAAAGCTAGACTAGTTGCTAAAGGTTATAATCAAGAAGAAGGCATTAATTTTGATGAAACTTATGCACCTGTAGCTAGGCTAGAAGCTGTGAGATTACTCTTAGCATATGCTTGCATGTGTAACTTTAAATTGCATCAAATGGATGTGAAAAGTGCATCCTTACATGGTTTCCTAAATGAAGAAGTGTATGTATCACAACCTCCTGGATTTGAGGATCATCTCTATCCTAACCATGTTTTCAAGTTGAAAAAGGCCTTATATGGTTTGAAACAAGCACTAAGGCAATGGTATGAAAGGCTAATCAATTTTCTCTTATCAAAAGGTTATGCTAGAGGTGCAGTGGACAAAACACTCTTCATTAGATAACATGAGAATGATGTTATACTTGTTCAAGTGTATGTTGATGATATCATCTTTGGTTCAAATAATAACACATTGTGTGAAGAGTTTATTGCAGCAATGCAGGGAGAATTTGAGATGTCCATGATGGGTGAGCTTGCCTACTTTCTAGGGCTGCAAGTCAAGCAACTCAAGCATGGAACAATTTTAAATCAATCAAAATACTGTTTTGACTTGTTGAAAAAGTTCAAAATGGAGGATTGCAAGGAAGCTGCCACTTCAATTGCAACAAATTGTCTTATGGATGCAGATGAGGCTGGCCAACCAGTGGATTCAACCAAATATAGAGGGTTGATTGGGTCTTTGCTCTATCTTACAACAAGTAGGCCAAATATTCAGTTTGGAGTATGCTTATGTGTTAGATTTCAAGCAAATCCTAAGGAATCACACTTTAAGGCTGCAAAAAGGATTCTAAAGTACCTCGAAGGAACAACCAATGTTGGTTTATGGTATCCATGTGATTCTAACATATCTCTTAGTGGCTTTTCAGATTCAGACTATACAGGGTGCAAATTGGATAAGAAAAGCACAAGTGGTACTTGCCATTTGCTTGGATCAAGTCTAATCTGTGTGGCACTTGAATAGCAAAAAGCAAGTTTGTGTGGCACTTTCCACAGCTGAAGCTGAATATATTGCTGCTGGACATGGCTGTGCACAAATCATATGGTCTAAACATCAACTTTTGGACTATGGTGTAAGGCTAAGCAAGGTACATTTGTATTGTGATAACACTAGTGCAATCAACTTAACCAAGAATCAAATACAACATTCTAAAACCAAGCATATAGAGATTAGGCATCATTTCATTCATGATCATGTTCAAAAGGGAGATTGTGAAATTAAATTTGTTAAAACTGAAAATCAATTGGTGGATTTGTTTATAAAACCATTAGCAAGAGATAGGTTTAACAAGCTAAGAACTGAACTAGGTATTTTAGACATCAAGAATGTGGTCTGATGTGTTTGTAGCATGTTAATCTTATGTACTCGTGCATTGGTTTCATAAAAATCTGCTGTAGTATGCAAAAATTCAAAACTGTCCTAGTCAACTTGTTAATTTTGCATTTCAACGTGTTGATTTCACTTAAATCTGCCTTTGTTTGCACAATTCATGATCTGTCAACCTGTTGTTTCTATATTTCAACATGTTTATTTCACTTAAACTGCTACTGGATAATGAAAAATTGATCTGTTATGATTTTTAATCTACTATTTTCATAATTCAGTATGTTGATTCCATTAAAACTGAATCTGGAAAAATGAAGTTCAATTTCACGATTTTCAATTGATTGATTTTCGATATCATTAAGCTGATTTCACTTAACCAGATTCTGTTTTTAATCTTTGATGCTCTGATGCTGTTTTAGTCGACAGATTCTATTTTTCAACGTGTTGATTTTACTTAAACTGTGCTTTTACTCACGAATTGAATTGTTAAGCTGACTCAATCAAAGAAAGCATCTTTTTGTCAGGTACTATCTACTCTTAACTGCCCATTTCATTAGCCATGTGTTACTTTTACTGAATTGTTTGACCAAAAAGCATTCTAGTGTACAATTCCAATGTGAACTGATTGATTCTCTCATAAAAACACATTGAAAATATCATGAATGCACGAGATATTATTTTGGACTGCATTAAACTGATTTGGGTAACATAAAACGAATTAATTAGAAAAATCTGCACCATTTAATCAACTGTTTCTGAAAATCAGTTTGTTGAATTATAAATACTGCACTTGTATTGCTGCATTTGCATCATACATGTCTTAGAAACAACCACACCAACACTCATCATGCCTCGTCGTTCCCAAAGAGCTACCCAATCTGATGAGGAGCACTCCACTCCTCCTACTCCAAGGTCTCCAAATCATGAAAGCCATGGGAGAATTGAAGCAGGGTTTGAGGATCATAAGGACAACATTCAGGTGTTCCTCATTGAAATGAATAGGAAGCAGATCAACATCCCTAAGGTGTTGAGGTTCTCTTGGCTAAGGGCTGAAGGCTTTGAGAGTCTATTCCAACAACTAAAGCATCAAAAGTTGAAGTCCTTCCTTGAACTTTCCAGACTTGGTGAAGGTGTTTTTCACCAACTTGGAGTTCAAAAATGATGTCCTACTGTCCAACATCAAGGGTGTTCAAATGAAGATCAACAAGAGAGCTTGGAAATATGTGGTTGGACTCAAACCAAGGGGTGTGCAAGTTAGGAAAGGTGAAACTGGGGCTGTTCCAGAATTCAACAAGATGCAATACTATGGCCAATGCTTGAGATATCCTATTGCTGAAATCAAACACTTCCATGTTGGTGGTCTCAAGGTGGAGCAAAGGTTACTTGGTATGATTGTCACAAAAATCCTTGTTCCACGTGGTAGCAACCATTCAACATTGAATGAGGGAGATTTGATACTCATGTATTGCATTGAACACAACATTCAAGTGGATTGGATCTATGTGTTTCATGATCACATGCTCAAGGCCAAGAGGCTCACGGATTTTAGGCTTGCATATGTTGTTTTGGTGTCTAAATTCATTGAATACTTTGGTATTGATGTAGAGGATGAGTTAGAGGAGTCAACTGGACTATTGATGTAACACCCCCGGATCCTCTTGGGCTTACCAGGCATCCCACCTGCCACCCTCAAACCGGTTGTGTTAGGTCTGCAGCCCAATACACCCCAACCCATCACCCTTCTCCGTCCATTCATACTGGGTGGGTTGTTGCCAGTGGGAATCGAACCCCCAACCTGACCTTTAACACCTCTGGCTCACCAGCAGATGCTACCAGTTGTGCTGCAGCGCAACTGGTAGCATCTGCTGGTGAGCCAGAGGTGTTAAAGGTCAGGTTGGGGGTTCAATTCCCACTGGCAACAACCCACCCAGTATGAATGGACGGAGAAGGGTGATGGGTTGGGGTGTATTGGGCTGCAGACCTAACACAACCGGTTTGAGGGTGGCAGGTGGGATGCCTGGTAAGCCCAAGAGGATCCGGGGGTGTTACAATTGAACCATACCTCCAACCAAAATCTGCACATAATGGGCTTTATCAAGGTGGGAAATGGATGGACAACTGTTGTAGCTGTTGTTGGTGGTGCACATGACCATGAAGCTAGTCCAAGTGGTGCAAATCAAGAGGAAGAACCAACTGCTGGACCTATGGACTTGATTCCCTACAACACTCCAGAGGATAGAGCCCATGTGTACTCACATTTTGAGAGGATGGTGCTGAACCAGCTGCATGAGCTCAATGTATCTCAACATGAACATCACAACTATTGCAATGAGAGGTTCAATGCATTGGATGGTCAAATCCATGATATCCATGATATGCTCCACTCATTCCAGACCAGAAATGACCCTCATGATGACTGAGTGTGGTGGTTGTTTAGGATCATGCATTGCATCCTTATGTTTGTGAATTTTCAGTTTGGGTTCTGTTTGTTTTAGTTGGTTGTTTTTCATTTCAGTCGGCTGATTGTATCAGCTTTATGCATCTGTTTTCTATTTTCAATTTCTGTTGGTTGTATTCTCTTCCAGTATTAATGAAATGAAATGCAATGCTTGTTATCTTTATGCATTTGTTCTGTTTGATGAATCCAAAGGGGGAGAAAAATAAAAGAATTGGAAAATGGATAATTGATCACATTAAAACTAAGCATTAAAATTGGAATCAATAATCAAATCTGAATTTGAACCCATATTATTGATAGGGGGAGCATGATCACAGTTGTATACTTGCTAGCTTGTGTGTATTGCTGCTGTAAAATGTTTTTCAGGCTAAGGTGTTACTTCATAAATTGGTATCCAACAAATGTCAGGTTGGGGGTTCGATTCCCACTGGCAACAACCCACCCAGTATGAATGGACGGAGAAGGGTGATGGGTTGGGGTGTATTGGACTGCAGACCTAACACAACCGGTTTGAGGGTGGCAGGTGGGATGCCTGGTAAGCCCAAGAGGATCCGGGGGTGTTACAATTGAACCATACCTCCAACCAAAATCTGCACATAATGGGCTTTATCAAGGTGGGAAATGGATGGACAACTGTTGTAGCTGTTGTTGGTGGTGCACATGACCATGAAGCTAGTCCAAGTGGTGCAAATCAAGAGGAAGAACCAACTGCTGGACCTATGGACTTGATTCCCTACAACACTCCAGAGGATAGAGCCCATGTGTACTCACATTTTGAGAGGATGGTGCTGAACCAGCTGCATGAGCTCAATGTATCTCAACATGAACATCACAACTATTGCAATGAGAGGTTCAATGCATTGGATGGTCAAATCCATGATATCCATGATATGCTCCACTCATTCCAGACCAGAAATGACCCTCATGATGACTGAGTGTGGTGGTTGTTTAGGATCATGCATTGCATCCTTATGTTTGTGAATTTTCAGTTTGGGTTCTGTTTGTTTTAGTTGGTTGTTTTTCATTTCAGTCGGCTGATTGTATCAGCTTTATGCATCTGTTTTCTATTTTCAATTTCTGTTGGTTGTATTCTCTTCCAGTATTAATGAAATGAAATGCAATGCTTGTTATCTTTATGCATTTGTTCTGTTTGATGAATCCAAAGGGGGAGAAAAATAAAAGAATTGGAAAATGGATAATTGATCACATTAAAACTAAGCATTAAAATTGGAATCAATAATCAAATCTAAATTTGAACCCATATTATTGATAGGGGGAGCATGATCACAGTTGTATACTTGCTAGCTTGTGTGTATTGCTGCTGTAAAATGTTTTTCAAGCTAAGGTGTTACTTCATAAATTGGTATCCAACAAATGTCAGGTTGGGGGTTCGATTCCCACTGGCAACAACCCACCCAGTATGAATGGACGGAGAAGGGTGATGGGTTGGGGTGTATTGGACTGCAGACCTAACACAACCGGTTTGAGGGTGGCAGGTGGGATGCCTGGTAAGCCCAAGAGGATCCGGGGGTGTTACAATTGAACCATACCTCCAACCAAAATCTGCACATAATGGGCTTTATCAAGGTGGGAAATGGATGGACAACTGTTGTAGCTGTTGTTGGTGGTGCACATGACCATGAAGCTAGTCCAAGTGGTGCAAATCAAGAGGAAGATAGAAGAAGATAGATGGAATAGAGGTTGGCTTCATCAAATCAGGGGGAGATTTTTGACATGAAAAGCCAAGGTGGTTTGCTTCTTGAAGATTTGATAAAGATTGAATGAAGCTCTTTTGAATATCTTGAAGCCATAACCATTGGAATGAAGCCTACATTTATGAAGGAAAGGAGATTTGATGATATCCATGGTGATCAAGGCTGGAATGTGTGCTCTCCATGTAGTTACATCATTAAGAAAGTGTACTTGTAGTTTGTAATTCATGTTGTAGACCTTAAAGCATTTATTAGATGTAGTTTGGTCTTTGTTATGTTTTTAATCTGTTGAATGGTTTTCAACAGGTTAAAATGTCTCTTTTAATTTAGTTTTTAATCGACTGATTTCACTTAAGTCAAGTGAAATCAACCTGTTGAATTTCGTAACAATTTGACTATAAAAGCTGTGATTTTCGAAAGAGAGGTATGTTGATTATTTTAGAGAACGATTTGGTTCTGGAAACTTGTGGAAACTCTCTCCTTTGTCATCATAGGTGTTGCAGCTGTTGAAGATTGATCTTGGATCAATTATTGGAGCTTTTGGCTTGGTTTGAAGCTTGGAGAAAGTGGTTTGTGGTAGGCAAGGATGTGCTACCACTAAGGTTTGATCTTTCTCAAGCTTTGTGTGTGTGCCTGGTGGTTTTCCAGGTCTGCAAGAGGGTTCTTCCTGTGCTGGTGTGATTCTTGTGTGATTCAAGAGTCTTTTGTGGTGTTTTTGCATATTTTGGAAGTGTAAGGGTGGATACTTTGTAAAACTTTTGAAATAGTACAAAGTCAAGCTAAGGTTGCCTTGACAAACTGGATGTAGCTCAGGTTTGAGTGAACCAGTATAAAAATTCGTAGTGTCCTCTCTTCTCTAACCTTTCTCTCTTGCATTTTCATTTTAAAGTTTCAAGGACTTGTGCTTTAATCATCTTTTTCATGTTGTTGCATGTTTTCATAGCATCTGAAGCATTGAGCATGTTTGTACAATCATTTGGAACTGATCTTGATCATTCTTGAGCATTTTTTCTGATTTAAAATTCAAATTCGCATTTCTGTATTTTTCCCAATATTTCAGTCAACTGTTTCTCAGTTTCAATCGATTGATTATACCATAACAAAATCTGTTTAGTAAAATCAATATGTTAACTCTATTTTTGATCGATTGAAAGTGTATAGTTCAGTACTGTTTGCATCCTAACTTGGTGATCTATTTGATTCAATTAAAGTTGGTTTTTAGCTTGCAAAGATAGCCTAAATTTTTAACTAGCCAATTCAACCCCCCACTTCTTGGCTTTTCAACCATTTCAAAACTAACAAGTTATGCACCAAACAAGCAACAAAGGTCAATGCTGTCAACAACCAAACTATAAGGACCTTTCGATAAACATTGTTGTCACTACATAGCTCCGATTCAAGATTCGACCAGTTAAAGTCAAGAACTATGTGTTAAGGATCAACTGTTAAAATATCAGCTCGATCCAACGGTTAACGAAGTAGAAACCTTCATTTTACGAAAAGTGTGTAGTGCAAGAAAATGTATGTGGTTAACTAAGAGAAAGAAAACAAGCCTTAAGTAACCCATGGGTCTCGTCAATGTGTTGCACTATAAGATATTGGATTTTAGAGAAAAAGAAATAAACAACAAACTTGCACCTAAAACGTGGTCACTGAAACTAAGCTAAAGAAAAGAATAAGAAATGCAAACTCCAAGGAAAACAAGAAAGATTTCACGTAAAAATGTAGTTGCACCCATGTTAATCCTAAGAACAATAATCCTAAGACTTTTGTTTGCCAAAGAAAGAAAAATAAATATGCTTACGAAGAAGGCATTAAACTCACGGAAACCACCCATGCACCAAAAACAAGAGGAAGGAAAGTAAAGTTATATTCGTGGATCCCATGGCTAAGAAAAAGAATAAGAAACTTTGCACTTAAGGGTTTGTACCAAACATAAATGTAGAAGAGAATGAAAATGTGGACCCATCCAAAGTAAACCCATGCGTGAGATTTGAGAGTAAAAATTAGTGATCTGGTTGCAAAATTTCCCATCACAAAGTATGTTTTAAAACCAAAACTTGAACTCCAATACCCTTTAAAACTCATATTTCAAATCCTATATAAATTTCTCCACTTAAACTAAAACCTGAAAAGATTAAATCTAATAGAACCTATAAACCACTCATTGAAAGCTAGCGCAAAACGTGACCCAATAGTCAACCGTACACTTGTAAGTCATTGGAGATTGGAAGTAGAGAAACACAAGACACTCAAGCAACAACGCTAAGTGTGTAAACCAGAAACATAAAGAAAACCAAGAACAAAGTCAAGCTCCAAACAAACAAAAAACGAAGTTAATTTCCTCTACACTACACATGCATGTTTTTCAAGTTTCATTCATCTAGCAAACAAAACAAGAGAAGAAAACAAGGTTGGCTTCCCCTACCTAAAGGGTCTCTCTAGATTGTTTCTCTTCTCTACCACAACCACTGAAATATTGCACCCTTGTTATCTCTTCTTGTTTCTCTCCACCCTTCCTTTCTAAAACCCTAATTTTCAACCTATAAATCCCTCTCACTCACAATCTTTCTGTTAATATTCTCCCAATTAAATGTATTTTTCTTGGCTATTGTAATATTTTAAATCACAATTCAAAAGATAGATAAAGAAAGAAAATAAATAAATAAAAGATAGAAATTATATAATGCAGCATATATATGTGAATCTGGCAGCATGATATATATATATATATATATATATATATATATATATATATATATATATATTTCGTATGGTGCCACGTAATTTCATTCTACCCACCTTTACACAATTGAGAAAAAGAAGCTAAATTCACGTTTTGTAGGCCCCACTCCTTAAAGGAGAAAATTTTAATTTAAAACCGACAAATAAAGCAAAATTTGGCCAACCAAGTTTGAACTTGAGATCTCACACACAACAACAAGTTGCGCTAACCACTAGACTGCACATTTTCACATAATATAACATGCATTATCAGTCCCAAAGATAATATTCTATAGGGATACATATCATATGCTTAGATTTAGTAATAATGGATAATAAATAAAATAAAAAAAACATAATAAATATGTGATACCAAAATGATTCATACATTTTATCACTAGTGCATTTTATGGTTTTACATCGCCTTATAGGCCTCGGTTATTGCAAAACTGAAGCCTATAAGGATGCAGTGATATTTTTTCAATTTTTTGAACTTTTTTGCCTCAGGTCAAAAGGCATCTGAAGCCTATAGGGACTTTTCAGCTTCGGTCAAAAGGCAACTAAAGCCTATAAGGCATTAGAGTTCCTCAATATTTTAAAAATGTCATTGTTAGCAGAGTTTTTGGCCTCGAGTGGAACAAGATAGAGGCGGTATCCACTTTAGGCCTCAGTTATTAATTGAACCAATGCTATATATCTTATTTAGGTCACTGAATCTCAAATTGTAAATTGCAACCTTTATTGCGCGATTCAGAACCACCACAACGGTTCCATCGTGCGTTCCTGTTGTAGATTTGTGTTTTTCTATGTTGACGAATGTAGATGCGTATGGTAGTTCGTGATGAAGTCATGGCTGATTCGTGAACGTGAGAGGAACGACATTGGACTCGCGGTGGTTTCGTTGTGCGTTTTGCTCCGATGATGCGTTGTTGGTTTCTTTTCTCATTGCATGTGCTTGGTTGCGCGATTAGGGTATCTATGACCATCGAGATGATGTCTCAAGGTACAAGTGATTCAATGGTGGTTGAATGGACTATCGCGAGGATGAACTACAATCAAAATGCAATCACGACGTGATCTCGTAAAGTAGTGGTGCTGCCATGGTGGGGCGAGGCTTTGCACGTTTCGCAAGGAAGAAGGTGTTGTTTGTGGTTCGTGTTTGTCAATGGTTCGTGTTCGTAGTGCTATTGCGAAGTTGCAGTGGTCGACATATCTGCACGTGGTGGTAGCGTAAAAAAAGATGGTCGTTAGGGTTAGAAAGCTACAAGTTGTGTTTCTGCTTCGATTCGCATACCCGAGGCCAAATGCTGACCTTTTTTAGCCTCTGTCTTATATGTCTTGGTTCTGGAATTAGAGCAGAAGGTCAAAATTAATTGTGGCCAAATCCCCTTCCTGCACTGGTGTATATGCGAAAAGAGATGTAATGAAACTGACGTCATTGATAAATTTACATCTCATGAAAATCATAATAATAAAAAGTGTAAATTTCAGACTCCCACTAACCCAATACATCAAAAAGACTTAACCACATCCATATGATTTAAATGATTTTGAAAAACTACAACAGCTAAGCCTTTACTTAGTGGATTTGCTAACATATTGTTTTAACAGTATGCTCAATCCGAGTTTGAAAATTCAAAACTTTATCTTTAACAAACATAACTTTTATATCAAAAAGACTTTAATCGAGTAGAACTTCTATTGTTTTGAGAGAAATACACGATAGCAGTATTTTCATAATATATTACAACTGGCCAAGAAATACTTTCAATATTTTGAAAGTCAGAGAGCAAAATTTTAAGCCACATAACTTATTAAGTACTTCATAACAAGTAACATACTGCCTCCATGGTAGAAGTAGTTGTAAGAGTTTGTTTAACACTATATCAAGAAATAACTTCTCATGCCATCATAAAACCAAAGTTGGAAGTAGAATTTTTGTCATCAGGGAAACCATCAAAATCGAATCAAAATAACCAATGATCTAAACTTGATCAGATTTCTTATAGGTCAACATGTGATCCTTGGTTCCTTGTAATTACTAAAGACGTTTTAACGACTTTCCAATGACCCAAACTTGGGTCGCTCAAGTATCTCCTTTAAGCATTAACAACAAAAATTAATATTGGGACAAATACAAACTTGACCATGCATTAAACTACCAATAGCGGAAGCATATGAGACTTTTTCCATTTAGACTCTATGTTATTATTTTGAAGGCATTGAGATTTAGAGAGTTTGTCACTTTTTGTGAACATCTGTAACACATGAGGAGCAAGAATGCATGTTAAACCTTGAGGACTTTATCAACATATCCTCTTTGAGACAATCCAAGAATGCCACGTGACTTGTCATAAAAAATCTGTTTACCCCCGTTAGAAGGGCAAACAACTTTTTAAAAGCCGACTATTTACCCCTGTTAGGCAATCGAAATAGGTTATTTACCTCTTATTGGAAATCCACTAATGCAAATTTACGATTTTATATCGCCTTATTGATAATGTTATTTTTTACCATTATCCAAGTTACATTTTATTTGCAAAATAATCTTTTCCAAAGCTTTTAACCTACTTAATCCTCAATTTTACCTTACTTTTATAAATAAATACATTTTGGGTTACATTGATCTAAATATACCATTAATCCCCATTTTTGTGTCCTTTTTGTAGATGGGAAGCCTTGTTTCAAAAATCCAGACAAGTGAGTGATCATTAGTAGCAAGAAGAAGTCCAACAACATTAAAATTTTGAAGACACAACAACCGCCTGGCGACACAAGGCCAGAGCCAGGCGACACCATTCTTCCAGGGACTTAGCGCCTGACGGGCCAAAACAAGCGCCAAGCGCTAGCCAAGCTTCCAAATGCTCACCGCTTGGCGGCACCTGGACATCACCTAACGATACACGCAAGTTTCCTGCACTATTTTGGTAGCTCGTGCCTGGTGGTGAGAGGCTTCCGCCAAGCGCTAGTTTCGCTGATGTGACAAGTTTGCCCTTTTTCTTCTGATTTCGTGAGGGGAAATTCATCTTGGACGGTTTGGAGCTCGAGCAACATGTTTTGGAGCGCTTGGAGGTCTACTAGAGGTAGCGGGAACTACTCCTTCTTCCTCTTTGTATCTCTTTCCTCTTCCACTTCCATTTTGTAAGCTTTGGCTCTCCATGACAATGGAGAGCTAACCCCATTTTGTTGGGGTTAGATATAGCCACTGAATTCTCATGTATTTATGGATGATTTGAATATATATATATATATATATATATATATATATATATATATATATATATATATATATATATATATATATATATATATATATGCCTCTTCAATTACTTGCTAGTATCCTTGTTTATTTACTTAAAGCTTGCTTTGTTTTAACCATTCATTGCATGGTATTTGGGTCATTAGGTATTGGAAAATATCTCTTGAAACCTAGAATTGGAACAATACTGTGAAGATCCATCAAGTTCCTGATGAAGTCATACGCCGGAGTCTCTTCCCGTTCTCACTAGCAAGACCTATTAAAGCCTGACTAAATTCCTTTTCTAAAAATAGCCTCACTAACTAAGATGACGTGGTTGCAAAGGTCTTGAGCAAATATTTTCACCAGTCCAAGGTTAATAAGGGAAAAGAGGAAATCTCGGCATTTCAACAAGATATGGATGAGTCCTTAGGCCAAGCATGGGATAAATTCAAAGGATTGTTGAGGAAAACTCTCATTCATGGGTTTGATCAACCTACACAACTTACTCTTTTGTTCGCAGGGCTTATATCCCAGTCAAAGCTGATGTTGGATGCCTCAACCGAAGGAAGTATCAAGTGGAAGACGTCAGAGGAAGCTTATGAGTTGATAGAGAATATGACAGCCAATGATAATGAAGCTTATACCGTGAGAGCCCATTCACAAAAGAAGGGTATTCTAGAGCTTCAATCTCAAAATGCTCTATTGGCTTAGAACAAGATCATGCTTGAGCAGTTGGAGACCCTCATGAAGAAATTGCCACAACTTTCCCAAGAGCTTCAAAATGCCTCTATAGCTCAACTCCAACAAATGCAAAGTTGTGAGTTATGTAGAGGAAACCATACCAATGGGCAATGTGTTATGCAAAGCACATATCGGGAGGAAGTTAGTTATATGGGCAATCAAGGTCGACCAGTGAACTATAATCAAGGATGGAGACCTCACCAAAACATGGGCCAAGCAAGACCTTCCAATAGACCCCCACATCAACAAACTTACCAACATCCCTCTTTGTTTGATAGAACATCCAAGCATGAAGACATGATGTAGCAATTCATGCAAATGTCAATTCATAATTAGAAGAACATTGATGCCTCAATTAAAAACTTTGAAGTGCAAGTGGGGCAATTGGCCATGCAAGTGGTGAACCAACAAAGTAGTTCATTTTTCGCCAACACCGAAGCCAATCCCAAAGAGCAATGCAAAGCGGTGGTCCCAAGGAGTGGTAAGGAAGTGGGGTTGAATGCTAAAGGAAGTGATGAAACCAAAGCCAAGCCCAATGATAGAGGAGAAGACAAAGATGAGGGAGATAAATGAAGAAATTGTTGTAGAAGAGGAACAAAATAAAAGTGAAAATAGAGAAAATGAGAAAAAGAAGGAAGTGGCAATAAAACCACCACCAGTGAAAACTCTCCCACATCCTCTCAAGCCTTCAAAGAAAGACAAAGAAAGACAATTTGCAAGGTTTCTAAATATTTTCAAAAGGCTGCAAACCAATATTCCCTTCTTAGAAGCCTTGGAGCAAATGTCAACCTATGCAAAGTTTATGAAGGAAATCCTCACAAAGAAGAGAATATTTATTGAAGAGGAAACCATAGTGCTAGAGGTTGGATGCAGTGTTATCATTCAGAAAAGGTTGCCTCCAAAATTCAAGGATCTTGGCGGTTTTAGACTTCTAGTCATAATTGGGAGCATAACTGTGGGGAAGCCTGATGAGTCATTATTTTCTTCCATTCCACTAGCCTTTATGTACCCATTAGAAAGTTGATTAGTGCTTAATTGTTCATCTTTAGAGTGTTTTTCATCTGTTGGGCTTTATTGGGCCACTATTCCGAATTTGGATTAATTTCACATTATTTGGCCTAATTTTTGTTTTTAATTATTTTAGGTATTTGGGTGAAGCAATTTTGGAGCTTGGACATCAATATTCAGTTGAAGAGAGTCGCCACATCAGCAAAGTGAATGGGCCAACATTTGAGGCCCAGAGTGGCATTTTTGTAATTCTGCAGCTCATAATGGCAGTTTTGTAAATAATGAGTGGTAGAGTGATGGGACCACGAAATTAGGTCTGAATGCATGCAAGGAGCCACCCACTTCATCTTCAACCTCTCTTCAAAACTCCATTTTTCGCTCTCCAAGCTTCCATAGAGGTGCCCCTTGCGGTTTTTCACGTTTTTGGCTCATTTTTACTGTTTTTATGCACATTTGACAGCACCCATTGAGGGTTTTACATTTTGAATTCGTTTTCTTGCTTGGACAGTTCGTTTTGTGGGTTTTATAGACTTGGAACAACACCCATTAATGGAGTTTTCGCATTTATATATGATAGCACCGTTTTGCATTCCATTGAAGCTTTGAAATCTCTCTTTTTGCTCTTAATTTGCGTTTCTAAGATTTCATAAGTTAGGGTTTTTAATATTTATGTTCTGTTTCAGATTTAAATTGCTTGATTATTCCATTTTGATGTCTAGCTAAGTTTTTTGTATTGTTTCCTTGAAGAAACGGAGTTGAAACCATGAGGTTGATGTTTTGCAGTGCACTCTAATTCCTATTTTCGCTTCATCCTATTCAATTTCGTAGCTTTGAATGAAATGGAATTTGTGATGCTTAATCATGGGTCCATGTTTTCCATAATTTCAGAACCCTTGTCATGCTTAGTGAGTTTGGGTTCTGCCACAGTTTCTTAATCTGTGTGTGTGTGTGTGAAATTGAAATAAGGATGTGTGTTATGCTTAATGGCATAATGAAGCTGTGTTAATTTTCGCATAGTTGATAATTCGGATTTCATGAGAGTATTGATTTAGTAACCTGTGATTGGTGGATTTTTAGTGGAATCAAGGAACTAATACATTTTGAATCCTGTGTTTAATTATGTTTCGCTGTTTCTATTAGAATGTAGCAATTTTGTGTGAATCTACCAAACCCCCCTTGTGTTATTATGTTGTGTTCATCTGGAAATTAAGGCTTTGAATGAAAACATTGGTCGTTGGGAGACGACTTGGTTCAACTTTCACATATTGCATTTAATATGTTTTAATTCGGTGGGGTACGACCTCTGTCAAAGCCCTTACTTGATTTCGGTGCTAGCATCAACTTGATGCCTCTTTCTATGATCAAGAAGATTGGGGAGTTAGAAATCAAGCCCACTCGAATGACATTGCAATTGGCGGATAGGTCAATCAAATACCCTCATGGAGTAGTGGAGGACGTGCTGTTTAAAGTAGACAAATTCCTATTCCCAATGAACTTTGTTATAATGGAGATGGAGGAGGATGTTGAAGTTCCTCTCATATTGGGGAGGCCATTTATGAAGATTGCATGAGTGCTAATTGATGTTGATAATGGCAAACTCATCGTGAGAGTAAAAGATGAAGAAATGAACTTCAATGTCTTTGAAGCCATTATTAGGTTTGAAATGGTTCAAAAGCCAAGAAGGGAGGGTTGAATTGGCTAGTTAAAAATTTAGGCTATCTTTGCAAGCTAAAAACTACCTTTAATTGAATCAAATAGATCACCCAGTTAGGATGCAAACAATATTGAACTGTACACTTTCAATCGATCAAAAACAGAGTTAACAAATTGATTTTACTAAACAAATTCTGTTCTGGTATAATCAAGCGATTGAAACAGAAAAACAATCGACTAAAATACTGGAAAAAATGCAGAAATGCAAATTTGAGTTTTAAACCAGAAACAATGCTCAAGAATCATCAAGACCAGTTCAAAATGATTATACAAACATGCTCAATGTTGCAGATGCCATGGAAACATGCAAGAACATAAAAAAGATTATTAAAGCACAAGTTCTTTAAACTTTAAAATGAAAATGCAAAAGAGAAAGGTTAGAGAAGAGAGGACACCACGAGATTTTTATACTAGTTCACTCAAACCTGAGCTACATCCAGTTTGTCAAGGCAACCTTAGCTTTTGACTTTGCACTATTTCAAAAGTTTTACAAAGTATTCACCCTTACACTTCCAAAATATGCAAAAACACCACAAAAGACTCTTGAATCACACAAGAATCACACCAGCACAGCAAGAACCCTCTTGCAGACCTGGAAAACCACCAGGCACACACACAAAGCTTGAGAAAGATTAAACCTCAGTGGTAGCACAACCCATCCTACCACAAACCACTTTCTCCAAGCTTCAAACCAAGCCAAAAGCTCCAAGAATTGATCCAAGATTAATAAACCACTGTTGCAAACTGTATGATCACGAAGGAGAGAGTTTCCACAAGTTTCCAGAACCAAATCGTGCTCTAAAATGATCAACATACCTCTCTTTAAAAAATCACAGCTTTTATTGTCAAATTGTTACGAAATTCAACAAGTTGATTTTCAAATCAATCGGTTGATTTCACTTGACTTAAGTGAAATCAGTTGATTAAAAACTAAATCAACTAATTAAAAAACCATTCAACAGATTAAAAGAGATATTTTAACGTGTTGAAAAACCATTCAACAGATTAAAAGACACACCTAAGACAAAAAAACATCTAATTAATGCTATAAGGTCTAAAACATGAATTACAACTTTAAAATACACTTTCTAAATGATGTAACTACATGGAGAGCACACGTTCCAACCTTGATCACCATGGATATCATCAAATCTCCTTTCCTTCATCAATGTAGGCTTCATTCCAATGTTAATGGCTTCAAGATAGTTCGAAAGAGCTTCATTCAATCTTCATCAAATCTTCAAGAAGCAAACCACCTTGGCTTCTCATGTCAACAATCTCCCCCTAATTTGATGAAGCCAATCTCTATTTCCTTTCATCAATTTTCTTCTATCTTTCATTGCAAATGCTTCCATTTGTTGGATACAATTAAATTGATGAAGTGACACCTTAGCTTGAAACTTGTGAACCTGAAAAACATTTACACTAGCAATGCACACAAGCTAGCAAGCACACACATATACACATGCTCCCCCTCTCAATAATATGGGTTCAATTTCATATTTGATTTTAATTCCAATTTTAATGCTTCTATGCTTTTAATTTGATCAATTTTCCAATTTCCAATTTTTCTCTCCCTTTGGATTCATCAAACAAAACAAATACATAAAGATAACAAGCATTGCATATCAATTCATTAATACTGGAAGGGAATACAACAACAGAAACTGAAAACAGAAAACAGAAAATAGATGCATAAAGCTGATATAATTCGCTGACTAAAATGAAAAACAACCAACTGAAACAGATAGAACTCAAACTGAAAAATCACAAACACAACGATGCAATGCATGATCCTAAACAACCACCACACTCAGTCATCTTGAGGATCATTTTTGGTCTGGAATGAGTGGAGCATATCATGGATGTCATGGATTTGGCCATCCAATGCATTGAATCTCTCATTGCGAAAGTTGTGATGTGCGTGTTGGGACACATTGAGCTCATGCAGCTGGCTCAGCACCATCCTCTCAAAATGTGAGTACACAGGGCCTCTATCCTCTAGAGGGTTGTAGGAAATCAAGTCCATAGGTCTAGCAGTTGGTTCTTCCTTTTGATTTGCACTACTTGGACCAACTTCATGGTCATGTGCACCAACAACAACAACTCCAGCAGTTTTCCATCCATTTCCCACCTTGATAAAGCCCATTTTGTGTAGATTTTGGTTGGAGGTATGGTTCAACAGTCCAGCTGACTCTTCTAGCTCATCCTCTACATCAATACCAAATTATTCAATGAACTTGGACACCAAAACCACATATGGAAGCTGATGAGTCATCATTTTCTTCTATTCCACTAGCCTTTGTGCACCCATTAGACAGTTGATTAGTGCTTAATTGTTCATCATTAGAGTGTTTTTCATCTGTTGGGCTTTATTGGGCCATTGTTCCGAATTTGGACTAATTTCACATTATTTAGCCTAATTTTTGTTTTTAATTATTTTTAGGTATTTGGGTGAAGCAATTTTGGAGCTTGGACATTAATATTTGGTTGAAGAGACTTTCCACATCATTGCCACATCATTTCCATGTCATTTCCACGTCAGCAAAGTCAATGGGTCAACATTTGAGGCCTAGAGTGACATTTTTGTAAATCTGAGTGGCAGAGTGGCAGTTTTGTAAATATGAGTGGCAGGGGTGATATGACCACGAATTAGGTCTGCATGAAAGGAGGCCAGCCGCTCCATCATCTTGAACCTCTCTTCAAAACCTCCATTTTCGTTCTCCAAGCTTCCATGGACGCCCCCCTTGCGGTTTTTCACGTTTTTGTCTCATTTTTACCGTTTTTATGCATATTTGACAGCACCCATTGAGGGTTTTACGTTTTGAATTCGTTTTCTTGCTTGGGCAGTTCGTTTTGTGGGTTTTATTGACATGGAACAATACCCATTCATGGGGTTTTCGCATTTATATATTACAACACCGTTTTGCATTCCATTTAAGCTTTGAAATCTCTATTTTTGCTCTTAAATTGCGTTTTTTTCAGATTTCATAAGTTAGGGTTCTTGGTTCTGTTTTGTTATTGCAGTTTTGAAGTGTTTGATTGTTCATTTTCCATGTCTAGCTAAGGTTTTCGTATTGGTTCCTTGAAGAAACTGATTTGAAACCATGAGGTTGATGTTTTACAGTGCACTCCAATTCCTAATTTCTCTTCATCCTATTCAATTTCGTAGCTTTGAATGAAATGGAATTTGTGATGCTTAATCGTGGGTTCATATTTTGCACAATTTCAGAATCCTTGTCATGCTTAGTGAGTTCGGGTTTTGGCCACAGTTGCTTAATCTGTGTGTGTGTGTGTGTGAAATTGAAAGAAGGATGTGTGCTATGCTTAATGGCATAATGAAGCTATGTTAATTTTCGCATAGTTGATTAATTCGGATTTCATGAGAGTAAATTGGATAAGAGACTTGATTTAGTAACCTGTGATTGGTGGATTTTTAGTGGAATCAAGGGACCAGTATGTTTTGAATTGTGTGTTTAATTCAGTTTTGGTGTTTTGATTAGAATTTAGCAAGCTTGTGTGAATCTGCCAAACCCCCCCCCCCCTTGTATTTTATTGTTGTGTTCATCTAGAAATTTCGCTTTAAATTAAAATATTGGTCGTTGGGAGATGACTTGGTTCACTTTCATATACTATATTTAATATGTTTTAATTGGGTGGGGTACGGCCTCTATCAAATTTGGCGCCGTTGCCGGGGACCAATCGTTTCGTTCAAAGTAAAATTTCCAGTGTGTTTGTGTTTTGTGTTTTGGTGTGTGTGTGTAGTTCAAGTGTGGTTAAGTTGGTATATGTTCATTGTGATGTTAATGTTGTGTTAAGTTCAGTGCCTGTTTCCATTCCTGTGTGTTTCTGTGTAGTGTAGTGAATAGTGTCGCGGCGCATGAATAATGTCATTTGTAGTAGTGAATAGTGTTTGAATAGTGTCCGAATCTGGCATTTAAGTTCTGGATTTTTGTTTTGGTAGCTACGGTGCTTGTTTTGACTTGAAATTTTTTTCCCCCACTTCTAAGACGTTGAACTTGATAGGAAAAATAGCTAGAGCAGTTGATATGGTCTGAGTTAAGAGATTCAAAAAAAATTTTGGACTGATTTTTAGTGAAACTTCAGAGGACCATAACTTTTGCTCTGGTTATCAGAATCACTATTATTTTATATGGATTTGGGGTAGAATTTGATTTCCTACCTTATCACAATCCGCTTTGTCGGTTTGCAAACTCAGATTCTCCAGAAAATGCCATTTTCTACATTTCAGCAATGCTTTTTGTGATTTTTCTTCATTTTTTTACTTTTGAAAAATTGAAAAAAATACTTGTGCTTTGAGTTTTGATCTGATTTTTTTGGTGCTTCTGTTTGACCACTCAAAGGAATATCCTACCAATTTTAAAGTCATTTGAAGGTCGTTTGAGTATACTTGTAGTTATACCCTTTGTTATGCCAATATCACTACAATTAGTGCTTTTTGGTGCATGACTAGGGGAAACCCAACTGATTTACAACCATTTGACCCTGAGATTGATAGGACATTCCACAGAGGAAGTAGGCATCTTAGGAATCCATCTTTGCATGCTGAATATTCAGTGACTTTTCCTGATTCTTCTGACTCTCATCACATTCCTGACACTCCTCATTCTTTACATTCTGAGCATACTATTTGTTCTGAGCATTTTCATACTGATAACATGGCTCAACCTCCTCCACCTCATGAGAGAACCATGAGTGAGCTCACTGCACCAGAGTTCACTTATGATAGTTTATGCATACAATACCCTGAGGATGAGGTTCCATATGTGCTGAAAACTAGTTTAATACACTTGTTGCCAAAGTTCCATGGTCTTGCAGGTGAGGACCCGTGCAAACACTTGAAGCAGTTTCATGTCGTCTGTTCCACCATGAAGCCTGCAGATGTACAAGAGGACCATGTATACTTGAAGGCGTTCCCTCATTCTTTGGAGGGTAATGCGAAAGACTGGCTGTACTACCTAGCACCCAGGTCCATCATAAGCTGGGATGACCTGAAGAGATTGTTCCTTGCCAAGTTCTTTCCTGCTTCAAGGACAACAGCCATAAGGAAGGAGATTTCTGGCATCAAGCAGCAATCTGGGGAGACCCTTTATGAGTACTGGGAGAGGTTCAAGAATCTCTGTTCAAGTTGTCCACACCATCAGATTTCTGAACATCTCCTTCTGCAGTATTTTTATGAAGGCTTGCACCACATGGATCGAAATATGATTGATGCCGCAAGTGGTGGTGCCCTTGGTAACATAACCCCCGCTGCAGCCAGACAACTGATAGAGAACATGGCTTCAAATTCTCAACAATTTGGCACAAGGAGTGATGCCATAGTTGTTAGAGGTGTTCATGATGTAGGAGCAACCGAGTACACGAAGAAGTTGGAGAGTAAGATTGATGCTCTTACCACACTAGTCAACCAACTTGCTTCCAATCAGAGAGCTCCAGCTGCAAGAGTTTGTGGCCTTTGTACATCTGTTGATCATTTTACAGACTCTTGCCCAGCATTGCAACAACAAGCTGTTTCTCCTTCTTCTTCTACACCAGTGGACACACCTCAGGCCTATGCAGCAAATATTTTCAACAACAATAGGCCCCAACAACAACAACAAAACCACCATGATTTGTCAACCAACAGATATAGTCCAGGATGGAGGAATCACCCTAATTTGAGATGGGGAAACTAGGGTAACCAGCAGCCCCAACAATTTCAAAATGTGCAACCACCTCCACAACAAATAGTTGCACCTACACCACAAGCTGCTCCTGTTCCACCTGTACCCACACCAGCTCTTGCTGCAGCACCTGCACCTTCTTCTTCTACTTCATTGGAGGAGTTAGTCAAGATGATGACCCTTCAAAATATGCAATTCTAGCAGGAGACTAGGGCCTCAATCCAGAGTTTAACAAATCAAATGGGGCAGATGGCCACTCAGCTAAACCAGGCACAAGCTCAGAATTCTGACAAGCTTCCATCACAGACGGTGGAAAATCCTAGGAATGTGAGTGCCATTACTTTGAGATCTGGGAAGAACATTGAAGATCCCACTTCCGAGCCTACACCTCCAAAGGAAGCCCACCTTGCCACACTTCAGAGAAAGCATGATGCTCATGCAGTTGGTCCTTCCACATCTGGTGCGACTTCTACACCTTCCACCTCTACTGCTGCACCTTCCATACCTCTTCCTTTCCCTCCAAGAGCCATTCCAAGCAAAAAGATGGAAGAGGTTGACAGGGAGATCTTAGAAACTTTCAGGAAGGTGGAGGTGAACATACCTCTGTTGGATGCCATTAAACAGATTCCCAGATATGCAAAGTTCTTGAAGGAGCTATGCACGCACAAGAGGAGGCTAAAGGGAAACGAAAAGATCAGCATGGGCAGAAACGTGTCAGCATTGATAGGTAAATTTGTTCCTCAGATTCCTGAGAAGTGCAAGGACCCAGGTACATTTTGTGTACCTTGCATCATAGGTAACAATAAATTTGAAAATGCAATGCTTGATCTTGGTGCTTCAATAAATGTAATGCCTCTGTCTACTTTTAAATCTCTTTCTCTTGGACCCTTGCAACCTACGGGTGTGGTGATTCAGTTGGCAAATAAAAGTGTTACCCACCCCGCAGGTTTGGTTGATGATGTTTTGGTTCGTGTTGGTGAATTGATTTTCCCTGCTGATTTTTACATTCTTGATATGGAAGAGGGATTTTCACATGGTTCTACACCAATCATTTTAGGCAGACCATTTTTGAAAACTGCACGAACCAAAATTTATGTCCATGCAGGTACTTTGTCCATGGAGTTTGATGATATTGTTGTGCGATTCAACATTCTGGATGCCATGAAACATCCTTCTGAGGATCATTCTATTTTTCACGTGGATATTATTGATGATGCTGTTGATGGATTGATTTCTGATTTCCACTCTTTGCATACATTAAAACATTCATCCGTGTCTGAGTTATCTGAATTTGCATGCATTGATGTTCTTGATTCTAATTCTGATTCTGATTATGATGATGCTGAATATGATGTGGATAATGCTGAATGTACAGAGTTTGACTCTCTGGATGTTGTACCTATTCACTTTGATGTTATACAATCAGGTTGCACTAACCATGTTGCAGGAAGTACATATGCATCTGATTGTTATGCTCAAGTACAGGCTGTGGAACCCATTTCTCCCTCCCCTCTAGTCCCTGATATTCAGCCAGCATCCAATACTCTAGAGTTGAAACCACTACCAGACAACCTCAAGTATGTTTACTTAGAGGAGGAGGACAAACTGCCTGTCATCATTTCCACCTCCCTCACTGCTGAACAAGAGCAGAGGTTGTTGCAAGTTCTTAAGAAGCATAAGAAGGCAATTGGATGGACATTGGCTGACATCCCTGGTATTAGCCCATCAACATGCATGCACAGGATATTGTTGGAAGATGGAGGAAAGCCAGTGAGACAGCCACAAAGGCGACTCAACCCTGTCATCTCGGATGTTGTAAAGAAGGAGGTGACCAAGCTTCTACAAGCTGGGATCATCTACCCCATTTCTGACAGTCAGTGGGTTAGCCCTATCCATGTTGTTCCAAAGAAGACTGGCCTCACTGTAGTCAAGAATGAAAAAGAGGAGCTGATTCCAACAAGAGTGCAAAATAGTTGGAGGGTTTGCATTGACTACAGAAGGCTAAATCAAGAAACCAGAAAAGACCACTTCCCCTTGCCTTTTATTGATCAGATGCTTGAGCGCTTGGCAGGTAAGTCCCACTATTGCTTTCTTGATGGGTTTTCTAGTTATTTTCAAATTCACATTGCATTTGAGGACCAAGAAAAAACCACATTCACCTACCCCTTTGGCACTTTTGCCTATAGGAGGATGCCGTTTGGCCTATGCAATGCCCCTGGCACATTCCAGCGGTGCATGCTTAGCATTTTTAGTGATTTTCTTGAAAAATGCATAGAGGTGTTTATGGACGACTTTACTGTATATGGGTCCTCATTTGATGCATGTTTGGATAGTTTGGACAGAGTTTTAAACAGGTGCATCCAATCTAACCTTATTCTCAATTTTGAGAAATGTCATTTCATGGTAGAACAAGGCATAGTATTGGGGCACATAATTTCAAAAAAGGGCATTGAAGTTGACCCTGCCAAGATCTCAATTATTTCACAATTGCCTTACCCCTCTTCTGTGCGAGAGGTTCGTTCTTTTCTTGGCCATGCAGGGTTTTACAGGCGCTTCATTCAAGACTTCAGTAAGAAGGCCCTCCCACTATCCAACCTACTGCAAAAGGATGTTGACTTCATCTTTGATGAAGGATGCAAAGAGGCTTTTGATTGCCTCAAGAAGGCCCTGACCATAACTCCAATCATTCAGGCGCCCGACTAGACAGCCCCATTTGAGCTTATGTGTGATGCATTCAACTATGCATTAGGGGCTATTCTAGCTCAAAGGATTGATAAGCAGCCGAGGGTAATCTACTACGCCTCCAGGACATTAGATGCTGCCCAATCAAATTACACCACAACAGAAAAAGAGCTCCTTGCGGTAGTTTTTGCACTTGAAAAGTTTCGATCTTATCTGCTTGGTTCTCCTGTTGTTGTGTTTACTGACCATGCAACTCTTAAGTACCTGTTGAAGAAGGCAGAATCAAAACCTCGGCTGATAAGATGGATGCTCTGGTTCCAAGAATTTGATTTAGAGATCCGTGATAGGAGCGGAGCACAAAACCTGGTTGCAGACCACCTAAGCAGGATTGAGAGGTCTACTGATGATGCTTCACCGATCCGGGATGACTTTCTCGATGAAAGTTTGTTGACACTCTCTACTTCTTCCTCACCTTGGTTTGCTAACATTGTTAATTATCTTGCTGCTTCTGTTTTTCCTCCCCTAGCATCCAGAGCTCAATGTGATAAACTCAAGAGCGATGCTAGGTATTACATTTGGGATGACCCCTATCTGTGGAAAATGTGCAGTGATCAGGTTACCAGGAGATGCATTCCGGACCATGAGATTGACTCAGTCCTCAAATTTTGTCATTCATCTACACTTGGTGGTCACCTTGACACACAAAGGACAGCTCGTAAGGTGCTAGATTGCGGATTTTATTGGCCCACCATCTTCAAAGATGCGTGGAGGATTTGTAGCACATGTGAGGAATGCCAATGAGCAGGAGAAGCCATTTCTTGGAGACAACAGATGCCTCAACAACCCATGCTATTTTGTGAGGTGTTTGACGTCTGGGTATAGATTTCATGGGCCCTTTCCCTGTCTCTTTTGGTTTCACTTACATCTTGTTTGTTGTTGATTATGTTTCAAAATGGGTGGAAGCCAAAGCCACTAGAACTAATGATGCTCGAGTTGTTGTGGATTTTGTTAGGTCTCACATATTTTGCAGGTTTGGAGTTCCTCGAGCTATTGTTAGTGACCAAGGCACCCATTTTTGCAACAGATCCTTGGGGGTTTTGCTTCAAAAGTACGGGGTTGTGCATAAACTTTATACACCATATCACCCCCAAACTAATGGGCAAGCTGAGATCTCAAACAGAGAAATCAAGAGGATCTTGGAGAAGATTGTGCAGCCCAACAGGAAGGATTGGAGCAATAGACTTGACGACGCTCTATGGGCTCACAGGACTGCTTACAAGGCACCTATAGGGATGTCTCCTTACCAGGTTGTCTTTGGTAAGCCATGCCACCTTCCAGTGGAGATAGAGCATCGAGCCTACTGGGCTGTCAAGTCATGCAACTTCTCTCTTGATCAAGCTGGGGAGGAAAGGAAGCTATAGTTGAACGAGTTGGATGAGATCCGTTTGGAGGCATATCAGAACTCGATGTTCTACAAGGAGAAGACCAAGAGAGTCCATGATAGCTCCATTGCTAGAAAGGAGTTTGTTGTTGGTCAGCAAGTTTTACTGTATAACTCCATACTTGGACTCATGGGGGGTAAGTTGAGATCAAAGTGGATTGGTCCTTTTGTTGTCACTAATGTTTATCCTTATGGTGCAGTTGAAATCAAAAGCCAGTCCAAAGATAAGAGCTTCAAAGTGAATGGGCATCGTGTTAAGCCATTCCTCAGCAATCCTGCCTTGGTGGATACTGTTGTGGAGGAAACTTCCCTGCTTGACCCCACTACTGTTTCACCATGATTCAGGGAGTTTTCTTTCCCTTTCTTCTTTACTTTTATTGCACTTGTCTAGGTCTGTCTGTTGTTGTTTCCTTTTGTTTGATTCCTTTTTGTTAATTTGTGTTAGTTAGTGTTATGTTTTCGCTTTCTGTTTGGAACACTCACTTCACTTTTGGAGGATGAGTTGTTGGTTATTCTGTGAACTGATATCCTTGCTTTGTCTTTGCATGTCAAGTTGCTTTTGGAATTATTTTATCCAGTGTGAGAATTTGAGCCACTCTCTGTTCTTTGTTGTGTGATACCGCCTCTTGAATGCTTGCACAGTGGCCTTGGCTTGACTCTTTCTGATACTTTCCTGATACACATGCATGTTGGGATATGATTTAGGCAATTTTGTTTTGTGAGCCTATAGCCAGATGAGCCTACCTTGAACTATTTCTGTTGATACCCCTTTTTGAGCCTGCATACCCTTTCATTGTTCTACAGCTCATTACAAGCCCTTAGCCTGAAAAACCATGATTATTCCTACCTTAGGAAATTTTGGAGCTTTGGAATTGTTTTGGGAATGGGTGCTCAATTAAGTGTGGTCGCGCACAACAAGTGTGGTTGTGCGCGCACTTGTTGTTGGTTGGTTCTTGGAATTGCTCATTTGTACACCAAAGTGGGATTTCAAAATTTTTGTTTCTCTGCATGTTCTTTGTATAGTAAAAAAAAGAGAGAAAACAAAAAGAAAAGAAAAGAGAATAAAGAAAAGAAATAAAAAGGAGTTTGGATTTGAGCATTGTGTGAGAACCGAAGTTGGAAGTGTTGGTGTTTGGGATTATTTTCATGATTGATTGAGACTTATTCCCCATTGCTCCTCTATTTCCTTGGTTGCTTAGCTACTTATCCATATGTTCCACACCTTGTCCTCAGCCCCATTACAACCTTGAAAAGTCCTTCTGATCTTGACCTGCATGTGTTTCTGGTTTGGTTGTTCATTCTAGAGGCTTGCCAAGTCTGTTTGATGTTTGTTTTTCAGGGATGCTTTGAGAGTAAACAGTAGCCTAGAGATTTGAGTGATACAGTGCATATTTCGTGAGGTTATGTTACTTTCAATTCTCTCCTTAAGCTGAATTGAGTACTTGACATGTTTTGAATTGCTTGGATGATGTTCATGGATACCTTGCAGCTTTGAATCCTTCTGTGTTAGATGTGTTTCCGTTTGTCATGTGTCTGTTTGTCTTGTGTCTTTTTGTCTCTCTTGTTATGTTTGTGATGTCCTTGCTTTGCTTTACTCTTTAATTTTGCCCAGGATTGCAAAAGGGTAAGTGTGGTCGATTTTGATGAGTCATTATTTTCTTCTATTCCACTAGCCTTTGTGCACCCATTAGACAGTTGATTAGTGCTTAATAGTTCATCATTAGAGTATTTTTCATCTGTTGGGCTTTATTGGGCCATTGTTCCGAATTTGGACTAATTTCACATTATTTTGCCTAATTTTTGTTTTTAATTATTTTTAGGTATTTGGGTGAAGCAATTTTGGAGCTTGGACATTAATATTTAGTTGAAGAGACTTTCCACATCATTTCCATGTCATTTCCACGTCAACAAAGTCAATGGGTCAACATTTGAGGCCTAGAGTGGCATTTTTGTAAATCTGAGTGGCAGAGTGGCAATTTTGTAAATATGAGTGGCAGGGGTGATATGACCACGAATTAGGTCTGCATGAAAGGAGGCCAGCCGCTCCATCATCTTGAACCTCTCTTCAAAACCTCCATTTTCGTTCTCCAAGCTTCCATGGACGCCCCCCTTGCGGTTTTTCACGTTTTTGGCTCATTTTTACCGTTTTTATGCATATTTGACAGCACCCATTGAGGGTTTTACGTTTTGAATTCGTTTTGTTGCTTGGGCAGTTCGTTTTGTGGGTTTTATTGACTTGGAACAATACCCATTCATGGGGTTTTTGCATTTATATATGACAACACCGTTTTGCATTCCATTTAAGCTTTGAAATCTCTATTTTTGCTCTTAAATTGCGTTTTTTTCAGATTTCATAAGTTAGGGTTCTTGGTTCTGTTTTGTTATTGCAGTTTTGAAGTGTTTGATTGTTCATTTTCCATGTCTAGCTAAGTTTTTCGTATTGGTTCCTTGAAGAAATTGATTTGAAACCATGAGGTTGATGTTTTGCAATGCACTCCAATTCCTAATTTCTCTTCATCCTATTCAATTTCGTAGCTTTGAATGAAATGGAATTTGTGATGCTTAATCGTGGGTTCATATTTTGCACAATTTCAGAATCCTTGTCATGCTTAGTGAGTTCGGGTTTTGGCCACAGTTGCTTAATCTGTGTGTGTGTGTGTGTGTGTGTGTGAAATTGAAAGAAAGATGTGTGCTATGCTTAATGGCATAATAAAGCTATGTTAATTTTTGCATAGTTGATTAATTCGGATTTCATGAGAGTAAATTGGATAAGAGACTTGATTTAGTAACCTATGATTGGTGGATTTTCAGTGAAATCAAGGGACCAGTACGTTTTGAATTGTGTGTTTAATTCAGTTTTGGTGTTTTGATTAGAATTTAGCAAACTTGTGTGAATCTGCCAAACCCCCCCCCCCCTTGTATTTTATTGTTGTGTTCATCTGGAAATTTCGCTTTAAATGAAAATATTGGTCGTTGGGAGACGACTTGGTTCACTTTCATATACTATATTTAATATATTTTAATTTGGTGGGGTATGGCCTCTATCAAAAGCCTAAAATTCGTGAGCCTCTTGGCTTTGAGCATGTGATCATGAATCACATAGATCCAATCCACTTGGATGTTGTTTTGAATGCAATACATGAGTATCAAATCTCCCTCATTCAATGTTGAATGGGTTCTACCACGTGGAACTATGATTTTTATGACTATCATATCAAGAAGCCTTTGATCCACCTTGAGACCACCAACATGGAAGTGCTTGATTTTAGCAGCAGGAGTCCTCAAACATTGGCCATAGTATTGCATCTTGTTGAATTATGGAACACCTCTTGATTTGAGTCCAACCACATCTTTCCAAGCTCTCTTGTTGATCTCCATTTGAACACCCTCGATGCTGGACAGCAGAACATCATTTTTGAACTCCAAGTACGTGAAAAACACCTTCACCAAGTCTAGATAGATTTTTCCTGAAAGTTCAAGGAAGGACTTCAACTTTTGATGCTTTAGTTGTTGGAATAGACTTTCAAAGCCTTCAGCCCTTAGCCATGAGAACCTCAACACCTTAGAATTGCTTATCTGCTTCCTATTCATCTCAATGAGGAACACTTGAATGTTGCCTCATGATCCTCAAATCATGCTTCAATTCTTCCATGGCTTTCATGATTTGGAGACCTTGGGGTAGGAGGAGTGGAGTGCTCATCATCAGATTAGATAGCTCTTTGGGAACGATGAGGCATGATAAGTGTTGGTATGGCTTTTTCTAAGAGATGTATGATGCAAATGCAGCAATACAAGTGCAGTATTTATAATTCAACAAGCTGATTTTCAGAAATAGTTGATTAAATGGTGCAAATTTTTCTAATTAATTCGTTTTAGGTTACCCAAATCAATTTAATGCAGTCCAAAATAGTATCTCATGCATTCATGATGTTTTCAATGTTTTTTTATGAGTGAATCAATCAGTTCAGGTCATGTGAGCTGCATGCACATTGGAATTGTACACTAGAATGCTTTTTGGTCAAACAAATATGTAAAAGTAACACATGGTTGATGAAATAGGCAGTTAGGAGCAGATAGTACCTGACAAAAAGATGCTTTCTTTGACTGGGTCAGCTTAACAATTCAATTCATTAGTAAATGCACAGTTTAAGAAAAATCAACACGTTGAAAAATAGAATCAGTCGACTAAAACAGCATCAGAGCATCATAGATTAAAAATAGAATCTGATTAAGTGAAATCAGTTGACTGATTTTGAAAATCAATCGATTGAAAATTGTAAAATTTAACTTCATTTTTCTAGATTCAGTTATTCAGTTTTAATGAAATCAACATACTGAATTATGAAAACACTAGATTAAAAATCATAGCAGATCAATTTTCCAGCATTCAGTGGCAGTTTAAGTGAATAAACATGTTGAAATACAGAATCAACAGGTTGACAGATCATGTTTTTGCAAACAGAGGTAGATTTAAGTGAAATCAACACGTTGAAATGCAAAATCAACAGGTTGAATATGACAATTTTCAATTTTTGCATACAGCAGCAAATTTTTATGAAACCAGTGCATGAGTACATAAGATTAACATGCTACAAACACATCAAACCACATTATTGATGTCTAATATGCCTAGTTCAGTTCTTAGCTTGTTAAACCTATCTCTAGCCAATGGTCTTGTAAACAAATCCACCAATTGATTTTCAGTTTTAACAAATTTGATTTCACAATTCCCCTTTGAACATGATCACGAATGAAATGATGCCTAATCTCTATATGCTTGGTTTTAGAATGTTGTATTGGATTCTAGGTTAAGTTGATTGCACTAGTATTATCACAATACAAAGGTACTTTGCTTAACCTTACACCATAGTCCAAAAGTTGATGCTTCAACCATATGATTTGTGCACAGCCATGTCCAACAGCAATATATTCAGCTTCAGCTGTAGAGAGTGCCACACATGCTTGCTTTTTGCTATTCCATGAGATTAGACTTGATCCAAGCAAATGGCAAGTACCACTTGTGCTTTTCCTATCCAACTTGCACCCTGCATAGTCCGAATCTGAAAAACCACTAAGAATTATGTTAGACTCACATGGATACCATAAACCAACATTGGTTGTTCCTTTGAGGTACTTTAGAATCCTTTTTGCAGCCTTAAAGTGTGATTCCTTTGGATTTGCTTGAAACCTAACACATAAGCATACTCCAAACTGAATATTTGGCCTACTTGTTGTAAGATAGAGCAAAGACCCAATCAACCCTCTATATTTGGTTGAATCCACTGGTTGGCCAGCCTCATCTGCATCCATAAGACAATTTGTTGCAATTGGAGTGGCAGCTTCCTTGCAATCCTCCATTTTGAACTTTTTCAACAAGTCAAAACAGTATTTTGATTGGTTTAAAAATGTTCCATGCTTGAGTTGCTTGACTTGTAGCCCTAGAAAGTAGGTAAGCTCACCCATCATGGAGATCTCAAATTCTCCCTGCATAGCTGCAACAAACTCTTCAGACAATGTGTTGTTATTTGAACCAAAGATGCTATCATCAACACACACTTGAAGAAGTATAACATCATTACCATGTTTTCTAATGAAGAGTGTTTTATCCACTACACCTCTAGCATAACCTTTTGATAAGAGAAAATTGCTTAGCCTTTCATACCATTGCCTTGGTGCTTGTTTCAAACCATATAAGGCCTTTTTCAATTTGAAAACATGGTTAGGATAGAGATGATCCTCAAATCTAGGAGGTTGTGATACATACACTTCTTCATTTAGGAAACCATTCAAGAATGCACTTTTCACATCCATTTAATGCAATTTAAAGTTACACATGCAAGCATATGCTAAGAGTAATCTCACAGCTTCTAGCCTAGGTACAAGTGCATAAGTTTCATCAAAATCAATGCCTTCTTCTTGATTATAACCTTTAGCAACTAGTCTAGCTTTGTTTCTTACAATATTACCATCTTCATCCATTTTGTTTCTAAAAACCCATTTAATTCCAATTATATTCATATCATCAGTTTTAGGCACTAGCAACCACACATAATTTCTTGTGAATTGATTGAGTTCATCTTGCATAGCCACAATCCAATTACTATCATTCAAACCATCATTCACATTCTTAGGTTCAATTTGAGATACAAAAGCAACATGTTCACAAAATACAATCCTACGTCTAGTAGATACTCCATATTTCATATCACCTATGATGTTGTCCTTTGATAAACCTCTAGGCTAGATCTAATCTTTGGGCAAGTTGTTGTCTACAACTTTTTCAGTCGATTGTTTTGCCTTTTCAGCCGATTGATTTCCTACAGCAATAGACGTTTCTGCAACAGAAATTTGTTTTTCCAGTAGATCTTCTTCATCTGCATTCTTTGGCACTTTATTTTGCAACTTTGGGTTAGTTTCATCAAATACAACATGCATAGACTCTTCAACAGTCATCAATCTCTTATTATAGACTCTATATGCATGACTTTGTGTAGCATAGCCTAGAAAAACACCTTTATCCGCTTTTGCATCAAATTTGCCAAGACTTTCTTTGCCATTATTTAAGATGAAGCACTTACTTCCAAATACTTTTTGGTGACTTAAAACAAGCCTCCTCCCTTTGAAAATCTTATAAGGGTTTTCTTCAAAATTGGCCTAATCAACACTCTATTTAAAACATAGCAAGCAATGTTGACTGCATCAGCCCAAAAATACTTAGGTAGTGAGTTTTCATTCAACATAGTTCTAGCTAGTTCCTCAAGTGACCTGTTTTTACTTTCAACAACACCATTTTGTTGTGGGGTTCTTGGTGCAGAAAAATTATGGTTAATGCCATGCTTTTCACAAAAGTGTTCAAACTTTTCATTTTGGAATTCCCCACCATGGTCACTTCGAATATACACTATCTTGGAACTCTTTATATTTTCAAGCATCTTGGCAAGTCTTTTGAAAGCATGAAAAGTGTCATTTTTGGAAGCTATAAACAAAGTCCATGTGTACCTAGAGAAATCATCAACAATGACTAATCCATAAAGATTGCCACTAAGGCTCATGGTTCGAGATAGACCAAATAGATCCATGTGAAGCATCTCTAAAGGTCTTTCAGTTGAAACAACATTTTTGGATTTAAAAGAGACCTTAGTTTGTTTTCCTTTTTGACATGCTTCACACACTCTATCTTTCTCAAACTTGAGTTTTGGTAGTCCTTCAACCAGTTGTTTTCTATTCAGCCGATTGAAATGCTGCATGTGTATGTGACAAAGTCTTCTATGCCATAACCAAGTATCATCCTCTTTTGAAAGAAAACAATGGATGCTAAATGATGCATAATGCAGGTCAAGTAGATATATATTATTGACTCTTTTGCCTATCAAAATAATACTACCATGTGCATCATATATCAAACAACTATTTGGTTCAAACATGACTTTAAAGCCTTTATCACATAGTTGACTTATACTTATCAAATTGTGTTTGAGTCCTTCTACGAGCAGCACATTCATGATGTTGAAAGAGGATCCATTGCCTATGACTCCATTTCTAAGGATTTTTCCTTTGTTGTTGTCTCCATAGGTTACAAACGCTTCCTCCTTCAACTCCAACTTTGCAAATTTGGTTTTATCTCCTATCATATGTCTCGAACATCCACTATCAAGGTACCGCAAATTTGGTTTTGTAATAAGATTATTACTTTGCCTTTAATTGAATGTTGGCATATTAAACGATGTTTTAAAATTTCCCGCGTTTGGGCATAATAATATTTCGACGTTTGAATATCAACTTTTATTTATTTATTTAATTAAATAATTTCCCTTAGGGATGTTAAAATGGCCATTTTGGCCTATTTTTCCGCCAGGCGGTGGCGCCTCGCAACTCTTTCCAGAGAGCTGGCACTTGGCGCCACTCTTGAAGAGGCTAGGTGGTGGCCATGTTTTTGCCTCTTGTTCTAATAGTCATCTGATTTCTTTTTGGGTTGTTAGGCCTTAGTGCTACAATGTTTTTTTGCACTTGAATGACTCTATGTTTTGTTGTTCTAGCTTAGTCTTTATATGCAATTAATTCTCTTAGACCTTATCTTTCTCGATATAGTCTTTTTGATTGAATTTGTCATTCCAAAACTAACATTGAATCGTCCGTTTGTACCGAATGTTTATTTTACAGATGGCATCTTCCTCCAACCCCAAGAGAATCAAGACAACCATTGGCAACCCCACTAAAGGGCAGAAACGCAAGGAGAGAATTTATTCTCACCACTTCCTCACTAAAGACAATGAAGACCGTTTCTCAGTGGTCATGTAGAGAAAATTTGTGGCAGAGAGGAAAGTCATTCTGAGACTAGGGGAAGTAAATGAATTCCAACAAGATTTGAGTCGACGCGGTTGGGAAAGGTTGGATAACTACCCTGACACGTTCAGCATAACATTGGTTAAAGAATTCTATGCCAATGCCAAGGTTACCACCTCTACAGCTCCCACCTTCCTCAGCTATGTGAGGGGGAAAAGGGTGCCCTTTGATGCTGAAACGATCAATGAATTCTTGGGAACCCATTTGGCTGATGATGTAGAATGCCAATTCTCAACACTAGATGATGAAGGAGTGGCGCCTGGAAATCTGCTCTAAACATTCTGCTTGGCGTGGGAAGGATTTCGTAGGGGCGCGATTCAGCGAGGTTCCCTTCACCTCCTAGCCCGATTCTTGTCAGCTTTTCTTCATGCCAACATCTCTCCATGCTCCCATGTGTCTGATTTTACGGAGTGACGAGCCACCATCTTGTACATCATCATGACCAACCAGGTGATGAATGTGAGCCAGTATATTGCTAATGAGATCCAACAGTGTGTCAATGTTGCTGGCAATGCCTCTCTATGCCATCCCTTTTTCATCACCCATATTTGCAGCCTGGAAGGGGTCGACACTTCTATATCCCCTTTGGAGAAAGCAACGCAAGAACTAGACTTTTCCTATTTTCAGAGGTTATGCTCAATTGTTCCCAGACCTCGGAGGCGCCAAATAACAAGTTGAGCTAGAGGCTGAGCCAGATGCAACCCCCACGATTGATATGCGATTGCTGACTTTAGAGGCAAAATTAGATCATCTTCAGCTTTTGGAACCTCATATGCAAGCTCTATACCGATTGGGAATGGCAAATACAGATATGCTGAGGGGCATCTCCCTTACGATTCTAGAGTTGAGCACTCGATCACATGGGAAACTGGAATGATGTGCTACCTTTGGTGGAGTTCACCTACAATAATAGTTACCACTCCAGTATTGGTATGGCGCCTTATGAAGCATTGTACGAAAGAAGGTGTAGAACTCCCTTATGCTGGTATTAGGATGGCGAGGCCTTTGTGTTTGGTCCTGAATTTCTACAACAAACAACTAGTAAGGTTAAATTGATTCAGGATCGGATGCGAGCCACTCAGAGTAGGCAAAAGTCTTATGCTGATAAGAGGAGACGACCACTTGAATTTGATGAAGGAGACCATGTATTTCTCCGGGTTACTCTAACCACAGGTATCAGAAGGGTTCTTAAATCAAGGAAGTTGACTCTAAGATTTATAGGCCCTTATCAAATTACACGGAGAATAGGAGCAACGGCGTACGAGATCGCTCTACCACCTCACCTATCCAACTTGAATAATGTGTTTCACGTCTCACAGTTGAGGAAATATATTGCAAGTTCAGATCATGTTTTGGAGTCAGATGAGGTGCAAGTACGTGAGGATCTAACTATGCCAGTTGGACTGGTTCGCATATTGGATACTCAGGTCAAAGTTCCACTCAATACATACTCAATCAACACTAAGGTCAGCAACATGAACTAGATAATGAATCAACAAAGACCACAAAACAGGGGCATGATGAACAAGGTAATTAAGTGGCATGATGAACAACTTAGTGAAATCAAAATGACATAACAGCTCCATCCAAATAGCAATAACACAGTTAATCTAGACAAAAGCATGCAACAGCAACCACATAGAACACCAAACTAATCTAGACTAAACAATCACAAATTCAACTGAACCCCAACCGTTACCAGCGTTGCAGTATCACCAAAATTGGTCCAAGAATGACCCAACTCACACAATTACATCTCAGAGTAACCAAAACAACAACATATCTCAATCAAAATCACAAAACAGAGCATGGTATCAATGCAACTCAGTGAATTTAACAAGGCCAACACAGCACACCTGAAGCACGTTAACTTAGTTCACGAAATGCACAAAAAAATAGAGAATTTAATACATGAACAACATATATGAACTAAAAGAAAAAGAAAACAAGAATGGGTACATGAGTGGATGCAAGGGAGAAGAGTGCCTAGGTTCGTGAGGTTACGAGAAAATGGAGCTTGCGCCTAGAATTTGCTTCAGCCTGCGAGTGAGAGGGATTTGGCTCAAAAATGCGTGGGAGAGGAGTGCGAAAATGGTGTTGTTCGTGTGGGTGCAGGGGTTTCAACCTCGTTGAGTGTTGAGGTGCGTGTTTGTGTGGTCTGTAAGTTGAAGAGGTGAGTGCGTGAGTGACAGTTGAATGAGAGGCGAGGCTAAGCGGTGGGAGCAGCAATGGTGATCGTTGAAATTAGGGCAGAATCTAGGTTAGTTCATGAAATTGGGGAATTGGGAGTGGGGATTGTGAGATTAGGGTTTGAGTTTGAAAAGGATTGGGAATAATGGAGTGAGGGGTCGAGATAGGGAGAGTGAGAGTGAGAGTGGTTGAGGTTGAGCGTCAGCTTTATTGGGCCAAAACACTATTCATACAAATTGAATCACGAGCTCGTGCATAGCACCGATTTCCAGCGTTGAGCGCCGATTTCCAGCGCTAAGCGCTGTATTAGCAAAAACCAGAATTTCAATCTTTCTAGTGTGGCACTGAGCGTCCAAATCTAGCGTTAAGCGTTGAAGCTGTAAAGGTGTATTTTTCGCGTTGACTGAGGCTAAGCGCTAAAGCTGCAGAGTTTTGATTTCTATGCTTTTTCTCTCAACCTTTGAACCTTGGCACTCAACACTTATGCAAACATGTATTCAAAAAAAAAACCAAGCTAAGACTAACTTAAAAAAGCACCCTAAAACCACACTAACAACATTTAAAGGTTGATGCACACATGACTTAAAACAAAGAGAAAAACATGCTCAACTTGGCATCAATTTTCACAAACACACCAAATTTCACAATAAGACTTAAAGCAACAAACTGAAATAAGAGAAACGATTGAGAACATTGGGTTACCTCCCAAGAATTGCTTGTTTAACATCACGAGCCTGACGGGTAAGGCGCTTAAGCTTGGTTGGTGATTTTGGTGTGCTCCTTCCCAACCTCACACTTATACAACTTCAATTGATCACTAGTCACCAATTTAGTCCTTCTAGAATAAAGAGCTTCAATTTCAATCCTTCCATCAACTTTGATGTCTCTAATAATTCATAGCTTTGCCCCTTTTGACTTGAACCTTCTAGGAGAAATCTTCAAATGTTCATTTCTCATCACAATTAGTTGGCCAAGTCTAAGCTCATTAGTTCCCATCAAAGAGTGGTGGTGAACTCGAACGTCATCTTTCTCTTCCTTCTCTTCATTCACTTTCGTAGAGAAATAATTAGAGCACTTTTCAAGCAACTTTGAAGCTTGCCAAGGTCTACTAGTCACAGATAAGAATTCATTGATGGCCTTAAGACTAGTTTGTTCATCAGTCGGTTCTTGCACAGCTTCAAGAACATTGAACGTCACCTCCTCATTTTGGTCTTTCAATTTTAGCGTTCCATCATCCACATTGATAAAAACCTTTGTTGTCTTCATTAATGGCCTCCCAAGAATGAGAGGTACCCCTTCATCTTTCTCCATTTCCATCACCATAAAATCTACTGGGAATTTAAGGTTATTTATTTGCACCACCACGCCATAGGGGTATTTGACGGAGTTGTCTGCTAACTGCAAGGCCATCCTTGTTAGCTTGGCTTTGAGACCACCAATCTTTTTAAGCATAGATAGGGGCATCATATTAATGTTAGCCCCTAAGTCAACAAGATCTTTCCCCATATCTTGATTTCCAATGGTGCAGGGGATGGTGAAGCTACCCGGATCCTTGAATTTTGGAGGAAGATTTTTCTGAATAAAGGCACTACAATTCCCTTGCACTTCAATGGTTTCCCCTTCCATGTATTTCTTCTTTTTGCCAAGGAATTCCTTCGTAAACTTTACATAAGAAGGTATTTGTTGTAGTGCTTTGGAAAAGGGGATCTTGATCTCAAGTTGCTTGAATATGTCTTTGAACCGAGCTAATTTTTTCTCCTTCTCTTTTCTTGAATGATTTTGAGGATATGGAATGGGCTTGACAACAAATTTGTCTTTTTATCTTTTCTTTTCACTTTTATTCTCTTCTTCTTCCGCGACAATCTCTTCATCAACTTCTTCCGCGACAATTTCTTCATCAACTTCTTCCTCTTGAATCTCTTCTTCATTCTTTTACTTTTCTCTAGCCTCCACCTTTTCTTTAGAACCTAGCCCAACCTCCTTTCCACTTCTAGTGAAGATGGCCTTACATTTCTCTTTGGGGTTCGCTTCGGTGTTGGTGGAAAAAGAACTTCCTCGTTGATCAGCCAATTGCCCCACTTGCACCTCCAAGTCATCAGTGTATCTTTGATTTTGAATTGACATTTGCAAGAACTGCAACATCATGTTCTCAAGCTTTGAGGTTCTGTCAGTCAAAGAGGGATGGTGATAACTTGGTTGAGTTGGGGGTCTATTAGAGGGTTCTGATTGGCCCATGTTCTGGTGAGGCCTCCATCCTTGACTGAAATTTCCTTAATGGCCCTGATTACTCATATAGCTAACTTCCTCCTAAAATGTTCTTTGCATGGCACGTTGTCCATTAGAATGGTTTTCCCCACACAATTCACAGCATTGCCCTTGTTGATGTTGAGCTAGAGACGCATTTTGAAGTTCTTGAGGAAGTTGAGAAAGTTTCTTCATGAGAGCTTCAAGTTGTTGAGTTATGATTTTGTTTTGAGCTAGCAAGGCATCTTGGGATTGAAGCTCTAAGACACCTTTCTTTTGCAAATGGGTTCTCTCATTATAAGTGTCATTGTCACTAGCTGCCATGTTCTCTACCAACTCGTAGCCTTCCTCCGGTGTCTTCCACTTGATATTTCCTCCAGCTGAAGCATCCAACATAAGCTTTGTTTGGGATCTAAGTCCTGCCAAGAAAAATGTAATTTGTGTACGTTGATCGAACCCATGAACGAGAGTTTTCCTTAGCAGTCCTTTAAATCTATCCCATGCTTGACCCAAGGACTCATCAACATCTTGTTGGAATGCGAATATCTCTTGCTTTCCCTTGTTGACTTTGGACTGGGGGAAGTATTTGTTCAAGAATTTGGCCACCACATCATCCCAGTCATTTAAGTTATTCTGTGGGAAGCGTTTTAGGCAAGCTTTAGCATTTCCCGCCAATGAGAAAGGGAATAGACTTAGGTGGATGGCCTCATCTACTACTTGATGGATCTTCACCGTGTTGCATATCTCCAAGAAAGTTGATAGATGAGTGTATGGATTTTCATGAGTTAATCCATTGAATTGATTACTCTGGACCAAGTGAATGAGAGTTGCCTTCATCTCCATATTGGTGGCATTGACGGTCGGCCAAGCAATACCATTAAAGTTGATAGGGCTTGTGAACGCTGCATAATCTTCCAAAGTGCGTCTTTCACGATCTCTACCATCACCATGAGGATTTTCAGCCATTTCTTCCTCTGGAAATGAATCAAGATTCTGAGGAGTTGACGGAAGAGTTTCTAAAGCAGGAGAGTAAAGGGCAACTTGTTGTGCTTGAGCTCGTCGTCTCCTTATGGCACTATTGTTTCTACGGGCAGTTTTCTCTATCTCAAGATCAGCAAGGAGTGGTTCTAAAGACACAGTCCTCCTTGTACAGATCCTACCCTGCATACACTAGAGAGCAATAAAAAAGACAAGCTCGAACTACAAGTTAGCCCAAATAATGTGTGTATAAAGCTAAAAAAAATAGTAAACATTAAAAAAAGAATTAAGTCTAAATAAGTCAAAAAATCACACAATAGTCAAGTATTAGACATGGCTCTTCGGCAACAACGTCAAAAACTTGTTAAGACTCCGGCAAGTGTACCAGGTCGAGCAAGTAGTAACCGGTAAGACCAGGATATCGTTTCCCAAGAGACTCATGTATACTAAATATTTGGGTAATTAGCGACTAATTTAAACTAAAGAATGAATCCATATTTTGAGTTTCATGTATGAAATTAAATTTTGCATAAATGATTAAAATTGAACTTTGGAAGTTAGAGGCACTTAGTGAATGGAAAAGATTAGAAATGATATGAACGGATATTGTCGGGGTTAGAATTCACAAACTATGCTCTCATGCAACTACAATTTTACACCCTCTAAATTAATATGCCAATGCCAACCCACAATTTTACTCAAACCCTAATTCCTTAATGGATTAAGCCTAAATTTCCTTATTAAGAGTCAATTCCTTAAACTCTTAATAACCAAATTTGCTTTATGCACTAAGGTTTAATACAACCAATGGGTCAAGCCTTGTTCCTAAGTATAAGCTCCATTGAGTTTTCTTGTTCCAAATCAAGGTTTCAAAAGATATTTCCACACCCAATGAACCAAAAATCATTCAATGGATGGGTAAATCAATGCAAGCATTAAGTGAAGAAACAAGAAGACTAGCATTCAATGAAAGAGGCATTTATATATTCAAAGCATTGCAATTACATAAGAGTGCAGTGGTTACATCTAACCCCAACAAAAATGGGTTTAGCTCTCCATTGTCATGGAGAGCTCAAGCTTGCAAATGGAAGAAATGGAAGAGAAAGAGATACAAGGAGGAAGAAGGAGTCGTGCCCACAAGCCCTAGCACACCTCCAAGCTCTCCAAAACGAGTTTGCTTACGCATCCCACTGCCAAAGATCGTTTCCCCTCGAGAATCTAGAAGAAATAGGTTTAATTTTGCAACATTAGCTCAGGTGCCGCTCAGCGTCATCCTCGCACCACTCAGCGTCCAAAAATTGCGAGCCAATCAACGCTCAGCGCTGGCTTCTGGCGCTCAGCGCCCAAAAATGTGAGAAGAATGGCGCTCAGCCTTGAACTGCTATGTTCATATCTTCAATTTTGGCTTTTTTTTTCTTCTTTCTTCTTTGGTTGACAACTTCTTTGGGTTGAGACAAAAGCTTCCTATCGTTAAATTGGTCACAAAAGTGGGGATTAGTGGTATAATTATATCTATGTAACCCGTATTGTATTTATTCACAAAAGCAAAGTAAAAGTGAGGATTAAGTGGGTAAAAAGCTCAAGAGGAGTTGGTTTTGTTAGCAAAAGATAGCCTAGATAATGGTAAAAATATACATTATCACACATGCACATCTACTACTGTTTTTGCACCAAAATAGCAAATACCCAACTATAGATGACATTGATAGAGCAATTTCAGCTGAAATTCCATGTCCACTACAAAATCTAAAGCTACATCAATGTGTTAATGAACATATGATTCATGGACCTTGTGGAGTAGTCAACAAATCCCTTCCTTGCATGAAGAATGGTAAATACTCACGCTTCTACCCAAAAACATTTCAAAGCATTACAACTATTTCAAAAGATGGTTTCCCACACTATCGTCGAAGAGACAATGGAATATGTGTTGTAAAGAATCATGTTTCAATAGATAACCGTTTTTTGGTTCTGTATAACCCAAAGTTATTACTTAAATATCAAGCTCATATCAATGTTGAATGATGCAACAGAAGTACTTCAATCAAGTACTTATTTAAATACATCAACAAAGGTTATGACAGGATAACAGTTGCTATAGTTAATAATAGCAATGAATTTGGTGTTATACATCAACCATCAGATGAAATCAAACAGTACCTTGATTACAGATATATATCGTTATGTGAAGCATGTTAGAGGATCTTTTCATTTTCGATTCACGGAAGAAACCCATTGTAGAAAGATTATTTTTCCATCTTCCTGGACAACAAGCAGTGTACTTCAAAGATGATGTTTATATTGATGATATCATTAGAAAGCCAACTATTGCAGAGTCCATGTTCACAAGTTGGATGGAATGTGACAAAAACTACGAAGATGCTAAAAGCTTAACATATGCACAGATGGTATCAAAGTTTGTATATGTAAAGAAAGATAGATGTTGGAAACCAAGGAAAATGGGAAACACAATTGAAAGACTAATTCAGGTGTCGTCCAGTACAGGAGAACTTTTCTATCTAAGAAGAATGCTAACAGTAGTAAAGGGGTCACTATCTTACGAACAAATCAGTACTGTAGACAATATATTGTATCCTACATTTAGAGAAGCCTATGAGGCATCCAGATTTTTAGCAAATGATAATGAATATGTAGAAGCCATCAAAGAAGAAAATGATTGCGGTTCTGGACACTACCTAAGAAAACTTTGTTACAATGCTATTATCTAACAGTGTTAACCAACCACACCAACTATGGGAAAAAACTTGGCAATGGTTGTCTGACGGCATACTATATATGGAATGAATAAAAGCTTCAAATCCAGGTACTGTAAATTTTATTTGGCCGCTTTAAAATCTTAACTAATATTTTAACATAAACATTTGACTAGCTATATTTGTATGCATGCAGAACAACAATTAAGCAATGACATCTTGAAGAACTTAACATTACTGCAACTAGAAGAGATGTTACAAAGAAATAGAAGAAGCCTAACACAATTTCCATTTATGCCTTATCCTGATGGTTTTGTTACAGCTATTATGGAAACATGTTAATATACTCTGAAGTGGATTATAATGTTGTAGATGAACATAACCTATTTCAAAAATATTACACTTCCATGAGAGGTAAATAATTCTTACCTAACTTGCTATACTAAAATTGTACAAATTATATAGTCATTATTGATTTATGAGCATTTAATGAGAGGATTAAAATTTAACAGATGAATAAAGGAAAATTTTTGAAAAAGTCAACCAAACTGTTGTTAACAATATATGAGGAATGTTCTTTTTGTATGGATATGGAGGAACTGGAAAAACTTTCATGTGGAGTACTTTATCTTCAACATTACGTTCCAAGGGATAATTGTATTAATAGTGGCATCGAGTGGTATAGCATCTCTTTTGTTATCAGGAGGAAGAACAACACATTCTAAATTCAGAATTCCAATCCCAACCATAGATAACTCAATTTGCAACATAGAGCAAGGATCTAAAGCAGCGAAATTATTGAAAGTAGTTGATCTTATTATTTGGGATGAAGCACCAATGGCATACAAATTATGTTTTGAGGCATTAGACAAAACTCTTAATGATGTAATGAAACACCACAAAAAATCGAATTCAGTCTTTGGAGGTAAAGTTGTAGTGTTTAAAGGTGATTTTAGACATATACTACTTGTCATTCCTAGAGGGACTCGGTCAGACATTGTAAATGCAACAATCAATGCATCATACCTTTGGGAACATTGTCAAGTTATGACACTAACCAAGAACATGAGACTACTACAAACAGGTTTAGAAACAAGTACAGCTTCAGAAATTCAATAGTTCTAAGATTGGATAGTTAAACTTGGTGATGGTTTATTATGTGAACCAAATGATGGAGTAGTGGATATTGAAACACCACCAGAATTTCTGATTTCAGATTTTAATGATCCAATCAAAGCAATAGTATCAAGCACATATCCTTATCTATTACAGAACTATAGCAATGCTAATTTCTTGAAGAGTAGAGCAATATTGGCGAGTCGAATAGAAACTGTTGAAGAAATCAATGAACACATATTATTCTTAATTCCTGGTACATATCTATATATATTTACACAGTTCATATATATTATGTTTGTATTATATGTCTAATGACGATTATTAATAATACTATGCAGGAGAAGAGAAAGAATATCTAAGTGCAGATTCAATTGATAGATGCGACAATCCAGTGAATGATGACTACGACGTCATTACTCCAGAATTCCTAAATTCATTGACAACGTCTGGAATACCCAGTCATAAAATCAAACTGAAAATACGAGCACCTATAATGCTTCTAAGAAATTTGGATCAAGTAGAAGGCCTCTGTAATGGAAGCAAATTAATTATTACAAGATTGGCAAAACATGTAATATGAGCAAGGAATATTACTGGAAACAAAGAGAGAAATGAGGTTTACATCCCACGTATGTCTATGTCCCCATCTCAATCTCCATGGCCATTAAAGTTGATCAGAAGACAATTTCCTATTATGTTATCTTATGTTATGACTATAAACAAGTCATAGGGCCAATCTTTATCTTATGTTGGATTATACTTGCCAAAACCAGTATTTAGCCATGGTCAGTTGTATGTTGTTGTTTCTAGAATTTAGAGTAAATTAGGATTAAAGATCTTAATCTATGATAATGACAAAAAACCACAGAGTTGTACAACAAATGTTGTATTCAGAGAAATATTCCAAAATGTATAACAAATTAAAAATGTGTTAACTTTGATATCTAAATTATGATGATTATATAATATTTGCGGTTTATATATCTAATTCGTATAAAATTAAATTAATTACCATCAACCTAATAAAATGTTTAAGCTATCTAAATTAGCTTTTCGACAAGCTAATGAAACCAGTCTGGTATATAACATTATACAAATTAGACTGAACTAAACAGATATACAAAGGAAGATTTGAAAAACCATACCTGAGGACTAAATATTCAAATGAACCATAAAAACCGAAAAAATTCAAGGATAATTGATTGTAAAATCGTAACTGAAAGAGGTTACAAAATAACACAAATCGAAATGCAAATACAAAATATCAAAACTCACAAAAAACATACCATCAATCTTCTTTTTTATTCTCCATTCATTGATAACATTATGTTACAAATTCTATAATATACTTCTAGGAGAAGAAAACTGCCTTATCATTTAAAGCAATATCAACCGTCAACCAACCCACAAAATAATAATAAATAATGTAGTTATGAACTCAACACTCACATTTGGTTTTTCTATTCAATGGAGACAATCTACTCATTTATAAATGGGTTAAATATGTTTTTGGTCCTTTAAGTTTCAGTGAATTTTGGAATTAGTTCCTCTTCAAAACTTTATACCAATTTAGCCTTTCATCTTTAGAAATGCGTGAATTTAATCATTCTTACCAAATTTTGTTAAGTTTCTTTGACATTTTAATCATATTTTATGATAATATTTGAGTTAACATTGAAAATAAAATGTGTCAAACAGTGTAAACAATTCAAATACTATCATAAAATGTGCTTGAAACGTTAGATAAACTTAACAAAATTCAGTTAAAAGGACTAAATTTACGCATTTTTAAAGATAAAAGACTAAATTGGTCAAAACTTTTGAAGACGAACTAATTTCAAATTTCACTGAAACTTGAGGAACCAAAAACATATTTAACCCTTTATAAATTCAATTCACTATATTCGATCTACAACTAAATCCACCGAAAATACCATACTGATAAATTAATACTTACAAGTGCCAAAATTATATTATCACATAAATAAAATACTAACTACAGGACAGGACATTGTTACCGTATCATATATAATATTGTGTAAAAATTATATTAATCAATTAGTACGTTTAAGATAAGTAGGGGTGGGCAAAAAATCTAATTTTCTTGATCCAATCCACTTTTGCTCCAATCCAATCCATTTATAATCCATTTTATTAAAAATCCAATCCATTTAAAATCCATTTAATGGATCTAGATTTCAATCTAATCTACATTTTATATATTTTATGGTTGGATATCCATTTTATAAATCAAGATTTTTAAATGTGGATAATCCAAAAAATCCAACCCAAATTTTCAATTTAAATTTTTAGTTGGGTTAGATTAAAGGTTGAGATGGACTATGCTAAATTCAGACTTGGATGAGCCTTGCTCGATGACCTATACGAATCGGGCAGGCCCGACGATCATAAGAGGTTCGGCGAGCCTAAAGATATGAACGGGCTAAGCGGACCCAATGACCTGATGAGCCAGGTGGGCCCGAAGACCTGAACGGGCCAGGCAGGTTCGAAGATCCAAACGGGCCAAGCGGGCTCGAAGACCCGAACGGGCCAAGCAAGCCCGATGACCTGAATGGGTCAAGCGGGCTTGAAGAACCAAACGGGTCAGGGACGCCCAAAGACCCGAACGGGTCAGGCCAAAGACCCGAAAGGGTCACGCAGACCCGAAGACCTGAACGGACCAGGCAGGACCAATGACGAAAACAAGTCAAGCAGCCCAAAGACCCAAACGGGTCAAGCAGGCCCAAAGACCCTTATGGACCCGACGACCCGTACGGGCCTGACGAACCGAATGGGCCCGATGAACCGAATGGGCCCAAAGACTCGAATGGAGCGGACGACCTAGATGGGCCCGGCGACCCAGACGGGCCCGACGATCCGGACGGGTGTTACGACCTACACGGGCCTTACGACTTGGATGGACACAACGATAGGAACGGGCCGGACGACTCAGATGGGCTCAACGATCCGGACGGACCTGATGACTTAGATGACCCAGAAGGGCCTGACGACCCGGACGGGCCTGACGACCCTGACGACCCGGATGAGCCTGACGACCTACACGGGCCTTACGACCCGGATGGCACGACGAAACGAACGGGCGCGTCGACCCAGAAGAGCATTACGACCCAGACGGGCCCGACGATCTGAACGGGCCTGACGACCCGAACGGGCCTGTCTGGGTCGTCTAGCCCGTCCGGGTCGTCGGGCCCATCCGGGCCTTAATGACACAAGTTTTAAAAAATTCAATTTAAATTTCTTTTATAAAAAATGGATTCTGGATTTTGAACTTGATCCAAATATTTGGATTGGATTTAAATATTGATCCAAATATTTGGATCTGGATTTGAAAAAAATCCAAACTACTTTTACTAAAAATATGGATTTGGTTCAAAAATCTAATCTAATTATTTGGATCTAAAATAGATGTGGATTGGATCATTAAAAATCTAATCCATGCCCACCCCTAAAGATAAGGGATCATTTTAAATTACAGGACATTGTTATGTTTGAGATAATAGATCTCCGTATAACAAAATAAATTTTACTAAAGCATTATAATAAATAAAATATTTTAATAAACTTATAAAAATTAATCTTAAAATCAATAACCAAAATAACCAAAAAGGACATTCCTACAGTAATTCATAACTTTTAATTATTTTAATTTTAATAAGTATTCCAGAACACTTACAAACATTGATAAAAGACCAATAAACCAGCAAATATTTCAAGAATAGAAAGAACATGGTAGAATAGAAAACACTTCTATTAAAAATGATGACGAAGAAACTGATATACACGAAAAATCTACAAATGAAAAAGCAAACGTCACAAATCAAATATATTTCGCAATGCTGAAAAGACATATTGTAATATCTACACACATTCCTATTTTACATTTATCTAAAAACAATAAATATATTCACGTCAAACAATAAATGTATGTAAATGTATTTAAAAAATAAAACAAATTATTACTATTATTATTATATTTCGTATAATATTAATTTGGTATAAAAAACTATATAAAAAATAAAAAACAATAAATAACTACAATAAATTAAAATATTACTATTATTATTGTATTTAACAAATAAATTATTATTTTTATATTATGTATTTAACACTTTTTTTTAAATATAATAAATACTTCAAAAATTTAACATACAATTAGAAAAAAAAAAAACAAAGACCCGTGTCAGATGCTAGTTTCTTTAAAAGAAACTGTTTTAAAATTATATTGGTATACCGACCCCTTAGGATAATCTCTAACTCTCATTGAATGTTCTCTTAAATGTTTTTTTAGTCACATTCAAAACAATTACAAGAAATTCGTCACCTTCAATTTTTTTTAATTTTACAAAGGGAATACATAATTAATAAAAGGAAATTAAATGAAATTCCATGAATTAATATTCGGTATTCATTTATCAACCCAATTAATTGACATAAGTTATTAGAAATGCTCCCTCTTTTTCTTGTCAAAACATTTAAACTATGCTTATAATTAATTAAAAAGCTACGAAATATATTAAAAGAAATCCAAGTTTGATGAATCATTTTACAAAATACATAAACTTGTCTTTCATGATATCAAAGAACAGTTTTCCAAATTAATTTGAAAAACAACGTACATTTTCTGTGAGACTAGCTCCGGAACTCAGTTTAAATGGTTCACCAACAATACTATACATACGGATAAAAATAATTTTCGAAAATGACCTTAAACCAAGTCGGATTCATATGGGTACAAATTTAAAATTGCTAAATCAATACAGCGAAGTAAAAAAATGAAATTTCTTTTTTCAGATACATAAATTAATTTAAATTATTTTTCCAAAATGAATAAATAAAAAAAAATCTCTTGACACATTAAATATATCTCAAAAATCTCGACAACATTTAATCTTAATATTAATATCTTGACAGAGCAAGTAAAAGTAACACATGTAAAGAAGACATCCTCCATTATAAGAAGGCATCAAAATTGCTGGAAAAGTCCAAAATCATTTTAATGACAACAAAACATTTTAAATGTAAACATAGAATTGCGGAAAATGAAAAAAAAAACGAAATAATAGGACTATTTCTAAGAGAAAATATAGTTAATTCCAAATAAAGCTTTTTCTCACAAAATGTGTGGTAAACTCTGGAGAATGTCATTGTTAACTCAGCACTCCTCCTTCACTTTTGTTAAGCACTCTTCCTTCACTTTGGTTAAGTGGCTCAGACTTAATGTTGATAGGGCTGATGTAGTGCACAAAGCTTGTAGGGTGCGCACAACCTGCAACAAGACCATAATGTTAATAAGTGTCTTTACAAGGTTTAATATATAAAAAAAAATTATATACAAAAAATAATATTTCAAGGACCGGATGAAAAGCAATTTTAGATAGAAACTAAACAAAGAATTGGCTAGGAAAAAAAATTATATATATATTATATATATATATATATATCATAATTTTTTATTTTACTATTCTTACCTCCTCTTTGCCTATGCTAACTACTTTCTCTTTTAAGTCATGAACGGGGATGTCCATACTGTTCAGCAAAGACATAACAGAAAAGGAGGAGGAAGGAGTCACAACCAAATCATCTGTTGCCATATACATGGTCGGTCCTTTGGCATATCCTTTAACGTTGTTACTTGAATCAGACAAGGGATCCACAAACACCGAAGCCACACAACTTTCTACCAAGGGGTTCACTTTCTTACGGGTGGAAGTTAAATAGCAGACTTTAATTCTTTCAGTAAAGTGATCTTCGATGTTAACGTAACAAAAATAATTGGGGACAACGTCGCACATTAGCGGTAGCAAATTACCCCTTTTGAACTGTGCGGCAAGAACAGGAGCAACAACCTTATTTTTCACTTCCTTTGTGATCCAATATTTGTCATCCAGATCAACAACACTCCTGTACAATCCATCAACACTACCAAAATAACAAAATCCTTTCGTCAAATGTACCGCACCTCCTAAAGGTATAGTCAGCAAACTGAAAAGAAAATCCGCAAAATCCTCGTTTCCTTCGGCAAACACTATCTTTCTATTAGATTTTCTCTGCATTATCTTCACTGTGATTTTACCACTATCTCTTGCTTGAAAATCAGAGAGAACGATTCTTTTCCTTTTCAGTAATCTCTCACCGGGAAGTTTTTCTAAGAACAAATCTGTCAAAACTGTCTTTGAGCACAAACTAAGTCTCAACAGATCCACTACCTGTAAAAAGCAAAAATCGATACATAATCATAATCATACCAACCTTAAACAGTCGTTCAATAAACAATCTTAAGAAACTAATATGAAATGCAAGTACAAAAACCTGATTCTTAGTTATATTCACTGTCATTTCGCTTACAAAAGACACGTTTCTTATTCCACTATTCTGTAGCACATTAACAGTTGTATTCATTGAGTTTGGAAAAACTCTCAGATCGTCCGTGATCATGAAACTGGAATTACTCAGAACAAAACCATCGAAAGAGTCAGATGTTTCAGTAGAAATAGGATTTGCTAGTAAACACTGTTTAATGAGACCTGAGTTTAATCACATAAAATACCAACACTACTCTCAATCCAAAACCTTAAGACAATGAATTTGTGGATCTTTATTTTTATATAGTGCTCTACTTTCTCATTTTTAACCAATATGAGACTTAGACTTCCACTTGAATTCCTAACAACCCCCACATCTGCATCTTTTATTTCTGAAGGTGCTTATCAAGACAGGGCTTTGGTGTCTACAACTGATCAAGTTTTCACATACAAAATACCGAGTGGGTTCTGTGTCGTCAATGTTTATCTTCAAACTCCTGCAATAAGCTTCCACTGAGTTTCTCGGACGCAGTAGCATTTCCTTACACGTATCTGTGGGAAAACACCCTTTGTCGAGATTCTCCACACTTTGATAGAGCGAAATGAGTGATGCAATTTCAGGTGGCTGCGACTTACACCCCTTGCGTACAAGTCTTGCGATGGTTCCTAAAGGCATTGTTAAGAAGCTGCACAGAACATCCACAAAGTCCTTTCCTGCTTCGGCAAAGATAACTTTTCTTTCTTCTCTGAATACTGTGAGCTTCAAGGTAATAAGTTTCTCAGATCCAACAGCAGTGGCCATTGTAATCTACCAATTATCTATACCTTTTGTTGTAAATCGCTTGAAAATATAAATCTCCCTTTGTTTTCAGACAGAAGGTAGGAAAGGTAAAGACAATTTGAAATGTTCATTAATCGTAAAGAAGAGAAACAAGAGGAAGGGCAATATAATTATTATTATTATTATTACTACTATATCTAAAACCGGTCTAAGATGGTCATTTATTTTGAACTGTGTCCATTCCTTTTCGTACTGAAAATTAATACCATGGGTTATGAAGTGACAGGTGCTTTATTATTGTATGGTTACAAGAATAACTCATTATCATATTTTACTTCTAACACGCATATTTTGTCAGTATTTTGTCCAATAACCGACTTAACCAAAAGTTTTACAGATGATTCAATCGTAGCTTTCAATTGTTTTTTCCCTCTATGATGAATATAAAGATGCGGTTGTCCATATTACAAAACTTTACTTTTTTTTTTTATCAGCAGTTATAATCTATATATGTATAATAAAATGACAACCATCAGCAACATTTTAAAAATTTAAATTCATCAATCACAAAATTTAAAAATTTTAAATTTAATTAATACTATCTTCTCTTTTTCTTGATCCAAACAATTTTAATTTTAATTTTCTTTTTATTTTAAATTCATTCAAATGCATCCACTAAATCTATCATTTTAATTCAAACACACCTTAAAAAAAATCTACCCATCAAATTTATCTTTTTAATCCAAACACACCTAAAAAGAAAAATTAAACCACACCTTCAAATTAAACAAGTGCCACTCCATATTTCTTACATGTAGCTTTGTGTGCTTTTAACATTTCTTTTATTGATGCAAACAAAAAATTCAAAAAGTACATTCTCACATAAATATTAATACTTAAATATTATACTTTGTACATTATTAATGAGAACAAATCAATAATAATTTTAAAAAATCAATAATAATTAATAAATTACAATATTTATTGAATTACAATATATTTATCTATAAATAATCTATAAATAACACACCTCAAACCGTCACAAAAAAATAAATTTTAAACCTAAATCAAACACAATAATCAAAAATTTCAAAATTTATTAAAAGGAAAAAAATGTTAAACACACTCCATAACTATTATGTATAAATAATATAGATAATAATTTTATTCTAAAAATTTTGAAAATTAAATTTTCCACTTAATTAAAAATTTATCACTTAACTAGAATTTCATCACTTAATTAATAATTAAACTAATAATAATAATTTAAATTAATAATAATAACTAAATTACAATAATTATTGAATTACAACTATAAATGATAGATAACTTTAAATAATAATTTGATTTTAAGAAAAAATTGAAATTAAAATTCATCACTTAAATACAATTTTACCACTTAATTAATATTTATATTAATATTAATAACTACATATGTCACTTTCAAATTAATATTAGTAACTAAATCTGTCATTCTATTCACAAGAAAAGCTGGAAAAAAAAATAATAACAATAATATTTTAAATAACATTCATGTATTTTTAATTTTTTATATCTAATATAATAATAATTATAATAAATAAATTTTAAAGGAAAACATTTGAAAATTTTGTAGATGTAATCACATTAAAACTACTAAAAATATATAAATATAAATATTTGTTTTCTTTTCCTATTTGTAACAAAAAATGATAACAATTTTCTATTATATCTAATATCTAATGATAACTATAATATTTCAAACAGCACAAAATGAATTGAGATTTTGCTTTTTACATCTAATAGCAATCTTCAACATAAATGGCAGTTTTCAATAAACCATCAATCTCTTCCATATCCTCCACAACTTTCTCCTTTTCTCTGCAACTTTCTGCACATTTTTATTCTCGAATTTTTTTTCTCGGTTGTTGAAACGACATCACATTTTATGCATTTTCCTTGTCTATGTTTCTGTTTCTGTTCTTACTCAGTCAAACAACCTATTCCCATTTCGGGTTTTTCGTGTGTGTATTACTTTTGCTTTTCAGAACTATACAAAACTCTTTTTCTTCTCTCACTTTTAGTAATCCCTGTTTTTGAATGCTTCTTACATTATTCAGTGTTCTGTACAAGGTTTGTTTTGGTGAAAGTTGTATTTATTTTGCTTTGCATCTTCGATTGCAATTCTGAATTTTGGCTGTTAGTGATTTAGGATTTTCAAAGCTCTCATTAATAACATTGTTATTCTCTTAAACTAGTTTTTTGACTTTTTTTTTATTATTGATAATAAATTATAGAAGTGTAACAATTTGTTTTAAAAATTTAATAAAATATAAATCTATAAGATGTTAAACTTAGATAATGATATTATTGAAATGATAATAAACATAAGTCATGAAATACATCATTTAGAACAACAACATTTTACAAATATGCTTAATCTAATCACAACAACAACCATTAACAAAGACCTCAATATTTGGTTCGATAAAATCATTGTTTGTTTAGAAGATAACAATATCACCTTCTTTTAACTCATTTTCAACACAAAATAACTTCCAACCTTGACCTATCTTTGTTGAACTTCTATTCCTATTTGATAATAGGATTTTGCAATTGACTATAGTTTTGGGCCCTATAAGAAACACATATTCTACCTTCTCGTCCCGAGTGAAGTTGGCAAACTTTGATGGCAAGTCCTGTATGATTCAAATTTTATTGTTAGTGCATTAATTAATTTCATTTAATTATATGTAAATTGATATTATAATACTTGAAATGATCAAAAGAATTCGTAAGACATATACCAAGTGACTTGCTTTGCTTTGATACTTTGTCAATTTCACTAAAAATATAGATCTTGTTTCTTGATGACTGATACGGCACATAAATGTTGACAAACTCCTTGGTGTACAACCATCTTTAAACATAATTATGTGAAATAAAGAATTTTCCATATACTGAAACCGCATGTGAGAGTCACTTTTGATGTCATACAAATCTCTCATATTACTCCAACCTTCTATGATTTTTGGGTTATTTGAATCCATGTTATAGGTAACTATCGTGCTCTTACCATTTACATCTACCAAGTGCCACTGTTGAACTAATTCATGTTCATAAGCAACAGCAAAATGTCGATCGACAAATCCAAATGGCTACAAATTAATAAACATAGTAAAAAAACGAACAAATTTATCTCTGCAACGAAATGAAAACATTAACTCAAACAATTATATGAGGGAAAAATCTAGAAATCTTAATGTGCCTGATACAATATGAATCAGGATGATACAATTCACACCAGAAAACACATAAAATAACAAATATCAATGCTTTCCAAAAATTTATTTCTGTTCTTAAATTTACAACATACTTGAGAGCAGATGTAGATGGTGTTGAAGTTCAAAAGAATTCTTCTGTTGTTTGCTCCATATGTACTGGTTTGCTCCATCTCCATTCATGTAATTGTAGAAAAAAATAGAAGGTTTAAATATATGGGTAACTGAAAAGGAGTGTGAATGAATGGTAAAGTTGAAGTTGAGAATGGAAGAGCAAAGATTATCACGTGAAAAAGGAATATTACCTAAAAGTGGCAGCAAAGATGCAGTATCACGTGCAAACAGTGGCTGTAATTGTAAAGTTACTTTATATATGTTGTATATGTTCTTTGCAGATATTTTAATATATAAAGAAACTTAAACAAAAACAATTTACAACTGTAATGCATTTATAACAGTAAAGCCACCTGTACTGCAGTAAGGAATAAGAACATCTAGGTACATATTTTTTCTTGACAATACATTAAAGCCACAAACATAAATAAAAATAACAACAATTCAGAATCTTTATAACTGTTATAATATATGTACTACAACAAACATGGTGTTCAAAATATCAATCTATGACTGGACAATGAAATAATGCTATTCAAAGATGTATCAATGACCATGTATTTTCAATATGGCTGCAGCTAGGCATATTATCATCTGCAATAAAGCAAAGAAATTATAGTTAAAAATACAATAATTGACTAATTATAATAATTTTCTTAAGTAAGTTGTATACCTCTTATCAAAGATTTACAAATATTTCTTTGTAGACCACATTTGTAGTTGTATTGCTTACTTTTTCATCTTCATCCATAATTATAATCTGCAACAAAACAAAGGAATTACAGTTAAAGATACAATAATTGACAAAGTATAATAATTTGGTAAAGTAAGTTGTATACCTCTTATCAAAGATTTTCAAATATTTCTTTGTAAACCACATTGGTAGTTGTATTGCTTACTTTTCCATCTTCATCCAGAATTAAAATTTTGAGTCCTTGCTTTGTTGTGACTCTAGAAATTGCTACGTACAATTGTCCATGAGTAAAAACTGGGCGAGGAAGATAAAGTCCAACTTTAGAAAGAGTTTGTCCTTGACTTTTGTTTATTGTCATTGCAAAGCATAAGGATATTGGAAATTTCCTCCTTTGAAATTTAAACGGGATGCTGGAATCAGAAGGTGTCAAGTTCATTCTTGGAATGAAAATTTTGTCACCAACATTTTTCCCTGTTATGACAGTAGCAGAGATAACATTCTTTCCCAAATCATTAACTTTCAACCTTGTACCATTGCAAAGACCATTTGCTTGATCAATGTTTCTTAAAAGCATAATTGGTACGCCAACTTTCAATTTAATCCTATGATTTGGAATTCCTGAACATTTGATATCATTTAGAAACTCTTGAGTAAACCACTCACCTTGAATTTCTTGATCATCATCAGATTGGCAAGGAGTGTCTGAACTTAAATAAATTTGTTCTTCACCAAGAATCAAAGATAAAATGAAGTTATTTACTTGTTCAACACTATCAATTGTAGGGCAAAGTATAGCACCATCATCAAATAAGGCAGGATTCATGATATTTTCAATTAGACCACCATAAACAAATTTCACTAAAGAAAGTAAGGTGTTTCACTTTCTGGAATTAGAAGATCTGTTGGTATTGAAATGTTGGCTTCACCACTTTCATTGAAATTCATATTTCCATCTCCAATTTTAAGAATCCAATCAGCAAATTCTTTTATATGTATTGCACTTTCATTAGAAACAACACATTTTAACCTCATGTTTTGTGATAGCCTAAGAACTGTGCAATATTGCCACAAATCAGAGTAATTAATTGCTGAATTCACAATATCATACCTTGATCCCTTTCTTACTACTGGCAAGATTTGTCTAAAATCACCGCCCAAGACAACAACCTTTCCACCAAATGGTTTGTCAGCATTATCTTTATTTGTAGCTCTCATAATGTCTCTCAATGTTCTATCAAAAGCTTGGAAACATAACTTATTCATCATAGGAGCTTCATCCCATATGATAAGTTTTGTTTCCATCAATAGTTTAGCACGAAGACTTCCTTGACTGATGTTGCACGTTGATTCATCATTGATTGCTAGTGGTATGCAAAAAGTAGAATGAGCAGTTGTACCTCCAGGAAGCAATAAAGATGCAATACCGCTTGAAGCTACATTAAGCGCAATCATTCCCTTTGCTTTAACAGCAGCTGACAAAAGTTTCCACAAATATGTTTTTGCAGTCCCACCATAACCATATAAGAAAAAAAAATTCCTACATCTGAATTCACTGTTGTCATAATTCTTTTATAAACATGTAGTTGGTCATTAGTGATTGACTGCAATAGAGAGTGATGTAGCTTCTCCATTTCTTCTTTATCATAATTCAATTCATCAATAATGAACCTGTTATTAAATTTGAATGAATGAGACAAATCCGGTTGAGGAAGGGAACTATAATCTGTTAAAGATCGCCCATTGGAGTTTAGAAGTTCTTCTACTTCTAGAAGACACAGAGTGTGTAAATCATGTTCTTCCATTTGAAAACCTACAAAAAAAATAACATGTCATGAATAAAAAAATATGGAATAAAGAATGGAGATTATTTATATTTACTACCTGGTATGTTCAAGTGTTTCCTTCTTTGGTATAGGATACCATCTGCCAATAAATTCCAAGTTGCATCCCAAACAAATTTTGGCTTTGACATTGTATTCATGATTAACAAAGACACAAATAATCTTCTAAGTTGATTTCCAGATGCAAGATGGCTAGCCTCTTTAATAGCATCAATGAATTCTTTGTCATCTGCCAATAATCCCAATTCCTGGCAAGCCTCTTGGTATGTAGAGAATGTTTTACCATTAATTGTCTTTATACTATCATGATTAATACAACCTTTTTGTTTTGTCAGTAAGATTCTCATGTAATAGCATTCACCCGATCCTGGAGGAACATATGTCAGTCTTCCAATACTATAACCCTGCTTTCTTGGTTTCCATTGCCTTTGTTGAGACATCCAAACAAACTTTGTTGGAAATTAAGCATAGGTCAAGTTCCTTCCTTCCTCATATTTTTTGTTAGCTTCAAACCAAGCTAGAAACATGGTATTGATGTTGTCATTCCTCTCCAATACATCATCAATTCTATCATCATCTTTAAACAAAAATGTTTGCTGATCTTGTAGGTGAAAAGTTAAACGCTGAACAGCAGGCCATCTATGATGGATATCAAATTTGAAAATTCTCCAAACTGCTTCACATGGAGATAAATATCTACAATCATAATATCTTTTAATCTCATCAACAATACGGACTTCTGTAGAATCATTCTCTTTGTCTGTAATTTTCATTGTGGCTCTATCAGGACCTTTGTTGACGTATTTGAACAAATACTTGATTGAGTTTGATTTGTTGCAATATTCTGTATTAACATGAGCTTGATATCTCATTAAGAGAAGAGGACTATAAGGCACAACATTTCCATTACCTAATTTATGTCCATTTTTCAACACAAATAAACCATCATCTCTACGCCTATATACAGGATATCCATCCTCATCAATTGTAGTTTTATGTCTAAACGTTTTAGGAAAAAATTTAGAACACCGACCTTCTTTCATGCATGGTGAGTTGAATCTAGCAGCTCCGCACGGACCATGTATCATATATGTTTTAATAGCCTTTGAAAGTTTTGGATACAGATCTGGATGAGGAAGTTCAACAGAGATTACTTTATCTATGTGTTTTGCATTTTCTAACTTGTTTGAGTTACTCAACCATAATAATATATGAGCATGTGGCAGACCTCTCTTCTGAAATTCAACTGTATACATACCTATAATTTGAAGATAATAATTATACAAAACAATTTTAGGTAAAAAATCAGAATGATGGAAATGTAGTTTGTGTACCTGCATTGACTTTGCCAAAGAAATTATTCTTCTTGAAATCTGTCATCATTTGGTCTAATTTCATTTTAAAAACTCTGCAAACAATGTCTGGCCTATCTGAAGCAGTTAAACCTCTTGATTTTACAAAATCATGAATTTCAGGCCAATTGACATTACATGTGATTGTTATAAACAAATCTGGATAGCCATACCTCTTACAAATGGCCATAGCATCTTGGCAATTATTGAACATGTATCTCATGCCACCTGTAAATGAAGCTGGCAAAACTATACGCTTTCCAATGGAAGAAGGATCAGTTTCACCTTTGTTAACAGCTTCTTGTAACCCATTTAGAATATCAGAACGAATGAGTTTTTGATTATTTCTTATAAAAGACAACCTTTGATCTTCAATCATCGTGTAGGTATCCACTAAAAATTGTTGAAACAATCTACGTGAGTGTACAATGTTACCAAATTCAACCTTTCTATCTTGTATTCTGAAAGCAATGAATTCTCGTAAAGAAATTCGAACTCTCTTTCTACTTTGACCATATCTTTGACAATCTCTAATTGGAATATCCTCTTGATAACCATCCTCTCCATATGGAAAAATCAAAGGATATTGCAGAGGAATGAAACATGTATGAGTTTCATGTAGTCTTGTCAACTGACCACAAACTTTCTTGACAATGATGTCTCTTCCTACATCTAAAGTGCTCAAATCACCAACTATCAATGCTGCGACTTCATCTGCTATTGGGGTATTGTATACTCTAGGATCCTTACAGCGATGTCTAAATAACCTCAATCCAAAATTTGATCGATCATCATCATGTATCAAATCTCTTACTCTTCTGAATGATTGAGCAAGAACATTGTGTTTGTCAATCATGCTTTTCAAATCTTCTATCAATGATTTATCAAATATGGATTGTTGTATATCAGACCTGTAAAATTACAAAAGGATAAATAATATACAAAATGATTCATAAAAAAATAATAAAGTATGTAGGCATACCCAAAATGACTAACTCTGTTTGTTGTTTCATTTTCTGTGTCATAAATATATAGTTGTGCAAATTTTGGACTTGATCCTTTATCGGGCAATAAACTTCCTATGCGATGGTAATTTTGACCACTAAGAATAAACTGAGGAGGACCACATCCATCATTGATTGAGGAATGAATCTTCGCACCAATTGATGTAAATGAGAACATGTTGTTGTAGCTTCTTATGTACTGTAAGAAATGTTGGCTTGTAGTATCTTCACCTTTCAACAACTTTTGAAGCAATTGAGGAGGTTTCTTTAACAATGGAAGTTGGACTTTTCCCTTTTGACAACAAAGAGAAAAATCAACTTGTTTTAATCTTTTGCATTTATCAGATCTTTCTTCGTACCACAATTGAGCTTCACAATAGGGACACTCAATGGAACAGTCCCCTACATCAACATGTGCTAAGTACATAAAAAAAATGTTATTAATTAAAAGATTTTTATATTTATATGTACAATATAATAATATAAATTGGGTAAAAAGTTATATTCAACCTTGAACTTCAGCTCTTGAATACAAATCAGAGGAGAAATGCCCAATAAGATAATCTGATATAAAATAAATAAACAATTAATAATAAAGTTAAACAAAAAAATATTAATTTATTTTTTATAGTTAAGCATTATTGATTACCATGATTCTCATCTTCATCAGAATTGTTGTCAAAATCCAATATCTTTGAAATAGGTGTAATAACATCATGAAGAGAAGGCTGCCCCAATTTTACAGCTTCTAAATATTGAGATGATTGACTTGATATTGCACTGGTATAGGATTGTAGCTTACATATGTCTAAATATTGAATTAAGCATTAGCAAAATGAAATTGTAACACTAAAAGTAATTAAAGTATTCAAAATAATTTTGTTAATAGTACAAATTACCATGACTTTGGTTCTGTTCGACATAAAAAAGATTAACAACTTCAGAATAAGAAGAAGCCATAGAAGCAGGAATGAAGGTGCTACCAGCAAATTCTTGATCTAAAATTAGATATAAAATGATGATATATTAGTTTCAAACTTGGATTGAATTAACAGAAACTTGGAATACAATTTGGATTGTTACCTTTGTTGTTAATGTTGGTCTTGTGCAAAATTGGACCATTGGTGATTTCAATTGAATTACAAACAATTCCAGATCCAATGGAGGTAGAACCATGAATTTCTTTACATGAAATGTTAGAAAATATTAGTAATATAAAAACTATTAAAGGAATTGAAATAAAGATAAAATAATATCATATTTATCAGGCCCATTATTACTTTTTTCTGCAATCTTCTGATCCCTAATAACTTTCCTTCTAGCTCGTGCATTCTTATAATTACGTTGGTCAATGTCTGCAAAAAAAAAAATTATCCACTTTAAAATACAAATATTACATTAACTATAAAGATGAATGACACATTCTGCCTTTCAACTTCATTGTTGGGAAATTCAGTGAACAAAACTTACCACGACATGTCAACTCCAACAATGGCTTTCTATTTGAAGATTGAATTGCTTGAGCATGTAGGTTTCTATCTTCACTGACAGTAAAGGAGTTGTTGATAGTTGGAGTAATATTTTCATTCCATACTACTAAAATGGTTCAAACTGTTAAACTTTAGCACTAATAGATGAAGTTGATTTGAAATAAAATTGTTAAACAATGTAATCCAAACTGTTAAAATAATTGCAATCCAAGTAATAAAATAATTAGATCTGTTGCATTTTTTTTATGAATACCTAAAAAAAATATTAAGAGGTGTAGATAGTGATTACAAAAATCTGTATAATGAGAAAAAGGTTTTAACAACAAATGAATACCTCAAAAAGTTTATTTTACCTGAGGAGTTCATCATCATATTTGAAATATTTGTTGACACAATGCTCTTCCTTTTTCTTCTTGCATTTGTTGATAGATTTCCATCCATTTGTTTATGTTTGTTTATGCATACAATTGTTGTTATGCATACACTGTTATGTTTCCAGAAGTTTATACATACCCTTGCTGTTTTGTTTGTTTACACAGTGAAGAGAAGTTGAAAAAAAATAAACATTTTGTTGGAGGATGTGTTGAATATAAAGGGACATAGTCAGTTTTCCATGCTGAATATTCCTAAGGTAGATAATGTAAGTACAATCTTTTTATAAAAAAGAACAACCAAGTCACTAATATGGAAACTGTAACTTTTGATCAATATCTGTGACAGCGTACCTTTTGATATCCAATGTCCAAATACATGATTTGCAGACACTGATATGCTTCTGTTCAGACTTTGCATCTGTGCTATAATACCTTCTTGGACCAACACATAAGTACTATGTTTGATAATAGTCAACCATAAAAGTAGAAATTTGTTTCTACATTTACTTTACAATGAAAGTAATGGAAATAATTCTTGAATCATTCATGAAAGAAAAAGAATGAGAGCTTAATGTAATTTATTGGCAAGAAGTTTTTAGAACAAATGAATAACTCAAAAAGTTTATTTTACCTGAGGAGTTAATCATCATATTTGAAATATTTGTTCACACAATGGTCTTCCTTTTTCTTCTTGCATTTGTTGATAGATTTGCAGCCATTTGTTTATGTTTGTTTATGCATACAATTGTTTTTATGCATACATTGTTATGTTTCCAGAAGTTTATACATAGACTTGATGTTTTGTTTGTTTACACATTGAAGAGAAGTACAATAAAATAAACATTTTGTTGGAGGATGTGTTGAATATAAAGGGACATAGTCAGTTTTCCACGCTAAATATTCCTAAGGTAGATAATGTAAGTACCATCTTTTTATAAAAAAGAACAACAAAGTCACTAATATGGAAATTGTAACTTTTGATGAATATCTGGAACATCGTACCTGTTGATATGCAATGTCCAAATTCATGATTTGCAGACACTAATATGTTTCTGTTCAGACTTTGCATATGTGCCATAATGCCTTTTTGGACCAACAAATAAGCACTATGATTGATAATAGTCAACCATAAAAGTAGAAATTTGTTTCTACATTGACTTTACAATGAAAGAATTTTTGAATCATTCATGAAAGAAAAAGAATGTCAGCTTAATGTAATTTAAATTGTCCTTTGATAAAAAATGAATACACGTGCTGTTCAACTTTTTAAAACATAAATACACTACAACTTTGAGAGTAACAAATTAAATTTATTTCATTGAATTGTTTTGAGATAGGATTACAATACAAAGATAACAGAATTATAATGTTGGTATTACAATACAAAGATAGTATTACATTTACAACATCAATTCCGTGTTAAAAATTTGGTAAAAAAATTAGTTTTGTTAATAATTTTGATTGATACAAATGAATATTCTTTGTATAACATTAATATTAAAATAAATCTTAGTTGTAATGATGTTTTTTTCATAAATATATATAAAAGTAATACATAACTATAAAAAATAATTTGAAACATGAAAATAAGTAAAATAAAAGTAAGTAAAATATTAAAGTTCAACAAAATTAACATACGGATAATACTTTTAGATATAGCTTCTACTTATTAGAAGCAACAAAATGACGATAGATAGAGTCTTACAAACCAAAACAAAGCAAACTTGCTTCAAAGTGAAAACCAAAAACATAAATACCACCTAAAGTTCATAAAAGAGAAGTAAAATATTAAAAACTAAACTCTTTTTTGACATAGACTTTTACCTTCTTCTTTCTCATTTGGTTGTGAGCTGCAAAGACAATAACATCCCCTTCTTTCAACCAATTGAATATGCAAAAGTCCTTCCATCCCTTTCCAATCTTAGTGGACTTCTTAGGTGAATTACGCACCAAAAGCTTACACTGAACAATGCATGTGTTGGTCGATCCCTGCAATTCCAACCTCTTGAATCTACGTTTGCGAACATAAGCTGCAAAGTCAGTTGGTAGGTCCTGCAAAAAATTAATAGTTAAATAAATAAAAACTTCTATGAAGTGGATAGAATATAAAAAATAATATAAAAGCAAAATGTTCACCAGATGGCTAGCTTGGCTTTGAGATTTTGTCAATTTCACTCTAAAAAACTGTTTTGATCGCAATCGATGTATGTTTGTCAGAAATTTGGCGGCAGTTGATATTGCAGTCATGCCGGAGAATACAGTAATTTGGAATGTTGAGTTTCCAACATATCTGAATATGATTTGATGGATATGCTGCAATTTATAAAGAACTCTTAGGCTAGACCAACCATCAGTCAGCAATGGATTATTGACATCCATATTATAAGTTAACTGATGGCGATTCCCTTTAATATCTTCCAACTGCCAAACAGGTCCTAATTCTTTAGCAAACATAGCAACAAACATACGATCAACATGTTCGAACTCCTAAAATTCCAATGGTCAACAAAGAAAAAATAGGGTCAATAAAATTTGAAAAAATGACTGTAATAAACTGAATGTAAGGAAATATTAAACTGATAATGAAAGAAAGACAGAGAATACGTCAGATATACAACAAAGTAAAAAAAAAAACTTTGCTTACGGAAGTAGAATTTTGAAAATTTAAACTATTATTGGAAACTTAAAATTTTTTTATAAGACAAAAAAGTTTTGTAACGAAGAAGAAAAAATGAAGAAAAAAAAATTGAAAGATAAAAAACAAAAAGAGATGCATGTTTGATGAAAGAAGAAATAGTTAGACAGAGATGAAAAGTGAAGAAGAAAAAGAAAAACCATAGATTTAAACCATTATAAAGTAAAGTTTTGATTTTTATGTAAAAAAAAAAAATAAGGGTTCAAACACTGTTTTAAAAAATGAATGGTTGAATGAAGAAAAAAAATTTACAGTGCATTTGAAAGGGCTCATTTTGAAGAACGAACATATATTTGAAGTTCTTGTAAACAAAACATATTTGATTATGAACAAAATGCATTGTAGTGAACCTTCCTAAGGTTATTCTGGCAGGCACAGGGACAGAGGTATCCATGGAGGGTGAAGGAGAGGTATCCATGAATGGTGAAGGGAAGTGACCGTTCTGTTTGGTTGATGGATAATGAACAAAACTTGATGGATACTCAACAGTTTTATACATACCAAACACTGTTTCAAATTCTAATTACTTAACCAATAAAATATATTTCTTTAATGCTTTTGTATCTATTTATTACAAATTAAAAATATAAAAAAAATATAAATTAACAATTCAAAATAAAGATTAAATAAAGAACATTAAATGAAGTTTAAAGAGTAGTATCAAAATTTGAGGCCAATATAATATTAAAAATAAAATAATATAAACTTTTAAAAAATTAAAAGATTAAAAATTAAATTAAAAAAAACAATTTGTAAGTTTAAAGAGTAATATCAAAAATTACGTAAAATAAAATATTAAAAAATATATAATGTCAAATTTTTAAAAAATAAAAAAATGAAAAAAATTAGAAATTTATAGATGTTGCTAATTATAATTAATAGTTGAAAGAATAATACAAAAAATTTAAATACATAAAATAATAAATAAATAATATTTAATACAAATTTCAAATATTACACATTCTTTAATTAGTGATTAAAGAATCAAAATTCAAATTTAAATTTCGAAACAAAAGTAAAAATTAGAATTTCAAACAGCAATACAAATGGATAATAATTAATAAAATTATAGTTCTTGTATTCATGGATTAAATAAATTCGTTCCAAAAAATGAAATAAATTAATTGATGGTGTAAATTTTTAATGAATGACGGATTTTGTTTTGGTTAATTAGAATTAGAATTCAAAAAATTTATTGTGCTCAGAAATGATTTTTAAATAATAAAATTTAGTCAAAACATGCAGTATAGAGCAAACTTAATCTGTTTGATGTAGCTAGCATGATAGTGTAGTTGACACAAAAAAATAATATCAACACATTGACTTTAAGCTAGCAACATATCAACACACACATCAAAAAATAATAGTACATGTATGTAACATGAAATATATTTTTACGAATTAATGATTGCTAATATTGAAATGTAAATAAATGCTGAAAGACTAAAATCTTTTAAAAAAAATTACACATACAAAAAACTTGCTTTCATATAGGTACCACGATTATAGTGTTGACAATATAAAATAACTCTCATTGAGCAATAAGTAAAATAAGAAGAAATTTGAAATGAATGTTTTAAAAATTAAAACAACTAAAGAAGAAAACAAATTGTAGCTAGCATGATAGTGTAGTTGACAAAATAAATAATATCAACACATTCAGATTTAGCTAGCAAAATATAACGATGTTTACAAATCAACACAAAACAAAACATAAGTACTATATGTATGTAACCTGAAAAATATATTTACGCATAATTGATTGATAACATTAAAATGTAAAGAAATGCTGAAAGACTAAAATCTTTTAAAACAAAATACAAATAGAAATACAATACAATTCCTTTGATGTAGCTAGCATGATTAAGGTGTTGATAATAGAAAATAATATCAACACAGTTTGACTCTGCTAGCAAATTGTGAATGCACAAATAAAAAGTCAATCCTGTTCAGCAATAAGTAATATAATTCATAAATAAATAAAGAGAAACTTCAAGTCAATGTTTTGAAAATGATAACTTAAGAACAACAAAACATATTGGTCATGAGTATCAGCAAATGTTTTCCAAAAAAATAAAACATAACCAAGATAAAAACACAAATAAAGTCTAGTACAAATTTCATTCACTTTTCAATCTTGATGTTCTTCTTCAACATCTTCACTGGGATCTTCTTGTTTTCTTGAGCCGCATATTGATTCTGCCTTTTAATTGCCGGGACACGTGCTTTGGTAGCCAAATCAAAGCTAAGATTCTCCAGATGAGATGATTCTTTATGGGTTAAGTCATCATTTTCAACATCAATTAAAGGTTGATTGACCAAAGCTTCCTCTGTAGAAACAGGGCTTGATTCTATAGTGTTCAAATGATCACTTACAGGCTCAACATCATTTGATTCTTCAGTGAATTTGAGCAGCAAATCCTAAAAATAAACTTGAAAAAGTTAGCATATAAAAACATTTAGAAAAATAAGTATAGTTGTAATATTAACATACCTCTGCAATGGTATCAGGTGCAATCTCATTTGTAATCTGCTTAAGTTTACTTTCTTCTTCATTTGCAGAGTATACATCCTAACAAATATAGTAAAGTCAAAAAATAGTAAAAATAAAACTACATATATGAAAAAATATAAACAGAAATAAATCAGATCTTACCAAAGACTTAAGTTCAACATCACTAAAGCTTTCAATGATTTTTTCATCCATGCAGACTTTTTTAACTCTAAATGATTGCTCAAATTTGCTATTATAATCATTCTTGCACTCAACTTTGAACACATAGGTCTTATCAATGAGGACTTCAAACTCTTTAGGCAAGTTACCAGCAACAGTGTTCTATAAAAAGAAGTAGAAATGCAAATGATTGAAATGAATGAAAAATAATTTCATCATGATTTATTTCAATATATAGGATACTTAACCTTGTCTTGTAAGTCAAGAATATCAGAGCATGATTTCTTCAACATTGCACTTGCATCACGATCAAATACAACAAAAGTTGTAGAATCAGTAGCATCAATTACACGAAGTCTAAGTTTAAACCTAAGCAAAGAAAAATAGAACATTAGTGATTTATACAAATATGTCTATCAGTAAAATTAGAAAAATTACAGAAAAAATAATTATGAAGATTAATAATATTACCTAGGTGTAACCTTAATGACATGTTTGTTACATTTCTCACAAAAAAAACATTTTGGAGTCAGGATAAACAGCTTTGTTGCAGATACATGCTGTGTACCACCAATCATCATGATCTAGAACATGTTTGATAGTAGCCTTCACTACAAAAGTACTTTCCTGGAACATAAATAATGCAACAATATAAAGCATAGTATTCAAACTAAACAATTTAAATGAAAGAGAGAGGAAAAGAATTTAACCTGTTCAAAATCTTTGAGATCTTCAATTGAGCATCTAGGATGCAGCTTAATGAAATCTTCTTCTAAGCTAACTTTTGAAGACTGACCAAGTTGGGTAAGAGGTTGAGAAGGAGATTCAGTACTATCCCACACCCTAGACAAAAAAAAAGGGAAATTAAACGAAAATAAAATAAAAAAATAAAAAATGCAAAATGTACTTACATTTTCTTCAACTTGGTAGCATCTTCACCATCACAGTTAAAAATTATCCTCATACAGTTCATACAGTTTTGAATAGAAACTTTATCTATAAAATATATAAAGATGTCAAACAATTTTTAAAAAAGTTACTCCATTTGTAAAAATATGTCAAAAAGTTAGTTACCTTGGAAGATCTTCACTTTGCAATAATGTAAAGCAATGACAGCATATTGATCCTCTCCAAACGCAAGAAATGCATTTAACATATCAACATATTGACCAAATAAAGTACACTCCAATCGATAACTATTGCATGATATAAAATTTCATTAGATAAGAATAATGTTAAACATAAAATAAAAGAACAACAATAATCTTACCCATCAGATTCAATAAGGATGACATTCATGTTGGTCTTCTTACCACCTTTCTCTAACTCTCTCTCTGTTCCAACACCAGTAAACATTCCAATGACATCTAAAAATAAAAATAAAACAATGAAAAAATATAAAATGAATAAAAATTTTAATGCAAAGAAGAAAAAAAAATTAATATACTTACTAACTAAGTAATCTATGTCAAAACCAGGTGCTTGGATGGTTGAAAAAGGGGTGTATGCAGTACTAATATTGGGAACTAAGGTAGATTCTACCAAATTGACCTTGGTTCCAAATTGGAAGTTGATCTTATAGGCATGATTTGTAGTTCTATAAGAACCACCATTACATGAAACACTAAAAGACTGAATGGAGTAAACCTTATCCTCTTTGATTTCAGATTGGAATTTGTATATCAGTGTGCATCTAACAGACGCATGGATTAGGACACCCTGCAAAAAAGTTTCATATGAAATATTATAATATAACATGGTAACTAAAAAAATTAAGAAAACTAAAAAAATGACGAATGTTTATAGTATGGTATAGTACCTCTTTGTCTTGAAGAACAATCTCCATGGAAAATGGAGATTTTCCTTTTGTGTAATCTTCTACAAACCATAATCTTACCACTCTTGCAACAATATTCCAGCTTTCCTTCTCCGGGTTCAATTCTTGTAATGACTGGGTTTGTTTTTGCAAAGCAGACATGGTGTAAAGAAAACAGAAAATTAGGCAATAGTGAAGAAAGGATGTTGTGGATAGATGTGTTTGTATAGAACATCAAAACATAACAATAGTCTGATGTATTTGTAGACATAAAAAATGAAAAGGAAAACCGTACGCATGCTATGGTGTTGGTTACACAAATTCAGTAAAAATCGGGATAAGCAACTGTCAAACATATAAAGGGGACAGAAGAAAGAAAAACAACTTTTATGAAATGCATACTATGGTTCATTCAAACCAAAACCATACGCATACTCTACTTTTGGTTTCCCAAAAAGAGTAAAATGTGGGAAAAGCAAATGGTCAAACATATGAAGAACAGAGAAAAAAACAAAAGCTCTTTTTCACACCGCTCACTATTGTGGAATAAAAGGAAAATATGGCAGACAACAGAAGCAAAATAAAATCTGCAGGACATTTAAAAGGAAATAAAGATATTGTTTGAAGGTTTCAAGAAAAACGAAAGAAGACAAACAAAAGTATGAAGAGATGACAAAGCTGAAAAAGGAAAGAAGTAACATGATGTAGTCATGTAGCTGCATTGAAGATAAAGGAAAGAAAAGACCTGATGTTAATTAACTGAGGACTCCAACATAAAATATGGCTAAACCTACATAAAAAAATTATCATAAGCTTAGAAATAAATTATAAGGTTAGAAATCATATGCATAAAAAACATTACTTACTCTGCATTGAATTCTTACAGTGAATGAGAAAGCAGGTCCACCTTGGGTTGCAATGAATAAAACTGAGCAATTCATTTTAAAAAGATCAAGAAAAAAATCAAGATTAATATTAAAAAGTATTTATGAACAACATCAACAACCAACAAATCAACAACCACTAATAATCAAACATGAACAGAATAAATTGAGATGAGTTCCAATGACTTCCAAATTCAAAATAAACTCATGACTGTCATTTGAGACATCCTGTATATTAATCTACAAAACCTACAAAATAGGTAATCCTGTAAATCTGAATAGAAAGTGAAGGCAAAATCAATACCTGGTGGAAGAAAACCTAAAAAATATGAAATCAGCTTGTAAAAACAAAAAAATTAGCATCGAAAAATAAAACACAAAAAACACAAAAAGATACAAATAAACCCTAAAAAAATAAGCCAAAAATGATCGGAGATGATCGAAGAAACCATAAAAAATGTGAAATCAACCAGGAACAAATACGAAAAAACAGGATCAGAGATGATAGAAAAAACAGAAAGAGTAAACGGTGAGGGCAAAACGAAAAACTAATCGGGAAAAACCTAATAAAACAACAAAAAGAAAACGAAAACATGATCGAAGATGATAGAAAAAACATAAAGAGTAAACAGTGAAGGCAAAAACAAAAACTCATCGGAAAAAAACCTAAAGAAACCATAAATACAAAACGAAAAAATGATTGGAGATGAGAGAAAAAACATAAAGAGTAAACAGTGAAGGCAAAAACAAAAAGTCATCGGAAAAAAACCTAAAGAAACCATAAATACAAAACGAAAAAATGATTGGAGATGAGAGAAAAAACATAAACAGTAAACGGTGAAGGCAAAAACTAAAACTCATCGGATAAAACCTAAAGAAACCATAGATACAAAACGAAAAAATGATCGGAGATGAGAGAAAAAACATAAAGAGTAAACGGTGAAGGCAAAAACTAAAAGTCATCGGATAAAACCTAAAGAAACCATAAATACAAAACGAAAAAATGATCGGAGATGAGAGAAAAAAAATGAAGAGGAAAAGGTGAAGGCAAAACCACAAAATGATCGGAAAAAGTAGCGTGAAAGAAAGTAGAAAAGTAGCGTGACGACAGAGAGAGACAGTGAGAGAAGAGTGTTGACGACAAAGAGTGAGAGAAGAGTTGTTAGGGTTACGACAGAGGGAGAGAGTGAGAGAAGAGTGTTGACGACAGAGAGTGAGAGAAGAGTTGTTAGGATTAGGGTAGAGAGAGAAAGTGAGAGAAGAGTGTTTCAGGAAGAGAGTGAGAGAATAGTGGAGTGTGAAGGAATTAGGGTTTAGAAGATGAGTGACACGTTCGTCGCGAGACTATGCCACTTGTCAACCAAAGATAGTGTTACAATATGCTATTTTGGGATAATTTTGTGTGTTTTGCTTTTTGTGGGTCATTTAAAAAGTTGCCTTTTGTGCTACCTTGAATTGTATTATTAATAGATTCCCTCCGCTTTTTTAGCGTTGAGTAAATAAATTTAATTTAAATTAAATCTAAATTTAAATAAAAGTTGTTCCGATCGATCAAAGTTCGTCCGATTTCCATCGTTACGAACAACCACCACGTTTATGATATATGGTCTGCATTGAAACATAGAGTTCTGTCACGGTTTTGTCCTTAAAAAGTGTCTCGAAGGATAGAGGGAGGAAGGAGTATATAAACTGTGTTTGACCTCGACTCCTAAGCAATGTGGGACTTATTGGGTATACCAGAACAAGACTCCCACTCAAGGGCAAAGGGAGTTGAAGGGGAGTTGTCGTTATCCCCACAATGGGCGCCAATGTACCGATTCGACCAAGTTCGTCTGGCTGCCATCGTTAAGGAACAACCAGGATATTGTTCGCTTTGGAAAGCGGAGTTCCGTCACGGTTTTGTCCTTAAAAGACGCCTCAGAGGGTGGAGGGTGGAGGGAGATAAGAGTATTTAAATTGCGCTTGACCTCGACTCCTAAGCGATTTGGGATTTGTTGGATGTACCAGAACAAAAGTTAATGTGATGTAACTACAAATTTTTATTATTATGTGTGTTATGACTATATTTTATATATTTAAAATTTAATACATTTATTATGAAAATGTATTCTTTAATTAAAAATTAATATAAAGTTACAATACCACAACATTACTTAATTAAAATTTAATATAATTAAAATTTTTTAATAACAAATTTTGGATGATACAAAACATTTATTTTGTTTCTATAATTTCATTTGAATTCTATTTTTATTTAATTTTATTTATTATTTATAATTTAAAGGCTAAAATTGGATTAATTTATATTTCTACTAAAAATCAATAATTGTTTTATTGATAAAGCATTCGTTATTTTGAACTTGCAAAGTAAAAGAAGGCGCTAGATCTTGATCACGACGACCCAATGGTCATTTTGATCAAGCTGGCAGAGTATGAAATTGGCAAGGTGTTAATGGACAAGGGTAGCTCGGTCAACATCCTGTATTGGAAGAAGTTCAAAAAGATGGATATCTCGAAGGACCTAATCGTGCTCTGCAATGAGCAAATCATCGGTTTTTCAGGTGAGCGAGTAGCCACTCGAGGGTATCTAGATCTCCGAATGCATATTGGCTCAAGGTGTGACAGCCAAGAGGTAAGAGTAGGTTACCTGTTGGTTAAGGCTAACACATAAGACAACATTTTGCTAGGGCGTCTTGCTTGAACGCCTTCAGAGCGATTGTCTCCACACTGCACTTAGCCATGAAATTCCCCTCAAACAAAGGAGGTGTATGCACGATCCACATCGATCAACAAACAGCTTGGGAATGCTACACCACCGGTTTGAAGATGACTCCTTACAACCCGCCGAGGAAAAGTTGACGATCAGAAGTAGCCATGGTCGGCCTAGATTCACGGACAAACACTAATGATCGCATAGAGCCCCAAGGAGATAGCAAGGGCTTAACAATTAGAAAGACTAAGGGACAAATGACAAAGATCGAAAGTAACCTCAATCTAGCGGAAGAGAAAACCCTTACGAGCGTGCTCCTTAAGAATAAAGACATTTTCACTTGGACATTGGTGAGTCATTATTTTCCTCCATTCCACTAGCCTTTGTGTACCCATTTGATAGTTGTTCAATGCTTAATTGTTTATCTTTAGTGTGTTTTCATATGTTAGACTTTATTGAGCCACTATTCCGAATTTGGGTTAATTTCACATTATTTGGCCTAATTTTCGTTTTTAATTATTTTTAGGTATTTGGGTGAAGCAATTTTGGAGCTTGGACATTAATATTCAGTTGAAGAGAGTTGCCACATCATTTCCACATCATTTTCACGTCATTTCCACATCATCTAAGTGAATGGGCCAAATTTGAGGCCCAATAGTATCATTTTCGTAATTCTACACCCAGTAGTGGCAATTTTGTAAATAATGGTGGCAGAGTTGATTTGACCACAAGAATTAGGTCTCTTGGCATGCACCAGCCGCAAATCATCTTTTCCACTCTTCTCCAACCTCCATTTTTTATGTTTTCAAGCTTTGGAAGGTGACCCATGGAGGCACAAGCTGAATTTTCACGTTTTCCACTCGTTTTTAACGTTTTATAAGTCATGGACAACACCTATTGTTTGTATTCACATTTTCTGCACCTAGGGTAACATTTATATTAAAGCATTTAAGGTTTTCTTGGTTGTTTTCGTTCTTGCCTCTTTCTCTCCTTGCACATTTTCGTTTCCTGCACCAATTTAAGTTTTCTGCACCAATTTATACTCATTTGAATGGTTGAATTGCAAATTCTGTTGAACCTTAATTCGGATTCCATGAGGAACTAAGTTTTGCATTGATTCCTTGACGGAATTGAAATGAAACCATGAGATTGTTGGTCCTTTCTGGGTTGTGTTCGAATTTGATTTTGTTTCAGGTTGAGTGTTCATGATAAAATGCATTTTTGATGCATGCTTAATCTCAAATTCGTGTTTTGTGCACATTAAGGGGCTCGTATTCATGCTTAATGTTTATGGGTTTTGTCACAACTTGCTTAAATATGTGGGTGTTAACTGCTTGAAACTTATTGTGCTTAATGACATAATGAATCCATGGTAATTTTTGCTTAGTTGATTACTTAGGGTTCATGAGAGCAAATTCGAATAGAACAATTAATTTGATAATATGTGATTGGTGGACTTTTCAATTGAATCAAGGAATCATTGCATTTTCAAATAACTGTTAAATTTCTCCACAATTTTGTGAATTTAATTTTGTGAAACTGAATCTACCAAAACCCCCCTGTGTTATAGTGTTGTGTACATCAGGAAATTGAAGCTTTGGATGAAAATATTGGTCATTGGGAGACGACTTGGTTCAACTTTCGTATACTGCATTTAACTATTTTAATTTGGTGGGCTACGACCTCTATCAGACGTAGACAAATATGTCTGGCATCCATCTAGAAGTTATGTCCCATAAGTTGTCAACTTTTAAGGAAGCCCGCCCGGTAGCCCAGAAGAAGAGGAAAATAGGGTAAAAGCGCAGAAAAATTGTGGAACAAGAGGTGAGGAAGCTTTTGGAGGCAGGATTCCTCCAAGAGATTAAATACACCACTTGGTTAGCCAACGTGGTAATGATGAAGAAGTAGAGCGACAAGTGGAGAATGTGGTGGAGCTCCAAAGGTGCGTGAAGAACTCCATGAGCAGCGGAAATTGGATGAAGGAATGGAGGCAAGTTTTGAAGGCATTTGCAAGCTATGAAAATGAAGGAGGTGATAGGATTTCCTAATCTATGCTAGCCTAAGAAAGGTGGCTAGAGGTAGAAAGAGGAAATCTCTAGAAAGAGTGACTCTCAAAGGCAATAGAAGGAGGAGTGCTCTCAACTCAATTAGCATCTATTGCATAAAATTTGAAGAGTGAATACAAATGAGTGAATTTTTGGCTTTTATATGAAACCATTTACACATGAGAAAGGAGAACCATTGGATGGAGTGGGTCTTGATCTTGGACATTGATGAAAGCTTGGAGAAGGAGGCAAGGTCACGTCCCTTGGATCTTGGCTTGAAGAACAAGAAGGATTCTTAGCCTTTAGATGTGATGACCAACCTTAGTCAAACCATGAAGCAAAGGAGCCTCCTTGCCTTGCCTTGATAGTCTCGGCCATGTATGAAGAGAAATGGGCCGAGCCCAATTTGAACCCCATCCTATGTTCCTTTTATGTCTTATGTATTATTGGAAAGCAAAGCCCAAACAATGGCCCAACTTAAATCTACACTACTAGATTTACATGCACTTCTTCAAGTCTTTGTGATCTCTTTGGCCCATTTAAATAATGTGAGAAGCCCATTGAATTTGTGATCATCTAATTGGAGGCCCTTTTGAATCTTCTTCGTCATTGATCTTGTAATTGGGCCTTTAAGTGGGCTGGTATTTGAAATGAGGCTTGAAGGTGCACTTGGACTTGTTGGGGTCACATCATCGCCTCCCCCTCGAAGAGAATTTGCCCTCAAATCTTGGTTGTCATCCTCATCAACTATAGTACCTGTAAAAGGAACTAAGTCAGTGATATGAAAAGTAGGATGCACACCATATTCAGTTGGAAGATCTAATTGATAAACATTATTGTTGATCTTCTTTATGATTTGGAATGGACCATCACCATAGAGACTAAGTTTGGATTTCTTAATTGAGGAAATCTTTCCTTCCTTAGATGTAACCAAACTAAGTCACCCTCATTGAATGACCGAACTCTCTTGCCCTTATTTTTAGAATGTGCAATTTTTTCCATTTGGGCTTGAATTTGACTCTTAACCTTCTCATGAAAATCTTTGATGAATTGGGACTTAGAAACCCCTTCTTTATGAACAAAGTCAAAAGAAAATGGAAGAGGTAACAAGTTTAGAGGAGTGAGAGGGTTAATGCTATAGACAACCTCAAAAGGTGAGAGTTTGGTGGTGCTATGGACCACTCCATTGTATGCAAACTCAATGTGGGGAAGATACTCATCCCAAGATTTATGGTTTCCCTTAAGCACAACCCTAAGCAATGTGGAAAGGGATCTATTGACTACCTCTGTTTGCCCATCAGTTTGAGGGTTACAGGAAGTAGAAAAAGAAAGTTTACGTCCAAGCCTAGACCACAAGGTCCTCCAAAAATGGCCAAGGAACTTAGTATCCATATCAAACACAATTGTCTTGGGTAGGCCATGAAGACGAACCACTTCTCTAAAGAACAGTTTTGCAATGTGGCTTGTATCATCGACTTTGTGGCATGGAATAAAATGTGTCATTTTTGAAAAACGATCCACAACAACAAAAATCGAATCAACACCCTTAGAAGTCCTTGGAAGCCCTAGGACAAAGTCCATGCTAATATCTTCCCAAGGGGTGGAAGCCACATGCAAAGGAGTATACATCCCAACAAGCATTGCGCTAGACTTAGCATGCAAACAAGTCTAACAGCTAGCGCAATGTTTTTGAATATCACGTTTCATGTGGGGCCAAAAGAATTTTTCTTTAAGCATTGCCAACATTTTGGCGACCCCAAAATGTCCCACAAGTCCCCCCTCATGCATCTCAATTATTAAGAGTTTATGATGAGAACCACAAGGAATGCATAGGCGGGCTTATTTGAAAAGATATCCATTTGAGACATAGAAGCCGCCTTGGGACTTATTTAAACAATTAGAATAGATAAGGGCAAAGAAGGGATCTTGACTATACAATTCACATATATTGTCAAACCAAAGAATTTGAGATCCAACTTTGGCTAAAAGAGTATATCTTCTAGAAAGTGCATCAGCCACAACATTGGATTTCCCTTTCTTGTATTTGATGATATAAGGGAATTGTTCGAGAAATTCAACCCACTTTTCATGCCTCTTGTTAAGCTTGTGCTGGCTTTTCAAATACTTGAGAGTTTCACAATCAATGTGAATTATAAACTCTTTAGACACAAGATAGTGTTCCCAAGTATGAAGAGCTCGCACAAGGGCATATAACTCTTTGTCGTAGGTGGGGTAATTACGAGAAGGGCCATTGAGTTTTTCACTTAAGTAAGCAATTGAATGACCTTCTTGTAATAAAACCGCACCCACTCCAACCCCAGAAGCATTACATTCTAGCTCAAAAGTTTTCTCAAAGTGTAGAAGAGCTAAAACTGGTGCTTGGGTGAGTTTAGCCTTGATCTCCTTAAAGGCTTGTTGTTGCTTATCACCCCACACAAAATGTGTGTCTTTCTTGACAAGTTCATTGAGGGGTGAGGCAATTGTGGAGAAGTGGGGTACAAACTGTCTATAGAAGCTAGCTAGCCCATGAAAGCTACGGATGTCCCCAACATTCTTTGGCACAGGCCATTCTTGGATGGCTTTGATTTTGTCGGGGTCTACATGTACCCCACTTTTATTGACCACAAACCCAAGAAAGATGACACTCTCTACATAGAAAGTTCACTTGTTTATGTTTGCATAGAGTTGATGGTCTCGAAGGAGAGACAGGACTACCCGAAGGTGTCCTAGATGAACTTTGAAGCTATGGCTATAAATTAAAATGTCATCAAAATAAACAACCACAAACTTCCCCAAACAATCCCGTAGGACATGATTCATTAGTCGCATGAATGTGCTAGGAGCATTGGTTAAGCCAAAAGGCACGAATAACCATTCATATAGACCAAATTTAGTTTTGAAAGTGGTTTTCCACTCATCACCTTTGGCAATTCGAATTTGGTGATAACCACTCTTGAGGTCCATTTTTTAAAACATTTTGGCCCCATGCAATTCATCCAACATATCATCTAGTCTAGGGATGAGGTGCCTATACTTTATGGTAATGTTGTTGATGGCCCTACAATCAAAACACATGTGCCATTTGCCATCCTTTTTGGGCACCAACAACACGGGAACAAAACAAGGACTAATACTCTTTTAAACTCATCCTTTGTCTAACAACTCGATCACTTGAGTCTCTATCTCTTTAGTCTCAATTGGATTTGTCCTATAGGCTGGTCTATTAGGTAGACTGGCCCCTGGGATAAAATCAATCTTGTGCTCTATTCCTCTAAAAGGTGGGAGTCCTTGGAGGCAATCCTTAGGGAAAAGATTCGCAAATTCATGGAGAAGAGCACATATAGAAGGAGGTAGATCCTTAAGTGAAGGATGTTGGAGACATGTAAGGACAACATGACAAAGCAAAAGGTAGGAAGGGTGTTCAACATGAAGAGTTTGTAAAAGAGTTTTATAAGTGAGAATCACTTCATGATGAACATCCTTAGAAGGAGAGACTTCCTCTACCCTTGTCTTAGAATCCTTGGATAATTTTGTAGAATTGGTGGAACTCTCTTCCTCCCTCCTAGGTCTCATTTGAGCTTGGTCACTAGCAACTTGAGTAGGAGTGAGGGGATGTAACATAAAAGTTTTAGAATGATGTTGGAGGATGATCTCATTGGTATGGCCATGGTGTGTGGTTTTACGGTCAAATTGCCATGGCCTACCTAAGAGAATATGGCAAGCTTCCATTGGAATTACATCACATAAAACTTTGTCTTTGTACTTTCCAATAGAGAACTTAACCAACACTTGATGCTTGACTTTGAAATCCCCATCTTCATTAAGCCAATGAAGTTTGTAAGGTTTGGGATGGGGTAACAAAGTCAAGTTCAACTTCTCAACCATTCTTGTGCTACAAGAGTTGCAACAAGACCCACTATCAATGATCAAAGAACAAGTATTGTTTAAAACGTCACAGCGAGTGTGAAAAATGTTTTCTCTTTGATCATTGAGAGGAAGGGTTGGTTGGTTATTGAGAAGCCTCCTAATCATTAAGAGAGACCATTCTTGAGGATAGGAATGAAGTTTGTCCTTAGACGACTTGTCATTGTGGGAGTCACTAGAGGAGGAAGATTCCTCAGAAGACTCCCTTGACTGTTGTAGAGGTCTTGACCCTTTAGCACAATGGTGCGCTTGGTAGGACACTGGGATGCCAAATGACCTCTACCTAAACACTTAAAACACTTGATCTCACTACCTCGTTCAGAGGTCTCACCCTTATCTTGACCTCTTGTTGGGTGTCTATGAGCGGTCTCCTTGACATGAGAAAAATCTTTCTTTTGAAAATCAAATTTTGAAAGAGAGTGAAGAATCCTTGCAAATAGGTTTCCTCAAGAGTTGTTGCTCCACTTTGATGCACATTTGAACAAGTTCATTTAAATTTTGAAATGGGAACAACTCAACTCTATCTCTTATGTTGTAATTTAGACCACTCAAAAACCTAGCAATGGTTAGATCTTCTTCCTCATCTATCCTAGCCCGCAAGATGTACAACTCCATATTTTGCCTATATTCCTCCACAAACATGGTTCTTAGTTGGAGCCTTTGAGTTTATCCATAAGCTCTCTTTTGTAGCATGAAGGAACATGGCGAGCATGGAGGGCCTCTTTGAGATCAAACCAATATTCAATCTCGGGAAGGCCTTTTTTTTCTATTTTGTAGGACAAGGGTTGTCCACCAATTTAAGGCATGACCTTGGAAGCTGAGGACAACAAGAGAGACACGTCTTTCTTCCTCAACCACGTGGCTGTCAAACAATTGTTCAACTTTTGCCACCCAATCTAGATATGCCTCAACATTGTTTTTTCCATGGAATGGAGGCAAATCTATTCTTGTTTCTTTGGGGTGAGGAGGAACACGTCTTTGTCTCCTAGTGTGAGGAGATTGCCTTGGAAAAGGGTGTTGTAAGTCCTCCTCCTCGCCACTAAGATCATGATGATGTCTTGATGGGAGGGAGGGGGCGAGAAGATCTAGGAGAAGCACGGTGAGTGTGTGGAGGATTCCTTAATTGCTCAGATATGAAGTGCAAATTAGCTTGCATGGCAACCATTTGATCCTTGATGTCACTCACCTCTTTGGTAAGTTTGTGAAGCATACTAGGGGAAACATCTCCCTCATCATCCGCACTGGTGTTATGGTGTGTGGGTGGTGATGAATTTTGTTGGGTTTGCACCCTTGCACGTGTAGCCCTTCTAGTGCTCATGATTGACATGATCTAGAACTTGAGACAAAGTGTGAATAAAAGTTAAGAACACAAGTGAACCTTCAGGTAGGGGAGGTGAATCTAAAAAGACCACTTAATAACCAAGGCCAATCCTAGCCAAGGCACACTTGGGCAAGTTTGAAAAAAATTCACACAATGGCTAAGTGCTAAATGATGAGAATCACTAGACACTAGTTCTCAACAAAGAACAAAGAACAAAGAAATCTATAAAATACTAAAGACGAACCCTTAATTGGCCAAAATATGTAGAGACTTTGGTCTCAAAATTTTAAGCCACTAAACAACGTGAAAACTTTAATATAAACTATGCGGCCTAATGTAAGGTGAGAAAGCACTTAGAACTTTCAACACACTTACAATTAAAAGTGAATTACTAATGGAGGATAAAGGTTCTACTTAGGAGATGGGATTGAACACCTTGTGGTTCCCCAAGACACCTAAGTAGGCCAAAATTACAAGTTCAAAGAGAATTAAAATTAGTACACAAAGATTAGGCAAAAAGGAGCAACCCGAGAGCACCAACTTTTAGTGAACTTTGGGTAGAAAATGAGGCACAAAGGATGCTCCAAATTGACCAAAATAAGTGACCAAATTGTAGAAAAACTAGTAAACTTAAAAAGATGCAACAATTACAAGGCACAATGGCCAACAAAAATGCTTGAAATTGGTGTTGGAAGCTACTCCCGAGGCCAACTTAAACACCACAATTTTGGACAACAAAGTGATGCACTCCGAAGAGCACTATGGTGCCAAATGAAGCCTTAGTTGATGGCTTTGAAGTATACACCAATTGGAGGGATATTTGGACCCCTTGTGGACGCAAAATGCAACACCAAACAGAAACACATCCTGGCCAAAATAATGAATAAAAACAACAAACAAACTATGCCAAAAGCATTGGTTAGCTCTCACTCAAGCAAGAAATTGAAGGCTCAAAACTTTCCACAAAAGTTTGGAAGGTGAGTGGAAGAAATCAAGCACACTCTCTAGAGTTTTACTTCTCAACCACCACTTAAAATGCTACCTTAGACTAGCAACCAATTTGGAAAACAAAATCACTTAATTCACAATCATGAGCATTGAAGCCAACATTACTTGCCAATTGAAATGTATAACACAAGAAAAGCTAATTAAGAAAGCTAAACCACATTGAATATGATTTGACAAGACTGAGTTGAATAGCCAATAAAAAAAGGACAACCAAGAAATTAAGGCTTGAAATAAAGGAAAGCACATCAAAAGGAATCCTAGAATGGAACTAGAATGGATTAAAAATTGAAAACAGAAACTGCAGTGCTCATAATGCTTATGGTATTCATTGCATATGTGCCAATGTGAGGGAAGTAATCCACTCCAAATGAAAGCAATTGAGGGCAATAAGGAATACACACATAAACAAGCAAATGTATAGAGCAAGAACACTAAAATTCTGAAGCAAAACACACCAAAAATGCACTAAACAGTGATTTTCCCGAAAACACAGCACCAGAAAACGCTGACAGATGCCTTAATTTTGACGATTTATCATATTTTTTGTACTGGACATATTTGAATGATTCTTTTTGCTAATTTTTCGTCCAGATGTTAAAAAAATTAGGCAAAAATAAGAAGATGATTCAGTGCTATGAATTGTTCCAGTTAAATCAAACAAGAAAAGTGTGCGTCAGGACACAAGTGAAAATAGTAGCAAATTGGCACTAAAAAACACTGAAAGTTGCCTCTACTTCAAAAATTTGTATAGAATTCAATTCTCAACATAATTCAATGATTCTTGTTGAAGAATTTTCGTCTATGACTTAGCTTTTCGAAGCAACAATCAACTTAAAATTTGGTGCACTGATTCACTCGTGACACTTCTCAAATAGAAGGTGTGCAGTGGAAAAAGGTTGAAAACTGAAGCAAAAGCAGAGTGAAAGTGGAAGATGTTCAATAAACAAATCAATTCGATTTGGAGCTTGATTTTGATCTAGAATCAAGCATAAATGAAGAGGAACATATAGGACACTCTAAGGCACAAACCAATCGATGAAATGGCATTAAAATAGTGAGGAAAGCTGACTCAAACATCCACACGCATAACATGAAGCTTCATTGCGTTTTTGAGTGGAGTTTGGCACGATTTCACTCAATCAAGTGCAGAAATTTATTGTAAATGGTGGAAAATTGAAGAAACATATAAAAGAAAGCATGAACAATACTTAGAACACAACTTGAACGGTGGAAATGTAAAAAAAAGAAGAATCACCGAATGAAAATGACAAAAAACACTATGGAAGCAAGAAAATGGTGTTGAAATTTAAAGGAAAGCTAGTAAATGATGTGAACCATAGCAAGCATGGAAATCTACAAACAGAGTGTAGAACACTCTTGTAGTCTCATAGTTGCATGGAATCAATGGAGAAACATAATAGAAACACAATGAAATGGCAAATAAATGGTAAATGTGAAAGAGAAAAACAAAATAGACCATGGTTTGATGGCTTTTGATACCATTATGGTGGAGCTCCAAAGGTGCATGAAGAAGTCCATGGCCAGCGGAAATTGGATGAAGGAATGGAGGCAAGTTTTGAAGGCACTTGCAAGCTATGGAAAATGAAGGAGGTGATAGGATTTCCTAATCTATGCTAGCCTAAGAAAGGTGGCTAGAGGTGGAGAGAGGAAATCTCTAGAAAGAGTGACTCTCAAAGGCAATAGAGGGAGGAGTGCTCTCAACTCAATTAGCATCTATTGCATAAAATTTCAAGAATGAATACAAATGAGTGAATTTTTGGCTTTTATATGAATCCATTTACACATGAGAAAGGAGAGCCATTGGATGGAGTGGGTCTTGATCTTGGACGTTGATGAAAGCTTGGAGAAGGAGGCAAGGTCACGCCCCTTGGATCTTGGCTTGAAGAACAAGAAGGATTCTTAGCCTTCAGATGTGATGACCAACCTTAGTCAAACCATGAAGCAAAGGAGCCTCCTTGCCTTGCCTTGATAGTCTCGGCCATGTATGAAGAGAAATGGGCCGAGTCCAATTTGAACTCCATCCTATGTTCCTTTTATGTCTTATGTATTATTGGAAAGCAAAGCCCAAACAATGGCCCAACTTAAATCTACACTACTAGATTTACATGCACTTCTTCAAGTCTTTGTGATCTCTTTGGCCCATTTAAATAATGTGAGAAGCCCATTGAATTTGTGATCATCTAATGGGAGGCCCTTTTGAATCTTCTTCATCATTGATCTTGTAATTGGGCCTTTAAGTGGGCTTGTATTTGAAATGAGGCTTGAAGGTGCACTTGGGCTTGTTGGGGTCACATCAGAATGTGCATCTCCTTCATCAACCTGAATAAAGCATGCCTTATGGACGCGTACCCGTTACTTAGCACCGACCGACTAGTGGATGATTTGTCCGATCACAACATTCTGAGCTTCCTCGTTGGATACTCAGGATATAATCATATTCCTATGTATGCACCGGATAGGTGAAAGATAGCCAATTACTACTATGAAGTGATGTCGTTCATATTGAAGAATGTGGGGACCACATACTAACGCTTGATGGAAAAGATTTTCCACCATCAAATTGGCTGAAGTATGGAAGTGTATGTCGATGATATGGTGGTAATATCCCATACCGGTTGAAGAACATGCCCGAGACCTTGAGGAAATCTTTCACCAATTCCGTAAATACAACATGCGATTGAAGCTGAAAAAGTTTGTATTCAGAGTCACGACCGGCAAGTTCTTGGGATTCATGCTCACGACTTGTGGTATCGAAGTTAACCATGACAAGTATGTCGCCATTCTCAACATGATGAGTCCCAAGAACTTATAAGAGATATAGAAAATAGTAGGGCGATTCACTTCCCTGAAAGGATTTTTACCAAGGCTTACCGAGCGGATCAAGCTGATCTTGAAAATGATGAAGAAGCAAATGTTGAACAAGTAACACTACGTGGCGACCTTCCAAGATATCAAGGGTATGATAGCCAGTCCCCCGATCATGTGTCGATCAGTCCCCGATATACCCCTCAAGCTCTATCTATCAATCTTAGACGAGGCAATCAGTGCAGCCCTAGTGTAAGATGTAAGACCCGAGAAAATTAAATAATTAAATAAATAATTATTTAATAAATGCGGGTATTGGAACCTTTATGAAATTTAATGCGAGGGGTTATGATAATGAAAAGTACTAGTTCAAGTGGTTGAGAATACTTGGGTTCGAGTCTTCTGTATACCACTATAGTGTTAATTTAATTGTATGACTTTTAATAATATGCTTGATCATGATAAGTGATAATATAATCCTAGATATATAATAATTATCATTAAACATGAATTGGTTGAATGTTTGTGCATTTACTTGGCAATTATATGGTTGTGTGTTCAAACTTTGGTATGAATGAGAGGGATCAGAAAACCCTAGTCGTCTTAAGGAGCAGATGGAAGGGTTAGCAAACCATCTACTAATGGCCTTTGAATGGAAATTACAACCATTATTAATTGATTTTCGTTTTTCTTATTATTTCAATTAATTAAAGGATTAGAGTGGAACTTAGATTCGGGTTCTAGAGAAATTACAGAGAGATTGAAAGGTGAGGTTTGAACATTGTTTTGGGACCGTGAAAAGAGAGATAAGTGAGAGCTGAGAAGGATCCTCGGAGGAAACTTGAGTAAGGATTGTGCAAACTTGAGTAAGGAAAAACTAGGATAGGGGAGTTGTAGTTTTGTGTGTTAATCTATTGTTTCTGGATTCTTGTTGCATGAATAGTATGTCAATCTTTGATTCTTGCAATTTTCTGGACTGTTTCGTATTTCTGGAAATTTCCCAGAAACTGCGGGGTGGCTTTGAAGGTCCGCCAGACAACTAATGCGAATTACACTACATTTCTAGGTTCCTGCTAGGAATCACCTAGCGGCCAATTCATGTTATGATCCGCTTGGCGGCGATGAACACCCACTTGACGACGCAAGCAAAGTTATCTCGATTTTGGTGTTCTGGAGTTGTTGGGTGATTTTGATCGGGGGAAAAAGGGAATTGATCTACTCGTTAAGCATTGGATGCATATAATCGTTAGGTTGTGTCTTGGTTGGAGGTAATTGGATGAATTTGTAATTAAATGAGTATAAAGGTTAGTGTTGATTTGGGGAAAATGGGTGGCAGCAGTGTGATCGTGATAAATGGTGATTCTAAATTATGTATTGGTATGATATGTTATGAAATTGAGTGAAATTGGATTATATAAAGACAATGGAAGCATGATTCAAATGCAGATTAGATAAAAATTGGAAAAAGGGATGATAATTGAGGTTTAGGGTTAGAACGGGTGTTGTGAAGTTTTAGGAAAATTCCTAACAGGGGATGCTCCGCCTAGCGGTACCCAATCTACCACTAGGCGACATCGTAGGGAAAACTACAGTGTGTGATTTTGCAATATTAGGGCTGCGAAATTGGAACTTTGTTAGTGAATGATTGATTTTAGGCAAGGATAATGAAATAGCAAGTAAGGTATGTATGAGTTGGAGTGGTCCCTAAAAGTTAGAAAATTGAGGAAATGTGATATGTTAGTAAAGGCATTCTTAAGAGGAAGTGAGAGATTGATTCCTATTGGTATTAGAATCTGGTGTAAGTTTGCAAACTGATATGGGGTTATGACTGCTATAAATAGGTGTTATGCATAAGTGGAAACGAGATTGGTATGAAATTAGTTAACAAAATAGAGCTATGATTATGTATATCCAGGGGCGAACTTGAAAGGGTAATGGGTATGTGTGTTATGATGGGTTTCACTTAAGAAAATTGGGTATTATGAAGTGTGGAATAGTAGGATCGAGATGCCTAAACCTTTTTGGAGTGCCTAACCCAGTACTATGCGAGTTACTAGTGTAGCGCCTGGCGTTGAAGGTTGAACCCCAGGCGCTAGCTACAAAGACAATGAGGTTTGGAACTCTTAACGCCTAGCGATGTGGACGTCCCGCTAGGTGTAACATCCCGACTGGATATTACGGATTTAAAATAATAAAATAAAGAAACAATAATTAACTTCATTTATTGAAATATCATTTCCCAAAAACGCGGGAAATTTAAAACATTTATTAACTCATAAGGTATATCAAAAATCCAAAAGTTTGACTTAATTACAATACCAAAAATCTCATAACGTAAACTGATTCAAAACCATAATATTAACTCCATTACAAATGTCAAAGTCTAGTAATAAGAGTTTACAAAATTATTATAAAGTCATAAAACATAAAAAAAATTCTGATAAAATATTCTTCTCCCAAGCTAGCCTAGCTCTGACTCTATGCATCACCAAATCCACCTGTAACATTTCCTGCTCACGTGTACCGCGTACACGATCATCGCCAACCACAGATAGGGTGAGCTAACTGTTAAACAAACATATATATAAACCATATATTTTCATCAGATAAATCATACAAGTACACCAAAGGAATTTTCATCCTTTGATTTCACACTGCATGGCCACCACCATGTTACTCGTGTTCTACGTCTCCTAATGAATACCTCAAGATGTATTGCTGCCACACCTACCGACCACAACCGATAGAGCGTGTGCGAGAAACCATGCTACGGATCACACATCGTAATGACAGGTAGAGTTCCCAATACGAATAATATTCGTAATGTCCCAAGACTACCAAACTCGCCAGCTTAATATTGAGGAGGGCAATCTACTCGACCCAATCTGTACATGCCGCTACATGCACACTCCCACCGGCAACACTTGCCAACCCGAGCCACAACTTAAGAGTTCCTCGTGTTAATCTGTCATCCTGAGCCACAACTCAAGAGATGCTATTCCGATCCACAACTCAAGGAATACCACATGCTTAACCCCTATCCCGAGCCACAAATCAAGGGATACGTTCTGAGCCACAACTCAAGGAACACCAACAAACCAACCTTTAAGGCATCACTAAAGCATTGTAGATCACGCACATCAAGAGTAAGAAACACAAATACTGCTACAGCAAAATTGTAAGACCCGTGGAAATTAATTAATAAATGCGGGAGTGGCGAAACTTTAATGACATTAAACATATTTGGTATGACGTGGAAAAATACTAGCTCAAGTGGTTGAGAGTACTTTGATTATGTGAGAGGACTTGGGTTCGAGTCCTATGTATGCCATTTGTGTGTTATTTGATTTAATATTATTTTGGTAATATATTTGTGCCTAGTGAGTGATAGTATAATCATAGTATTTTGATAATTATCATTTAAGATGAGTTGGTTGGATGGTTGTGTATTGAATTGGTGTTAGTATGGTCACAAGTTCAAACCTTGATGGACATGGCTTTATTTTTGCTAAATTTAGCTTGGAGTGAATGTGAAAAGGTAGAGGGAACCCTAGCAGAAGGGGCGGCCAAGAGGGTCTGAAAAACCACTATGTAATTATCATTGAATAGGCATTAAACCCATAATTAAGCCCATTTTCGTTCAGCTTTTTAAACCCATTACCAAGACACATATAAAAGGTCAATTTTAAGTGGGAAGAAGGGTTTCTGCAGTTGTTGTTTTTGGCTTTAAGAGGAGAACAAAAATTTGAGAGGGAGTGGTGAGTATTGGGTGCACAAGAGACTGAATTGGGAGTAAGGTTGACGCAAGGCATAGTTGGATAAGGAACCTTCATTTTTTGCCCTTTTAATCAAGAATTCCAAGTTAGGGGAAGTTGCTTTGTATGTGTATAAATTATGCTGGTGGTTCTGCATTTCTCTTATCAAATTGATTTCTTGTATGTTCTGGAATTGTGATATACTTGATGTGTATGAATAATTGTGGTTATTGGTTTACTATGCTAAGGTTATTTTTTTGTTTTTGGGATGAAAGGGGTAAAGGTTTTGGTTCAGAATCAGGGATCATGGATGAGTCCCAAGATTGTGGTTCAAATGTGATTATAGTATGTCTATTTGGGTTATTGGTGCTTATATGGTTGTTTAGTACGAATTACATTGTGTTGGTATGGTCTGGTTAGTTGTTTTCACGCTTGAACAAGGGAGAAATACTGCAATTCTCGCCCAAGCGAGCCACTCTCGCCTAAGTGATAGTTGCAAAAATTCGTTAATGGTTTAGGGGTCGAGCATCTCGCCCAAGCGACCTGTTCTCTCGCTCAGGCGAGAATGGTTCGTCCAAGCGAGGTCGCGACGAAACGGGAGGGGGGTTTACGTTAAATCCTCGTTCAGACGTGGGGTGATGTGCTTGAGCGAAGGAGAGTCTCGCTCAAGCGAGAAGGACTCGCCTAAGCGAGAGTTCGTGGTGAAACCACTATTTCATACTCGCTCAGGCGAGGTGATTTAGCTTAAGCGAGGCTGATGGACTAGCTTGGGCGAAGACCCTTGGCTTAAGCGAGTATGCTATGTATTCTATGCTTGTGTGTGTTGTTTGGGATGGTTAGATTGTTATTTCTTCAATTATAGGCACTATATGCGTGTGTTTGAGATGTTTGGAGTTGAAGGACCAAGTCCATAGGACTTTGGGATGTGCTTGGTTGAGTCGTGAACGAGGAGTTTGTAAGACCCGGGAAAATTAATTAATTAAATAATTAATTAATTAATAAATGCGGGTAGAAGCCGCCTTTATGACATTAATTGTTGTTTAATGTGACGTGGAAAAGTACTAGCTCAAGTGGTTGAGAGTACTTTTCTTGTGTGAGAGGACTTGGGTTCGTGTCCTAGGTATGCCAATTATGTGTGATTGTTTTGTTATTGATTTTTAAGGATATGTATGAGTATGTGATTAGTATTGTAAGATATTGTTGATTTGTGAGTATCATCAAATGTGATTTGGCATAATTGTTATGATATGGCCTTATGAGTGGAAGGTCATGGGTTCAAACCTTGGTGGGCAAAGAATAAGCTTTATTTTTGCTAACTAATAGTTGTGGTATGAATGTGAAGGGGTAAAGAAAAGCCTAGCAGAATGGGGCAGCCAAGGGGCTGGGAATTTACCAATTAAGTAACATTGAAGAGGAATTAAAAGCCCAAACTCGTTTTATTTTTAATACCCACCTTAAAGGCACCTATAAAAGCCAAAAATTAGGTAAAGGGAAGGGTTTTCGCAGTGCTGGGAATTTGCTTTCGAGAGGAGCACGAGTTTGAGAGAGTGAACTGAGTTTGAGGGCAAGAGCTGAAGCAAGAGGAGATTGTTGAATCAAGGGATCCTATCTGCACAATTTTAATCACACACTCCAGGTTAGGGGAGTTGTATTTTAAGTGTGTGAATTTTATGATGTGAAGTGTGGTTTTGTGTTATTGTTGTCTCGATTGGAGTATGATTGTGGTGAAATTATGCATGTATAATCTGAATATTGAATGGGTAGAATGGTTATGGGTTAATGGAACTTTTATGCTTTGCGTGTTGGGTGCCAAGAAAACAAGGGTTTTGGGTAATGAAAAATGTTGATTGTGCTTTAACTAGATTATTGGGATTATTTCGGGTTGTATTATGTGCACATGTTTGGGTGTATGATTTTCCATTTGTTGGTATGAATTGGAGTGTGGTTTGGCATGATTTTGGGATGGCTAGTGTGCGTAAACAGAGGGAAACTCTGCAAGTCTCGCCCAAGCGAGGTTATCTCGTCTAAGCAAGAGTTGCAAAACCTCGTTTTTGGCCTTGCATCGCGCTTCTCGCCTAGGCGAACGAGTTCTGGTTTTGAGCGATAGACACTCTCGCTTAGGTGAGAGTGGCTCGCCTAAGCGAGATCGCAAGGATGGTGCTCATGTTGAGCGCGACTTCTCGTTCAGGCGAGGAGTTTATTGTGTTGAGCGAGTCTGGTCTCGCCCAGGCGAGACGACCTCGCCTAAGCGAGATATCGAGGTCATGTGTGATGTTTTTGGGTGATTCGTAGCTCAGGCGAGACTGTTTTGGATGTTTGGGCGAGAGATGATCTCGCCTAGGCGAGGGGATCCCGCCTAAGCGAGATAACGTGCTGTGGTCACTGTTTTAAGCTCGCTCAAGCGAGGTAAGCTAGCCTAAACGAGGCTAAAGGCTTAGCTTGGGCGAGTGTCCCTGGCTTAAGCGAGTTGGTGCAAGTTGCTATGCTTTACATGTCTTTGTGACTGCGTTTAGCCGTTGTATGCTAAGGATAGGACATATTTGCATGTGGTTGGTGTTTGGGCTTGAAGGACTAAGTCCAATAGGGGTCAGGGATGTGCTTGGTGGTTGGACACATGATGGGCATGGAACTGGTTGAGTTCCCGTCGGCTACTAATGGGCGAGGAATCCTTAGTATGGGGATTGCATGTGTCAGGAGCACGATGGGCAAGGAATTGTGAGGTTCCCGTCGGCTACTATTGGACGAGGAGTCCATAGTATGGTGATTGCGTGCGTGCCAGGGTGCAAGTGAGAGACTTGGATGTTTATACTACAGACGAGGAGTCTGTGGGGCAGGACTATGAGCGGGATAGGCTCATAGGGTTGGACCACGAATGAGTTAGTTTCGTGGGAGCACAAGGAAGTTCCAAGACCTAGTTCATGCATATGACTCATGAAGGACTATGAGGTCATGGTTGGGTGATTGTGAAATATGAAATTAATTATGTTATTTTGGGTTGGGAAACATATTTATACTCATGTTTCTTTATATATATGTTGTGCATAACTCACCCTTTTTGTGTGTGTGTGGCGATGATCGGGTAACTTATTATCCGAGAGCAGATGATGTGACAGGTGGGCCAGGAGATGCTTAGACTCGGAGCGAGGGCTAGCATGGGATATTATGTAGATACCTATGTATTATGTTTATTATTTTATCCTTGTGAAAATTATGTAAACTTGGCAGGAGCCAATGACTTTTATTTCAGTTTTAGGAATTATGGACTCCTGGTTTTATAACTCGTATATTTAAAGTTTTAAATTTCCCGTGTTTTTGGGAAATGAGGTATTAATAAATGCAGTGCAATTATTTTCCCTTGATTTATTTTATTAAATTCGTAATATCTTGACGGGATGTTACATAGTTCGTGACGGGTGGACCACATACGGAATGTGAACATATTTGTTCACCGGAGGTACTCTCATTAGGATGAGTGAGTGAGGGAGTTCATCTCATGCTCAACTTGGGAATGCTATGAGCGAGGGAGTTCATAGTAGGAAAGGCAGGTATGTGTGTCCGAGTCCGAGCTAGGAGTTCGGATCACGGGTGTGAGAGCCCGTGAAGTAGGACTACGAGCGGGATAGGCTCGTAGGTTGGACCACGAGCGAGAAGGGTCATGGGAGCACATGAAATCCCAAGGTTTAGAGTGCATGCATGGACTCATAAAGGTTATGAGTGGAGAAATGGGAAAATCTTAGTTTCTAAAGGAATGAATTATCATGAATTGTCGAGTGTGAGTATTTCATATTTATTTATATCTTTGTGCATACCTCATCCTATTTGTTTGTGTGTGGCGATGATTGGGTAACTTGTTATCTGGGAGCAGATGATGTTACAGGTGAGCCAGGAGCTACGTAGTGGCGGAGAGTGGGAACCAGTGACATGGGAATTTTATAAAGCATGTTATTTAATTTTCATGTAATTGGATTGTCGAAATTTTACTATTTTCTTGATCTTTAAATTGTAAAGGTGAATTTTAGAATATTTTGGCTATTAATAGTTTATTTTTAATGTTTAAAGTTTTGAAATTTCCCGTATTTTTGGGAAATAGACTAAATAAATAAATGAGGTATTTATTTATGTTTTGTTTAATTATTTATTTTAAGTAATATCCCACCGGGGTGTTACAAGTAGCTTGGGGAATTAAGCTAGGAAATAAATTATATTTTCTTCTGTTTTGTTAGATTTGGAAATTGTATTAAGATTATTACTTTAGCTTTAATTGTATTTTGGAGCATTGAATAATATTTTAAATTTTCCCGTGTTTGGGAATAATAAATTTTTTTCGTTTGATCTTCATTTCTTATTTATTTATTTTAATTAAGTAATTTCCAGTAGGGACGTTACAAAAATCACCTGACGCAGTTCATGTAGCGCTAAGCGCTGCCCGCTTCCAGATCGCCTGGTGGGGGATGCGTACCGCCAGGCGCCAAGCGCCCAAAAACCCACTGACGTTGTAGACTCCACCTGGCGCAACCATCCTTACCGCCAGGCGCCACGCTAACCCAAAGCCCACTGTTTTATGCTTGTCGCCTGGCGAGTCAGTCACCACCGCCAAGCGCCACACCAGTACTTGTGCAATATTGGTTTTAGTTCAGGTTCAGGCACACTTGCGCAGGCCACACTCACTTGCCCCTATTTCAGAGTACCCCTCACTAATACATTGCTATCTATAATGTTCCAGACCTCATAGCACCTCCTATGTGAATTCATCATCTAAATATAGACATTTAGATAATCCCAAGCATTCACACGTATCATTTATTGACAGGATTCTAAATATTCCCTCCATGACAACACCACTACCATTATTCCCCTACTTTAAAGGGCAGGGAGGGGCCATGCCCCCCCCCCCCCCCCCCCCAATATTTTTGATATTTTTTTAAAATTTTATGTATATTTTTTATTTTTTTAATTATATTTATATTTTTGAAATTATTTTAAATTATATATTTTTAAATTTTTAATTTTTTTTTAAATTATATTTAGTATATTTTAGAAATTAATGGAAATTAAATTGTGTGACTTTTTATTTCTTTTATAAAATACAACCTTTAATCTTAATAAAGTTGGTCATTTAGTTTTTTTAGTCTCAATTTGGTTTCGATTTTTTGAAAAGTTGATGCAATTTGGTTATTTTTATTAAATTTTTTGAAGCGGATCAAAAGATTTTTCATCAAAATTAACACTAGGATTATGTTAATTGCACCAACAAAGCAAAACATTCCTATTAACCGTTTCAATTTTCAACAAATTGAGACTAAAAAAACATTATACAATCAACTAGACATTTTTGGACAAATAAAGAAACAAAAAATAATAATTAAACAAAATATTTATTAAGATATTTTTATTTCTTTCTTATTATCTTTCTAATTTTTCACAAATTGTATTCATCTCTCATTCTCGTGTGTTTTCTTTTTTGTTTTTGAAGAAAAAAATTAGACACAAACTCATTATTATTATTTTTATTTCTCATTTGAAAAAAAAAAGTAACTCTCTATCGTCTTACCTGATAATAAAATATTAGTTTAAGAGTTATTAACATGATTTTTTATCTTACAAACCTTTTACAAATTCATTTTTATGAATATACAAGAAAAAAAAAATTGTATTCTAATATTATTTTGAAAAAATATATTTATACAGATGGAAAATAAAATAATAGATTTATTTTTTTAAAATAATAAAAGAGAAGTTATTCGTGAAGATGAGAATAAATACATTCTACTTCTTCATATATTTTGAAACATTATACTAATGGTCTAATCTAATAATCCAATTGTTGAGTTTAAGGAATTATTTTTTTAAACATTATACTAATAATCTAATTTAATGAACAAAAAATTATATTATTTTGGTCCCTCCAACATTTTTAGTCAAGATCCGCCACTGCTCAACCCGGATAATTATGCGGAACCTATGCCAACCACTGTGATATTCCATACTTCTTTTAACACAACTAAGCCATTCCAATTCTTTCTAGTTTAACTCATGCATCAATCACCTTCCCTAATATCATATCCAACATTTCTCAGCCTTGCTTTTGCGTACCAAAACTAACCCTATTCTGAATTTCAGTCTCACTGCCAAGCTTAGGTTCACCCTCACTGTTCTGCGCCTATCGCCTGGTGGCACGATATGTCCTGCTAGGTAGTGCAGCAGTTTCTGGAATTCCCAAAACTGCTGCTGCACCTACATGAGTCCTCAACCTCAGTTTTCTCACGAGCTTTTCAATTAATCAACCACTCCAACGATTTAAGGTTTATAATCCTTTTATACTGATTCCAACATACATAATTGTTTTAACCTTCTCTGCCTAATCAGATCCAGAATCTCAGCCCCAAATTCTTAACCCTAAAATGTATTCATACAATTTCTCATCCAAATTAGCCTCTAATTACATATAATCCAAAGAAATATGACGCCTAATCACTCACAAACATTTGTGACTTTAGTTTCCCCCACTTCGAATCAGCCTAGAACCCCAAAATCATCAAAATTGAGTCAAATTGACTCACGTCGCCTGGCGGATGTTCATCACCGCCAGACAGTCCAAACAAAATCCCAGAAACTGGGTAGCAGCCAAGCGTTGCCTGGCAGCTAGACTCGTACCGCCAAGCGGTTCCATCTTTGCAACCCAGAAATGACACAAACCATATGTGTCGCCTGGCGGCAGTTCTTTGCCTGCCAGGCGGTTTCTGGAAAAATTCTAGAAGACACGAATTTCAATGCAATTGAAAACTGATCATACATATACATGCTATAATTCATGCATTTACGAATAAACATAAATAGAACGTGGCCAACTCCCCTAACCTGGTTTCCTTGCTTCAAAAACAATGTTATAGCTCCCTTTTCTTTATCACCAATGGTCTCCTTAGCACCACTTCAATTCCATTCTTCTAATTCACTCTCTAATCACTACTTTACCTTAAATTCGTGTACCTCACAGAGCTCTGAAAAAACCAGCCTCTAAACCCCTCTATTCTCTCACAATTTGTCTTTTAAAGGTGTCTTAATTAGAAATTATGAAGGGGAAAACGAAAATACATTAAGGCTGAAGTTAATTGCCATTCAAAGTCACTTATGGGTTGTTTTTCCAACCTTCCTTGGCTGCCCATTCAGCTAGGGTTTTCTCTACCCTTTCATATTCATGCCAAAAGTAAAATTGACAAAAAAATAAAGCCTAATTTGGTTCTACCAAGGTTCAAACCCATAACCATGCCAATGTTCAATTCAATGCACAACTATTTAACCAATTCATGTTTCGTGATAATTAACATAATTCTATAATTATGTTGTCACTCATCATGATCTAGCATACTATTAAAATACCGAGAAATTAAATAACATACAATTGGCATATATAGGACTTGAACCCAAGTTCTTTTGCAAAATAAAGTACTCTTAACCATTTGAACTAGTACTTTTCCATGTTATACATGTCAGAATTAAATGCCATAAAGGCTCCCACGGGTGAGGTTCGTCCCGCTAGACGATACTTGCAGAGATAGTGATTTTTGAGGTGCTTGGCGCCTGGCGACAGAAAGATTTTGTTGGAGAATTCCTTGAGTTGTGGCTCGGAATGACATTCTTTGAATTGTGTTTTGGAATGGAGGGTAAACACGTGGTGATCCTAGGCTGTGGCCTGGTGAGTGGTATTAGTGTGAGTGTGCGAGTTGTGGCTCGTATAGATGTTCTCCATTTGATTCAACAATCAGAGGTTGTGGCCAATGATGTGTTAATCTTGTGTTGAGAGTACGAATTGTGGTTTGTATTGGAAACTCCATCTAGCGTCACAGAGTGTGGTTCATAACAAGATATTCACGCACGTGTTTCTATGAGTATTTGCTTGTAGATGGTGGAACTAGGAGTTGTGGCTTGTGGCAGCAAAGGACATCTTGGTGTTAACATATTATTTCCAGATTTAACACACTAAAAACTTAATCTTCAAGTGGATCTTCATCAATCTTCATCAAACTCATATGATCTTCATGCACATGACTTTATCAATTCTTCGCTTTAAGCTTGCTTGTGCCAACACAAGGGAGATCTCGTATGACGAAAGACTAATGATGCCCGAAAGAAATCCGCTCATGGAAAGCTCACACAAAACTTGGAAGGCCCTAATCGAGTGGTGAATGATCTAGATAATGGAGCATATCGATTGAAGTACCTAAGCAGCAAAGAAATACCCATCACTTCCAACGCGACTCATTTAAAAATATATTTTAGTTAAGATGTAACCGATTGGCCGTATCAATAAAATCATGTGGTCAAAGGGTGAGTTCCTACGAAACCCCGTTCGATTGAAAAACATACCTAATCGATTAAAGGACGTGCCACCATAAGGCCCTGATCGATTAGGAAATCCTCAACTTGGTCTAGAGAATTACAAGTTCCTTACCAAGGACCGAAGCGGTCAAATTACGAGTCCCCACGAGACTTTTTCGAACCAAAAGTTGTATGATTAAAGGACGCGCTCCTTCGAAGTCTCGATCGGCAAAAAATGTTATCATACTTGATCCAGGGAACTACAAATTCCCTTCCAATGACCTAAGCAGTCGAACGACGAAGTCCCCGCGGGACTCCATCCAACAAAAAATATATAAATTGAAGGACACGCTCCCATGTAGCCTCGATCGATCATGAAGAACAATTGGTTAACTTTAAAAGAGCTTGACTAGAGTCGTATCTCATCTATTCGACCACTTATTAAGTTAAATTATCTTAAACAAGTTAAAATCCTGACCGCGAATAGATTAAGAAGCGAATAAAGCATTAACGGAGAACGACAAAATAGAAAGCAAAATATTTCCATTAATATCCAGACAGGTTACAAAATATTGGGGCGATCGATATCGATCGACAACAAAATAGCCGATCAAGACTGATCAACCTCGTCCAAAATACATTGAAAATTAAAAATAAACTAAACAAAAGTCAAATAGGCTTGGGGTGAAAACAGTCAAGATCTTTTTTATATCATCCGGAATATTGACAAGGGACGAATGAGTATTAACAATAGTAGGCCCGGGGTCCTCAGGGGCGTCGTAGATGTTAACGAGCTGCCCGTTGACCACATCAAACTTAATATCAAAGGCATTAGGTCGATTGAGCGGGATATGAACAAAGTATGCCGCCCGATTCAGCGTCATTTGAAATTTGATCTCGTGTTGCGTGAATACTTGCTCGTCGGTAATGAGAAGCTCGGATTCTAAATCTTGGCATTTTTTGGCCCAAGTCTCATCTGACCGCTTAGTCAATAGATCATCGAAGCGATGTTGCAACTTGCGTAGCTCCTCGGCCGCCCCTTTCCCTTTTCATGCACCTGACATGCTCATACTTGATCAGAGCAAGTTGTTGGAACTGTTTCGACATATTGGTTGCCGAAGTCTTCAATTCCTCCTGTTCCTTCCAGGCGGTAGTCAGTTCCTTTTGCAATGCTTCCACTTGAGATTGATCACTCATTGGAAATCGGGAGGTCAGGACGGTCAGGCGCAAAATTAACTCATGGGTCATTGGGAGAGCCTCCACCCCAGAGAATTCCTTGATAAATTCTTTCACATCCAAACTTAAGTGATAAGAAACCTTATCACCTAGGCAGAGATCCTCACTGAGCAACACACCAACTAGAGACCCCAATGCGTCATTATGGTGACTCCTCTTAGGAGACTGCTCGGAAGAGCTGGCATCAACCCTACCTTTCTTTTTCTTGATCGCAGTAGTGTTCGAGGAAGGGATAATAGAGATAGGAGGGATATTGAGCACTTGGAAATCACGAGTCCCAACTCGTGACGCGATGGTCAGAGCCTCCACGCTAGGAGTAGGGTCAGTTATTGAGCCCACAGACTGTGTTACCGGACGCGGAGGAACGCTAAAAGAAGTCGCCGCCTTCTTCCCAATGACCGCCCTTTTCATGTAATCAGAATCTTGAGAAAGCAATAAAGCCTTTGTGTTTACAAACAGAAAGCAAATTTAGATAAATTAATATTATCCAAAAAATAACCGTTCGGCTCCAAAAACCACTAACCCCAGACTACTCTGGATAAATCCTTGGAAAGCAAGCATCAAATTAAAACCCTGGCCGAGAGCTTATCAGGGAGCTTTTTAAGGATGGTAAGGTCAACTTCCTCAGTGGGGGTCATTTGCTCCTCAAGCCAAGGGTCGACCTTTTGAGGCATGCGCGTCTAATGAAGGGAAACTTTGGACAGTCAACCTCGTCAAAAAACCACTTGCATCCTAGAGGGGTAATAGAGAACTTGAAAAAATCGGTCTCTATTAAAACCCTTATAGGAAGCAAGGTATAGACCGATTGGACTTTTGGTGCGGTTATGACCGATTGGACTTCTGGTGCAGTTATGAAGGAGATCAATCCCTTAGAAATGGTGGGACAAAGTTTATAGAAATAAAAAAAAGAACGGCATGGTTGGAACTAGTCCTTCTGCTTGGCACAACAGGTTGAATGCTTGCATAGACACCCATTGGGTGAATCTGAGTTGGATCATAGTTAATCTTCCTCAGAACATTCGTTTGCTAGTCCTCAAATGGCATAGTTAGGTACAGGTCATGAAAGAAGTAAGCGTAAACATAAATAAGTCTAACTTCGCCCCCTCTTGACCATGGCACACCCTTTCGTTACTGACGCAAACCTTCATGCAAAGCGAACCATCTTCAACGACGCCTTTGAAGAAACCATTCATAGCCTGGAATGAGAGGAAGGTTCAACTTATCACCCTCATCAGCAAAGTCAATCTTTACATGAACCCTATCCTTTCTCTCCAATCATAGTTGGCCTCATTCCATAGCCTCTCGAAATCCCCACCATTCTCCTTCGATGAATCGTTCGTCCCCTTATTAATATGTACACGTGTGGAGCTATTGCTCGACGACATTTCCTTGCCGAGCGAGCCCTGGGTCTAACAAGATGTCACTGATAGTGACGAAGATGACTTATCATCTCACCAATCCTTGCCATTTCAACCAGAATACTCATCCAAACTAGATACAATGAAACAACAGTAGCAGCCATTGTTTCCTGAAGTTAAGAAATCGACCGGTACACGAAGTAGAAAGAGAAGAAACTGACCAGACCACACATTACTATTTATAGGCAAAAATTAGGACATATGGCAACACCTGGACCAACGGATCAAGGAGCAATCAATGACTTAGAAGGCGAGGCGCTTCATATCCCAACTGACAAGCATGAAACACGAAGTGTCACAACCCCACGAAATGTCACATCCTGAGTCCTAACGGCTAGCTTTATCTCAAACCCTTTTAGCTTTAGCTTCTAACCTCGCTCAAAGAAATTTGCACAACGTGGATTGGCTCCAACCGTGTCACCAGTTGCACATCATTGGTTGTCTTACGAACCAACGATTGGGGTTTGAATTCGTGAACGGTTGATGTGGTAGTCACTTCGAAATGAAATTGGTAGTCAACAATCGAATGGCAGACCCATTTGGTTTATAAGTCATGTACTAAATTATTTGTTCTTTATCTTCGACCACACGCGCATAAGTAGTTCTATGGCCACATTTGCTTTGCCAACAACAAACTAAAAATTACATTGGAACCCTTATTGAAAGCAAACCATCCACTTCTTAAATAATCACGATCATTATTCGATGTGGAATTGATCAACACTGGTCATGACTTGCCATTCTCATTTGAGAGTCATGTCAAATGATAACCTCGTTCGTAGAACTCAACCTATATATCATATCATTTATGCGTCAACATCGAGCGATCCGTTAGTCTTTAAAGTTTTGAGTCTAGAGGTATAAATCTATGAATCAACAATGCCGAGCGAGCAAACTAAGGATTGTTTTACAACAACCATTTCCCAACAAGTGTACTACTAGTACGTATTACTATTAACAAGTGTCATCCATAGGGATTTAGCAAGTATATTTGTAGTTTTATTTTTGGGTTTTTGATTGATAGAGAGTGCAAGTAAATAAAAATAGTAGTAATTAGATAGATTGAATGGAGTAGGGGCTATGAATTGATTTCATCTCATCTTCTTATACTAAATCACTACCATCTTGTTTACTTACTATGCAAATCATTCAATGTCTTGAGAGCACTCTTTCTATGTAGATCTAGGTTCATCCTTAATACACTAGAACCTAAGGACTCCAAACCTAGTGTGATTCCTCAACTCCTGGTAGAATGATTCCTTGCTTTAATGTGTAAGACTCACTCCTCCAACATCCACTCTAGTATTCCATGGAGTATCCAGTACATGTATGATTATTTGATTGGACCATAGTTTGAGATCGAATTTCCAACTCAATCCAAACTAGTTACATAGATTGAGTGATCAAGTCATCATTAAGCATAAATCAAACCACAAACAATTGAATGAAAGGACATGTAAATACCCAAGGAGTAGAAGTGAATAGAATCAAAATTGATTACATCAAACCTGGACACGAGGGAGTTCAACTACTTATAGAATATTGTAATGCAATTTAAACAACGTCTACACATAAGATCTACAATAAGAGCACATCCCTCGTGCCTCACAAACCCTGTTCTATCTTACTACTACATTTTGGAGCCTTCACTCAATGCCTGTAATGAAGACCCAAGGTCTTTATTTGTAAAACTTTTTGGGCAGTGCTTGGCCAAACTTTTGGTGCTTAACCATAAGGGATACTTCACAAGTGGGTTTCCTTCTCAGCTCAACCCATTGTCCTTATGCTTAACACGTGACCTTTCCTTCTTGGAAAGGTTTTCTTGGTTGCTCAGCCTCATGGATTTGGGCTCCAGGTTTCCTTGCGAAGAGGGTTTCCTCATGAGGCTCAGTTCCATTTCTTGTGCTCAGCTAGAAAGTCCAAATATGTTGTCCTATCTTTTCTACTTCCATGGCTTAGCTCCAATAATGTGACTCAAATGCATACTTGATATTTTCTTTTATTTTTACTGCAAAACAATAAAATATCATTATAATTCATAAAACTCTATTTCTCAATATCTCATTTTGTATCATTTTGTATCTTAAGCTAAGGAGGTTTCTTTTGTACACAAATAGCATCATTTGATACATGATAAGGGTCAATTTCAAATGGAAAATTTACTTAATCTTGACACTTATCACAAAGATAAGGAGTGAGGCCGCTCGGTGCCCATCACCTGTCGGTAGAGACAATTTAGTAAGTGCCATTGTAATTAAAGATAAACAAGTCAGTAATCAAGTTTAAAAAGCAATTGGGCCTCGATTAGGCCAACACTAATCAAAGGCCTTTATAAAAAACTAGAAATAGGATTCAAAGGTAATTTGGTAAGGACTTTTTACCACGCATTTATTTCAGTATTAATACCTTATTCCAAACAAACGACTACTAACTTAAGCATCAGAGCCTTATCGACAGGTACCCCAATCGAGCGGAGCATCGAACAAAGATCTTGTGCGAAGACTTGAAGATTAGACAAAGTGTTTTAAGTAGACGCCCAGTCCCTACACTTGAAACATTAAACATGATCTTAATTTTAACTACATTGCTAACTGATACAAATGTTCTCAATAGCATATAACTGCATAAATAAAAATAATTAATATTGTGATTAGACAAAAGAATGTAATGAGTAATTATATAGGTTGCTAAGTTTTTAACTTCAGGTAACAACAATGAATAGGCTCACAATAGTTCTAATCTTTATGAGAATATAGTTTGGTGGTATTGCCCATATTAAGAAAGAATTGAAGTGATACTATGTTTGAATTTACCACTCACAGAAACCAGAGGGTGTGTAAAATACAATCTTATTATGGTTTTGAGACAGTTGAATCAATAACCCCTTATTACTTATGGTTTGAATGAGATCTAGAAATGTTGTCTAAGATTATGAAAGCTTGGAACCAAATAGTGGAAAAAGGAAAATTTGAGAGTTGTGGTACATATAAAAGTTACAACCAATATATATATATATATATATATATATATATATATATATATATATATATATATATATGATAAATAATTAAATGTATTAGGATCATTATATTTTATTAGTCAATTTATTATAGTGATCTAATTAATTATATCTATGGTTCATAGTATATAAATGTCATAAAAATATTAACTATGTAGATTCCTATAATATTATAATTTATTAAAGGGCCAAATTAGGAATATTGACTCTCAAAAAAAGAAACCTACAAAGGTTACAAAAGCATTATGGTCTCCATTTGAGAGAACGTACAAATTTATTTTGTTCCTTTCTCTTCCCCCCATCAGAAGAGAAAGTCAAAAGGGAAACTCTAGGTGCTCTATAGTTGGAAGACCGTATATCAGTATCACATATTGTTCCCATTGGCTAATCCCAATCTTGGTTGGCTTCCGCATTCAATTCTTTATTGTATTGGGAACTGCTCTAGGGTTTACTTCTCTTTTATGTTTTCATAATCTAACATTGAAAACATAAAAAAAGTTTGAAGAAGGACATAATAAAGTTAAAGAAGAAAGAGAAGAAATAAGAGAGAATTGGTTAAAACTCATCATGAAACACACAAAAGATGTTCAAAACAGGCAACTCCTTGAAGATGGTAAAAAAATGACAGAATAAAAGAAGAGAATAAACACAAAAGGAAAAGTTGTTTTGATGTTGCCAACAAAAAGCTTTACATTGAGGAACTAAAATATCATGCATAAAGCCTTAATAAAATGATTGAAAGCTACCAAGAAGAACAAATACTTTAGGCACAAACATTTATGAATTGGGTTCTTCAAATAAAACAAATGCTTAATGATGCCTAATTCTAGTTTCGAAGGCTTGAAGGAATGATAGATTCATTTCCTACACCGATTGAAGTTCGTGAGTGTATTGAACATTGTAAACACATGATAAACCTAGTGAAAAGTATGGTTAATAGTGGTGATTAACATTTTAGGCTTCATAAGTAGAAGCATTTGTATTTTATACTATATTAGCTTTGTAGTAAATTATTTGTGATCCGTAAGGGTAACTTATAAGCATGACCAATAAAAATACAATTGATAAGGAATCTTCAAGTGGTACGAATTTAAGGACAAATTTTCTTTAAGAAGGAGAGAATGATAGAGGACTATCCCTAGATTTCATATAAGAAGAACTTGAAGATGAACCTTTACAATTCAAAGGAGCCATGACAAGAGCAAGGAGCAAGAGATTGGAAAATCAAATTTATTCAAGGCTCCTGATGCTACAAGCCACTGGAAATTTAAAGGATATGAAGATCATGGCTTGGAGCACATTTGAAGGAATTAGTTATATTTCTATGTTTTTGGGCTTTGGGCTTTCTTTTATAAATTATTTTATGTTTTTATGTTTTTGGGCTCAAGCTTTCTTGTAGGGTTCTCAGGTTTTCTTAAACTTATGTGCCTATATATAGAGGTACCAAAAACTAATGTAGACACTTTTGAGTCATATTATATGCATTTGCATTATTTGAGGGTTCTCTTAGTTCTTGGATTAGAACTCTGATTCTTATCAACGATTAACATCTTTGTGGCAAATCTTCACTTGACTTATCAATCTGCTAGATTGTGGCGTTCTCCATCCTTATCTTATTCTGAGTTCTTCTCTAATTAATTTTTGTTTGCCTTTGGAAGATTCAAATTCAGAAACGATCATACTCTTTCTTGGATAAGATCATATCAATAATACTACGTTTCAATAAGAAAATCATACATGATATTATATGTCCAAATTAAAATACATATAAGAGGTTTCAAATATCAAAGTCCATAAAGGTTAAAGTAAGTCTAAAAAAATTTGCATTACCTCAACTTTTAGATTGATATAAGAAGGTTTTTATGGATAATGAAAGTTTATATTAATATTTTTCATTTGCCATTAATCCACGAAGGAACTCGAAACTTAATTTTGATAAACATACCTTATAATTGAAATGAAACTTAAAATAAGAAGAATGTGTATACCTTAAATGTATTACAAATGTTGTACTCATTTTTTTTAAAGAGTTTTGAAGATTTCTTTGTAGACAGTATTTTTAATTTTGGTACTTATGTTTCCATCTTCGTCCAGACTTATGATTTTCAATCCTTTCTATGTTTTGACTTTAGAAACAACAACATAGTGTTGTCAATGTGTGAATTTTGGACGTTACTGATATAAATCAACTCTTGTAAGAGATTGTCCTTAATAACTCTTATTAATTGTCATTACAAAACAAAGTGATATTGATAATTATCTTTTTTAAAATTTAGAAGACAATCCATAACTAGAAGGCATTAAATTCATTATTGGTTTAAATATCTTTTGTCCAATTTTTTTCCTATGATCATAGTAGTAGAAATCACATTTGAACAATGAGCTTACTTTAAGTTATTAAGCTTAAATTTGTGTGTAAACCCAACACCAGTGCAGGAAAGCAAAACGACAGCGGTTATTTTTAACTTTTGGTTTCGGGTGGGTACCCGAGGCATATACTACCGAGGTAAAAAGACACTACTTTATGCCTCGGTTATTAACCCGAGGCATATTTGAATCGTTATTGCCTCGATTATAATTCAACCGAGGCATATTAATTATTAAAAAAAAAATTGTTATAAAACCCACAACTCATTCAATTTCTTTTCTCTCACACACATGGGACCCACACCCCACACATTTTTTCTGTTACGTAACACTCTCTCACCTCACTCATAAAACACACACTATTAACTTCTACACTATTTCTCTTCTCTCTTCCAGGGCCTCACTGCACCACTCTCTTTTTCTCATTCACATAACCCACCCATCACACACTCCTCTTCTCTCACAATCACACACTCTCTCACAGAACCCGCACCATACACCCCACTAACTCACACAAAACCCTCACTTCACTCACTTTAATGCACCACTCACACTCTCATCTCACTGCACCCACGACCCAACACTCACACCTCACTAAAACCCAACACACACACACACACACACACTCATTTCTCACAGTACCCACACCTGCATAATTTGTAGAAATAGTACACAAGCAAAAAATTATTTACAAACTCAATCTCCATCAAATTACAAATCCAATTTCTACCATATATCTTAATAATCTTAAATTCAAGATTGAAAATACAAGAGCACACAAACGATGCAGAAAATTAAATCAAGGAGAATCCAAAAACACCCCAAAACGTAAAAATAAATATACAAAGGAACGGGATTAAACAAAGGCAATGCTAGCAGTAGTGGCATCGGAACAACCTCCTCGACGGTACGGTGCAGCGGTGGTGCAACGACGGTGCAGGCGGATTGAACGGAACAACGATGCAGGAAGAACGCCCCAACGGAACAACGATGATGGTTGGTCGAAGAAGAAGAAGATGCGGTGGTGCCGGAAACCTCCTTGACGGTGCAGCGACGGTGCAGGCAGCACAAAGGGCTGGTACGTAGTGGAAGATTGGACCAGGTGTGCGACGCTCAGAGAAGAAGAAGAAGTGCAGAATGTGTGGTGCTGCAGTGTGAAAACATTTGGGTTTTTTTAACCCTAAGAAACGATATTGCCTCGGTTAATTCGAAACCGAGGCATATTGGCTTGCTCATATGCCTCTGTTGGCAGGAGGACCGATGCATAAGTCATCTACTGCCTCGGTTATAAAAGAACTGAGGCATAAAAGGATGTAAAAAATTTCAAATTTTGGAAAAGCGGGAATTGTCAAAATTTTTTACGTTATATGCCTCGGTTAGAATAGCAACCGAGGCATAAAAGTTGACTTTAATTACAAAAATGTCACCGCGTGTTTATATGTAGCGGGTGCGTAGAAACCGAGGCATATACTACGATGTAAAAACTCTTAAATGCACTAGTGCAAAGCCCTTGGGATGAACAAGTTGTTAGGTTTATGTGACATATTTAATCAGATTGTTATATCTATTGAAGCTTAGAGTTTAATGCTAATAGAACTTTAAAATAGATCAAATAGATTTGATTGCCGTTATTAATTTGGTTCAAAGTCATAAAATATATTTCATTAAGGGTTAAGGGTTAAATATGTTTTTGGTGCCTTAACTTTTAGTAAAAATTGGAATTAGTCCCTCTTCGAAATATTAGTGCAATTTAGTTCTCTAACTTTAGAAAATATTTGGATTTAATTATTTTAACCAAATTTTGTTAAGTTTATTTAATGTTTCAAACGCGTTTTTCAGCTAACATTGAAGCGGGAAATATTAAATGATGTAAACAACTCAAATACTATCACGGGTTTGAAATATCAAATAAATTTAACAAAATTTACTTAAAAGATTAAATTCACGCATTTATAAAGTTAGAAGATGAAATTGAACCAAGGTTTGAAAGAGGGACTAATTTCAATTTTTAATAAAAATTAAAGACAAAAACATATTTAATCCTTTTATTAATTATGAAATATTATAAAAAAAACAGTTTATGTGTAATTTTTTTATAAAGCAAATTAGTAAAAATAACATTACTTTTTATCAGCGCAAACGATTCATAAAAATTACTTTAACTCGATCTTTCAACAAAAAACGCAAATATTTATATAAAAATAGTGTAAACTGATATTTGTTAAAAGAATATTAGTAGTTTTTTCAGTAATTGGAAAACATTTGAATATTAGATTCAAATTGTTTAACTTTAAAATTCAAGGTTAAAATTGGTATTAAAGTTTTACAATAACCAAAATATCATCACGAATTAATTAATTACTTTGTCTATGAATACTTTTAGAAAAATCTCTTTACGACTAATACTATTTTTGTTTTATGGGGATGAAGAATCTGAAGATCCTGACATTTAATTAAAAGATAAATAAAATAAATAAAAATGTGATCGATAGAAGTTTATCAAGAATGACAGCTTTAAATTATGTTATGCTAAGATACTCTTTTTTTGGACTTGTGGAATTTCTGTCCAAAGCAGACTCGGTCTTTATTCATCCGGAGTTTACCAAAGTCCTCGCCCGCACAAAGTTTGAGCTAAATTCGTTACTTTCCAAAATATCAAAATAATATTTAGAACCACTCAAACAGTAATTACGTTCACTAATTGTTAAATTAAATTCATATAAACTGTTAGATCCTCCACAACACAGCAATAAACAAGAATTCAAAGTCAATATTTGAAAGTTGAATTCAAACGAGATAAATATTTTACGCTTTTTATTAATATCTGCAGGTTCTCTTGTCTACTTGAGAATTTTTAATATAATGGATGAATACTCTCCTGCTATTTCAAAGTAAAGGACAATATTTAGTTTCTCCCTAAAGAAAAAAAAAACTACTAATTGATTCATATTTTCCTAGGTTTGAAACAGATTACTGAAAATGTCAAAATGTATTTTCTTATTTATTAAAAATTGAGTTTAAGTCTTATTATTTTTATAAAATCATCTTGTAAAAATTGAGTTTAAGTCTTATTGATTTTATCTTTAATTGATGTGAGATTTTTAACATATTCTACACGTTGAGATATTGACATCTTGTATATTAGACTAGATGTTTTTGGATGATTTGATAGCGATCCAATAAGAGCAGGATCGACTCAATGGTAAAGCAAGTAAACATTCATTTTAGGCTTCTAGAAAAAGAAGACCTCAAAATTTTTATTTTATTACTAGTATTTCTATTAAATTTGGTTTGTATGAATGGATGGTTATGCCTTTTGGGCTAATTAATGCACCTAGTACTTTTATAAGACTGACGAATCATGTGTTGCCAAATTTCATCCGTAAATTCGTAGTTGTATTTTGATGATATGTTGATTTACAGGAAAACACTTGATGCATACATGAGTCATGTAAGGAAAGTCATGGAAGTATTTCAAAATGAAAAACATATGCTAACAAGGAAAATGTAATTTTTGTATACATGAAGTTGTTTTCCTTAGGTTTGTAGTTAGTTCTAAAAGAGTACAGGTTAATGAAAAAAAGTTAAACCTATAAGGGATATTTCTACTCCTAAAAGTGTTAGTGAAGTAAGACGTTTTCATGGTTTGGCTAATTTCTATAGGCGATTTGTGAAAGATTTTAGTACAATAGCTTCACAATTAAACGATATTGTTAAGAAAGAAATGGAGTTTAAATAGGAAAAAGAACAATAAGAGGTTTTTTGATAATCTAAAATATAAGCTTACACATGCACCTATCTTAGCTTTACCAAATTTTGAAAAGTCTTTTGATATAGAGTGTGATGCTTCGAATATGGGTATAAGAGGCTTTCTCTTACAAGAAGGATATCTTATAGCTTAATTTAGTGAAAAACGAAAAAGAGCAACAAAAAGTTATTCTACTTATGATAAAGAGTTATATGCTCTAGTGAAAACTTTGCATACTTAGCAACATTATATGTTACATAAGCAATTTGTAATTCATAGTGATCATGAATCCCTTAAATACATTAAAAGTCAATGAAAAATTAACAAAAGACATGTCAAGTGGGTGAAATTTATTGAACAATTTCCTTATGTTATTAAACAGGGCAAATCCAATGTAGTAGTTGATGCATTATCTAGGAGACATGCATTGTTATCCATGGTTGAAACTAAAAAATGCTTGGGTTTGAACAGTTAAAGGAATTGTATGCTGATGACAGTAACTTTGGAAATATTTATAAGGAATGTGAAAATGGAGCTTTCAAGGATTTTTATAAACATGCTAGTTTTCTTTTCAAAAGTCATAGACTGTGTGTACCTAAAAGTTCCATGACAAAATTATTTGTTAAGGAATCTCATGAGGGGGTTAATGGAAAATTTTGCAATTCAAAAGACATTAGATATGTTGAATGATCATTTCTTTTGGCCTCGTATGAAATGTGACGTGCAAACTTTTTGTGATAAATGTCTTACTTGTAAGCGTGCTAAATCTAAATCTCAACATCATTGAATATTTATGCCATTACGTATTCTTAAGACTCCTTGGACTAACATATCTATAGATTTTGTTTTGGGTCTCCCAACACCCAAAGATGGCTCACTTCATTCCTTGTCACAAGACTAACAATGTCGATCATGTAGCCAATCAGTTCTTCAAGGAAGTGGTAAGACTTCATGGCATTCCGAGAAGCATTGTGTCAGATAGAGGTGTCAAGTTTGTTAGCCATTTTTTGGAAGTATTGTGGGTTAAGTTAGGTACAAAAATACTTTTCTCTACAACTTATCATCCTCAAATGAATGGACTAGCTAAAGTGTTAAATAGAACTCTATCTCAACTCAGATGTTTTGTGAATAAGAATTTGAAAACTTGGGAGGAACGGTTAACCCATGTGAAATTTGCTTATAATAGGATAACTAATTATACTACTCAAATGACTCCTTTTGAGGTAGTATGTGGTTTTAATTCTTTAACTCTAGATTTTTTACCTTTGCCTACTAATGATGCTATGACTAATAAAGATGGTCTTGCCAAAGCTACTTTTGTCAAGAATCTACGTAAAGATGTAAAGGCTCAAATAAAAATGAAGATGGAAAAGTTAGCTACTAAAGTTAACAAAGGGAGAAAGAAGATCGCATTTTCACCTAGAGATTGGGTATGGATACACTTAAGGAAGGAAAGATTTCTTTCTACAAGAAAATCTAAACATCTACCTAGAGGAGGCAAACCATTTCAAGTTCTTATGGGGTGAGTTCTAGTTTCAATATCAATGACTTATCTCCATTTGATGTAGTTATAAAGTTAGGGACAACTTCAATTCAAGAAGGAGGATATGACAATTCAAGGGGCCTATGACAAGGTTAAGAAGTCAAAGGATAGAGGAACAAAAAATATCTTCAAGACTCATCATGATATAAGAAGTTGAAAGACCCCAAAACATGAAGATCATAACTTATAGTTCACTTTTAGAATAAAATTGTGAATTGCACGTTCGGTGGCCAAAAACATGTCGAAAGGTGAACATTTTTACAAATTGAACTTATTGTTGGGCGACTTAGCCTGCTAGGCAAAGACTGGTTGGGCGACAAGACACATTTTTCAAAATTTTATTTTATTTTTTATTTTCTTAAGTTGGTTGTCCGACCTTTACTGTTGGGTCTATCTTTAGAGTCATATGAAACTCTATTTATTCACATTTTCAGAACTTTGTATTCACTTTGGTCATTAATGAAATTTTTTCTTTAAGAAAAGTTTTTTTGGTTCTTGGATTAGAACTCTATATTCTTATCGAGGATTAACAACCTGTGACAAATCTTTCTTAGACTTATCAATCTTCATCGTGGTGTCTTCACTTATCAATCTTGGATTTGATTGTGGCCTCTTGACTTATTTGTCTTTGATTGTGGCGTTTACACTTTGTTTCTTATCAAAGAGAGTTCTCTTTGTGGTGAATCTTCCTTTTTTATCAATCTGCTATATTGTGGCGCCTTGTATTTCTGTCTAATTTTGCGTTCTTTATTCTTTATTTTATTGTTTATTTTACAGAAGAAATCCATCATCAGAAAAGATTGTCTTCTTTCTGGTCAGGATCATATCACTTAAGGAAGACGAGCACCCTTGAAGTTGAAGACTTGAAGTGTTGGAAGTGCTCTAGGAGCCTTTATAGAATATACATTTGCCTATGTAAGAACATCTTATATAATATTTATTTTCAAAATGTTTATTATCATTTTGCATTAATAATAGAGCATAGTAGACCATTTAAAATTAAAGAACATATTTGTTATATTTAGAAACCAATTTCCTAATTAGATACCAATTTGAAAACCAATTCTTTTGGTAGCTAAAACCTTAGTAGCTATTATTAGTAACAAATTTAGGGATTAGTTCATAATAGAAACTATTTTAGTTACCCATTTGAAGACCAATTATAATTTTTTGAAATTATTTTAATTATCAATAATTTTTAGTTTACAAATTAGTATTTAAATTAGTTATTGACTAATTATTTTTTGTTACTAAAATTGATTATTATTCGAAAATTTTCTTATAATTACCATAAACCTAACAAAGTGTTTAAGCTATCTAAATTAGCTTTTTGACAAGCTAATGCAACCAGTCCAGTATATAACATTATACAAATTAGACTGAACTAAACAGATATACAAAGGAAGATTTGAAAAACCATACCTAAGGACTAAATATTCAAATGAACCATAAAAACCGAAAAAATTCAAGGATAATTGATTGTAAAATTGTAACTGAAAGAGGTTACAAAATAACACAAATCGAAATGCAAATTACAGAATATCAAAACTCATGAAAAACATACCATCAATCTTCTTTTTTATTCTCCATTCATTGATAACATTATGTTACAAATTCTATAATATACTTCTAGCAGAAGAAAACTGCCTTATCATTTAAAGCAATATCAACCGTCAACCAACCCATAATAATAATAATAAATAATGTAGTTATTGTAACACCCCAATTTTGGGATATCACGGAACGTTAGAATATTTTTGCGTTTAGCAGAAAAGGAATAAACATTGAAAATGTACTTAATAAAAACTTTTAATTTAATTTAAATTACATAATTCAATCCGTCACTTTGTCAAAAAATTCCAATAACATTTGCGATCAAAATAAAATTACATATACTTTAGTATCTGATTTAAAACAACTAAACAAATTATAAAAACTTCCAAGTTCACCCCAACATCTCGTCGATCTCCTCAATGCCAAAAGCATCTACATTATCATCTGCTCCCGTATAACACACACGTTATACGATCATCGCACATGCAACAAACATACAAACAAACAAATAGGGGTAAGCTAACCATAAACAATGATATTCATAAAAGAGATTCATAAATAAAATATATCTAATAATACTCAATGTCGCATTCAAGAAACAATTAACCAAACTGAAATCAATCATGCCAAACCAAGCATAACATCACATTCATCTCAATTCCTCTTCACATATAGTAATCATAAACAAGCTTTGGTTTTCCGCAGCCTCTCACCCCACAACAACATCTAGTTTCCTAGAACAGATGGTTTGATGTGTCCTGCTTAATGCAACCAAACTGTCTCCCTTATCCCTCAAGGAATTATGAGTAAAAACGTCGATGCATCGCACATCAGGCACTATACTCGCAACGAGCCGAAATAAGGTAAAAACATCTTTCCCTTCCCCACTGCTTCACACAGGCGAGAGGGTACAACACTCAAACCAATCCTCTACCACTGTTTCACACAAGCGAAGAGGACCCCTTTCCACTGCTTCACACAGGCGAAAGAGTCTCCACTGGGCTCCTAGGTACGAAAAACCTCACAACATTTAATTCCACCAAGAGCTATTCAAGCAAGGCAAACAGCTCCAACATACAAAACATAAGAATTACCGATTGCCAACAACACACTAGCACATCATGCATAACAATAGTTCCATAACAAATACATACTACCACATCATGCTTGAAAATATAACATAAACTCGTCAACTTATCAAATAATACATTCAAGCATGATTGCCCTTGTAAGTGGGCCTAAGGCCGGCCCAACATATAAAGTCTTTAAGTCTGCCCTAAACCTAACATTCCTTACCATTTCAGAAAAGTTGTTGTCCTTGCCTTGAGCCGCAACCGCCTTTTACTTCTGCTAGGGTTCCAACGTTCTTCCGATTCACGATTCATCTTAGCCATAGTTTTGCTCACGTAAGTACTCTTTCACCTTATCGCCTCTATCTAGTATAGTTTTGTAGTCACAGTGGGAAACTTTGTATTGATTCATTTGACTCGCTGTTCCAGTTTGCGAGTCGGGTTCTAGAGCCACTATGCCCCTTGTTTCAGTGCAGAAGTCCCGTGCAAACCCATTTCCAAGTAAGGGAAGCTAGAACCCTCCGGTTTGTTTGGTTTGAGTTTGCTGTTTTATGTGGTTGGTGATTTCTTTGTGGTTGCCTGTTGATATGGATGTATGATACGGTGGGATTATTGCTTGTGGTATGTATTCGCATCTGTGGCAGGTGAAAACAGTGGTGGGCTCTGCTAAATTCGCCCAAGCGAGCTAGTCTCGCCTAGGCGAGAATAACAGAGGCTCGCCTAAGCCTTTTCCCCACGAATGGTCGCCCAAGCGACCCACTCTGATTTTTGAGCGAGCGAGCATCTCGCCCAGGCGAGAGGGGTCTCGCCTAAGCGAGATCGCGCAAGTGCTTATGCTCCCTTCTCGAGCCCTCGCCTAGGCGAAGGGGGAGCTCGTCTGGGCGAGACCATCTCGCCTGAGCGAGGCCTTCTAGCCTGAGCGAGGTGCTGGGCGAGACAGTGCGAGGTAGGATGGTTTTCTTGGTTTTGTATGGATAATACTTGCTTGGTTTTGGGTATTGTGCTAAAGGTTTGATATGAATGAGTACGATATAGTAATGCAAGTCTTGAATTATGTATAATGAATTGACATGAGTTTTGCATGAGATTGAAATGAAATGTTTGGTATGAAAGAGGCATGATAACGATATGATTGGAGGTTCTTGGTACATGGATAAACTATGATGTGTTGAAATGAGTTGGGCCTAGGTCATGAAAGGCGTTGGCTTAAAAGGTTGGTATGAGTGATGTATATCTACGCGTGGTAATTATTATGTTGACTATGTGAATGTGGTTGATTTGTGTCAGTGCATAATTCCTTGGGGTCTCTAGGTGAGACTTTCAGGGGCGCGCTTCAGTGGTCGGGATGTAATTCCATGGACCCTATTAGTAGGTGTCCATGGTGGTGCCCCATCTGTATAACTAGGTAAGGATTCAAGGTAAGGTTGCATCCTGACACTCTGAGGAGCCAGTTAATCTCACCTAGAGCGGACTGACTCTTGTGGTGAGAGTAGCAAGAGGCCTGAAATCCATTAAGGGCTAACCTTGTGGTGAGGGAAATTTGATTCATCGTAACACTTGTATTACATAGCTCAGGATCGAGCAGCTCGGGGTTGAGCAGAGGTATCCACCACAAGTGCAAGCATCCGCTGAATCCGACCAAGTTATACGTATCCGGATGAGTCGAGTCGAGTCGTAGTGTATTGAATGGAGAGTCATTACATGCTTGGTTGTTGTATGAGTATGGGATGGTGAAAATATAATTGACTGTATGACGAATATGTTATTTGCTCTAGCTTACCCTTTCTGTGGTTTGTTGTATGTTCTGTGGTGTGGCTTTTTCTGTTGCGATGATCATCAATTTGATTGATGGGAGCAGATGGGCGAGGTTCTAGAAGTCAGCAAGGAAGTGGAGATTCTGCTGCATAGTCCGCGTGGACTAGTTGTTATTCCTGCATGAGTTCATTTAGGGTTGCGACCTATATATCTGTTCGTCATTAGTTTTATGCACTCTGGTTAACTTTCTCTAGTTTCTTTTGGGCATCGTGGTGTGCCATGGGTTGTATGGGGTTGATCCCAGACCGCGTTTTATGTTATCTTTATCGTGACATTCCTTTAATTTCACGTACTTAATTAAATGGGGTGTTACAATGAACTCTACAAGTGGTTTCCAAACCAAAAGAAGCAACAAACAACTAAAGCACTAAGCCACCATTTTAATTCTCTAACAAGCAACTTTACATATAACCAAGCAAAAGAATTAATATTGATATTGCAATTATGACTATATAACTCGCATTTAACAAAATAACCATCACATTATATAAGCCAAAAAATAAAGCCAACAACAGACTCGTCTCATCAATGGTCACCAACACACTAAAATATAAGACAATTAATAAAACCCAATAAAAAGTTGTCATACATAATTTTGACCATACAATATGAATTTATAAAAACCACAAGTGGGTCCCACATATCTAAGAAATTAAAAAACATTATTAAGTCAATGTGGTCATGGTTGGAAAATCAAAATTGCAATAAATAGAACGCTAATATATGCACTTAGCTTTTACGTGAAGTCTACAAACATCAAGAATAGAAATAAAAGGCATGCATATCTGGGTCCCCTGATTTTATTCCAAGCACATATGATGAGAGAGAAATAAGCATGTGGTATGAAATGTTAATGAAATTAAAAGTTGTACACCAAAATAGAACCATGCATTTACGTATGCAACCAAAACCTCACACAAAAATAAAAGTAAGTTTATAAGTGGTCCCATAAAAAAAAGGAAAATGATAAACTGACTCCCTAAAAGTTACTACTTCTTTTACTCCCTTACGTGTCCTTGGCAGGTGGAATTTTAAAAAGAATTTTGATTTATTATTTTAATGGTTGACGTGGCATTGAATACGCGTTAGAACTTAAATTGGGAGAAAAAGAAGGGTTTAGGTTGATTTTATGGTTCCTCCCTCTCACTGTCATCTTCTGTTTATGTCCACACAATTGGAACCGAGACAGGGAGAAAAAGAAGGGACTAGGGTTTCGTTCGAAAGAAAATGAGTTTTGGGTTTGCTTCGTCTCTTTTGCTCGGAGTAAATCGCTCTCCCTTTCCGCTCACAGTCATCTTCTATCTCCATACACACAGAAACACAAATCGTCAAACTGTCATACTGGACCAACATCAAATCTCGCGTCTTCTCGTCGCTGCGTCGATGAAGACCATTTCCTCTGTCGCTACTAGGGCAAGGTCCTGCTTCTCCCTCTCTATTTCGTTTTTTAATATCATATTCCTTTTTATAAGAAGTTTCTATATTTCAAGGAAAACACCAACATAGTACTTGAATTTGTTGTAGTTGGTGTTCATATTTGTTGGTGATGGTAAAGGTACGACGTGGTCTCTGGGCACTTCCAAAGGAATTGTAGAAATTGGCAAGTTGGGTGATTATGTGACTATGCTAACCATTCTTACTTTCGCCAACAATCCCCGCAACCTCAGCAAGTTCATACGAAATGTATTCTCTTAAACCCTCGTTTTATTTCTTGTATCTAATCATTTCAGGGTTCATGTACTTTAATCCATGCTCACTAAATATGTTCTTTTTAAATTTCTTATTTCTAAATTTCATGACCATTGGGTAACCATGGTACTGCTAATCCCTTGTCTTCCTTTTTCTTGGTGTTAATGGATGCAATTTCAAGGACTTGATAATCCCTTTACTTGGTTATTCTAATGTTTTAAATAATCTTTTTATGTTAAAAATATAATTCAGTCCCTATTTCTGTTAAGATTTTTCTCTTTGATCCTTTTAAAAAATCTTACTAAATTAGATATAATGGTGTAAAGGTTATCGATTTGGTCCTTTGTCAAAGTTAATTTTCTTTATGTATTGATTCTTAATTTAGTTCCTTATAGGTAGGAAGAAATTTCAAATACACTGATAATGTTTGCAGAGAACGATTTTGCAAGTTTTTATGTAAAGGAACTAAATTGGGAATTGGCAACATATGTAGGCTTTGAATTTTATCTTTAACCATATTGTTTAGAGCTCTTGATTCCCTTTCCTCACTGTTCACTTTTTGGAATGCGAGATTCAAAATCAAATGAGGTGGGGTGTTCTTCCAAGCATTCCATTTTCTCGATAAAGTCTTGGCCTTTCGCTTGTTTTTCCCAAGGTTTCTACACTTGTTTTGTTGTTGCAATAATTGTTGTTTTGCTGCAATAAAAGCTAAGATATGCATTCTAAACTTGTTTAAATAGATGTTTTACGTTTTCCTTCTCTAATTTAGTGAAGTTCTAGCTTTAGCCTACTCTAAGATGCATTTATAGGTCTTAATAGTGAAATTTTGCATTTCTTATTTTTTGGTTGTAGATAGATTAGCTTTTAGCATTCTTTTAGCATTTAGAAGTTGTTTAGAATGTGAGTTTGCTATTTAGGTAACTTAGGTATCAATTTTTAATCCTAGTAATAAAGTAGTAATATTAGAAGTAGCTTTGATGCAGGTTGTTGTTGTGTTACTTTGATGCAGGTTATTGTGAACAAACTTAACAGGAATGGATACAAAGGAATCATGGAATTTCTTGTAGAGGAAACTAGCAGTTGTAGTAATGTGCATTCAGGAGGAAGCACATACTCAACCCTTGATCACTTACATTTTTTTTCACAAAGATTAAGAATATCATAATTCTATAACTATTAACTGATGACTATTGATATATTAGGTGTTGACCTACGCAGTATTTTTTGTACACAATAACAATCCAGGGTCTGTCGTAAGCCACTCAATATTTAAACATGTTTAAGTGAATTAAAACATTTCACAAAGGTACATGGAAGTTATATTGAACATGATGAAATTTGGTGTGGGATAATTGGTCCACAACTCCTACATTATAGACATTATAACTCTAGAACTATTAGCTGCTAACCATTGATATATTAAGTGTTGACCTTAACAATTATTTTTGCACACGGTAACATTTTGTGGTCTGTGGTAAGACACTCAACATGTAAACCGGTTTCAGGAGATTAAAACACCTCACTAAGGTTTATTGAAGCTATATTCAGAACATAATGAAATTTGGTGTGAGATAATTGGCCCATAAATCCCACATGCCAAACATCATAACTTTGGAACAATTAATTGCTGACCATTGATATATTAAGTGTTGACTTGTCCATTACTTTTTGCACACAATAATAATATGTGATATGTGGTAAGACACTCAACATGTAAATCGGTTTGAGGGAATTAAAACACCTCACTAAGGTTTATGGAAGCTATATTCAAAACATAATGAAAACTGGTGTGAGATAATTGGCCCATAAATCCCACATGTCAAACATCATAACTTTGGAACAATTAATTGCTGACCATTGATATATTAAGTGTTGACCTGCGCATTACTTTTTGCACACAATAAGAATATGTGGTATGTGGTAAGACATTCAACATGTAAATCAGTTTCAGGGAATTAAAACACCTCACTAAGGTTTATGGAAGCTATATTCAAAACATAATGAAATCTGGTGTGGGATAATTGGCCCATAAATTCCATATGCCAAACATCATAACTTTGGAACAATTAATTGCTGACCCTTGATGTATTAAGTGTTGACCTGCGTATTACTTTTTGCACACAATAACAATATGTGGTCTGTGGTAAGACATTAAACATGTAAACCAGTTTCAGGGAATTAAAACACCTCACTAAGATTTATAGAAGCTATATTCAAAACATAATGAAATCTGGTGTGGGATAATTGGCCCATAAATCTCACATGCCAAACATCATAACTTTGGAACAATTAATTGTTGACCCTTGATATATTAAGTGTTGACCTGCGCATTACTTTTTGCACACAATAACAATATGTGGGCTGTAGTAAGCCACTCAACATATAAACCATTTTCAGTGAATTAAAACACTTCACTAAGGTGTATAGAAGTTATATTAAACATGATGAAATTTGGTGTGAGATAATTGGTCCACTACTCCCACATTATAAACATCATAACTTTGGAACTATTGTTTGCTAACCACTATTATATTAAGTGTTGACCTTAGCAGTTCTTTTTGCACACAGTAACAATTTGTGGTCTATGGTAAAACACTCAACATGTAAACCGATTTCAGGGAATTAAAACACCTCACTGAGGTTTATGGAAGCTATATTCTACATAATGAAATCTGGTATGGGATAATTGGTCAACTCCCACATGACATACATCATAACTCTGAAACTATTAATTGCTGACCCTTGATATATTAAGTGTTGATATGAGTATTAGTTTTTGCACACAGTAACAATCTTTGGTATGTGATTGCTCACTACACCAATACTTTGTGCTCACATGCTCTAAAGATGATTAACATCATTAAAAATCCTCCAACAATTGAAAAACAATTATTCAATCTAAATGAGGGAAAACATTTATCAATAATCTAATGATTGAACATTAAATAAGTGAATACCCATGTTCCACTTGTTTCACACTAGAGTCCTGTTAGGATAACATGATCATGGTTCTTATAAATGACCTCCTCATGATATGTACCATAAGTATGTTTAAATAATGAGTAACCTATTAGCTTACTTTATTAATTATTTTAAGTAAAATTGTAGAATAACTTAAAAAAATGTACATTTAACATTATCTTATGATTAGACAAAATAAATGTGTAGCTATGTTTAACTTTTGCCACACCAAAAGATCTTGTTAACATACACTAAAAAAAATTACTATTTAGTAGGACTTAATTTATGGAGGTTATAAAAACCTTCCACAAAACAAAAATATTTAAAATGGTTGTGTTAAGTTGTCTAAGTGTTAAGATTAGTGGGGATTTTAATTGTTTTTTGAAAAGTTTTATAAACTCCGTAGATTTCTACACCTTTTCACTCTCCTAATTTTTTTAACCTTTCCCTCCAGAGTTTTACATTCTCGCTCTACTCAAGGGTTTCCACACATTTCCAAACCCACATTCTCGTTTTTGTTCAGAATGCTCCGTCAAGCTCGATTTGGATTCATCGAATCAGCGTTCATCTTCTCATCTCCGTCCAAGGTTTTACACCCACTCTCCTAAATTTTTTCCTAAATTTCCAAACACTAGCATTTTCGTTTTTGTTCAGAAAGGTTCGTCATCAAATTGGCGTTCTGAAAGCTCGTTCTGGAAGTTTGATTTGGATCCATCAAACCGGTGTTCATCTTCGTCCTCGCTCGTCCGCCATTGCTCGTCGTCTCCGTCATCGCTCATCGGCCAGTGGTCGTCGATCAGTGCTCGTTGGCCGTTGCTCGTCTCTTAGTGATCGTCTCTTAGTGAGTGTGGGTTTGACCCTAATTTTTTAACCCTCTTTGATATGCAGAGAGATGTTTAGAGCATTGGCTCGCTTACATAGTCTCAAACTCTTTTATTTGATTTCAAATCATATATTAGTACCTGAATTAGAAATGCAGTTTGGATAAATTAATTTAACACCTTGCTGTCATAATTGTTCAGGGACTCATGGATGAGTTTCCCATACCACAAAGAGAAAATCCAAAAATCAATTCAGTTCATACTTTCATAGGGGTTTGCTAACGGGATGTTTGCTCTAATCCTTTCATTTGGCCTTCTCCTCACTGCATTAAGAAGCAGAAAGGCTAGGTCATGGCGCTATGGTAGTGGTAAGTGTTTGTCACAATGTCATAGATAAATTATAATTCCAAAACCTTAAACTTTTAGGTGAAAACTATGACATCTGAAACATATAATCTGTTACAGTAGCAGGCTATTTATCTCTTTCTTTCTGGGATGAGATTGGGGAGAGTGACAATGATAAAGACAACATGCTTCTTCAACTAGAGCAAGAATGCCTGGACATTTATCACAGGAGAGTTGAGGAGACGAGGAAGCACAAGGCTGACATGTATTAGTGGTTGGCAGATGTTGAAGCTCAAGCAACTAATATTGTTTCTTCCCTTGGGGAATCTACAATGCTCCCACAAGTAGGTTTGGTTACGTTGCTAGTTCATTTTTTGTCATTGTAACTTGTAATTTGTATTAGTTGTGATGTGAACAAGAACTAGAATGTGCTATATGATGTCCTCTGTTATCTTTTATGAACACTGGTAATTGAAAATGTAACCTTGGCATAAATTGAAGATCAAATATTGGCTCTCCCATGTTGTTGAGATAGGAAGAGTATGTAGTCTTAACTCTTAATAATGGCTATACTAGAGGAGGATGGGTGTTCCTGTTCGTAAATTAATTTTTCGAAGTGAATTTCCACAAATATGTTATATTTTTCTAATTTTTTTCTAAAATTAAGTTTCATTAAATTTTGAACGCTATGTTTACTGGAGTCATTAAATATTCAATAGTTGATTATTTCTTCTCATTTTTTTACTGTTTATTGCCATTTCTGATTGTTATTTATAAGATCTTGTGTTTCCCTCTTTAGAGTTAGCGTCACACTATTGAATTGACAAAGTACTTGTTCAACTAATTTTCTGCATTCGATAGGGAAAAGGATCCTTGAAGCAGCAATTAGATACCATTAAACTTGTCTTAGAGGATTTGAGGTCAAAGAAGGATGAAAGAATAAAGGAATTTTTAAAGATAAAGTCCCAAATTTCTCAAATATGTGATGAAATAGCAGGTTGTGGACAATACACAAGTGTCACAGACTCAGATGTTAATCAAAGTGATTTGACATCAAAGAAATTGGGGGAACTCAAGTCGCATCTACAGGAGCTTCAGAATGAAAAGGTTTTACCAAATTCATAATACAGATAAATAATGTTGATAGTTCCAGATAAGAGGAGTTGTTAAAGTCAAGCCTCATGGTCCCATCACTAAGTTCCCTCTCACTTTCTCTTTATCTCTTTCTTTCTTTTACAATCACTTTTTCATTTGGTTGTTTAGAACAAGTTGTTGAGGTTAATATTGATGTGATATTACTATGATTCTAAGTCAGTAAAATGTTAAAGACACTTCTATTGTTAGTGCAGAATAAAATGCTTCTTTGAGAGATTGTGATTACCTAGATGTCTTGGTAAATGAGAGTGATAGTATGAGAATTGAAGTTTACATAGTTAAGATAAGGGTAATATATTTATTGCATGTTCTGCACCAACATTCCTTGTATTTGGAATGGAGACCAGGTCATAGTAAGTTCTAAATTTATTTCTGTTGCTGCTTAGGTAATATATAAGGGTTATATCCATCATTAGTTTTTTCATTATTTCCTATGTTATTGGTGTTATATTTAATAAGTAGTTACTCTTCTTCTTCGACCCTCTTTTTTATGTAGCCTCTTAGAATTTTCTTGTCTTCTCTCCAATTCAGAAATAGTCACCAGATTTGAAGAAACAAAAGTGTATCAGGGTAGATTTCTCTCCTAAGGGTTAAAAGAGTGAGCGAGTATCTCAATGCTTCCCAAACTAAATTCCACCTTTATTCCTACCTCTGCTTTGTCTGATGCTCCTCATAATTGTAGATAACATGTGAAATGATGGCTTCTCAATTTTAGGCTTTTCTTGATGCTACTGAGTGTCTCCATAAAACACAAAAGCTTGCCGGCAAACCTGCTGGAATTATCTCCAGCACTCGATACCAAGGTGGTCAAGAAGAGACTACAATGTAATAACACCCTCTTTCTGATTGTAATTTCTTATAATTCCCAATTCCTTGATTTGAATGAAAGAGTTTATTTTCTTAAATTTTTAGTACATTATTTACTGATTGTGATGGTATCATCCCTCTAGTTCACCGTGGAATGGTATTTGTTCCATTCGGAATAAGATTTACATACAACCATGAGTTTGAAAATATGGAGGAAGTGAAAGGTGGAAGTCCTTATGGTTCACGAGCATGGCTATTACTTGCATACTTTGTGTGTTTGGCGCAAAGAAAGCTAATAGATTTGAAGCAATCACTTCCTCCAGGTCAGTAATAGAATCTGTAGTTTAATTGAATAATTGTTCTTCTAAAGGATTTTTTTTTTTTCTGCAGGGAAGACCTTAATATGGGTTAATATGGAATTGGTAAAAGAACATATTTAATTCAAATCTCTAAATAAAGTTCAACTTTGTAAGAGTTTTTTTTTTCAAAATTCTTCGGATTAGTTAAATGAAATTAAAGGTGAGTTTATTTTAATTTGGATTTTAAATTTAAAATATAAAGGGGTTAGTCTTTAACTTATTTTATTAGGTCTTCATAAAATTTTTATTTTTATATATTCTCAAACATGTGAGATGTTATATTTTCTAATCCTATTACAACCCTTTACCTTTTTTTCTTAAATATTTCTAAAAGTATAAAACTTAACCGATTACATTATAGGAAAATGAATAAATAGTAATCAATTTTAGGAAAAACCAAATTTAGTTATTATAATGATTAATTTATAAACTAAATATTATTAATATATGAAATAGTTTTTATTATAAATAAAAAATTATAATTAATTTATAAATTGGTAATTAAATTCACTAGTGTAGAATTCTCATTTTACCTCGCCTTATATGCCTCGGTTGGCCAGGAACCGAAGCATATAATTGTGAGGCTAACATTGTGGTTGAATCGTAGCTTGTTGGGTGGTCTTGGGAGATACCCAGATGGAATCACTTGTGAGTTTAGTGGCAAAGTTAGAGTCTTGGCCTCACACATGCTAAGGGAGGTTCGATTCTGATAAAACATAATCGTCGAAGTAGGAGTTTCCGACGGCTGAAAGCACCATGCATTGAACCTCTTGCACCGTTAAGGGTTTTGTTGGACTAGGATAAGTTGGGTGCCATGAATCTGCTGCAATCCCATTCAGAAGAAAGGTTTGAGGATCTCCAAGAACGCGTTGCAGCACTGCGTAGAATAGGCCTCGGTTCAAGCGTGACCCGAGGCAGAAAAACGCTTTACGGCTTCGGTCCACACCCGAGGCCAAAAGCCATCCCTTTTTGGTCTCGCCCCAATATGCTTCGGTTCTGGAACCGGGACAGAATATAAAAAACAACCGGGACCAAAGACCCTTATTGTACTGGTGATTAGTCTTTAATAATAATTACGAAAATTTAGGTTATTAAAAAAATTAGTGTATAAATTGATCATTAATTAGAAATCAATTTAGACACTAAATTTTTTGGTAGTCAAAATATTAATAACTAATTTACAAATCAATTATAAATTTTTATACATATCAATGATTTATAGTTTATAAATTTGTATTTAAATTAGTCATTATAATAATTAATTACTTTTTATCTCTAAAATTGGTAATTATTTTAAAATTTTCTTATAGTGTATTTTTTTTAAGAAAAAACGAATTATATTTTTCTTAGAATGTGATTCCTGAAAATTTAACTTCTGAGACAATTATATATATATATATATATATATATATATATATATATATATATATATATATATATATATATAATGTGATTGATATACAACATGAAATCATATACAAAAGCTTAATTATTAATTCCTTATAATTTGAACCATTAATTTGACATTTTCTTTTCTGTCTTGAAGTTAATATTTTGTCTTGAAACTATAATTGAGTTATGCTTCAGCTTTATTATTCTAACTTATAAAAAAAGTTTATGCTTGTTTTCATTCATTATTTGTCTTCTAACTTGTATGGTTTACCTTTGTTAGGTGCTTAAGCATTGATGCAAGTTTTGCTCGGTGGTTTTGATTTTTTTCTTTTTTATTCAAGTTGGTTAACAGTGAATATTTACTATTCTGTTTTATAAAGGTTACGTGCTATCGTAAATTTTGAATAGTTCATTTGGACTGTGTTGAAGTGCTTTATTTTGTGACTAATGATTTGGTATATTTTATTATCATAATTTGCTTATATAGAGATTTTTCTTAATGCAGCGAAACTGAAAGATATGAGCAATTTTGTCATAGGCCGCTTTGGGATGATTGTGGACAACTTTAAAGTTGCCAAAGATCCAAACATTGGTTCTTATTCTATCTCATTCCAACATTAATTTGTGTACAGAAAAGTCATAGCATCAATGATGTTTGAAACCTTTTTAACTCTATTTGCTAATATTTGGTTAGGTCTCGATTTCATTAATTCCATAACTTTCATTTTCTTGGTTGGGGTTTTCTTGTCATTATGGTTGGGTGCATCTGTCCTGGGCCTTAGGGAGTGGTTTATCAAGCGAATGCCACTTGTTCATCTTATTGGATTGGAAAGGAATAGGTTCTTTCTATATGTGTCCTTTTCTTCATTTTATCTTTAAAATCTATTTCCCATTTCTTACTTTTTCTTCAAACAGTGACGTCGTCCACATGGTTAGCAATGCACCTCTCTTCATAAACGCCAACGATAGAAGAAGGTAATTTTCCTATCCTTTTTCATTTCACCACTATTAATTATTTTTGTATATTCATGCTATTTGATTTGAAATGGTGTGTAGGTGGACACCGGATGTAGTTGTATTTGATTCTCACCAACGCATGGAACTCCTAGTTATTTGATTTTTGTGTATATTTTTTTCAACATTAAGTATTTTCTTTTTTAATATTTATATTGTAATTGTTAACACTTTATCAAATCAACAATAAAATTAATTTTAGTTCATTTTTGTGTACTTTTCGAATTTTTATATTTTATTTATTTTTTATTATAAAAATAATTTTATTAAATTAATAAATTATAAATGCAGGTGTGTAATTGTAAATAAAGGAGGTTTGAAATCTCCACAAAATAATAGTCACCAATAGAAGAGGTTAAAACCCTCCACAAAACAACCTCCGCAATATAACTTGGAAATAGCAGAGGTTAAAACCCTCCACAAAACAACCTCTGCAATATAACTTGGAAATAGCAGAGGTTAAAACCCTCCACAATATAACTCGGATACCAGGGGTCGTCCAAAACCTCCGCAAATAATTTGTGACGACTCTAATTTTGGAGATTTAGAAAACCTCCACAAATTAATTTACGGAGGGTGAAAACCCCCACAGATTGAAAAAATAACCTCCACTCAATAATATTTTTTTTTTTGTAGTGATAGCATGGTTATGGTTCCTAGAAATAACCACCACACAAAAAATGTATCATTTTTTTTATTATTTAGCACCTAGTTTTAAAATGGTTATGGTTCCTATATAGTATTAAATCAAATTACCAGGTCTAAAAATTTCACAAAAAGTAAATGATTTTACTAATTACAAGAATATCACAAAATTATATCAATTCAATTTACAAAATCAAAAAATATAACAATATATACATCAAATTAAACTAAGTCTTAATATATTTATTAAATTTCGTGAAGTCCACCTAGTGAATTATCATACTTGTTCTTGAATTTAGAAATAGGAATGAAAAAATATAATGAGCTACATGCATCCAAAACGTTGCCTTCCCGCTGATGAATCACCAGGTCAACAACATCATCATCCAAAACTCTTGCACATTCAACAATTAATTGTCTAAGTTTCAGTTTAATCAACTGGACTGAAAAATCTATTGTCATTTCTACCTCCAAAAGATTACAACATTGCATTTTAATAGATTATCTATTTATTCCAATGTTCACCAAAATGCAGGAGCAATACCACATTTGAATCTAAATATACACAACAAATACAAAGATTGTATAAAGAGTGGTAAGTAAGATCATCACACCTTACTACTTACAAGAATATTATCTTATTACTTTGGACTTATTTCCTCTAATGCAAAGCTCAAAGACCCGAAGAGCCATTGTCAGTATGAAATACAAGTAGAGCACAATATAATTTAAAAGATATATTATTATTTCTTCTATGAATGACTACTTCTTGTTATCTTTTAGTCTCACAATCTTAATGCTTATTTGTTTTCTAACTCAGATCCAAAAATTACACAAGAAACTTAATCAACCACTTAATCCTCAACCTTAATTACCTCAGCACCACTATTCCTTTTCACCAAAGAACCCATTGGATGCAATGTACTACATTTTCTTTAACATTGAATGCAAGAAAACAAAATGAAAATTATTATAAAACTATCACCATTTGCACATGCTAGAACCTAATCAATTATGCATCATAAACAATAATAAAAATCCACAAGAATAAGCAATTGTAATTCCTGGTCTAGTGCTGCCACTTTTTCAATTGTAATTCCTGTGGCAAGATAAGCAAAATATTTAATTCACAAGAATATCATTCTATTTATTTGATCTAAATGTTGTAAACAGTTTGATTATCAAACTAAATAAGCAATCAAGAATTCATAAATATTTTTCTCCAACTGAACCAAAAAATTGAAGTAATAAGGAAAGCATCCCTTGTTTAATGAATAGGACAAGTAGCATCTCTCAACAAGTACCAAAGAATGATTAAAAACATGGACAAATTTGTGTTCATAAAATTGTCTGATTGAAGGTGATAATTTCTCCAAACATAATTATATAATTAATCACATAAAGTTTCTTATAGTTAACATACATTTCTTCTCACTTTTAATGAATTACAATTTTTTTTTGAGTAAATGGCTACCAAATTAGATTATGTGAGATAAAATAGGAGTATCTACAGGGAAAATCTGCTATCCAATATGGAAAACTATAAATTCCACACATATAATTACTACATATATGTTGAGAGCATTGTCATCTAAACAGGATATACAGCTGCATCGAACACCACAAATGTTTTTATTCTTTTACATCACTTAAGTGTGTAAACAGGCTATGCAAGTTATGGTACCAGAAAACTGCATGTAAAGATGTATAGAAAAATGCATAAAAAATAAGTGGTTAAAGTTCTTATAATTACCATAAACAAGCTCAAGAGTTAATACTCTTCTACTTTAAATAGCATCCACAATTGTTGGAACATAAAATTCCTCGACCCCATCAAGAAGATCTTGGTACAGCTTTTGATTCGTTGCCTCCAACCTATAACCACACTCACGTGATAATTCTTCTTTGGCCACCTACAAAAATTACAATAACTTAAAAAGTAGGATTTAGCATATAGACGTAAAATTTTCCAATTTGGGGCAAACTACATGGAACATTAGATGGATGCTTGAAAGTTGAAGAGGCATGCTCACTCTTTAGGTGGTGAATATTATTGGAACCCAAACCACACCATTAAAAAAATGAAACAGAGAGGAAGAAACATGATCTCACGCTAGTAGTGACAGGGGAAAACGGTCCTCATCGACACAACGACGAGAGGATGCGAGATCCTATGTTAGCCCGGAACGACGACAGTCTGACGATCTACGACGGTGACCCGAAGGGGGGAGCTTTACTCCGAGTAAGAGAGACGAAGCAAACTCAAAACCCATTTTCTTTCTAATGAAACCCTAGTCACTTCTTTTCTTCGAGTCTTAGTTCCAATTGTGTGTATGAAAACAAAAGATGACGGTGAGAGGCTGGAACGATTTTCTTTGAGCAAGACAGATGAAATAAACTCTAAACCTAACCCCTTTTTTTCTCCCCATCTAAGTTCCAACGCGTATTTAATGCCACATCAGTAATTAAAATAACAAACCAAAATTCTTTTCAAAATTTCACCTGCCAGTGACACCTAAAGGAGTAAAAAAATAGTAACTTTTAGGGAGTTAGTTTATCATTTTCCTAAAAAAAATGCCATGGTAAAAAGAAAATGAACCCTTCACCTATCTTTAACATAAAGTTGCAACAAAAATCCAAGAGAGAAATAAATAAGAGTGTGGACCCCATGCGAAAATTGTCACCTAATGCATTACATGAGAAGAGACAAGAAAAGGAAAAAAGAGAATAACCCTTGAACCCACATTTAGTGTGATGGTCTGCACCCACATTTACATGTAAGAGAAAGAGAAAGAAACAAAAAGTAACCCATGCATTCCCACGTGAAAAAGAGTAGAAAGAAAGAAGCAAAAAGAAAAGCTAACCTCATGCCCAAAAACTGCTGCAGCCGTGAACAAGGATATGTTTGCATGCATTTTTCATAGATAAAGAAAAGCAAAGAACATAAAAACACCTATGCCATACATCCCAAAAACTGACAACGAAACTTGCCTCCCAAAAAAACTAGCAACGAAACTTGCCTCCGGAAAACATATAGAAACGCATGCCCTACACTCCCCAAATCACTTCAACGCTGCACTCCATGTACACTCCAAACATAAGTCCCGATTCATGCAAAAGAACAAGAAAAGAACCCAAAGTTCTCCACAAAACCTAGACCCAAAAAAAACTCACGTACACATTCGTCGCATCAAAACGTTTTTAAACAGTGTAACGCATAGGGCCAACAATTTGGAATCACACACTACCCCGTACTCGGCCCTAACGAAGGTGTGAATGGACTTAAACATGAGAACCACTCCTATCAAGAACCCCAAGGTTTATGCCCCTCACATCAATATCAATATTAATATAGGTTAACCTTATATTTCTAAACCACCAACGCATGTCATTCAAACATCAAAGATAGAGGCATAAAACAGAAAAAAAAACAAAACCGCATCATGCCAAAAATCATTCCGCAACCATGAAAAACCAACATCCCGAACAATTTCAATTGAATAATCTAAAAACACATGCAAAGTAGGAAATTCACAAGTTCAAGCTTCATTCATCAAATAACAAGAAAAAAAGAGAGAACACAAGGTTGGCTTCCCCTACCTGGTTCTGCAACACTCAACACCTCCCGGCTTCCATCTTCGCTCTTCACGGCCATACAAACAGACCAAAAATCGGCAAAATAATTTTAAATACAGAAACCCTAACTTCCCTTACCTGGAAATAAGCTAGCAAGGACTTCGACACCCAATAGTCAAGCACAGCAACTCACGATTATAGCTGAACAAATTTTAAAATGAGTTTACTACGAAACCCTAACTAGAAAATACGAAAATATGCCTAGAGAGGAGAAGTATGAGCTGGAGAATAACTTACATGGAGCAAGAAATGAGGTTGAGCTACTTAACCAAGATTGGAGCTAAACCCTAGCAGAGCCTCTTAGGGAGAAGGAGAGTGCGAGAGTACTGTTTTTGCAAGAATGACAGAGAGGGGTTTGGCTGCCTTAGGGACCTTGGACACTCTATGGGCCAGTCCTTAGGCCCATTAAATTAGGGACAACCCTTTAAAGATTAGGGCAGAAAAAAAGGATTTTACATAATAGAGATTAGTTCGAAAATAATAGAGATTAGTTCATAATAGAAACTATTTTAGTTACCCTTTGAAGACCAATTATAATTTTTGAAATTATTTTAATTATCAATAATTTTTAATTTACAAATTAGTATTTAAATTAGTTATTAACTAATTATTTTTTGTTACTAAAATTGATTATTATTCGAAAATTTTCTTATAGTGATGTGTGTGATACAAAAGCGACACTTATAATTAGTTAAGATCAACTTTTATTTTGTTAACATCGACTTTTAACGTTAAATTAAATTCATATTTTGTTGTAGTGTTTTTTTTTATCAAAATGTTAAGTGTCATTTTTCATTATTTATAATTAGAAAAGATCTCTTCAAATTCAAAAGAATACGTGTAAATCATGTTGATTGATATTTCCTTGCAATGTTAATAACAAATTAAAATTCATTTGTAAGAATCCTAAAGCTTGGAAGAGGTCTCACACTTTCACAAAAGGGAATTTTTTTTCCTATAACTGACTAAAAAATGCCTATTTTTTATTCTTAACCAATCATAACCAATCATAATGTTTTAAGTTTTAATTTTCCAATTATATCCAGCCACTTCATATATTTTTCTTTTCCAGCATATAAAATACATTTATCATTTCTGATAAGACCGACTACTAATTTTACAACCTCTATTAATACTTTATTTAGATCAAACTAAAAAACAATAGTGAAAAATAGAATAATATTTCAATTTTGAAAAAAAAAAGAGAAATTTATACTTATTTATTGTTAATATTAATATATTATTTTATTTATTCTCAAAGTATATAATTATATAAAAAACAATTATGAATAATAAAGTCTATTATACTATAATCCTTTATTTCTTGCACACAAACAAACATATATATATATATATATATATATATATATATATATTTATAATAATTATAATTTATCGTGCTTCATAGTTAATATTTTATTAACATTTATAATATAATATTTGATTACATATTTACTTTTTGCGCAAATTTTATTTTTTGAGAAAAAAAAAGCTGACAGAGTTTTCTTTATGATTTTTAACAATTATGTCTCGCTTTTGTAATTAGTTTTCAAATTTGGTAAACAAATTACGGTTAAAGGATGAGATATATTTCAACAAACATGAAAAGTATAGGCAATCAAGACCTTATTTATTGTATTGTGCTGGAGGCCAAACCTCTATTTAAAAGCAAACTGGAAAAGCACTGGAAATTCTAAAGCAAAACAGAGATAGTAGTAGCACCATATAGTTTAACACAACAAGTGTTAAATGGCGCAAGCAATAAGTAAAACTATAACTAATTTATTCAAATATAGCATATATTTGGATATCCAATTTATCGGTCAACAATTACGTTTATATAACAACGAGCACCGTGGTGGTGGTGGTGGTGGTGATTCTGAGTTACAATTACGTTGATATGGTGAGCATTTTTTTGTTGGTGGTGTCTGTTTATATGGTACACAATTTCTATAACCCTGACTGCCAGAACGACATTCAATTTCTGCATAAGAGCGTATATACATCATTAACAAAGCGTTCATCTCTCAGATCACAAACGTAGTATATATAGATGATGGAGTGTAACAAACCTTGAATACAAATATGATCGAAAACAATATTATTATGAAGGTGCATATGAGAATTGAGGAAAGTACAGAGAAGTTAGAGAGTATTATTACCCTTGAGTTGTCGAGCCATAGTTGAAGTGGGAAGGAAGAAAAGAGAAGCAAAGAGTAAGAAAGCGATGAGAATGGTCTTCATGCTTGAAAAGTGTTTGATAATGCTTACTATATATTACTCACTTTTCCTTTGCATTGATGTGAAGAGTGTTGTGATGTATTTATAGTCTAAATTCAGTGAAGTTGGGAGCAGAATATACAGTGCTGCAAGAAGACTTGCAAAAGACTTGCTACAGTGCTGCAGAAAACGCCGCTGAATGGTATTATTTTCATTCAACATCAGAAAATAGCAACTATTTTTGGTAATTCATATAAATTCGTCCTCTTTTCTCAATGCTAGATGGACACACAATCGATATTATCTTCTTATCCTATACTTATATAAATTTTTAATAATATAAATGGTAGATAAAAATTCATAACTGGATCGTAATTATAGCTTGCAAACTCTTTTTACTTAAAACCAGTGCCATAAAAGTAAGCAGTAGAAGAAATTATTTATTAAATAAAAAATAACTCCTTTATTTCACTTCTCTCTCAACAAAATATTTTTACTATGCATCCCTAAAATGAACTTAAGATTAACGTTAACAACTTGGATGTAATACTTTCTTTCGTAGAAAACGTTGAAAACTGGAAGAATTATATGTAAAGTGGAACATTGGATTGCAATTATTCTGGTTTGGATGACTGAAGAAGACCATACAAAAAGTGGTAGCAGATTTATCAAATGGAAATGTCAAGTTTAACCTTTGACTAATTCATAATCATAGATTGATGGAGGAGAATAACTTCAACAGGATTATATTTTTCTATCTATAATACTTGACTCGTTACAAATAAATTAGAATGACTCGTCTTTTTTTCTTCTTAAAATAATAAATGCAATGTCTCATTTAATCAATAAGAATAATTAAATGAAGCGTCACACAAAGATAACATGTAAACGCAGTCCTGGAGTACAAACCAGACTCTGTACAGTAATCCAGGCACACCACGATGTCCAACCGAAACAGTTACAACTATTCAACAGTAATAAAATTGGGAAAATTAAAGAACAACCAATACATGGGCCGTGGCCCTAAAAAAAGCCCAGAGTGGACCAATCCAGTCCAGATGGCTAAGCAGCGGAGTCACCATTCCCCTATTGACCGCGAGCACCTCTCGCATATGCTCACATCAATAAATTGATGATCATCGCAAAGGGAGAAGAACCACATACAAGACAATCAAACAAGCAAGGGTAAGCTAGAGTAAAACAATTCATCCAGTAATCACATGCATTACGTAAACCAAGCATTTCATATATATCATCCAACAGGTTCTCACCCCCGAGCTGCTCACCCCCGAGCTATGTGTTACAAGTGTTACAATGAATCAATTTCCCTCACACACAAAGTTAGCCCTTAATGAATTTCAGGTCTCCTGCTACTCTCACCACAGGAATCAGTCCGCTCTAAGTGAGGCTAACTAACTCCTTAGAGTGTCAGGATGCAACCTTACCTTAAATCCTTAACCATACCATATAGATGGGGCACCACCATGGACACCCACTAACAGGGGCCATGGAATTACGTCCCGACCACTGAAGCGCGACCCTGAAAGTCTCACCTAGAGATTCCAAGAAATTACACACTGACACGGACCAATCCTTCTTAATCAATCAAACTGATTTAACATGCATACACACACACACAAACACACACACACATACACACACACACACATATATATATCACATACTAGTTACTCATAATTCACCTCTTTCGTATTTCTAGCAAAATCCACACCAACTCATCATTCTCGAACCATGGATACGGAACTCCATCTTATATCAATACCATGCCACATTGATACCAACCCCTTCATGTCTCATGTCGAACCCATACTAAACTCATCATTTCAATTCCATGAATCATCTCATACAAATATCATGTTAACATCATGTTAAAACTTATGAATCACACCCTATACACCGTCTCATTCATAAAGATCACTCAATTCATATCTTACAAGCAATATCCATACAAGCATAGTGTTAACATTTGAGATCAAGGAAAACATCAGGACCAGCCACATTCTCGCCCAACTTCTCGCTCGGGCAAAAAGGTCTCGCTCAAGCGAGCTCCTTTCGCCTAGGCGAGAGCTCGACTTCCAGTACAGTGGCCTTGCACGCATTCTCGCTTAGGCGAGACTAGGGATGGCAACGGGGCGGAGCGGGGACGGGTTTCACTATCCCATACCCATCCCCGTAAAAAAAGTTCATCCTCATCCCCATACCCAAATCCAACGGGTATCAAACTTTTATCCCATCCCCATCCCCACCGGGTAACGGGTATAATCTTGTACCCATACCCGTACCCGTTTTCTTACTACTTTAATATTAATTTTAATTAATTTTTATAAAATAATAAAAAATTACGCTAAAGGAAACATAATATTATCAAATATTCAATATTAGGAGTATGGTTATTTTTTTCGATATCAAATACTTTGAAATAAATTATAATTGTTTACATTTTATATTAGAATACCAAATAAAATTTAATGAGAACCAAAACATTTATTAAATTTGCAAACATTAATGAAACCTACTTGATAAATTTTAAAAATATTTTTTAAAAAATATAAAAGGAATTTTTAAAAAAAAATATATAAAAGGAAAAAAATATTTAAATTAAAATATATTTTAAATGTTTGTTTACTTCAGTTTTTTAAATTATAATGAATCTATTTGTTATACACTAATAAAAGTTATAATACATCACTTGATTAAAATAACGCAAAGAACAAATAATAAATATAATAATAAAATTTTAACATAAATCTTGTATCTTTTAAACCATAATATATGTTGAATGGTGGTAAAAAAATATTCATGGCAATTACATTAAATTTTTATATTGTAGTAAATAAAAATTATTTATACAATTATAGTGAAAAAATTAAAGTATGCTTGTAATGAGTTAGAAAATAAAAAATAATTAGATAAAATTTATCAAAATAGTATTCTATATGATGAAAATAAACAAAATATAAAAAAATTAACAAATGTGTGTCTTATAAATAATTTGGAGACTATTGGAAGGAATCACACAAATGAAAACAAATATATAATTAAAGGTATGATAAGATAAAAAATATCTTAGAGATCTAAGAAAACTTTTCAAATATCAACATATATACTCAATGTTTGATAAAAAAATGACGCAAAGAACAAATAATAAACATAATAAAATTTTATCATAGATTTGGTATCTTTTAAACTCCAATATATGTTGGATGGTGATAAAAAAATATTCATGACAATTACATTAAATTTTTATATTGTAGTAAATAAAAATTATTTATACAATTATATTGAAAATATTAAAGTATGATTGTAATGAGTTAAAAAATAAAAAATAATTAGATAAAATTTATCGAAATAGTATTCTATATGATGAAAATAAACAAAAATAAAAATATTAAAAAATTAACAAATGTGTGTCTTATAAATAATTTGGAGATTATTGGAAGGAATTGCACAAAGAAAAACAAATGTATAATTAAGGGTATGATAAGACGAAAAACATCTTAGAGATCTAAGAAAACTTTTCAAATATCAACATATATACTCAATGGTTGAGAAATAACAAAAAATGTTTTAGCGAAATAAAAGAGTTCTTCAAATGAAATAAAAATTAATAATAATAAGTAAAGAATTTTTTTTATATTACCTAGTAAATGAAATGTTTATGCTATTAAACACTTAAATTGAGAGTATAAAATATTCTTATGTGAAAGGAAAATATACAATAAAAAAATATTAAAAAATAATAGAAATATTCAAATGTTATACCTAAATTTTTTTTAATTGACATACATCATTTTCACATAATTACATAAAGGTTGTGATAAAATAAAAAATATATTGGAGATGCGAAATAAGTTTCATGACAAACCAAATATTTAGAAGAAATAAAAAATAAAAATCATCCTCATTTAAATTATTAAAATATTTACAATTAATTAAGTAACCATATATATATATATATATATATATATATATATATATGGTTACTTAATTAATTGTAAATATTTTAATAATTTAAATGAGAATGAGGATATGGCGGGGACGGGTATTATGGCGGGGATATATTCATCCCCATCCCCATCCCCATACCCAATTGAAAAAATCGGGGATTCCCCATACCCATACCCATACCCAGTCAATGCGGGGATTCCCCGTCAAAACGGGGACGGGTTCGGACAATACCCACGGGGACGGGTTTGTTTGCCATCTCTAGGAGAGACTCTCCTCGCCTAAGCGAGACATTCACTCGCTAGAAAACATAGTGGGTCGCCTAGGCGACTATTCGTGGAAAATAGCTTAGGCGAGCCTCTATTAATCTCGCCTAGGCGAGACATGCTCGCTTGGGTGAGTTTATCAGTTCTCGCCATTGTTTTCACCTGCAGCAAACATATTGGCATACCCAAACCATAATCCAACTATTCCATACATCCATAACAGCATGCAAAACTCAATCAATCACGAAGCCAACACCAAACAACCATAATCACCCCAAACAATTAGGAGGGTTCTAGCTTCCCTTACCTGGAAAAGGGTTAAAAGGACTTTGATAGCCAAGCGTAGAGAGCATAGTAGCTCTAGGAACGAACTGGGGAGCTGAAGGAAACAATGGAATAGAAACAAGAGATGGGTTACTACGAAACCTTAACTGGAAATTACGAAGATGATTAAAGGGGGACCAACAAGAACTAGAAAGGGATACTTACGTGGAGCAACAAGTCCTCTTAGCTTAACGTAACAGCGGAAGCAAACCCTAGCAGAGCTTTGAAATGGAAGGGAGGCGATGTTTAGGTTCAAATTGCAAAAGTGAGGCTGAAAGGGAAACCCTAGCAACTTTAGGACCTTAGCACCCTATGGACTAGCCTTTAGGCCCAACAAATTAAGGTCAACCCTTAAATATTAGAGCAGAGTAAAGAAATTGGGCCTTACAATAAACTTCTGTTTGAGGAAGTTTAAAAAGATTGTTTTTTTGAGGAACTAAGAGTATATATCTACGGATAGAACGAATAAATGATTATTGGAGAAAAAATAAATGCAAAATGGGTAGAGGTTAGGGTTTCCTCGAAGATAAATATTTATTGATGGAAATAAAATTCATGAGAAAATTCCTTTTGTATTATGGTATACATCTAGATTATATCTTTCAATATTTTAAATATATTTAAAATAAAATATAAATATCAAGTTTTTAATTAGTGCAACTTATGTTGTGTTGATAATTAAATCACCCATATAAAATTACTCATGAAATATCTTAGAAGTTATATATGTATTGAGATTTCAATGTTAAATTTTTTTGTCTCATTTGAATATTATTCTTCAAATTTATGGTATTCACTTTTATAAATATTACAAGAATTTATTTAATTACTAGCATATTTTTTAAAGAATTTCTGTTTATGAATAAATACTAACAGATTTTTGTTATCTGCCTTGACAAAAATTTTCGACAAATTTTTTTACTTGTCAATAATTTTAATTTTTTGATAAATTATTTATATCATTGACAGAATTTTGTTTATCGATAAGTTTTTTATGTTGCAAGATACACTGGTCTCTTGTACTCTCTATTAAAGGCAAAGATAGATTTATTATTAGGATAAAAGATCACCAATCATTTTTGTAACGTCCCATTTAATTTATAAACGTAATTAAAGGAAACGCCACACAATAAGATAGCATGACAACGCAGTCCTGGGGTTCTCAACATCACCCCTACAAAACTAGGCACACCACGATGCCAACAAAAGTAGGATAACTGTTTAACTAAAAGTTTACAATCTAATAACCACGAATACAGGGGCCATAGCCCTAAGGAAAACACGAAAGAAAGAAGTGTGAGATCCAGCCCAAATGGCTAAGTAGCGGAGTCGCCATTCCCTTGTTGAACACGAGAACCTCGCCCATCTGCTCCCATCAACCAAGTTGATGATCATCGCAAGAAAGAACAACCACATACATCACAACCATGCAACAAAACGGGTAAGCTAGAGCCAACAATATATTCATCATGCAGTCAAATATATTTTCATCATCTCATATCCACATAGCAACCAAACATGTTATGACTCTTCATTCAATACACTACGACTCGACTCGACTCATCCGGATACGTATAACTTAGTCGGATTCAGCGAATGCTTGCACTTGTGGTGGATACCTCTGCTCGACCCTGAGCTGCTCGATCCCTGAGCTATGTAATACAAGTGTTACGATGAATCAAAATCTCTCCCACCACAAGGTTAGCCCTTAATGAATTTCAGGCCTCCTGCTACTCTCACCACAGGAGTCAGTCTGCTCTAAGTGAGACTAATTGGCCCCTCAGAGTGTCAGGATGCAACCTTACCTTGAATCCTTACCTAGTTATACAGATGGGGCACCACCATGGACACCCACTAACAGGGGCCATGAATTACGTCCCGACCACTGAAGTGCAACCCTGAGAATCTCACCTAGAGATCCCCAAGGACTTACGCACTGACACAGACCCAACAAGCATAAAATCCACAAATAAGAGAATAGCAATCATGCTCACAATCCCACGCCGATCTCAACAAAAAAAACACCTCTTCTGTATCGCATGTTGAATCTATACCATTTATCACCACTTCCCCATGAGTATAGGGCCTCACCTCATATCGATAACGTGCCCCATAAGTTCCAACTCACTCATAAATTTCACATGCCGAACTTCCACAATACCCATCATTCCATTCAAGAATTATGTCACACACACATGGCGGTCCCTCACATATATATATATATATATATATATATATATATATATATATATATATATATATATATATATATATATACATACATACATCTCAACGTACAAGCAAACCCAAGTAATTACCACTCAACCCAAGGTAACATAACAAGCGAACCACACTCTGTCTCGCCCAGCCCCTCGCTCAGGCTGTGGGGTCTCGCTCAGGCGAGCCTCCCCCTCGCCTAGGCGAGGGCTCAAAAGGGGAGCAGGAGCACATGCGGGATCTCGCTTAGGCGAGACCCCTCTCGCCTGGGCGAGATGCTCGCTCGCTCAAACGTCGAGCTGGTCGCCTGGGCGACCTTTCGCACAGAAGCCCTAGGCGAGCTCCCTGTTTCATCTCGCTTAGGCGAGACTGACTCGCTTGGGCGAGATTAACAGGTCTCGCCACTGTTCTTCACTGCAACAACCATGTTTTCCGACCAACAACACATGTAAAGTACTCTCACACATCAAAACGACAGATCCAACCATGAAATCAATAATCAACGCATAAACAGTTCCAAAGACTCGAAACTAGAACCCTAACTTCCCGTACCTGGAAATGGGTTGGTACAGACCTCGGCACTGGACTCAAAAGCACAGCAGTTCGGGAGACGGGTCATGAACTGGTGTAACAGCGGCACAAAAGGAAGAACAGAGTCATCAACCAACATTAAACGGTGGAATACGAAGATGGAAAGTGGAGACGATAGGTTTTAGGGTCACTTACGTCGTGCAGGAAGTAGGACTGAGTTTGAGCTTGAAGGAGGGGGACCTTAGGGTAAACCCTAACAGAGCTTTTCGTGAGAGGTAGTAAGGGATGGCGGCTGGTTTCTGAAAGAGTGAGTGTGAGATGGGATTAGGGCAACATAGCAGGGTTTATATACATTGGGCCAACCCTTAGGCCCACTTACAAGGGCAGCCCACCAACTCTAGGCAGAAAAAGAAATGGGGCCTTACATTCTCCCCAACAACAAAATTTTCAACCTCAAAAATAAAGACTCACCAGGTAAATAGATGTGGGTGTGATTTTCTCATGTCCTCCTCTAACTCCCAAGTCGAGTCACCTGTCCTCCGATCCCAGATGACTTTTACCAGACTGACGGTCTTTCCACGGCGTTCTTCAACCTTACTTTCCTCAAGAGCGATGGGTGGTACTTCCACTGTGAGATCTTCCCTAATCTGTATATCCTCAGCTTCCAACACGTGAGCCGGATCGAATACATACTTCCTCAGTTGTGACACATGAAACACTGGATGAAGGTTCGCCAACTGCGGGGGTAAAGCTATCTCATAAGCTACTGGCCCAATCCTCCTTGAGTGAAAGCTTCCTTGAGCGGAGAGCCCTTCCCACGCCCGTGGTTCGGGTCACCCTCAAGAATACATGATCTCCTGTTGCAAACTCCAAAGGTCTCCTCCTACGATCAGCATGGGCCTTCTGCTTACTCTGAGAAGCCAACATCCTATTTCTCACCATCCTCACCTTCTCGGTGGTCTGCTCTAACAACTCTGGTCCAACTAATACTGCCTCCCCATCCTGGTACCAACAGAGAGGAGTCCTACACCTCCTGCCATAAAGAGCCTCGTATGGCGCCATGCCAATGCTCGCATGAAAACTATTGTTGTAGGTAAACTCGATCAAGGGCAACACCTCATCCCAAGCCCCCAGATGATCCAATATGCAAGTCCTCAACAAATCCTCTAACGACTGGATCGTCCTCTCAGACTGGCCATCAGTCTGAGGGTGATACGCTGAACTCATGGTGAGCTTGCTACCCATAGCACTCTGTAACGTCTGCCAAAACCGGGACGTGAACCGCGGGTCTCTATCGGAAACTATGCTCGAGGGCACCCCATGGAGTCTTACTATCTCTCTAATGTACAACTGGGCCAACTTGGCCATGGACATCCTCAAGTTCATCGCCAAAAAGTGTGCGCTCTTGGTCAACCGATCCACTATCACCCAGATGGTGTCATGTCCTTTGAAAGTCCGTGGAAGATGGGTCACGAAGTCCATGGAGATGCTGTCCCATTTCCACACCGGTATCTCTAAAGGCTGTAGGATTCCCCCAGGTCTCTGGTGTTTTACCTTCGCTTTCTGACAAGTCAGACAGGCGGATACAAACTGTGCCACATCCTTCTTCATCCCCTGCCACCAGAAAGTTTCCTTGAGGTCCTGGTACATCTTAGTTATGCCAGGATGCAAGCTAAGACAACTCTTGTGTCCTTCCTCAAGGATCAACTTTCTCACCTCAGCATCATCCGGTATACATATTCTGCCTCGAAACCTCAGTATGCCATCATCACTCACGGTAAAGTCTCTGGCTTCCTCTGATCCAAGCTGTTCTCTAACCCTGTCCTCTGATCACTCACTCACCAACAACTGTCTCTCTCTGATCGAGTCCAAGAAGTCACTAGATATAGTAAGGGTACTACACCTAATGGACTCGGACCCCAACTCCACCTATAGCCTCATGTCTCTGAATTTCTCTAGTAGCTCCACCTCTTTAATCATAAGGTGTGCAGTGTGTACCGTCTTCCTGCTCAGAGCATCTGCCACTACATTTGCCTTCCCCGGGTGGTATAGGAGCTCGAAGTCATAATCCTTGAGGAATTCCATCCACCTCCTCTGCCTCATGTTCAGCTCCTTCTGATCAAACAAGTACTTTAAACTCTTGTGGTCGTTGAACACCCGAAACTGAGCACCATACAGATAGTGCCTCCAGATCTTCAAGGCAAAAACTATGGCCGCCAACTCCAGGTCATGAGTGGGATAGTTACGCTCATGTACCTTAAGCTGCCTCGAAGCATATGCCACCGCCTTCTTTTCTTGCGTCAAAACACTACCAAGTCCAAGATGAGACGCGTCGCAGTAGACTTCAAACGGTTTCCCCACATCCGAAATTACCAATATAGGAGCACTCGTCAATCTCCTCTTTAACTCTTGAAAGCTCTCCTCACACTTGTCCGTCCAAGTGAAGGGTTGGTCTTTCCGGGTAAGCAAACTCAGAGGCGCCACTATCTTGGAGAATCCCTCTATGAATCTCCTATAGTAGCCCGCTAACCCCACAAAGCTCCTGATCTCTGTGGCTGATTTAGGACTTTCCCACTTTACCACTACTTCGACCTTTGTCGGGTCCACTACAATCCCCTGAGCGGATATCACGTGTCCTAAGAACTGAACCTCATCCATCCAGAACTCGCACTTGGACAACTTGGCATACAACTGCTTCTCTCTCAAAACACCAAGCACCAACCTCAGGTGTTCTGCATGTTCCTCCTGAGTCCTGGAATAGATAAGGATGTCGTCTATGAAGACTACGACAAACTTATCTAGGAAAGGTCGGAAGATCCTGTTCATGTAGTCCATGAACACTGCTGGAGCGTTGGTCACACCAAACGGCATAACCACGTACTCATAGTGGCCATACCTCGACCTGAAGGCTGCCTTCTGCACATCATCAGCCTTTACTAAAATCTGATGGTAACCTGATCGCAGATCTATCTTCGAAAACACTGATGACCCATGCAACTGATCCATCAAGTCGTCAATCCTCGGGAGCAGATACTTATTCTTGATCGTCATCTTGTTTAGTTGCCTATAGTCCACACACAGGCGCGAACTCCCATCCTTCTTCTTCACCAACAACATTGATGCTCCCCAAGGCGAAGTACTGGGTCGGATGAACTGTTTCTCCATCAGATCTTCTATCTGTTTCTTGAGTTCTACCAACTCTGCCGGAGCCATGCGATACGGGGCCATCGAGACCGGGCCTGTTACTGGGACTAGATCGATAGAGAACTCCACCTCTCTGCTGGGAGGCAACCCTGGTACCTCCTCCGGAAACACATCCACAAAATCCTGGACGACTGGTATCATAGACGTCGTCTCCCCTCTCTCCACCTCCATATGCGTGAAGACCATGTAACACTACGCACCGTCCTATAGTTCCCTCATAACACCCTGGGAAGACACCAACTCAGGCTCCTCTGAGTCGGGAAACAACAACTTCTTCTCCCGACAGTCTATCAGAATGCGATTGGCAGAGAGTCAATCCATTCCTAAGATCACCTCCAACTCCTGTAGAGGTAGGCAGATTAAGTTCACCCTGTACCTGCGCCCCTCTACCTCCACTGGAAGCCTAACGCACAAGGACGACATCCTGACCAAACCCGACGCCGGAGTAGACACCGCAAGCTCACATTGCAGCTCGCGCACCGGCAGACCCAACCGTTCCACACATGCATTTGACACAAAAGAGTGTGTCGCTCCAGAATCATACAGTACACAACATCTCATCCCATAAATCACACAATAACCCATAACAAGGTTACCTGAACCTGTAGCCTCAACTCCGGTCATGGCATAGACTCTGCCCGTCGCCTGAGGCCTGTTGCCTCTGTCTCTCCCCTGATGCTGCTGGGGTGTCTGAACTAGAGGGCGTGTCGCTGCCCTGGCAAGGTTGGGACAATCCCTCCCAAAGTGGCCTTCCTTGCTACAGTTGTTACACCTACGGTAACCATCCCTACGTGGACAAGCGTACCTCGGGTGGGGTCCTCCACACGTGAAACACCGAACTCGGCCCTGCTGCGGAGGAAAGCTCCTAGACTCCTGAGGCTGATGGTGTGGTCTATCATATGGTCTCCTCCGCTCCTCATGTCTGGGCCTGGACCCAGATGGTCCACTGATCCTCTGAGGCGGCTGTGGCTGTTGTTGGCACTGGCCTTCCACCTCGCGCTTCATCGTCTCCATCACCCTAGCCTTCTCTACCAGAGCGGCAAAATCCTTGATGGACAAGGGTGCCACCATCAAGCGAATATCTCCCCTGAGGCCATTCTCAAACTTACGGCATCTCCACTCCTCATCAAGCGGTAGGGTATAAAAACGGCTGAGGTGTTTGAACCTCTCAGCATACTCTGCTACTGTCTTCCCTCCCTAGGTCAACTGGAGGAATTCCACCTCCTTGGCGTTTCGGATGCTGTCAGGAAAGTACTCTGATAGGAATCTCTCCCTGAAAGCCTCCCATGACACTGGCTCATCCCTCTCCTCCAGGATGGATCGGGTGCTGCTCCACCAATGCTCCGCCTCTCCCGTGAGCATATAGACCGAGAACGCCAACCTGTTCTCTGCAGGGCACATCTTCGCATCATAAATGCGCTCCAGGTCCTTCAGCCATTGGTCTGCGGCGTCAGGACTAGTCTTCCCGTCAAACTTCGTCGGGTGGTGCTTCAGAAAGTCCTCCAGACTCCACTCCCTAACTGCAGGTCGTGGTTCAGGACCAAACACAGGGGCAGCTATCCTCGCAGCCTCCATCTGCTGCATCACAGCCTGCTGCTGCTCAAGCGACGCCGCCTGTCGCTGCATGGATGCCTCATGCTGCTGCATCATCGCAGCACTCTACTGTGCCATCGCTACTACCATCGCCTCTATGGCTCTGGCGATATCTGGTGCGTCCCCCTGGGATGATCGAGAAGCTCGACAAGGGGGTGCCATAGTCCACTTGCACACAAAAAATCACTTGGTTAGACTCGATAAAGAAAAAATTTTAACTGAACACTCAGAGATACACAGAGAAAACTAAGCGGACAACCCAAGTCCACAGACCTAAGGAATGACCGCTCTGATACCATAAATGTAACGTCCCATTTAATTTATAAACATAATTAAAGAAAACGCCACACAATAAGATAGCATGACAACGCAGTCTTGGGGTTCTCAACATCACCCCTACAAAACTAGGCACACCACGATGCCAACAAAAGTAGGATAACTGTTTAACTAAAAGTTTACAATCTAATAACCACGAATACAGGGGCCATAGCCCTAAGGAAAACACGAAAGAAAGAAGTGTGAGATCCAGCCCAGATGGCTAAGTAGCGGAGTCGCCATTCCCTTGTTGAACACGAGAACCTCGCCCATCTGCTCCCATCAACCAAGTTGATGATCATCGCAAGAAAGAACAGCCACATACATCACAACCATGCAACAAAACGGGTAAGCTAGAGCCAACAATATATTCATCATGCAGTCAAATATATTTTCATCATCTCATATCCACATAGCAACCAAACATGTTATGACTCTTCATTCAATACACTACGACTCGACTCGACTCATCCGGATACGTATGACTTAGTCGGATTCAGCGGATACTTGCACTTGTGGTGGATACCTCTGCTTGACCCTGAGCTGCTCGATCCCTGAGCTATGTAATACAAGTGTTACGATGAATCAAAATCTCTCCCACCACAAGGTTAGCCCTTAATGAATTTCAGGCCTCCTGCTACTCTCACCACAGGAGTCAGTCTGCTCTAAGTGAGACTAACTGGCCCCTCAGAGTGTCAGGATGCAACCTTACCTTGAATCCTTACCTAGTTATACAGATGGGGCACCACCATGGACACCCACTAACAGGGGCCATGAATTACGTCCCGACCACTGAAGTGCAACCCTGAGAATCTCACCTAGAGATCCCCAAGGACTTACGCACTGACACAGACCCAACAAGCATAAAATCCACAAATAAGAGAATAGCAATCATGCTCACAATCCCACGCCGATCTCAACAAAAAAAACACCTCTTCCGTATCGCATGTTGAATCTATACCATTTATCACCACTTCCCCATGAGTATAGGGCCTCACCTCATATCGATAACGTGCCCCATAAGTTCCAACTCACTCATAAATTTCACATGCCGAACTTCCACAATACCCATCATTCCATTCAAGAATCATGTCACACACACATGGCGGTCCCTCATATATATATATATATATATATATATATATATATATATATACATACATCTCAACGTACAAGCAAACCCAAGTAATTACCACTCAACCCAAGGTAACATAACAAGCGAACCACACTCTGTCTCGCCCAGCTCCTCGCTCAGGCTGTGGGGTCTCGCTCAGGCGAGACGTGCTCGCTCAGGCGAGCCTCCCCCTCGCCTAGGCGAGGGCTCAAAAGGGGAGCAGGAGCACATGCGGGATCTCGCTTAGGCGAGACCCCTCTCGCCTGGGCGAGATGCTCGCTCGTTCAAACGTCGAGCTGGTCGCCTGGGCGACCTTTCGTGCAGAAGCCCTAGGCGAGCTCCCTGTTTCATCTCGCTTAGGCGAGACTGACTCGCTTGGGCGAGATTAACAGGTCTCGCCACTGTTCTTCACTGCAACAGCCATGTTTTCCGACCAACAACACATGCAAAGTACTCTCACACATCAAAACGACAGATCCAACCATGAAATCAACAATCAACGCATAAACAGTTCCAAAGACTCGAAACTAGAACCCTTACTTCTCGTACCTGGAAATGGGTTCGTACAGACCTCGGCACTGGACTCAGGAGCACAGCAGTTCGGGAGACGGGTCAGGAACTGGTGTAACAACGGCACAAAAGGAAGAACAGAGTCATCAACCAACATTAAATGGTGGAATACGAAGAAGGAAAGTGGAGAGGATAGGTTTTAGGGTCACTTACGTCGTGCAGGAAGTAGGACTGAGTTTGAGCTTGAAGGAGGGGGACCTTAGGGTAAACCCTAATTGAGCTTTTCATGAGAGGTAGTAAGGGATGGCGGCTGGTTTCTGAAAGAGTGAGTGTGAGATGGGATTAGGGCAACATAGCAGGATTTATATACATTGGGCCAACCCTTAGGCCCACTTACAAGGGCAGCCCACCAACTCTAGGCAGAAAAGAAATGGGACCTTACAATTTTCTAAATAAAAAATAATAATAAGTGAAGGCTATCTTTGTTATACATAACTTTACAACAATATAAAAAACTGGAATAATTTATTTTATGAAAAAGCAACTTTTGTAAATTGTACCAAATGTAAAATGTTAATTAGACTTTGCGGAGGATATCCACACACCAATTTTAGGATATTTCCTCGAAATACAAACATTTATTACGGGAATAATTAAATTGATTGAGACAAATGTATATTTCCTCACTGTCATTGGACTCGTTCAATGCATAAGTTTTAAATTTTCCACCCAATGAAAATGATATATATATATATATATATATATATATATATATATATATATATATATATATATATATATATAAAATAAAAAAAATATCTTCAAACTGTGTTTAGTATAAAAACAACTTATCAAGTTTATTACATGGTAAGTTAATCTTTTGTATAAAAATAAATTATTATATTTTAATAATAACATAACTTTTTTTATCATGAACATAATTTAAATTTTAAAATTATATTTAGTTTTTTTTTTCATTTAAAGAAAATAGTTGATCCAATATAAAATAAAATAAAACCTAAAAAATCTAAAATACGATCCCTGTCCAATAGGTCTGAAAAGTGAGTTTTCCAATGTATATTTAGCTTTTTGCTTCTTTCACATTTTTATGATGGGCTATTATTGGTTGACAAAGTTTTTCTGACAAAGTTTTTGACAAACTTTCTTATGTAGGTAAAAAAATATTATTTTATTATTTTATTTTAATTAAAAAATAAAAAATTTAAGTTTGTTAATTCCATTTTTAGAAACTTTTGTTAACTTTGTTAAAAAAAAATTTGTCAATAGGTAATTTTCCTTTTATGATTTTTCCTTCAATCCCCTTCAGTTTTTCAAATTGATCAAATTGTCCTTTATATTTTCAACAAACTTCATTGTTAGTCTTTAGGAGTGGCACTCTTAACTTTGGACCTTGAAGGCGAAAAGTCTTGTAGACACTGAATTTAGTTGTGTTCGATAGTGTTTAGGTTTGCAAAGCATTTGAGCAACTTGAAAGAATTCTCTTTTGTGCCATTTCAAATAATATTTTTTATGTTCTAAATTTTATAAAACTCAAATAATTTTCGAAACACTTAATCCAAAAGTATAATTACAAATTTTGAATATGATGATAATCCAGAATTCATTTTTTCCTTTAAATTTACCAATGTAAAATTTTACTTACGATTTTAAGAGATGATTTGTATCACGCTATTTGGGAAAGATAATGCCATATCAATTAGAGGTTATATTTCTTTTTCTAATCTGTCACCCATGTTTCACCCATGTTTATTTTCATAGTATACGTGTCATTATTACGTGTGATATAATAATGACATGCAGATTTGTATTCATATATTTAATTCTGACCCATTTTTCGTCCTAAAATTTTATATTTATTTACATATATTGATAACAAATTTATATCCACAAAAAACACAATCATTTACTTAATGATATCAGTTTTTATTAGTATGTATGCTTAGGTGTTACGTATATGTTGTATATTTTAAAAAATGGGTAAGTATTAAAATTAGTATGTTACAAACAAATTTTATACACCGATCATAATTATTACATTACCAGCAAACTTCTAAACAATAACCAATTGATCAATGATGATTAACGACTATAATAACTAATTTATATACTAATCTACAAAACTAAAATTTATTAATTACTAAAATAGTTACTATTATAAATCAAAATTATAATTGGTCACTAAATTAGTCTTTAAAATTAGTTACCATGTTTTGGCTTCCAAAAGAAATTGGTCACTAAAAATTAACTACTTGGATTTTGGCTACAAAAATTACTTAGTTTCTAAATTGATATTTAATTAATTAATGACCATTTATAATAGCAACTATTTATGGAATGTGCAAAAATATTTTTTTTTTTATAAAAGTAAAGTCAGTAGAATGTGGTTGCTAAGGAAAAGATTTGGTACTATTTTGGAGGTATATTGAATTGTGAAAATACGCACTTGGTATTCTATGTGTGTAGAAATGATTGCTTAATGTGTTAGGATCAATTCTGCAGTGCCTAAACTAGTAGAATTCATTTTTACGGGTGTGGTGCCTATGGCATGGGATTATCGCCATGAGGGCTAGAGCACAATTTCGCTTGGCGGCGCTTAGGCAACGCCATGCGATAGTGTAGGGGCAAGGATCCATTGTAGATGGATTTGCATGGATGGGTTTGATGGCTTGGTCAGGGACATGCTAGATTAGTTACGAGCGGGAAGGTTGGTAAAGGAGATTTGAGATGCGTGATTGATATGGGCGGGGAGGTTCGTATCTGTTGTACTTTTGTGTAGGAATACGAGTAGGGAGGTTCGTATGTTCCGTAGAGTTGGACCACGAACAAGTAGGTGTTCACGCATGTTAGACTACGAGCGGGCAGATTCGTAGAGTTGGACTACGGGCGGGGAGGTCCGTAGAGTTGGACCACGAACAAGTAGGTTCGTGGGAGCATGATAATCCCTAAAGACCAAAGGGGTGAATGGATCTTTCTCATATAGGTTATGAGATTGGGGTAGAATGTGGGAAGTAATTGATGAATTAAAAAATGAATGAGAGGGAATGGTGAAGGTTAAATCTATTATTTATTTATTGTGTTATTTTCTTTCTCAGCTCACCCTTTCTGTTTGTGTTTGGCGATGATCGCGTGATTTGTCACGCAGGAGCATATGTGAACCCAGGTGAGCATGTTGATGCATAAAGACGAAGTGGGACAAACTATGGGGGATTTTTCACTATGTTTTAGTTCAGGCATTTTGTAAAAATTCATTATGATGTTTTCTCCACTATGAACTTGTCATAAAGTTTTAAAATTTCCCGCGCTTGGGAACTTTATATATTATTTTAAATTCCAAAAGAAACTATAAGATACATGCTTTATCTAGTAATATCCACCTAGGGTGTTACAATTTTAGTAACCAATAATTTTTAATTTTGTAAATTGGTATTTAAATTGGTCACTATAGTGACTTACTTTTAGTTTCTAAAATTGGTTTCTAATTGATGATTTTCTTGTAATGTTACAAAAGCTAAAACTTTATAAACAACCTAGGTTGTGTGTGATTGGAAGAGAGACAAGACAATTAGTCATCATTTGGGAAATGAATGACAATTGGGTTGGATTAAGAATAACTCATCAATTTTCACCAAAACGCCATCTTAATGAATTTTGGTTAGTAATGCCTAATAGCCTTTGGGACAATATAGTGTGAAAGTTTTGGAACCAAAGGAACAAAATTACTTTTAGAAATGAGAGGCGAGATTTTGAAGAGATTTTTGCTAGATCTCAACTAAAAGCATGGGCATGGATACAAGGAAAGAGCCCAAAGTTACGTTCTTAAACTCAGGTCGATGAATTGACCCAATGGAGTTCTCAAAATTACATGAGGTACAACTAGTAAATGAGTGTGATGATCAAGAGTGTTTAATATTCTACCTATGTACAAACTACCCAATTATCTCATACATATGGATTGGAATAATGTTGGTTTTATTTTGACTATAGGTATATCATTGTTGTTATGAGCTTTTAAATCCCAATGTTTTGTGCAAGAAAAGCAATTTATGTAGAGTAAATATCACTATCTATTGGGTTTATTGTTTTATGTTTGTTGGCTTTGGTTCTAACCTTTGTTAGGCTACTAGTCTAAACAGTGTCAACTATGTAAGATACATATTTTATGGACTTTGGAAAAAATATGCAAAAACTAATAACATGCATAAGAAATAGAAATATACAAAGATCAAAGCTTGTCGGATGAGTGAAGTATAACTAATTAGCCCCAAAGATACGAGTGTAAATCAATGTAACAACACATATTGAGCACTAACACATATTGTTGAGATAATTTTATATTAAGAAATCAATGTGAAAATGATATAAGGAGATATTGAGATATTATCATGGTTATTTATTATTAATTAGGATATATTTTCTTATCCTATTTATGGACATAATTATGGATATTATTTCATGGACTTAATTACGGACAATATTTATTTTGATATTATTTTATGAACATAGTTATGGACAATATTTGATTGACAAAATTTGATGTACATATATGAGTGACATATGAATAAAAGGGTAAGATGTTTCCTTAACATGATATCAAAAGCTCAGGGAAATTCTAGGGAGAACTAGATTTTTTTTCTTCAGAATCGTGAGAAATTATGGTGAAAAACGATGGTGGACAATCTCATGGTGAGACAATAGAAATATTTGGCATCACTCCAATATAGTGACAATAACTTATTAACATCTTCAATATTTCTACAACCAATGATTGTCTTCATGGTAAGAATGACATTCCTTGGATTATTGACACGGGAGCCACACAAAATGTGACAGGAAATTGATCTTGTTTGATAAATGAGAAGAATATTCCAACCATATCGGTGGGATTGTCGAATGGGAAAGATACCATCATTACAAAGAAGAGCATGTGATTTTGGATGGTGGTTTACAACTTGATAATGTTCTTTTTGTGCCATAGTTAACTTGCAACTTAATTTTTGTATCTCAATTAATTGATGTCTCAAACTGTATCGTTCAATTCACAAATACATTGTGTGTAATACAAGATCGAAAGTTGAGGACGTTGATTGGAGTGGTAAATGGAATGATGATTTTTATTTTTCGGGGTACTCCAATGATACACGCTTTAACAATTGATTGGGACTCGTCAATTGATATATGGCATAACCGTTTGGGTCACCCATCAGAAAAGGTGTTAAAATTCATCCTCATGAGAGTCAATTTAGTAGAAGCAATAATACTAAGATATGTTATATATGCCCCTTACTAAACAACACATGAATCAATTTTCTTAAAGTGAGTATACTATAAGAAGTCTTTTTGAATTAGTTCATTGTGATTTATGAAGACCTTATCACACTCCTTTATCTTGTGCGGTGCACTATTACCTTTCAATTGTTGATGATTATTCCCGTGAGTTTGGGTTTATTTGTTATGCAACAAAACTGATGTTATGTCTATGTTTATGAAATTTGTTGCCTTCGTTGATAGACGATTTGATATGAAAATAAAGAAAATACGAAGTGATAACGATACTGAATTTAATTGTCTATGTGCTTTTTCTTTAAAGAATGGAATATTCTTTAAGACATCGTGTGTGGGTACTCCACAACAAAATAGAAGAGTAGAAAGAAAACATCAACATATCATGAATGTGGCACGACACTCAAATTCTAGGGTAATTTACCAATGCAGGGGGTGAATGTGTTTTACAATACGTTATTTAATTAATCACACATTGTCTAAAGTGCTTAATTATTTGACACCTTATGAAAAATTATTTGGTGAACCACCAACATTCACTAACTTGAAAGTTTGTGGTTGTTTATGTTATGCACATCACCAACGTTGTGATGAAGATAAATTTGGCAGTAGAAGTTGAAAGTGTATATTTGTGGGGTACCCCTATGGGCAAAAGGGATTGTATGATTTAAAATCCAATGAATACTTTGTCTCTCGAGATGTAAAATCCAATGCTCGTTATATTCCTCCCATTACCTCTAATATTGAGAATATTGATAATGATATTGGAGAGCACATTTATGTAGATGATAATGAGGGAGAAGGTATAAATGAGGTGGATGGTGAGGTAGTGTCTCTACATGGAGTTGATGGGGTGATGTTATGGTAGTGTAAGAAGAAGAAAATATGGAGCCAATGATGGGAAGGGGGATGATAAAAAAAATTCCATTGATAAAGTTCTTGGAAAGTTGACTTGCTCAACAACATGCCTCAAGTACTCTATGAATAATGAATGATTTTCTACTAGACATCGAAAGTTGAACTAAAAATTTAAGGAAGCTGAAAAGGATTCTGGTTAGCGTGCAACAATGGATGATGAGATACGTGCCTTCGAAAAGAATGAGACATCAGTTCTACAGAAGCTCCCGCATGGAAATAAAGCTCTCAGAAGTAAATGGGTATACAAAATAAAACATCACTCAGACGAGAGTTATAGAACGGTTGAAAGCAAGACTTGTCATCTTCGTACATCATTAGAGAGAGGGCATAGACTATGATGAAACTTTTGCTCACTAGTGGCAAAAATTGTGATTGAACCTTCTTGGAAGTGGCAACAATAAGAAAGTAGGAAGTTCACCAAATGGATGTCCATAATGCATTTCTCCATGGTGATTTTGTTAACGAGGTATATATGAAAGTTCCTCTAAGTTTTCAAAACTCTAACCCAAATTTGGTTTGTAGGATGAAAAAGTCATTGTACGACTTAAAACAAGCTCCTTGTAGTTGGTTTGCTATGTTGACTATGACATTGAAGCGTTATGGCTTTGTTCAATCTTATTCAGATTACTCATTATTTATATTGCACAAGGGATAATTACATCTTTATGTGTTAGCACTCCAAATTTCATTAATTTTCTTTTCTAAAAGGTTTTCTTTTAGTTTAAATAAATATGTTTGAGTCTTTAATTAGTTAGTTTTTGTTAGTGTTTAGAAAAAAAATCAGTTTTCATAAAAATGTGTTACAAAGGTTTATTTTGAGAGTATTTTGTTGCATTTAATTTTGTTCTTTTAAAATTTCCCTTTTTAGAATAAATTGTCTTTGCTAGGATACCCTTTTACTTTGCTGAAATTTAATTTTGAACCCCTGACTTGTTTCTTTTCATATTTGCAAATTAGTCCCAGCTGCCTTGGTCAACTAAAGTTTTGATCAACACTTCTATCATCAAATTTGTACTATACTAGGCAGTTAGGGCCGGTATGATTAACCACTCGGTCCCAACTGCCAACTTACAGTCCCAGTATCAACAGAACAATTGGTTAGCTACACAAAAAGATTATGCATACAAAGCAAACCAGGCAGCATACAACCAAAAATTCGACTACTCATAACTAAAGAAATGATGGTTAAATTCCCAAGATCAAGTCACATGTCTTGCATTGGCCCTAGCCCAGCCCTTATAGGCCCATAAGAGGTCCACTTAGCACAATAAAGGTTCAGCCTATAAATAAGCTAAACTGTGAATAATACTCTATAAATATAGGTGGAACCCAATAATTAAAGTACACAATTCATTAATTCACTAATCTGTGATTTGACTTTTGATAGCTTTTTTTGCTGACTTGATCATCAAAGTCTTTTCCGTAGGTAATCCCTAAAATGTTCGATCCGGCTACAAGGATATACCCAGTCGAGGAGCAAAGAAATATTCATCCCAAGGATTCAAGGATTAGGTAAGATTTAATTTGTGCTCCTTGATATTCTGTTATTGTTTCCGCATGAACGAAAATGCACGGTTAACTTAAGAGGAGTGAACCGTAGTGGTGTTGAACCATGAAAGGGGCACTTCATCAGTTAGAGAAGCTCGAGCCTTTGATGTTAAAACCTATGTCCGTGAGCAGAACTTGATGATGAAATCTGAGACGTGAATGTGTTGATCCGAGAGAGATTCAAAGCCTGATGTGCAATCAAGGGTGAGGAAGAGCAAGGCTGATGCAGAAAGCTGATCTTGGGTGCAACGAAGAGGGTTTAAGGGTTGTGATGTTGGCTGGATCGAGAAGGGGATTTAGGTTAGGTAATTTTTATATGGGTTTTTTTTTTATTTTCCCTTTGGGGGGGGGGGTTTAAAAAGGGCATAATTAGGGTTTTGTCGGAGGGCCCTAGTTGCATGAGAGTGAAGCATGTTTGGAGGCTAGGGTTTGTTAGTTTACGTTCTGGTAGTGTGCAAGAGAGAAGAGGGCATTGTAAAAGGATTTCTCCATCTCTAATGAGGGCAAAGTAGCCTTTAGAGATTGAATTTTCTCCTTAGCGTGCGGGTAGCTCTACTTGGCCTTTCACGAGCACAAAATGGCCGAGAAGTGTGCCAAGTGAGGCTCCATCACCAACAGATTTAGAACTCTCCTTATCTCGCGTAAATTTTCTCTAATTTTGGCAATGAAATACCATTGTTTCGTTTCAGTTCTGATCTCCAGTTTTTAATTTCTGTTTATTTAAGTTTTGATTGCGTTTCTAGTTTCCTTACTTTTAAATTCAACTCACTTTAAATTTTCTCACTACTACAAATTCTCATATTACATGGGAATTTTCTTGCAAATTTGTTAAAAAAATTTGCAAGAAAAGGCTTTTTCCTGCTATTTTTTCTAAGAATTTTAATTGACAGGTAATTCCTTTGTGGGTAATTATTTCCTACAAAATTATAAAATCCGCAAGTATTTCTTACAAAATTTGTTGCGAAAAGTGTTTTATACAAAATGTTTTGCAAACAAATTGGCAGTAATTTCCTGCAAATCTTTTTTTCATAAGAATTTTTAAGTATTTCCTAAAAAAAAAATTCAAAACAAAATTGGCAGGAAATATGTGTTTTTTTAGTAGTGTATTTCATGTTCTCTGCCATTAAATTCTACATTGGTTTTGAATTTCTTTTCTGCTTTCCAGTCTTAATTTCAATTCTGTGATGTTGTGATGGTGTTTGGGCTTGGTTCATATTTTGCACACAATTTTAGTTCCTTTTAAGAATCCACATGATCCCAAAGTGGGCATAAATTATCGAGATGTCTTCTCGAGTGCAAAAGAACTATAATTGATCACTAAAATAGCTTTCACATTCATCTTTGATTATGCGGTATTTAATTTTGTTTGTATTCTATTATGATTCTGTTTGCTTTTAAGTTTCTGCACAAATATATTTTATTCATGTCTTTGTTTTGAGTTTTTTGTAGTACCTAGTTGATTAATTCATAAATGGTTCCTCTTAAGTTTTTATGTTTTAGTTTTTGGTAGCTTTAATCATATCTCATGCATTTTTATTTCTGCATCTGCATCATCACAATCATTAGGCCTTCGGCACATTGCATCTGCATCAGTCTTAGTTTTTCATATTGGTTGATAAGGCTGGACCAAATATGTTGTCACAATTCTGGTTTACGGCTGCCATATGGATTCTGCGGTTGTTTGTTGATTCTGTGCTGATGCTGCCTTTCTTGAATTCCATTTGCATCTGCATCTCTGTTTAATCCTGAACCTACATCATTAATCTGCCTTGCTTAAATTGCTGAGAAAATCTGTTGCTAAGTGGTTTCTTTGCATCGCAATCTGCTTATGCATTCATATTCCACTACATCATATCTGCATTTCTGCTGAAATTTTGAACCTCTATTGGAGTGAATAAATATTTGTGTGCTACTGCTAGTCTTGCTGATTCATTGCTGCCATATAGGGTCTGCCATTGTTTGGAGCATTTATGTTTGCATCTGGAATTCTGTAATAACTCAAATTCTGCATTTTAGTATTGGTCCAAATAAACTTTTGAGTAAATTGATTACCACTTGCATTTCCTCTGCTGCAATTTTGATTTGTTTCACTGTTGCCACATGGTTAATGCATGTTGCATCTGCATATCAGAATTGCATCGCATATAGTAGTGGTTTCTCTTAGTTCTTCCCTGTTCTAATACGTGGTAGCATCAATGATTCTAGTTTCTATGCATTCTGGAGTAGTTTAAGATGTGTTGGAAAAAGGCACGAGTGCAGTTGGTTTCTTAAACTGTATGGGAAGTTGTTTCATTCATGGTGGCATATTTGAAATGTATAGTTGGACTTCTTTTAGTTTTTTTTTACTGATGTGTTTTGAGTTTGATTGCATCATTTATAATCTTTATTTTAGCATATCAAGCATCTAGTCATCCATCTTCATACTTCATTGCACTACTTTCTACATTTATGCGTTGAACTTATTTGAGGCTAAAAATTAGGATCTGAAACAGTGTATGTAGATCCTGTGGAAGCACTTTATATCCTGCATAATATCATGTACGCATCCTGGATGTTGTCAAAATGTTTTGTTCATGGCCTATAATCATTTCACATATGCATTGCATCATCTTTTGGTTTTGCACTCAAATGTTTCACTAGTCTAGGTCCATTTCCATTCCATTTTATGTTCAATTCACCATCCCTCATTCCATTAGAACCATATCTCATGCATTGCATTCACTCACACCCTAATTTAGTTTCATCATGCATTTAGATAGTTTAGTCTTTAAATGAATAAAATCAACTTTCTTTTATTTTTGTTTCTTTGTTTATTTTTTCCCCCTTTGTTTTCTTTTGATTTTTTTTAGCAAGATTAAATTAAGCGAGCTAAACTTGACAAGCACCATTTCATTGGATTCGATACCGAGTTAATTTCCCTATACTTCACTATGGGGATTATTTGGGTTTTGTTTAACTTTCAAAAATGACCTATGAAAAAGTGAGTTAACAATGTGCTAGCCTTTGTGGATGACTTAATTATTGTAGGAAATAATATTACAGCCATAAATATTTTTAAAGCTTACTTAAGTTCTTGTTTTCATATGAAGGACCTAGGAGTCTTAAAATATTTCTTGGGGTTGGAGGTAGCCCATAATCTCGAGTGGTTTTATCTTTATCAGAGAAAGTATGCAATGGAAATCATTGAAGACATAGGTTTGTATGGTGTCAAGCCTCTTGATTTTCCAATGGAACAACACCATAATTTAGCATTGGCTTCTGGTACACCTCTTGAAAATCCAAAACCATATTGAAGGTTGGTTGAACGATTAATCTATTTGTGTGTGACTAGACTTGATCTTGCTTACTCTGTTCATATTTTATTTCAATTTATGTAGAATTCTCGTAAAGATCATTAAGAGGGATACTACAAGAAAAAGCTGAATTACCCACGAAAAAAAGTTTCTGTGTAAATTTTGTTATCTACGGGATTACCCACTGATTTTGTTAATATTAATAAAAAAAGCAAAACAAGACCCATAATAAACTTATTTACGGGAAGAGAGTTCATGGCATAAGAAAATACATGGGTATAACTAATTGATCCTCGGGTAAAATAAAAAATAAAGACAAATTAAATTAAAAACAAAAATTTGTTTAGTATTCTTTCCTGAAATCCATCACACGTTCCAAATTTTCTAAACCTATTCTCCAAACCCCTTCCTTCCAAATCTCTCGAAACCTAGCTTCCAATTTCTAAAAATCTCCCAAAACCTCCAAATCTCCTAAAATCTTGAATGATTCTCACGCCATCAAATATGATGGTGAGCCTAAACTTCACGTTGTCATGCCATCCAACTCTCACATTGTGAACCAAACATACACTAGAGCTTTGTGAACCCTTCACTCCGTCTCGCTCTTACATCGTCCAGCTAGGAAAAACGTTGTCTAACTGATAAAGGATTGATCCCTACCAAGGATGATGGCCCATGACACATGCTTAGAAGAAAGGGAGTTCCTTGATCCCTTCCTTTGCTTTTATTTTCTTTAGTTTTAAAATTCCATTAAGTTGGCTTGGTTGACTATTTTTAAGTTGACATGTTGACCTTGACTTTGGGTTGATTTGTTGACTCAAAGGATTAGCTTAACCTAAAGCCAACATGTTAATTCAAAATTAACTTTTTTTGTAGGTTCATTATGAAGTGGGAAAAGGAAGGACAAGTGGCGCATTTAGATGGTGTTTGGAGAGCACATGTGGAGGAAAGAGAAGGAGAAAAGCTTTCTAGAAACATCTAAAAAGGATTACCACATGCCTTAGCCACCAAGAAGTCTAGAAACATCTAGAAGGAGCATCCACCAAGAAGTCTAGAATGTGTCCATGTGCTCCTTTGTTGATCTACTTTCTATACTCTAGGTTTTGTTATTTGCATTGTAATCCTTTTTAACTTATTTGTTTTTGCTAAGAGACCTCTAGATACTACTATTTAAGGGGACCTCTAACACTTCTACAAGGGTTGAACATTTTGGAGAAATTAAACACCTTTATGTATTAACCATTGTGAGAGTCTTCCTATCTTGAATCTTGTTTCAAGTGGCAGCACACATCCACTCATCTTCAAGGTTGCCATGGCTTCTTCTATCTTAGCCTTGTAGTGGTTGCTTCTCACATTTTTATCATTCCTTTCCTTTCCATTTTATCTTTTCATCTTCCTTTGTGTGTGTGACTTGAGTTTTACTCTTTTTTATGTGTTGTCCACTCTTATTTGTTTTTAATCAATCCATTCTTCTCTTCTCTAGAACCTTGGAAAGGAACCTTCACATCTAGATAGCTTGCTATCTTAATGTCCAGTGGGGATTTCCTTGGTTTTCTTAATCTATCATCACCATATTCATTCATCTTCTAAAAGGAACAAGATAATCCAACATCACTAACTCTGTTCGTGTTATCGTCTATCTCATGTGGTGTCCAACCTTAATGTTGATGACCTTTGACGTCGACAAGCCCTATCATCTTTAGGACCTCGTTTTGACAATCCTTACCTGCAAGAAAATTCATGGTAAATATGTGGAATTGAGGAATTAAATATTCATTTAAATATTTGTACACTTGAAATTGGGTTCTCTTTTATGTTAAATAACTTTTTATGTTCATATAGTATTGACTTGAAATATTTGTTCATGAGGCATTTAGGTAGATGTTTATCTCATTTGCTTTTTATTTTTCAAGAGATATTTTTAGGCCTTCCTTTTACCACTTGGTCTTCTAAAATTTCTAGTTCACAATATATTTCAGGAAAAACTGAATCTTTGTGAGGGAACACTTCTAGATGGGATTGTAAAAAAGATCTTTTCGTATGGAGCCCAAATTAAGCTAGGAAAAAGTAACAAAAGGTCAATCACTATTTGGATGTGATTTACTTTCATCATTTTCTTATCTTTTTTTATAAACCACAACTTGATTTAGAGGGATTTGCCTATATATTATTCTTTTTTCAAGGGTAACCCCATCGTAGAGAATCATTTGATGATTCCATTGTGAAGAAAAGAAAACTTGATTCAAGTTTGTTTCCTCTACATGGCTACAAGTGTTTTCATAATTGAAAACCTATGTTTTACCTTAGATAATAACATGGTTTTATAATCTTTGATATAATCAATAAGTGAATAATAGCTCTACTTCCAATGATATTATTTGGAACGTATATAGATTCAGGGTACTAATATGAGTCATTTTATGACTAGATTCGTGTGAGATCTTTAATATATAAAGTAAATATTAGAGAACTTAGTTTCTAAAGTTATGTATGTTCAAAATAATCACATCTCTAGTAATTTGTCTGCTATTGAATATTAAGTGATGCAAAATTTATTGAGTTGATCGTACATATCATATTTATAAATATTCTTAAATTGCACTCTAGAATAAAACTTTGAAATTTTAGTCAATGGGGCAAGATGTAAAATGTAAATCAACCAAATTGGCGAATTATGGTTATATCCTTCGTTCACAACAAAACTCGGATTTTTTTATATTTGTATTTTCAATTCTTAACCCAAACAAATAGGAAGTTAGATATTTGAAGAAATATCTGAGACAAGATATTTTACTACAGACTAACAATAAATTGTAACTACAAGGATGGTGTGATTCAGATTGGGCAGGTTGTCCACTTACAAGACATTATCTGACATGTTGGTTGGTGCTTCTTGGTCTGTCTCCAATATCTTGGAATACTACAAAACAATCAATTGTTTGACGTTCTTCTGTAGAGATAGAATATCGATCTATGGTGGCAATCACATTTCAATGAAAATGACTCAAACAGTTACTTGGTGAGTTGGAAATTAATGATTCTAAAGGGATGTTATTGTATTGTGATATTCAATCAACATTACATATTGCTTAGAATCCAGTTTGTCATGAAAGAACAAAACATATTGAAGTAGATTGTCATTTTATTAGCAGAAATTTTTGCACATGTCTTAGGAAAAACAAAATTTGAGTCTCCTTTGTGCAAGTTAGGCATTGAAGATCATCATGCTCCAACTTGAAAGGGATATAAGATAATATCATGGTTATTTATTATTAAGGAGATATTTTCTTATCCTATTTATGAACATAATTGTGGACATTATATATATATATATATATATATATATATATATATATATATATATATATATATATATATGAGTGACATGAATAAACGGGTAAGAAGTTTTCTTGCTTTACTTCTTCTGGTTCTTAACAAAAGAACTGATTGTATTTTTTAGAACACTTTAGGTGTCACAAATAGATGTTGAGGGGACATTTTTTTCTGGGATAAACTAGAGGAATATCATTAATGTCCAACTTATATATATATATATATATATATATATATATATATATATATATATATATATATATATATATATATATATATATATATATATATATAAACCATGTGCATGGAGAATCTCATGGAGAAGGCACTATTGTAGTTTGTTGTGAGATGAGGACTTTCCATTTTAGAGGTTGTCATGTCATCATTGATGGTCGTCTGTTCAGTATTATATGTCATTGTTCATTGGTTAAAGGAACTTTGACACACCTTAGAATGAAGTTGTGGAATAGAGGATAATTTGGATGAACAAATGTGAAAAGCAGAGTGGACACACAATGAAATCATGAGTCAGATTCTAGTTGTTGTTACGCCCTCAACCCTATGTAATTTTGTTTCTTCCCTATTTTTATTTTGTATTACCATTTGTCATAACTCAACACTAGGTAACTTTGATATTTTTTTATATGTATTCAGGTGATAAACACCCAAAGTTGTAGTCCTTACGACATCTTTTCGATTTGAGGATAGATCGTCTTCAAGTGGGAGGGTATGATTTAAACCCATCAAAGGGGATATTATTAGAAGTAAATGAAGTGTTTAGGCAAGAAAGGAGGATTGAATTGGCTCTTTTAAAAAAATAGATTCAATTTTATACTTGTAAAAATCTTTTGTTTGATTTTGATTGACCAAGTTTTTGGCAATTTGCCATTTCTAAATCGCACACTTTAAAAACTGATAGAAGCAACAACATAGGGAAACATTAAAAACTGATAAGAACTCATAGAAATACAAAAATAAACATAAACTGTAATACATGATCCTAGAGCCATTATCTTGAGGATAGTCTCTATGGTAGAACATGGCCAGCATATCATGAACATTATGGATCTGTTAATCCAAGTAATGGAAGCTCAAATTTCAAAAGTTGTGATGCTAATCTTATGCCACATTGAGATCATGCAATTGATTCAAAACAATCCTTTCAAATGGTGAATAAGCATGACCTCTATCCTTTAGTGGGTTGTAGGGAACCAATTTCATTGGTTATGCAACATTTTTCACTTTATCCTCTTGATTAGTGCCATATGGACCAACCTCTCCATCATTATTTCTAACTCTTCCACCTACACCATCTACTGTCTAGCAATTTTTCACCTTTGTGAAGCCCATATTATGTAGATGGAGACAGGAAATATGGTTCATGGTACCATTTCATTCTTCAAGCTCGTCCTCTACATCAACACAAAATTATTCAATGAATTTGGAAATTAGCACAACATAAGGAAGCTTGAAGTCAATTAGCCTTTTGTCAATCTTATAAAAGCAACTGTGTTTGATGAGCTCATATCGATTTTTGACACTCTTTCACACTTTCACAATTTTGACAACCCCTTACAAATATAACAAACTAATAATAGTTTGTGTTTTATTTCCTTCACCGATACTAATATTTTAAGTTTTGATTTTATAGTCACATCCTAACCTCCTTAATATATTTTCCTCCTTTAGGATACAAAAAGATCCATGATTTAGAATTAAAGAAAGAGTGGAAAGTATAATTATTATTTAAATTGAGAAAAGGATTTTTTTTTAATCGAAAAATTTTAATTGTTAGTTTTTTGTTAGTGAAGGAGTTGAATGCACAACATCTCTCATTGATGAGTTCAAATTTTTGCCCTCATTTAATATTTAAATTTGGGGATTTAATTGAATTTTCTGTGCTTAAAGATTGATTTAATTAGGATTTGTGATTATTGGATTTATTGAGTAAGTTTGGTAAAAGTGGCGTAAAAATTGATTTTAGTTGCATAAAATATTATTGGATATTCTAACGTTTGTTAATGCAGCTGGAATTTATTTTTGGTCAATTAATAATGTGATTTTGAAATATTCAAAGTTACAAAATAAGTCCAAAATCAAGAAATTCTGAAAAAGAATAAATCAGGAGCTAAATGCACCTCCAGATTTTATTTGCACACTCCTTCCTCAAGTGGACCACAAAAACCTGTTTTGCACCCCCAGTTTTCACTAAGTTGCACCCCTCCTACCACTTAAATTCCACTCAACCAGATCACGCCATGTGGCAATCCCCACCTCTTAAAATTAGCCAACCAGAACAAGCCACGTGTCATAATCCTACCCTCACCAAGTTAACCAATCAGATTCTGCCACGTCATCATCTTCATCTCCCAAAACCCTAACTCTAATTTTCTCCTTTCCTTCCACCCTCCACACAGCCGCCGCCGCCAACCTTTTCCGACCACCATCGCAGCTCCGCGCGAACCTTCACCGTGAGCACACAGCCACTTCACTCACGCATCAGCCATGGAAACTGCCACACCTCTGCGAACCAGAACACCGCGACGCAGCACCTCCATTTTCTCTCCATCATCTTCTCCGTCGCGCTCACCATGACAACACCATCTTCACGCCTCCGCGAGATTTGCTTCGCGACCACCACGATTCTGCAGCGCACAACCATGGAGCTCCTTCGCCTGCACCAGTTCCTCCACCATCGCGATCATCTTCTTCACTCGCGCCACCAGATCGCAGTCACCACCTGTTCTGCAGCACCATCTTCGCGCGAACCAGTGCCGCCACTGCACCTGCAACCACCGCGCCCACCGGACGAACCACCGCGAAGTGCCGCCACCTTCTCCGCACCAGATCTACGGCCTTCGCACGCCACAGTTGCAGCACACACATCTCCTCGCCGCGCCACCACCATCTTCCTCCATTCGCGGCCGTCACAGAGCATCGCGCACTATCTTCACCACTGCAGCAGCACCTCCGCGTCGCGCCATATCGCCGGAGAAGAAGTCGGAGCAGCCGCCGTCAGCCGCGTAGCCAGGGAGGAAGGAGGAAGGGGCAGAAACCCTAATTCTGGAAAGTGTACTCTGCGCCACGTGTCAGCGTCTGATAGGACAGTCAAACTAGTCAACTGGTCAACTCTGGTCAACTGGTCAAAGTCAGCAGTCAACTCTGGTCAAAACTGCAAATATGGTTAAATGAGAAGGGCAGAATTGGAAATTGGACAGGAATTAAGTTGCTAATTAATTAAATAAAAATAAAAGATTTTAGCAACTGACAGATAAAGCCCAAAGTCCAGTTGAAGCTTATATAAAGAGACTTAAGGGAGCAGAAACGGGACACAATTTGACGACTAACAATTTTAGAACTCACAGCTTAGACACTTAGAACTCTCTGGTTTTGGCAGATACCGTCTCCACCACATCTCTCATTCTCTTCTTTTATTTTCTTTCCTTCATCATATTATCATGTATTCCATCAAAGCCATGGAGGGCTAAGCTTTTAAGGGTTGATTCCACTGTAATTTCTTAAATGGATTCTGAGGTTAGATGAATTTATATGTTTTGTTATTTTGATTATTGTTGTGGTTTTTGTTTATCTATGTCCTTTGCTTCTTAATCGAATAGAAAATAATGATTTTAAATCTACATGCATGCTAATCATATGAGTTAAAAGGTTTTTAAATTAAATTGAGACTTTACTTTGATTTTGTTTAGAAACTTTCATTTGATTAAATAAGTTTTTGCCAATAATTGAGACTTTAATTTGATTAGAGGTAATTACTTTAACTAAAATTAGTCAAGACTTTACTTTGATTAATTAAGTTTTCTATTTGGTAAAGAAACAAAGGAATAGACATGATTAGGCATAGTAAAATTAATTGAGACTGTACTTTGATTGAATTTACTATGGACAATCTAATAATTCTCACTTTTAATTGAGACTGTACTTTGATTAAAAGTGAGGATGCCAACAAATGAATTGAGTCTTTACATTGATTTATTTGTAAATCAACAACAATGATTAATTTAACAATAATCTCTAGATAACCAATGAAGAATCTTATTTAGAAAAAACAGTGGAATTGACCTATTTACTATTACTGTGTTTACAATCTTCCGTGTCATTTTCTTTGCATATCAAAACCCCCCTATTTTTATAGTTGCTAGTTTTAAATTGCATTTTTGAGAATCAAATATTTGAGATCAATTCCGTATTCGTTGTGAGACGACTCAGAGTTATCTTAACCCTAACTATTTTCTTCACTACAAACTGGCAATACTGAAGTTGCTAAAGTAGTGGTAATTTGATCGCCTAACGACAGCGATATCAAATTTGGCGCCGTTGCCGGGGAATACGGTTAGTATTTCTTTTATTTTGATTCTGTTTTTATTTATTTTATTTTATTTTTATTTTACTTTTATTTTATTTTTATTTTATTTTTATTTTTTTATTTTTTTATTTTTTATTATTTTACGCATATACGTTTGATATAGTTTGTTATTTTGTAGTATCTAGTTTTCTGTTAATATACTCCAAGCAAAGTTCTATTTTTGTTTTGATTAAAAATTTCTTTTAAGAAATTTTTGAGACTAGTTTGGAAAACTCTGTCTAGGAAAGACTTGGTATTTAAGTTGTCCACTGTGACGCACCTCTCTTTCCTGGGAGTAGACCCAACGACATCTTAACTTATTTCTTTCTTGAAATCTTTCTCCAAAACAAGAATATGAAGAAAAAAACACACAGGGAAACACTTTTCAGGTGGATTGCATAGTGCATGACTCGGGCCAATCCGGGTCAATTTTATCAACTTGATTCAGAACTTGAAAGGAACTTGCGTAAATCACGTAGGAGACTTGAACTCAGGTGTTCTACTGAAGGAGCACCATCATCATCTGAACCTACCACTGAAAGTGTACCACTAGAATCACCTCCGGTGATTAACATATCTTCTGATCCATCACCTGAACCAGAAATCCAAGAAGATAGAATGGAAGAAAGAACAATAAGAGAGTTGGCTTCACCGGATGCAGCAATTACACAAAACATGTGCATCCAATATCCAGATGGAGAATGTGAGCTTAAGTCTGGGTTAATCCATCTTTTACCCAAATTCCATGGATTAGCAAGAGAAGACCCATACCATCACTTGAAGGAATTTCATGTTGTTTGTTCATCCATGAGACCTACAACAGTGACAGAGGAACATATCAAGCTTAAGGCTTTTCCATTCTCACTGCAAGATGCCGCTAAGAATTGGTTATACTGCCTTCCGCCAGGATCCATCAATACCTGGGAGACTCTAAAAAGATTATTTCTGGAAAAGTTTTTTCCAGCATCTAGAGTTGCTGCTATTCGCAAAGATATTTATGGGATAAGGCAACAAGAAAGAGAAAGTCTTCACGAGTATTGGGAGAGATTCAAAAAGTTGTGTGCTTCCTGTCCTCATCACCAAATAAACGAGCATCTCCTCATTCAATACTTTTATGAGGGATTGAGTATCATGGATAGACAAATGATAGATGCTGCAAGTGGAGGGTCATTGGTGGACAAAACGCCAACAAATGCAAGACAATTGATTGAAACTATGGCATCGAACCATCAACAATTTTCCATAAGGAGTAATTCTATAACTCTATTGAAGGGAACCCATGGAGTAGAAGCTTCATATGTTGCAGATCACAAGAAATTAGAAGGGAAGTTAGATGACTTAGCAGCCATGGTAAAGACCTTGACAGACTTACAGAAAAAGCCTATCCCTTCTACTTTATGTGGAATTTGTGCTTCTACTAATCATCCTACAGAGGCTTGTTCTATGTTAAAAGAGACAGGGACGTTAGACAATGAACAACCTCAGGCATATGCTGCAAACATCTATGGCAATAATAGACCACCTCGGCAGCAATACAACCATGATTTGTCCTCCAACAAGTACAACCCAGATTGGAAGGAATATCCCAGCCAGAAATGGGGAAATCAACAGCCTCAACACCAACAAGTCTCTGTTCCACCTCAACAGAGGCAACAACCACAACCAGCTGCAACCTCTGGTGATTCAAACATGGAAGCAATGATGAAAATGATGGCTGACATGATGAAGGGACAAATCAATGAGTTGAAACAGACGATGGAAGCAACCAATCAAAACTTGCAGAACCAGATTGGACAAATGGCAAATGAGTTAAATCAGATGAAGTCTCAACAAGGCTCAAGTAATTTGCCTGCACAAACTGTAATCAACCCGAGAAATGTAAGTGCTATTACTTTAAGATCGGGTAAGCAAATACAAGGTCTTAGGGATGCCCAAGAAGATGAAGATAAGGACAATGAAGTTGTACCTAATGATGAAAGAGGAAGATCAGATGAAGCAACACAAGCAACATCTGAGATGCCTGCACCCAGTGATAACTCCAGGTTGGTATCCCCTAATACTTCCTCTGAAAATCCTTCTCCTTATTCTCCTCCTCCTCCCTATCCAAACCGTTTGAAACCAAAAACTAAAAAGATGGAGGAGTTAGACAAAGAAATCCTGAATACCTTCAAGAAAGTGGAGATAAACATTCCTTTGTTGGATGCTGTGAGACAAATTCCTAAATACGCCAAGTTTCTCAAAGAATTATGTACACATAAAAGGCGTATTATGGACAAAGAGGTAGTGAACATGGGAAGAAATGTCTCTAGCTTAATTAAGAAGCCTGCAGTCAGAATGCCACAAAAGTGTAAGGATCCAGGTATGTTTTCTGTTCCCTGCATTATAGGAAGTACTAAGTTTGACAATGCTATGTTAGATTTAGGAGCTTCTATTAATGTAATGCCTTTATCTGTTTTTACTTCACTTCATCTTGGACCTCTTAAGTCTACTGGTGTGGTCATTCAGTTGGCCAACCGTAGCACAGTTAACCCTGCAGGTGTGCTAGAAGATGTGCTTGTCCGTGTGGACAAGTTAATTTTTCCTGCAGATTTCTATATCTTGGACATGAAGGATGATGAAGGAATGAGTTCAACCACAATCATCTTGGGAAGACCATTCATGATGACAGCACGTACCAAGATAGACGTGCATGCAGGATCCTTGACTATGGAGATAGGAGATGAGAAGGTGCAGTTCAACGTGCTAGAAGCCATGAAGCACCCAATTGAAGACCATTCTTTGTTTTGCATTGATTTATTGAGTAATGTAGTGAACAATTATGCTTTTGGACTTTTGGACGTTTTATCTGGTTTTTCTTCTTCTTTGGATTTTTCTTTTTCGAATGTTTCGGGCTCAATTTTAGACGAAAGAGAAAATTTTAAAACAGGTGATGTTGAGGACGCGGTGTCACTATTTGATACCTCTGTGGCGTCCAAGTGTGATGCTGAGGTGGCTGAAATTACCTTAGGCAATAAAATGTTGCCATCTGTGGAACAGCCACCCACTTTGGAGTTGAAACCTTTACCATCTCATTTGAAATATGTTTATCTTGAGAGGGATGGGAAACTCCCTGTTATTATATCTGCCTTGCTTACTGACGAGCAGGAACAAAAGCTATTGCAGGTTATCAAAGATCACAAGCGAGCAATAGGCTGGACTTTGGCAGATATTCCTGGTATTAGTCCTTCTTTCTGCATGCACAGAATACTCTTGGAGGAGGATGCTAAGCCAGTAAGGCAACCTCAGAGGAGACTGAATCCTCAATTGATGGAGGTTGTGAAGAAAGAAGTCACCAAGTTGCTACAAGCAGGTATTATATATCCCATTTCTGACAGCACTTGGGTGAGTCCTGTACATGTGGTCCCCAAGAAATCTGGGATCACCGTGGTCAAGAATGAGAAGAACGAGTTGATTCCTACTCGTATTCAGAATAGCTGGAGGGTCTGTATTGATTATAGAAGACTAAACCAGGCCACCAGGAAGGACCACTTCCCTTTACCATTTATGGACCAGATGTTAGATCGATTGGCAGGTAAGTCTCATTACTGTTTTCTTGATGGATTCTTTGGGTATTTTCAGATTTGTATTGCCCCAGAGGATCAATATAAGACTACTTTTACTTGTCCATTCGGTACATATGCTTATAGGAAAATGCCATTTGGCCTTTGCAATGCTCCTGGAACATTTCAGCGATGTATGATGAGTATTTTTACAGATTTGTTGGAGCATTGTATTGAGGTTTTTATGGATGATTTTAGTGTATATGGTTCATCTTTTGATCACTTCTTGTCTAATCTTGCTAGAGTCTTGGAGAGATGTGAAGAAACTAACCTTGTTCTAAATTTTGAAAAATGTCATTTTATGGTGGAACAAGGTATAGTTTTAGGTCACGTTGTTTCCAAGAATGGTATATCTGTAGATCCTGCTAAAATGATATTATTTCACAATTGCCTTACCCCTCTTCTGTGAAAGAGGTTCGATCTTTTCTTGGACATGTAGGATTTTACAGGAGGTTTATCAAGGACTTCAGCAAGATAGCCAACCCTCTCTCCAACTTGTTGCAAAAGGATATAGTATTTGACTTTGGAGAGAGGTGCAAAGATGCATTTGATACATTGAAAAAGGCGCTTACCACCACTCCTATCATCCAGCCACCTGACTGGACATTACCATTCGAGTTGATGTGTGATGCATCAAACTTTGCAGTAGGAGCGGTGCTTGCACAAAAAGATGGGAAGCTATCACATGTGATATATTATGCTTCCAGAACATTGGATACAGCGCAGGCTAACTACACCACGACTGAGAAGGAATTATTGGCTGTTGTGTTTGCCTTGGACAAATTCAGACCATATATACTTGGTTCCAAGGTAATTGTTTATACTGATCATGCAGCATTAAAATTCCTTCTGAAGAAAGCAGATTCGAAACCAAGGTTGATCAGATGGATGCTACTGCTCCAAGAGTTTGACATTGAGATTCTAGACAGAAGTGGAGCACATAACTTAGTAGCCGATCATCTTAGCAGGATTGAAAATGGAGAAGATAACATTCCTATTAAGGATGCCTTTCCTGATGAAGTCCTCCTAGCATTGACTGCTGTGAAAGGTATGTTTCCTGAACCTTGGTTTGTTGACATTGTTAATTATTTGGTTGTTTCTGCTATTCCTCCTTCCTTCTCCAAATATGAAAGAATCAAGCTAAAGAGTGAGGCAAAATACTACATCTGGGAAGACCCAATCTTATGGCGCATTGGTAGTGACCAAGTCATAAGGAGGTGTGTTCCAGATATCGAGATACCTCATGTGCTTGAGTTCTGTCATTCGTCTCCTTTTGGTGGACATTATGGCACACAAAGAATAGGTAGGAAGGTGTTGGATTGTGGATTATATTGGCCTACCATTTTTAAAGATGCACAGAGGGTATATGAAAATTGTGAGCAGTGCCAAAGGGCAGCCAGATCCATTACAAGAAGGGATGAAATGCCTCAACAACCCATGCTATATTGTGAGGTATTTGATATTTGGGGTATTGATTTTATGGGTCCTTTTCCTCCTTCTTTTGGGTTTTCTTATATTTTGCTTGTTGTAGACTATGTCTCCAAATGGGTGGAAGCCATAGCTACAAGGACTAATGATTCTCGAGTTGTTATGAGTTTTGTCAGGTCTAATATTTTCTGCAGATTTAGGATACCACGAGCCATCATCAGTGACCAGGGGACTCATTTCTGTAATAGGCTACTTGAGAACATGTTGAAGAAGTATGGGGTGACACATCGCATTGCTACACCATATCACCCCCAAACCAATGGACAAGCAGAGATCTCTAACAGAGAGATTAAAAAGATACTAGAGAAAGTAGTGAAGCCTAGTCGAAAGGATTGGGCCACAAGATTGGATGAAGCACTTTGGGCACACAGGACAGCCTACAAAACACCTATAGGTATGTCACCTTTCAGGGTGGTTTTTGGAAAGGCTTGTCATCTACCTGTGGAGATTGAACATCGGGCCTATTGGGTCGTGAAAGCATGCAACTTGGATTTGGAAGAAGCAGGAAATGAGCAAAAACTTCAGTTGCAAGAACTAGAGGAGATTAGGCTAGCAGCCTATGAAAATTCAAAGTTCTACAAAGAGAAAACCAAGAAGTTCCATGACCAAAAGCTTGTGGCTAGAAAGGATTTCAAGGTAGGCCAGAAGGTGTTACTATACAAATCCAAGCTTGGTCACATGAGTGGTAAGTTGCGTTCTACTTGGGAAGGACCATACATTGTTACAGAAGTCTTCCCTTATGGAGCAGTGGAGATCAAGGAAGAATCTTCAGCAAGAACTTTCAAAGTTAATGGGCATCGTCTTCGGATATTCAATGAAAATCAAGATATGCTAAACAAGACGATGGATGGAATGAACTTGACTTCTCCCTCATACCTTCCACCTTGAGGAGGTAAGTACACTTCATACTTTTTCTTTGCATTTTATACATATTGAATACATTGAGGACAATGCATGGATAAAGTGTGAGGGTGTGGGGAGATTTTCCCCCTTTTCTGTTTTTGTTTTCTATTTGTTTTGTTTTTTTTCCTTTTCTAATTTTGTTTTCTGTTTGTTTTTATTAAAAAAAAAAGGGTTTCTGTTTTCAATAAAACATATTGACATTGGATTTTTAGATTTGATTTACTAATTGGAACGGTCATAATTCTGGGAAAATAAGAGTCATGTGCTATGAATGGATTGATTCTGTGATTTACTGATTGAGTTGATTTGAGAGTTTCTGGAATAAATCTTTTGTGAAAGAGTTTTTGACCTTGTGAGTTTTGAGCTTTATTGTAAGGATGAACTACCATGTGTCATTCCTATTTTTCTTGTGTGATTTGCTCATGTCTTGTTGATACTTAAATGTTTAGCTTGATTATGTTGTTTTGCATCTTAGGTGAACATGCATGATTTGATATGACTGAGGCATTTCTTGTTTTTAAAGATTGTTTTTGAAACTGTGCTCCATAACTCTTTCTTCCTTACTATTTCAAAAACACACAAATCCTAAAGTTTTTCCTACCTTTGCCTTGGCCTCATTATAACCTGTGGAAAGTCCTCATGATTTTTGAATGCATGTTTTCCGAAAGCTGTGAATATTAGAGTCTTGCTAAGCATTGAGAGTGTTTACTTGCATGGGTATTTTGAGTGAAAACACAAGCCAAAACACTTGAGCGAATCTTGGTGAGAAAATATATATTTAACTTGAGTGTTTCTCTTTCATATTTGATTATCTTGTAAACTCAAAAGATTAACTCATGTGTGAAAAACACAATTTCATCCATTTGTTTGTGCATGACAACATGATTTCTAGAAGATTGATCTGTTTCCATTGGTATTCATTTCTTTAATCCACTGAAAATATGGAATAAAAGACCTCAGAAAAAAAAAAGTTTTGAAATTGTTCAATTTTGCCCAGGAGTGCAAAAGGATAAGTGTGGGTGTGTGATGAGTTCAAATTTTTGCCCTCATTTAATATTTAAATTTGGGGATTTAATTGAATTTTCTGTGCTTAAAGATTGATTTAATTAGGATTTGTGATTATTGGATTTATTGAGTAAGTTTGGTAAAAGTGGCGTAAAAATTGATTTTAGTTGCATAAAATATTATTGGATATTCTAACGTTTGTTAATGCAGCTGGAATTTATTTTTGGTCAATTAATAATGTGATTTTGAAATATTCAAAGTTACAAAATAAGTCCAAAATCAAGAAATTCTGAAAAAGAATAAATCAGGAGCTAAATGCACCCCCAGATTTTATTGGCACACTCCTTCCTCAAGTGGACCACAAAAACCTGTTCTGCACCCCCAGTTTTCACTAAGTTGCACCCCTCCTACCACTTAAATTCCACTCAACCAGATCACGCCATGTGGCAATCCCCACCTCTTAAAATTAGCCAACCAGAACAAGCCACGTGTCATAATCCTACCCTCACCAAGTTAACCAATCAGATTCTGCCACGTCATCATCTTCATCTCCCAAAACCCTAACTCTAATTTTCTCCTTTCCTTCCACCCTCCACACAGCCGCCGCCGCCAACCTTTTCCGACCACCATCGCAGCTCCGCGCGAACCTTCACCGTGAGCACACAGCCACTTCACTCACGCATCAGCCATGGAAACTGCCACACCTCCGCTCGCCACACCTCCGCGAACCAGAACACCGCGACGCAGCACCTCCATTTTCTCTCCATCATCTTCTCCGTCGCGCTCACCATGACAACACCATCTTCACGCCTCCGCGAGGTTTGCTTCGCGACCACCACGATTCTGCAGCGCACAACCATGGAGCTCCTTCGCCTGCACCAGTTCCTCCACCATCGCGATCATCTTCTTCACTCGCGCCACCAGATCGCGCAGTCACCACCTGTTCTGCAGCACCATCTTCGCGCGAACCAGTGCCGCCACTGCACCTGCAACCACCGCGCCCACCGGACGAACCACCGCAAAGCGCCGCCACCTTCTCCGCACCAGATCTACGGCCTTCGCACGCCACAGTTGCAGCACACACATCTCCTCGCCGCGCCACCACCATCTTCCTCCATTCGCGGCCGTCACAGAGCATCGCGCACTATCTTCACCACTGCAGCAGCACCTCCGCGTCGCGCCACCTCGCCGGAGAAGAAGCCGGAGCAGCCGCCGTCAGCCGCGCAGCCAGGGAGGAAGGAGGAAGGGGCAGAAACCCTAATTCTGGAAAGTGTACTCTGCGCCACGTGTCAGCGTCTGATAGGACAGTCAAACTGGTCAACTGGTCAACTCTGGTCAACTGGTCAAAGTCAGCAGTCAACTCTGGTCAAAACTGCAAATATGGTTAAATGAGAAGGGCAGAATTGGAAATTGGACAGGAATTAAGTTGCTAATTAATTAAATAAAAATAAAAGATTTTAGCAACTGACAAATAAAGCCCAAAGTCCAGTTGAAGCCTATATAAAGAGACTTAAGGGAGCAGAAACGGGACACAATTTGACGACTAACAATTTTAGAACTCACAGCTTAGACACTTAGAACTCTCTGGTTTTGGCAGATACCGTCTCCACCACATCTCTCATTCTCTTCTTTTATTTTCTTTCCTTCATCATATTATCATGTATTCCATCAAAGCCATGGAGGGCTAAGCTTTTAAGGGTTGATTCCACTGTAATTTCTTAAATGGATTCTGAGGTTAGATGAATTTATATGTTTTGTTATTTTGATTATTGTTGTGGTTTTTGTTTATCTATGTCCTTTGCTTCTTAATCGAATAGAAAATAATGATTTTAAATCTACATGCATGCTAATCATATGAGTTAAAAGGTTTTTAAATTAAATTGAGACTTTACTTTGATTTTGTTTAGAAACTTTCATTTGATTAAATAAGTTTTTGCCAATAATTGAGACTTTAATTTGATTAGAGGTAATTACTTTAACTAAAATTAGTCAAGACTTTACTTTGATTAATTAAGTTTTCTATTTGGTAAAGAAACAAAGGAATAGACATGATTAGGCATAGTAAAATTAATTGAGACTGTACTTTGATTGAATTTACTATGGACAATCTAATAATTCTCACTTTTAATTGAGACTGTACTTTGATTAAAAGTGAGGATGCCAACAAATGAATTGAGTCTTTACATTGATTTATTTGTAAATCAACAACAATGATTAATTTAACAATAATCTCTAGATAACCAATGAAGAATCTTATTTAGAAAAAGCAGTGGAATTGACCTATTTACTATTACTGTGTTTACAATCTTCCGTGTCATTTTCTTTGCATATCAAAACCCCCCTATTTTTATAGTTGCTAGTTTTAAATTGCATTTTTGAGAATCAAATATTTGAGATCAATTCCGTATTCGTTGTGAGACGACTCAGGGTTATCTTAACCCTAACTATTTTCTTCACTACAAACTGGCAATACTGAAGTTGCTAAAGTAGTGGTAATTTGATCGCCTAACGACAGCGATATCACTCATCCTTCCTTTTAAACTTACCAAACTAATTTTATTTCTCCAAATTACTAATCAGAGAAATCAAACCTCATGATCTTTCCCTCATATACTTTCCATCTAACCACTAAGTCACTTTATCACTCCATATTAAAGAAAAATATAATAAAAATAGAGAATCAAATATATTTGTTTATTATTAATCTAGTAGTTTTTATTTATTTTATTGTAACATATATATATATATATATATATAATTATCAATATAATTAGTTATATTATATTGTAATCGATTATATCTTATACAATATATTATATATGAATTTACAATCAATTGTAATTTTATTATAATCCATAGTTAATATTTTATTGATAGTTAGAATATAATTTTTTATATATTTATATTTTGAACAAATTTTATTTTATTGTTGATCGTTTTTGGGTTGTATTCGGAATTGCATTGATTCCGGGTTACGTTTTGATGATAAAAATAGTTTTGATGCATGCTTAATCTCAAATTCGTGTGTGCACATTAAAGGGCTCGTATTCATGCTTAATGTTTATGGGTTCTGTCACAGTTTGCTTCAACCTGTGGGTGTTAACTGCCTGAAATCTATTGTGCTTAATGACAATGAATCCATGGTAATTTTTGCTTAGTTGATTACTTAGGGTTCATGAGAGCAAATTCGAATAGAACAATTAATTTGGTAATCTGTGATTGATGGACTTTCAATTGAATCGAGGAATCATTGCATTTTCATATAATTGTTAAATTTCTCTGCATTGCGAATTTAATTTTGTGTTGAAATTGAATATGCTAAAAGCCCCCCTGTGTTATATTGTTGTGTTCATCTGGAAATTGAAGTTTTGGACCAAAATATTGGTCGTTGGGAGACGACTTGATTCAACTTTCGCATACTGCATTTAACTGTTTTAATTTGGTGGGGTACGACCTCTATTTGTCATCATCACTGAGTCTGTGTAGATCACCAGTGACAATAATGGTTCAAGAAGATATGTTGGATCACTGGTAGCTAGAGTGGTTCAAGCATATCTGTTGGTGGTATGTCAAATGTTTGTTTCATAACATGTGACACTTTTGGTGAAGGGAGGATATGTTGGTTCTCAAGTGGGTTTTCACCAAAGTCCCACATCGAGTAATATGAAGAAGAGAGTAGCAGAAAAACACTATAAAAGTAAAGAGTTGGTTTTGGAGTTGTCACCACAACTCCATAGGTCTTTTGGGTGTATGAGGGGGCTTGGGGAGTTGTGTGTCATTGGAAGGTTTGCAATTTTTGCCAAAAAATTGCATTATGAAGGGTTTGCAGTTTTGGTCCATAAAAATTGTTAGAAGGTTTGTAATTTTTTCCCAAAAAGTTGCACTTGAGTGATAATGCTTTCGTTGAGTATTTGTGGATGTAGGCCTTGAGGTGTCAAACTACGTTAAATTTCTGCGTGCTTTTATTTATATTTTTCTACTCGTATTTGTAGGTGTGCTTCTGCTTGAAGGAAAAATTATTTTTAGTGCATGATTTCTCAACAGTGGTATCAGAACCGATGGTTAAAACTGGCTCAGACGAGTGTAGTATGATTCTTGTATCGAAAGTCTTCCTAGCAAGGGTTTCACGTAAGTGTGTCCCGTTTAAAAGAACGATGGTACAGAAAAGGTAGAAAAGGAGTACTCGTGGTTGGGAATGCTTCCGCTAGAGGGGGAGTGTACCAATGTGGTTGAAGGGACTCACCCTTGAGGGAGAGATTCTTAGGAATTCAAGTGTGAGTCTAAGTTCCACATTGGCTAGAAATAAGAAAGTGTAGCACTATAGACCCATAAAATCATTGCCTTAAGGTTTTGGGTTGAGACTGGTGTCAATGCCTTATGTGGTTGGGCTCAAGTCTCATTGGTGTTGTATCTCCCCAGTAAAACCCGCTCTATAGACCTAACATTTTTGTTAACTTCTTTTGGTAAACAAACAGATGTTAAAGGAAGAGATATACACAACAACAAATTTAAGCAAAAGTTAAAAGTATACGCAACCATATTCTTATTTATTGGATTGACTCAGGCCAAACTTTTATTTTACAACAAACTCGATAAACACACAACACAAGACAGAGAGATGGTAGCTTCATGGTTTAACACAGCAAGTGTTAAATGGCAACGCAACAAGTAAAAGTATACTTAATTCATTCATTAGATATTGATCAACAATTACGTGTATAGTCAGAGCATGGTGGTGCTGATAATGTTGGTGGTGCCGGTGGTGTTGATGATGGACTGCAATTTCTATAACCCTCACCAGGAGAACACTTAACAGCAGTATTATTAGGGTCTCCGGTCTGAAACGTCTCTTCTGCAGCATAAAAGTGTATATAGGTAATTACATTAAAAAAAATGTCTCAGTTTGCTTGCTTCAACTATACCAAAACATGCACTACGTCATTTTTCATTTTAGACCACACTAAAATGTAGTACAGTCCTATAAATGTTGTTTAAATATATTAAATACAACAATTTTGTAAATGTGACATAAAGCAAATCAAGACCCACATTTATTTTAATGTTGTCTTGAAAACACGTGGGCTAAAAAGAGATATGGTCCGAAAGAAAGTGAAAACCACTTTTAAGAGTTTTTCTTCATTTCCCTCCCTTACGTTAGATCGAAAAATGTCTCTCCCTGTTGCACGTTCACATATTGTCTCTCTCATTCACGGTTGCACACCACTCCATCTCCTCCGTTGACTGTTGCCAGTTCAACTACGTTGCCTCTCCAGATCAACCATCGCCACTTCCTGTCGAGTCCAATTGCGTCGCGGCTTCCTCTCGAGTCCAACTGTGTCGCGGCTTCCTCTCCCATTCACTGTTGCGATTTTCATTTCTCTGGTAGCTAAGCCATTGTTTCTTCCCTCTTCATTTCCGTTTATTGCTCGTCGTTCTTTATGGTTTCTCTCTAACACTCATTGTTCTCCCCTTTTGTAATTTTGACATCTCACATTCTAGGGTTTATCTCTTCTGCATCTACATTGTTTCTAATCTCTTCACAATTGATCGGTTCAATCAAGGTTTTTCTCTTACCTCTGCAATTTAGTGTTTAGTCCCTGATTTTTTTAATTTCTTTGAATTTGGTTTAATTAATTTTGCTTCTGAGATGAGGTTTATTGTTTTTGTTCTTAGTATATCTATCATAGTTCTTACTGCGGAATGACCAAACTATTGTTCATGAAAAACTTAGAGTGCCAGAGATAGGAGGTGTAAGAAAAAGAGCTTCTGTATATATAATATAAATTAAATTTGTAATCATATTGTAGTAATTAGTTTATAAGTAAAATAGAAGTAAAGTTGTAATCATACTTCTCTAAAGATACAGAGTAGTTTCTTCAGAACCTGTGATTACATCTAAATTTTTCAGAATATAAATTGTAAATGGTGCTAAAACCTCTGTGTGCAGAAATTGTTATTATAACCGATGCAATTGAAAAATAACCATTGTGCTGCTTTGTCAAATTGTTACAATTGTTTGGTAAACTATTTTCCTTTGCAGGGCCCCCATCATATAACGCTTTGCTGTGAGACATTTTTTATGCTTTATATCCAATCCAAGCAACATGAAGACAAATTTGTCTGCTTGGTTAAATTAAATATTCCAAAGAAGAACAGAATGAGTTTTATATGTAATCTTATTTTAGTCATGCTTAATTGACTCTGGTTAAGAATATTTGTTTGGTAAGGCTACCTTTTGCACCTTCACTCAACCAAAATAAGAATAAGAAACATACTAATAATGTTGATGTCGTATTTTTGCTTATGCATAGTATCTATTTTTGGTTCAAACAAACACAATAAATAATTCGTATCAACAACTTGTGCTACTGTATTATATTATGACCTTTGTGTTGTTCTGAGGCGAGTTTTACCAAGTGGTGTGGAGGGCACAGTTATAAGAGAAAGCTGCTAAAGTTTTTATTGGTGATTTTTCAGACTTTGCTGGTTCAATGTTCCCTACAACAATCATATATAGCTTTCAAGGGAAGTAAGAAACTTCTTTGCATCATTTGGGTAAGATTAGGTCAGAAGCTTTACTTAACTCTACACAGCCTCAGTATATAATAATGTTGCCTACATGACTATTAAACACACCTTAATCTTTGAAAAATCTAGTAGTGTAACTATCACTTCACTATATATCACTTTACTCCTTTGAGTGGCATTTTCTGAAATTGAGATA